>NC_135884.1:139135853-139776478 GCF_964194155.1 Cetorhinus maximus | reverse complement strand
ACAGTTGATGACTTCCAAAAGGTATTTAATACAATGTTGCACAACTGACTTATCAGTAAATTTATAGCTCGTGGAATAAAAGAGACAGAAGCAACATGGATACGACATTAGCTGATTAGCAGGAAACAGGGACTAGTGGCTAATGGGTATTTTTCAGAATGGAGGAAGGTTTGTCGTAGAGTTTCCAGGGGTCAGTTTTGGGACTGTTGCTCTTCCTGATACATATTAATGACCTCAACCTTGGCATACAATTTCAAAATTTGTGGATTATACGAAACTTGGAAGCATTGTGAATTGTGAGGAGGATAGTGTAGAACTTTGAAAGGACATAGAAAGGTTGATGGAATTGGTAGACAAGTGGCAGATAAAATTCAGTGTAGAGAAGTGTGAAGTCATTCATTTTGGTAGGAAGAACATGGAGAGATAACAAAGGAAGGCTGGATACACATTCTTCATTACCAACGCCTGTGCAATAGAAGATTGCTCATCAGGCTTTATTATAACTTTTGCAATCTAAATTGCAAGCAGGAAATGATGCAATTTCTATTGAATAATGGAACACTTATTTAAAAAAAATTATAGGATTATATTTTCCTGAGCGTCGATGGATATGAAAAATCAAATGTGTTTAAACATGTAAATAAAAGCAGTTACGGGTATTTCATTCAGTATTAATGCTAGTCTGTGTTATGCTGAAAAGGTATGTAAAGAGAATAGTGCAAAAAAACAACAACATGCATTTATGTAAATAAGTAACATTTGTAATTGTCGAAAAGAACATCCCAGGGCACTTTATTTAGGCAAAAATGGATACAAGTCAAAAAAGAACTGGTGATCAAAAATTTGATCAAAGTTGTGGGTTTTATAGGGGATCTTAAAGGAGGAGAGGCATAAGGAAATGGAGAGAGCTTTAAATCTGTAACTCCTTGTCTAGACAGCTGAAGGCAGGCCAGCAAAGGCAGGATGAAGAGAGGGGAATGGGGGATGTACTGGAGACTAGAGGCCAAAAAGCCATGACCCTTAAAAGACAGAGGGCAGAATTTTCTATGCCTGCTGGCGCGGGCATCATGTGTGGACAAGATGGTGGGAAGGCCAAATATCAGTTTCAAGCCGTCGTGAAACCGGTTTGTAATAGTCTGCTCCCCCCGTCAATGGCAGGCCACGTTTCCCACCGCCGCACATCGGGAACATCATTTTAATACATTTTATAAGCCCTGCTCGGCACAATCATCCCCCCCACGCTGGATCATCCGGGCATTTTGGAATCATTGTACTCTGACGTGTTTCAAAACTGCACATAAGCGATGTGCACCTGGTGAGCTGCACTTCACTCAGGAATTTGAGGCTTGTTTTCCTACCTTGCTTTGGGCAGCACTCGTGGTCATCAGCGCCAGGCTTTTGAGGCAGCACTACATCACTTTTAGGGGGGTTCAAAGGCAGGTCTGTACCTACCAGACCGACTGTAAGGCAGGGGTGGCTTTTCAATGGCTGCAGGGCTAGGGCTTGCTTGGGGAAGGGAGAGAAGTGGCCTCAGGTAAGGGAAGAGGCTGCAGGGCGTGGGCTGTAATGGGGGAGGGGGGTATCCCAGGGTGTGTGTGGCGGGACACATGTTGATCTGTGCAAGTGGCCTCGAGGTGGTGAGGTCTGAGGATGCAGTCTGCAGTGGAGATGAGGCCAGGTGGAGATGTGGGTTTGTGTGTGTGAGAGAGTGATTGGTGATGTCTCTTGAGCTGGCAGTGAGTGAGATGCCAGAGAACGTATGATGGCTTTGCAAATGGGTGAGTTTAGAGTGATGCCTTACCCTGGCAGCACGGATGACGCCATTCATTAGTTTTCAGCACTGGATAGTTGACCTCTTGTGTGCAGCATTGGCACTGACCACCACTACCACCGCCTCCCAATCCGGAGTGGAGAGACTGATGGGCCTCCTGCGGCCAGAGCGGGGGATAGAGGACATCGCGGCATGCTCCAATGGTGTTCAGGATGCATCCCAGGGATGCGTCACTGAATTGCGGGCTGCAATCTTCTTGCATTTCGGGGCCATGTCTTCTGTGCAGCAGTCCTGAGCTGGAAGCACTGAGAGGTGTGTGCAAGGCTGCACTTTAAATATGGTTCCTGGCCTGAGGAAGTGGCGAGGTGATGGTGTGACTGGTTAATCGGAGACTGCCTGGGAATGCATGCTTAATGGTCCAGGATTGGAAAAATACAGCGCGAAAATCTGCCATTGTAGTCAATGAATAAAATGTTCATTTTCCCGCCCGCTACCGCACTTTGTACAAATCTGGGATGATTTCACCCAAAGGAAAGTATTTGTTAAAACTTTGTTAAAAGATTACGATGAACCACTACACTTCAAAACTAGCTCATGGGAAGAATTCTCCCCCCATTGGGGGGTTGTGCCGGGGCAGGCGGGAGCGAGTGTGAATCCGATTGGCGCCCCCGATCGGGTGCGCACCAGCATTTTGCGCAGGCGGGCCAATTAAGGCCCGCCCAGCATGACACACACCCGGAAGTGCTGTGCGCTCCCTGTGTGGCTGGGGGGGGGTTGCCTGAGTCAGGGCCTGCGCTTTTTCGCGCATGCGCATGAAAGAGCACAGAACTGTGCCTCGGGGAGATTAGATTGAGTTGTGGAAAGTTTAATAAAGGTGGAAAAAAATATTAATGACATGTCCCCTCATGTGAAACTGTTACATGAGCTGGGACATGTCCATTAATTTTTTCAAAATTTTTTATTTAATTAAGAAACCCTTCATGAAGCCTCATCCCGCCTGTGGATGAGTATTCATGAAAAATGCGAAGGCTGCCTGGGCTCTTCGCCTGCCCGCCCAACCTTATGGTTGGAAGAGCAGCATTCTTAACAACTTTAATTAGTTTAATAATGGCCTTAATGGGCCTTTGACAGTTTGGTGGGCCTGCCGAACTGACAATCCAAATGATGCGCGGTGACGTCGGGAAGCCCCGCCCCCGCTTGCCGACAGCCCCATATGTGTAAACAACTTTAGGTTAGTCTACAAAATAAGGTGCTATACAAAAGCAATTATTCTTACAACACATAGACCAGTAATAATAGTGGAGGTGCTCCCACGGCTGACATGACTTCACCGCAGGTGTGACAGAGAGCCCAATTACACTCATAAACAGGATTTTCACTACAGCCCGGTGAAGTTACAGCGAGAGTGGTAGTGGCCTTCCCCTTTAAGCAGGCTACTCCTGTAATAGAGCGTCTCCATGTGTGGCAGTTGCATGCCCGAGCAATGCAAATTGCCAGGCGATATCTGGCACAAGTGCATTTTCTCAAATTCCTCTGGCTAATGTTGGAGAGATGTGTAGCCTTATGATTTTTCACAGCCAATTACAATGCTTTGATGGTTTTTTTTTCTGTTCAGTTACTCGACTTACCTCCACTTCCTTTCTCTCTCCCTCTGATAAGGAGTGCATGCTAAAAATGTAATTTGACTTTATGGTTTGTGTCAAAACATGTGAGGTTAAATTACAGAGAATACAGAAAATGAGGGCTCCATTTTCTTTTCTTCTCTTCTTTTATAACTCTTGGGAACATGCAGCTTTACTCTCAACAGAAATGAAGTAGTAAAGCTTTAATAACCTCCAGGGCCTATCATAATGCACCTGTAACATTGCTGGTGAACCACTTGTTAAGCTGCAAGCAAGTACTTAATGATCTCAAGCCTGCAAAAGTTGGCTGGGGCAGCTTTGTGCTGTGATTGCCTCCAGTGCTTTTTGTTCTGGTTGCTCAGATAAAAAGTGTGAGAAACCCAATGTCCTGATTGCCCTGTATCAACTCATGCCTATAACGTTAACCGTACAGTTTTTAAAAATCTTGACAAATGATAGTGTGTGGTAAAATAATGGCAGGATCCCTGTTGTTTTTACCACCAGCAAAGATACCAAGTCCCGAAGAGGCTTGTCATTTTTCAAAAACTGTGACAACGAAACCAAACTTTAATGGTACAACTTTAAGGCAGGTGCAGGAACGGAGAGACCAGAGAGTTGCCACAAATAGAAATCTTGGAAGGCAGTAGAGCAAGCTGAGGTAGCTGTTAAAAAAGTGTTGTGATCCTTGGCTTTATAAAGTGAAGCATAGTGGGGATAGCAACCCTAAAAATTGCTGGACTGGGAGCAGGTGGGCGAGGGTAAAGGTTTTTGGTTTGTAGATTGTGAGTGCATCCTGGCTCCAATGCATCCACTCCCAGGTTAAATTGAAGCATATTTGGATGATGGTGAGAAATCAACATGCCAACATAGACAATTTCCTAATTTGGTGCTGCGGATACTTATTGGTGCAATTTGGTTTATTTTATTTTTAATTGTTTTTAATTTGGCTCCAAACTTAACCGGGGCAGAATTTGCCAGGACTCAGAAAAAGGAAGAATAGGCAGGTTTAGCAGCAGTTCAGGTGAGTATTTAAACTTGATATTATCCCAGCTAAATAAAGCTCACTGGCTTAATTAAAGCTGCTCTCTCCCCTACCTGCAAATCTTGACATCATTTGCATTCAACAGCATTCATTTGCACTCATTTGACAACAATTGCACTCAAAAGCAACCATTTAGCTATCATTTGCCATCAATTGCACTTAAAAGTAATCATTGAGCTATCATTTAACATTGCAAGTCACGTAACTGACATCAATTGCCCCAAACCACAGCAAACATTTGCGATTAGCAACATCATTTAATCATTCTGACACCAAAAAGGACCAGAGTTTATTTTCCATATTTCTGAATTTTCATAGTTTCAAACATCCTAAAACTGAGCTAAATTTAGGAAAAAGCAGATTTGGTAAGTTTCAGTAAGGTGGTTTTGCGCTTTTCTTTATAACTTATAGTGCAATACAACCCTACCAAACCCCTACACGGCCCCACGCCACCCCCCTCCCAAAAAATTGCAGCAGATTTCTCCACCACCAAATCGTCATGGAGAAACTTTCTCCCCCATCATGCACCCAAGCAATTTTCTTCTGCCCCCGATGCCCCCCCCCAACCCTGACCATCCCCCCAAATTGCAGCAGTTCTCTTTCCCTCTTTCAATGCAGGTTGTTGAGTGTATTGGACACCTTTTAGCGTATTGGATAGCTTTGAGCGTATAGGATAACTTTGGGCGTATTGGATAGCTTTGAGCGTATTGGATAGCTTTGAGCAGGCAAGATACCTTTGAGTCCACTGGATGCCTTTGAGCGTCTTTTGTCATTTGATGTCAAAGACGGAAAAACACTGCTGCTCTGTGCTCAAACTCATTCCAAATTAGAATATTTGATGTCAAATGATCACTGATAGTTTGAGCGCATTGAACACAAAAATGGTAGGGTCAGTTTTCTCTGGGAAATGTTTGGCAGAGAGTGCTTGTGTGGATGCAGCTTTTCTCAGACTTTGAGGATTTCAAATTGACAAAGTCAGGATGGTAGTGCAAATGTCCAAATTAGACAGCACCTCAAAAGGGAAAGCCCACCTTCAGTAACTGCAGCAATGATCTGCTGTGGTGGAATCACACATGCACAGGAAAGGGATTCATTGGAGTGAGGCTGAAGTTGCAATAAGCAGTACCCATGGCACAGGATTTACAGTCAGGGGCTCAGCTTCCCTGACCTCTCAGAAGAGCAGCGCTTTTCCAGCCTCAGGTTGCCACATCAGGTGGCGGTGGAGACCTGCAATCTCCTTCAAGAAGGCTTGCTACCTGCTGGATTTGGTGGCTCTGTATTACCAGTGACTGTGAAAGTGAGGAACCCCACCAATGAGGCACAGGAGTGCTATATTGAGAATCACATGACCCACCAGGTCTGTCCGAGAGCAAGCAATTGGAATGTTGAACAGTTGCTTCATTTACCTAGATAGGTCTGGAAGCATCCTTCAGTACTTGCTAATGAGGGTGTCCAAAACGATAGTGTATGTAGAATCCTGCACAACATTGCAGAGCAGAGAGGATTGTATGCGTAGAAGAATAGAGGGGCTACTTCACTCAGCTTTGGATGAGGATGGCAGAGAGGAGGAGGAGGAGGATGAATGGGGCACTCAAGTAGCCAGACCAGCTACTTACATTGCCACCCAGGATGCTAGGGATACTCTAATATCACAAAGGTTCACCCAGTGCTCTCCCACCGCCAACATCAACGTTCCTTTGCACTAAACATTGGGCCGTAACTTCTGACTAGTGTCGGAAAGTGCTGGCCCGCAGGAATTAGAAGAAATAAATACCTGGTCTTGAAAATAACACAGAATAAGTTTTAATTCTTCTAACTTTTTCTGAGCAACTATTGGTGTAACCCTGGCGGAACATCCGATGTTTGCGATTTAACCACGTTTTCGGATGGTTCCCAGTGCAGCGCAATTGTCCGGAGGAAGTGTGCACTTTGGGACAATTGCCACGCAAACCCTTACCTGGGAACTTCCCAGAGGGATTCCCCAGCGTATCTTTGGGGTACTCCCCAAATCCGATGCTGGGGAGCTCGGAAGTTACGGGCCAGTGTTTCAATCAGTCATCACACATTTTCTTCTTATTCTTTCATGGAATGTGGGAATGGTAGGTGAGGCCAGTATTTGTTGCCAATCTCTAACTGCCCTTGAGAAGGTGGTGGTGAGCCAACTTCTTGAACTTCTGCAGCCCATTTGGTTCAACTTTTCTGCAGCAATTTTGTACACTAAGTGGCTTGCTAGGCCATTTGAAAGGGCAACTAAGAGTCAACCACATTTCTGTGGGTCTGGAGTCACATGTAGGCCCGACCACGTAAGGATGGCAGATTTCCTTCCCTAAACGGCATTAGTGAACCCAGATGGGCTTTTATGACAAAAAAATGACAATTTCATGGTCAACATTACTGAGACTAGCTTTCAGTTTCAGATTTGTTAATTAATTGAATTTTTTATTAGTTAATTGAATTTAAATTCTACCAGTTGCCATGGCGGGATTTGAACCCATAACCACAGAGCATTAGGTTTGGCCTCTAGATTGCTAGCCCAGCAACATTACCAAAACATCACCATCTCCCCATTGACCCTGGGAGGCCCCTCTGTAGGCTGAAGAGTGTCCAAAAGGGAGTGCCCCCATCCACCCTGGAGTCCACTGGAAGGTTATGAAGATTTACCAAAGGGCTGGTAGAAGCCCAGTCACTATCTCTCAAATATATTGGTGTTTGTTTTGTGGTTTTACTGGCAGGGTAGATAAGGGGGAACCAGTTGACCTATTGCATTTGGATATTCAGAAGGCACTCGATAGAGTGTCACACAAAAGGTTGTTACACAAGGTTAGGGCTCATGGGATTGTGGACTAAGACATTAACATGGGTTGAGGACAGAAAACAGACAGTGGGAATATGTCCATTATTTTTGGGATGGCAGGCTATAACCTGTGAGGTACCACAAAGATCAATGCTTGGGCCTCGTTATTTACAATCTGTACCAATGAGGGGACCAAGTGTAATATATTCAAGTTTGCTGATGTACAAAACTAGGTGAGAAAGCAAGCTGTGAGGTAGATGCATTGAGGTTGAAATAAAGACTGGTTAAGCAATTGGGCAAGAAGGTGGGAGAAGGAGTAGGAGGTAGGAAGAATGGAAAAGCAGAATATTTGTTCGAAGGTAAGAGACTAAATAAATTACTATTCAATGGGATTTGGGGCACATCGTACACAAATCACAGAAAGTAAACTTCAGATACAGTAAGCATTTTGTTTTTTATTCTTTCACGGGATGTGGGCATCACTGCCTAGGCCATCATTTTTTGCCCATCCCTAACTGCCCTTGAAAAGGTGTTAGTGAGCTGCCTTCTTGAACCACAGCAGTCCATGTGGTATAGGTACACCCACTGTGCTGTTAGGAAGGGAGTTCCAGGATTTTGACCCAGCGACAGTGAAGTAGCGGCGATATATTTCCAAGTCAGGATGGTGTTTGGCTTGGAGGGGAACTTTTAGCTGGTGGTGTTCCAATGCATTTTCTGCCCTTGTCCTTGTAGGTGGTAGAGGTCATGGGTTTGGAAGGTGCTTTTGGAGGAGCCTTTGTGAGCTCCTTCAGTGCATCTTGTAGATGGTACACACTCAACGTGCTGTGTGTCGGTTGTTGAGGGAGTGAATATTGAAGGTGGTGGATGGGGTGCCAGTCAAGTGAGTTGCTTTGTCCTGAATGGAGTAGAGCTTCTTGAGTGTTGTTGGAGCTGCACTCATCCAGGCAAGCGGAGATGACCTGTGCCTTGTAGATGGTGGACAGGCTTTGGGGAGTCAGGAGGTGAGTTACTCTCTGCAGAATTCCCAGGCTCTGACCTGCTTTTGGAACCATAGTATTTAGATGGCTGGTCCAGTTCAGTTTCTGGTCAATGGTAGCCCCCAGGTTGTTGATAGTGGGGGATTCAGCGATGGTAATGCAGATCTTTCATTTGGCGGCCACGTGCTGGAGGTGACTGTGCGCCCGCGGAACTGTCAAAGGCCTGTTAAGGCCATTAATAAACCAATTAAAGTAATTCTCAATGCTGCCCGTCCAACCTTAAGGTTGGCGGGCAGGCAAAGAGCCCAAGCGGCCTTGGCACTTGTCAGAAAACCACATCCATGGGTGGGATGAGGTTTCCTGAAGGTTTTATTAAATAAATAAATTTTTTTTTCACAATTAAACATGTCCCAGCTCATTTCACAGTGTCACATGAGGGGACATGTCTAAATTATTTTACTGTTTCTTTATTTCAAACTTTCAATATGAATTTAATCTCCCTGAGGCAGCTCTGTGCCTCAGGGGGATTTCTGTGCTCTTCTGCGCGCATGCGCTGGGCACACTGGGCGGGCCCTAATTGGTCCGCCCATGTAAAATGGCAGCACGCAGCCAATCACGGACGGCGATCGGCTCTGTGCCCACCCACGCCCGCTCCCGACCAGCCTGCCCAATAAGCAGAAAATTTTGCCCAGTGAATTGTGATCTGGAACATCCAAGCAGATTTAAGAATGATTTTCAAAAGAGAATTGTATATGTACTTGAAAAGGGAAGAAAATGAAGGGCCATTGGGAAAGGACGGGAGAGTATCACTAATTGAATAGGTTTTTATTAAGAGCTGGCATAGAGACAATGGGCTGAATGGCCTCCTGTGCTGTATGATTTAATGAGAGAGAAATCCTTCATTTACTTGTTGATATGGAAAAAAATGAATACAGGATCAGTACAGTACCATGTATTTCTTTTAGAAGTAATTGTAGGATCATTGGCAAAGTTAGCGTAAATTGACAAAATAGCTACATTGGAAAGCAAACATAGCAGTGTGCAAGCTCCAATGTACAGAACAGTTTTATTTCAGTCACTGTTTAAAACAGAATGAAATCATGACAGCAACTCAAGTGAAACATTTCAGACATTCTTAATCAAGTTCTTTCACGAGTCACATAATTATCCCAAGTAATTACTTCTGTGCAATAAATGTTCTTTTATTGAAATATCTGTGAGAGTATCATGGGGGGAAGGAGCACTTTTCATTACATGTCTGGCTATTTTCACATGGATATCCAGCATCATGTTTCTGCAGCTGTGCGGTTCCCTGTTTTTAGTCCATCCCTCCCTTCCTCCATCCCTCCCTCTCTTTCTCTCAGTTTAACTAAAACATGGGTAACAGCCAGGTGTGGTTAAAAACAACTCTTATTTTCCACTGAAGTAGCTTGTATAAGTCTGGGCCAACATGTCAGAAGTTTAATCGGCAAATTGTTAGAAAGTAAGCATTTTCTCAGTCAACCAAAAGTCACAGATATTCATTTAACATCCAAGGAAATCGAATACAACAAGCTTACCTACAGGTATTGTATAAGCAGACTGGCCCTTTGGACACAGTTTTATAGTAAGGCCTAATAGCTTTAAACTTAAAAAACAATTAACTTGAATCTTTCCTTCTTCAAACACGTCTGCATTTTTAGATTGTGTTGCCAAAGTGGTTCTGCTTAGAAAGAACACGTGTAAATTCAAGATTTTTAAAAATCTAGAACTTCCCTCCTTGCTTGAATATTGGTGTATGCATTTCATGATTTCTCTCCATTAGATAAACCCTTTATTTACTGTTCTTTTCGTGTTTTCAGATGCACACACAAATAAAAATAGATTCAAGTTGCCCGACCACTCAGAACATGTTATAAAGGAAGGAAATGAAGCAAAAATTGAAGTATAAAATTTCACTTATTAAAAAAAGACCAAACCTGCTGCTGTAATGAGATGCGGATCATGCTTCTGAAACCTGATGCATGGCGCTAGTTGGTTAACTCACTGGAACTTTTACAATGCTGAGAAGATTGCTCGTATATGAGCTGTGAAATGTATCTATGATCACACTTGTAGTTTTAGATAATGAGATGGATTTTTAATGTAATGTTCCAACTTTTGAGAATTGAAGACAAAATTGCCCATGATTCAGCTAGTTTAATGAAAGAAAAGGATAATACTAAAATCCTTAGTGCATGGGCATGGAATTCTCTCTCAATTTATCTCACTCTACACTCTGCCGACAAATAAAGCAATACTCGAAGTACATTATTGTGATTACCTGGTTTCTGAAGTGCAAAATATTAAAATAAATTTCCTGGCAAAAATAATCAATACCAGCAGCATTCAAGCCCATAAATTTCCAACGGATGGGTATCATTTTCTCATTGTCTTCTTCTGAGCACATTCAAGTAAATTCTTGTCTGTACTGTTTTATTATCCAGCCTGATACTTCAGTGCAATACTAAGTGAGTGCTGCATTGTCAGAGATGCTGACTTTTATATGAGACATGAAACTGAGACCCTGTCTGCCCACTCAGGTGGATGTAATAGATTCCATGGTACTATTCAAAGAAGAGCAGAGGGGTTCTCATTTATTCCTCAACCAACATCACTAAAACGGATTAACTGACCATTACCTCATTTCTATTGGTGGGACCACATTGTGTGTAAATTGGCTGCCCTTTTTCCCTCTCATAATAGGGACTACTTCAAAAAGTACATGTTTGGTTGTATAGAGCATTGGGACATCCTGTGACCATGAAAGATGTCATATAGTCAACCTTTCTTTGCTTTCTTTCTTTTCTTTTCTTGTTCAAGTAGATGACCAAAATGTATGCTACTTTCAGTGCTCTCAAAGGGCTGTTCTGTTGATGATTTCATGAGCAGAGCCTCAGTCATGGTCTACAAATTGATCTGGATTCTGTTTTCTGATCCTGTTTGATATCAAGGAGGATGGCAGAGAATGAGACAGAATATGTTCTCCTGTCACCTTCTTGTGCTTACCTGGTTCTCCCTGCCCTCACATCCAGCAGAAACACCACTGACTGAGCATCCGCAGCATTTTGCTTTTACCACTGACTACCACTACATACAAACCTCTGACTAAATGTCCCGGTACCTGACCATATCAAAACTAAATACTGTATGGAAGATAGCAGTAGGCCCCATGGTAGTAATGGTTGAGGTTGAGGTTCCCTCAATCAAGGGAGATTTTTTGGTGACATCAATGCAGTGATATTCTTCTCTCCCTCCAATATGGCCCCCTCATGACCTTCTTAAGTGTGGTCCCATTGGAGAACTGCTGGGATTTTGTGGCCTGGCCCTGACAGACTGCCTCTGAGTGATGTGAATCCCATCAGTGTATCAAATAACCCTGACCCAGGGAAATGGGGCAAATTCAGAGGGTCAGGCAGAAGTCCTGCCCTGCCTGATCTCTGTTCTGAATGAGACGCTTCTAATTGTGACTAAGAGCATCATCCAATGGAACAGTATATACAAACAAAGCTATGTACAAACAAAGCAAGAGGCTGCAATATGATTTGGTCAATATAATTCATTGCAACAATTGAAGATTTTGAATTTCTGAACATTGGGTTTTAATAAGGAATCTATAAGCCATAAGAATTTGAAAGTGTGTTGTTACATTGGGATTTAACTTAAAAAAATTTCTGGCTTTTATTATGCTGGCAAAAATCACAGCTATGGGTCCATTGGCTGGAGGACAGTATTTCAGAAGTAAAGGATTACTCTATCACTGGAGTAACATAAGCAGCAGGATATAGGCACAGTGAATCAGCTTTAATTGATGGTGATATATTGAATTCTTCTTTGTGCCATTTTCAGCCTACCAGCTGAAGAATTGACAATCGGAATGGTTTCACTCCAGCAGTTCTCTTTTGCAGTAACATTCGAGATGACCCATTTTGAAACAAAGCTCCATTTCACTTCGCTGCACTACACTTTCCTGTTTTATGCAATCAATAAAATGTCCCATCTGTGTGGGATTATAGAAATGAGGACCACATGAAACTGATGCAATTCAATAAACACTTTAAGCGGAATTATTGCAAATATTCAGTCCAATAATAAACACAATCTATCTTCAAACATACCATTACACAAGTTGTCGTTATTCTGAATTTTCCATCAAACACTGAGGCCTGAATGTTAAAATATTTGTCGGGGGCACAAGCATCCTTTCCCCTACATACTAATTCTAAACACCTTCATGTTTTGGCATCAGCTTCTATAGTGAAATTGAAGATTGATGCATTTTTGGTCCCTTTGGTATTTTTTTCTCCTTCCTGAGGTTGGGTGCGCTCCCATGCTGTGCCAAGCTATAATCCAGGACAACTATTGCCAGCTTTCTAATCATGGAGAAGCATCAGAGCCAAACCTGGACATTCCTCTATGGGTGATTTTAATGTTCATATAGATTGCATGGTCAGATTGGCAAAGGTAGCCTGGAAGATGTGTTCATAGACTGTATTCAAAATAATTTATTAGAGGGGTATGTTCTAGTATCAATAAGGGAGCAAGCTATTTTAGACCTGGTAATGTGCAGTGAGACAGGATTAATTAATGACCTCATATAAAGGAAGTTCTAGGAAACAGTAATATAGTATGATAGAATTTCACATTCAGTTTCAGGGTGAGAAATCTGGGTCTAAGGTTAGTGTCTTAAACTGAAATAAAGGCAATTACAAGGATATGAGGACAGAGTTGTTAAAGTAAACTGGGAAAATAGGTCAAAAGGTAGGATAGCAGAGAAACAATGGCAGACATTTAAGAAGATATTTCATAACTCTCAGCAAAGATATTTTCCATTGAGAAAAAAAGACTCCATGAGGAAGATGCACCAACCGTGGCTAAATAAGAAAGTTTGGATAGTATCGAATTGAAAGAAAAAGGATACAATACTGCAAAGGTTAGTGGTAAAACAGAAGATTAGACAGATTTTAGAAAGCAACAAAGAACGACTAAAGATAATAAAGAGGGATAAATTATTGTATGTGAGAAAGCTAGCTGGAAATTCAAAAACAGATAATAAGAGTTTCTACTAGTATTTAAAAAGGAAACGAGTAACTAAAGTGAGTGTTGGTCCCTTAGGGGGTGAGACTGGGGAATTAATAATGGGAAACAAGGAAATTGCAGAAGCGTTAAACAGGTATTTTGAGTCTGTCTTCACAGTAGAAGACACAAAAAACATACTTGAAAATCAAGAAGTAAAATGGAGGGAGGAACTTGAAATAATCACAATCACTAGGGAAAAGGTATTGGGAAAAATGATTAGAACTAAAGGTTGACAAGTCTCCTGGGCCTGATGGCTTTCATCCCAGGGTCTTAAAAGAAGTGGCTGCAGGAATAGTTGATGCATTGGTTGTGATCTTCCAAAACTCCCTAGATCCTGGCAAGGTCCCGGCAGATTGGAAAATTGCTAATATAACACCTCCATTTAAGAATACAGGGAGACAGAAAGCAGGAAAATATATGCTAATTAGCCTGAAATCTGCCCTCGGGGTCTGTCCTAGTTTTCCACAGATGCTATCAGACCTGCTGAGTTTTCCCAGCACTTTTTGTTTTTGTTTCAGATTTCCAGCATCCGCAGTATTTTGCCTTTAGCCTGACATCTGTGCTAGGGAAAATGCTAGAATCCAGAATTAAGGAGGTAATAACAGGATATGTAGAAAATCATAATATAATCAGGCAAGTCAACATGGTTTTGTGAAAGGGAAATCACGTTTGACTAATATATTCGAGCTCTTCGAGAAAGTAACAAGCAATGTGGATAAAGGGGAACCTGTAGATGTGGTGTACTCAGATTTCCAAAGGGCATTTGATAAGTTGCTGCATCAATCAGAAATTGAACTGGACTAGCCATATAAATACTGTGGCCACAAGAGCAGGTCAGAAGCCAGGAATCCTGTGGCAAGTAACTCACCTCCTGACTCCCTAAAGCCTGCCCACCATCTACAAGACACACATCAAGGGTGTGATAGAATAATCTCCACTTGACTGGATGAGTGCAGCTCCAACAGCACTCAAGAAGCTTGACACCGTCCAGGACAAAGCTTAATTGCTTGATTGGCACTCCATCAATAAACATTTACCCCTCCACCCCCGACACACAGTGGCAGCAGTGTTCACCATCTACAAGATGCACTGCAGGAACTCACCAAGGCTCCTTAGACAGCACCTTCCAAACATACAACCACTACCATCTAGAAGGACAAGGGCAGCAGGCACACAGGAACACCACCACTGGAAGTTCCCCTGTAAGCTACTCACCATCCTGACTTCTAAATATATCACCATTTCTTCACTGTCGCCGGGTCAAAACCCTGGAACTCCCTTTGTAACAGCGCTGTGGGTGTACCTGCAGCACAAAGACTGTAGCACATCAAGAAGGCAGCTCAACTACCACCTTCTCAAGGGCAATTAGGGATGGGAAATAAATGCTGGCCCAGCCAGCGAAGCCCATATCCCATGAATGAATTACAAAAAGGTTGCTATGCAAATTAAGAGCTCATGGTATAGGGCATAAAATATTAGCATGGATAGTGGATTGGTTAGCTAAACAGTTGGAAGCAAAAAGTAGGGATAAATAGGTCATTTTCAGATTGGCAAGCTGCTGTTATTCGAATGCCACAGGGATCAATACTGGGGTCTCAGCTATTTACAATCTATACAATGACGTGGATGAAAGGACCAAATGTATGGGAGTTAAATTTGCTGATGATACAAAAGGTGGGAAAGTGATGTGTCAAGAGGAAGCAAAGAGTCTACAAAGGGATTTAGATAGGTTAAGTGAGCGGGCAAACATTTGGCAGATGGAAAAATGTGAATTTGTCCACCTTGGCAGGAAGAATAGAAAAGCAGCAGAATATTTGAACGGAGAGTCTACAGAACTCTACGATACAAAGGAATCTGGGTGTCCTGGTACATGAATCACAAAATGTTAGTATGCTGGTGCGGCAAGTGATTGGGAAGGCAAATGGACCAATGGTGTTAAGTGCAAATGGAATGGAGTATAGATGTAAGGAAGTATTGCTGTAACTGTTAGACTGCATATATTCATTCATGGGATGTGGACATTGCTGGCTAGGCCAGCATTTATTGCCCATCCCTAATTGCCCTTGTTCAGAGGGCATTTTTAAGAGTCAACCACATTGCTGCCAGATAAGGGCAGCAGATTTCCTTTCCTAACTAACAACAATTGACAATGGTTTGATGGTCATCAGTAGACTTTTAATTCCAGACATTTATTGAATTCAAATTCCACCATCTGCCTTGGTGGGATTTGAACCTGGGTCTCCAGAGTATTACCCTGGGTCACTGGATTACCAGTGACAATACTATGCCACTACCTCCCCTTAAGATACGAGATACCCTGTACAGTTTTGGTCTCCTTGTTTAAGAAAGGGTATAATTGCATTGGAAGCAGTTCAGGGAAGGTTCTTTCATCTGATTCCTGGGATTATGCTATTTTATAAGGAAAAGTTATGCAAATTGGGCCTACACCCACTGGAGTTTAGAAGGATGAGAAGTGTTCTTATTGAAACATATAAGATCGCGAGGGGATTGGACAGTGTGAATGCTGAGAGGATGTTTTACCTTGTGGGAGAATCTAGAACTAGGGAACACAGTTTAAAAATGATGGGTTTCCCATTTATGTCAGAAATAAAGAGAACTTTTTTTCTCTCAAAGAATCATTAGTCTATAGAATTCCCTCATTAGTCTGTGGAATTCCCTCTCCCAAAGAGCAGTGAAGACTGTGTCATTGAATATATCTAAGGGCTGAGTTACATACATTTTTGATCAACAACTGAAACAAGGGTAATGGGGGATGAACAGGAAAGTAGAGATAAAGCCACAATCAGATCAGCTATTGTGGTAATCTGATGTGTGATATACTTTTAAGAAGAATGTTATAATGGAAGATCACATGATCTTAGTACCCAATAGCAGAGTAGCGCAGGCTACCTCTGTAGTTAGTAGTCTGTAGTTAGTAGCTGTAGTAGTATAGAGATAGAGTTTGAAGTGTACGTATATGTTTAGTTGCTGCTGACTACCTTCATAAATAGACGCAGGGCTTCTTTCTATAAAGTGTCCGCTACTCAACTCTATCATCGGTACCAAATTGGCCACCCCTGACAACAAGCGTGCAAACAAGATCCAACAAACTGGTGACTAGGATCAAACAAACTGGCGATGAGGAATAAACAAGTTAAACAGAAGAAAGCAAAAGAAACAAAGTCGGCACTGTACATCGCACAACAATTGTAAGTAGAAGTTCCATTCAAATCGCGAAGCAACTCCCTCCAGCATTCCGCAATTCGGAACAATTGATCCTTTTGATCCAGCAATGGACGATTGGTCCCAATATGTTGAACATCTCTCATTCTTTTTCCAAGCAAATGAGATTTCAGGGGTAGAGAAGAGACGGACAATCCTCTTAAGTAATTGTGGGAATAAGACTTATGGCTTGGTTCGAAGTTTGACGTCACCCAGTTCCCCAGACTTGAGGAATTTTGATGAATTAGTGGACCTGGTGAAGGGCCATCACCAATCAAAGCCCTCAGTAATGATGCAAAGGTTCAAGTTTAATTCAAAAATTACAGCCCCAGGCGAGACAGTTGCAAGCCATCTGGCAAGTTTGAAGCAATTGATGGAGCATTGTGAGGTTGGTACATCCTTAAACGATATGCTTAGAGATCGTTTAGTGTGCGGTGTGAATGAGGGCACAATTCAGAAGTGATTGTTATCCAAAACAAATTTGGATTTTATGAAGGCACTAGAGATTGCACTGGCAATGGGAAGTGCGGTTAGAGATTCAAAAGCCATACAGGGCACACAAAATGGTGCCGTCCTCCACATCAGGTGGGAAGCCCAGACCAAAAAGGGTGTGAAAATGCTTTACTCCACTGGGAGGTGGGAAACAGCCCCCGCTGGCAGGGAAATTAGAAAAAAAATGACTCAGTAGCAAAAACAAGGAGTAATATCAATAGAGGTGAAAACAAATAATCCTTTAACAATTGGCACTTTAAAAAAATAGAATGTTTATATTGTCATAAAAATGATCACATAATGAGACAGTGTAAGGAAAGAGTCAAGCAGCTTTTTAGACAAAAAAAGGTGAGATCTACAAAGTAGAAGTGCCTGAAACAACAGATTTAGATATTTATTCATTGTATAACTTAAAGGTTGGAAGAACAGAACCAATCTATGTAACAGTGAAAGTGAATGGTATACCTGTTCAAATGGAAGTGGACACAGGAGATTCCAATACAGTAATTGAGGAACATACCTTCAAATACTTGAGTAATGGGGAACATCAATTAAATTTGAAAGAAACAACTGCCCAGTTAAAAACATACACGGGTGAAAACATCCAAGTTAAAGGCATAAGTAAAGTAACTGTACATTGTGGGAGCCAATCGGTAAAGCTACCAGTGTTGGTATTAAGAGGCAGAGGACCAAGCCTCCTAGGGTGGAACTGGCTAAGGGAAATCATACTTGAGGGACCACTGAAATTCCAAAAGGAAGCAGGAAGTGTTTTTGCTTTGGAAAAGGAGTGTGTAAAGACTCAACAACCTGAAGAACTGCAGGCTGTCTTGAGCCAAAACATGGAAGAACAGCAGAAGGAACTCAAAGAGACCATGCTTAAGGACAGAGTTTGAGACGAGGTGAGCAACCTCTGAAAGGAAAAAGAAAACCCGCTGAAAGACCTTCATACACTACAAGATTCCCTCAGGTCAAAGTTTGTACCACTGGAAAAGTACGAAGGAAAACGGGAAGAATTCAGCACCTCTCTGACCAAAATGAAGGTTGAGTTGGCAGAGAAGACACAACAATGCTCAATTTTCCAGGAGGCAGCAAACAAATACAAAAAAGAGATGGAAGAGCAGAAGAATCAGCTTTGTGAAACCAAAAAGACTTTGGAGGCAGAAGTTGCAGAATTTTCTAAGAAGCAGACAGATGATGAAATTCTGGGAGACTCAGCCATTGAGTTCACTCAAGTCGAGCTTACATTTGAGATTAGTCGGGCCAATATTGAAACTGAAAAGAAGGCCGAGATTAAAGTCAACGCTAGAAAGAAGAAGGCACGTAGAAAGAAGGCACAGAAACACAAATAATGCGTTAATCTTGGCAGCATACGTGTATACTTTTGTACATAAGCCTGGTAGTCAAATTGCAAACGCCGATGCACTTAGTCATTTGCCTTTACAAGAAAAAAATGTAGAAGCCCCAGTTCCACAAGAACTTATTTTGTACATTTCTTAGATTCATCACCAGTGTTATGACTAATGCAGTTGGTAAAGCTGAGTTATTTAAAAATCCCAGTGGGAAGCTTTAAACAATTGTCGTAACCTATAATGTTAAGTGTTATGTTTGAGATGCGACTCTAAATTCAGGAATCAGACCACCAGTTCTTGAGGTTTTACATTAAACTAAATGAAACATTTTATTAATTTACACAGGTTAAAATGTATACACGCATGGCTTCAAATTACTACTATCTTAACTTTTAACAAATTCTCAAACTAACCTCCATTAAGGCAACAGCAACCCATAGACTTAACCAAACACCAGGCAAAGCATTTTCACCTTATGAATTCAAAATGAGACTACTCTGCCCTGCACACACAAAACTGCTGCAGTTATACCTTGAATGTAAATTCTCATTGTATCACCAGCCTCTTCCAACAATAAAACCCTTTCATTGTACCAATTTTATTAGTAATATAAACATATTGCTTGGTATCTGCTAGATAGGTGTCAGTTTTCACCCACTTCTTGAATGCTCTATTCAAAAAATGCCAATACACTCTTATCTCTCTTACATATCAAAACTAGTACACATCAAAGCACCCAGACTAGCTGGATTTAATCCAATTAAGACACACAAACAGACGAAACCTCTATTTTAAAAGAAAAATATTTTCCAATAATATTATATACATTAATAGCTTCATGACACTGGTATGTGCTCAACAGATCAGAGATTGGACAAGTAAGGGCCCAGTCCTATCACAAGTACAAGAACAAGTACTTCATGGTTGGTCACAAGAGCCTGTAGCTGATGAAATGAAACCATACTTCAACAGAAGGCATAAAATAACCGGCTAGGATGGTATCTTATTGTGGGGAGCATGAGTACCTCCAAAGGGTAGAGAGCCATTGCTAATTGAACTACACAGCGCACATCCAGGAATATCCTGAATGAAAACCATAGCTCGCAGCTACCTATGGTGGCCTGGATGGACGGTGAAATAGAGAGTTTAGTGAAGAATTGTGTGCAATGTCAGAAACTGTAAAAGTTGCCTCCAACAGTTCCGTTACACCCTTGGGATTGGCCAGGAAGACCATGGGTGTGGTTACACATTGCCAATGTTGGACCTTTCATGGGAACAATGTTTCTGCTCATTGTTGATGCCCACGCAAAATGGGTGGACGTATATGAGATGAAATCACCAACGTCTTCTGCTACAATTGAGAAGCCACGTCAAAGTTTTGTCATTAACGGACTACCAGAAATGGTCGTTTCTGATAACGGCACAGTATTTTATGAGTGATGAGTTTCAGCAGTTTATCAGCCTCAACGGTATCGCTCTTGTAAAAAATGGACTGTCCGAAAGGGCGGTTCAAACATTCAAGGCTGGCATGAAGAAATGAACCAGAGATTCTTTAACAACCAAGCTAGCACGCTTTTTTTTCCATTATAGCAGCACCCCTCTCATGACAACAGGTGCCACATCTGTGGAATTATTGATGAAACGCCATCTCAGGACGAGATTGAGCTTAATAATGCCAAATTTAGGGGGAGGGGGTGGAAAGGAATCAGGGAAGTCAGAAAGCTAGATACGACTGGCATAGTCGTGAGACGAAATTTACCACGGG
Organism: Cetorhinus maximus; assembly: GCF_964194155.1. NCBI lineage: Eukaryota > Metazoa > Chordata > Chondrichthyes > Lamniformes > Cetorhinidae > Cetorhinus > Cetorhinus maximus. The sequence continues at coordinate 139,756,347 of NC_135884.1, read as the reverse complement.
AGGTACCAGGCTGTCTACCATTTTCACTGCTGCTGACAACATGGCACGGAGGTGGGGAGGCAATGCCATCTGACTCCTTCCAAGGCAATTTTCCAGCCTTCTTGCCTTCCAGCCTATTCCCAAATGTTCCGCAAAATTTAGCTCATTATGTCATTCTAATCAGAAAGAAAAAGCAACAAAATAAAAGAAGAGTCAATATCTCCGAGGCTTTCTGCTGTAAAACAAAATCTGCTGCTTAAATAAACCGGTGGCTAAAAGAAGGGTGAATAATAGAGGTTCCACTATCATTCATCTCAGTGGCCGTGGGACAAAAATTCCCCACTTTTGAATTTCAGGAAGAGCTTCCTGAGTCCAAAATTAAATTTTCCATTTGGTTTTTATACTGGCACCGCTGCCAAAATTATGGACTTTAAAATTTTTTTCTATTCGTTTTTGGGATGTGGGCGTCACTGGCTAGGTCAGCATTTATTGCCCATCCCCCCATGAGAAGGTGATGGTGAACTGCTGCCTTCTTGACCCACTGCGGTCCATGTGTTGTAGAAACACCCACAGTGCTATTGGGAAGCGGGTTCCAGGATTTTGAGCCAGTGACAGTGAAGGAATTTGACTCTCAGGATATGTGCATTGCTAGAAAGGCAAGCATTTATTGCCCATTGAGAAAGGTGGTGGATAGCCACCCTCTTGTACCGCTGCTGTGGTGATTATGCTCCCACAATGTTGTTAGGGAGGGATCTCAGGATTTCTACTTAGCGAAGGTGAGAGAACAATGGTTCCAAATGTCCGAGTCAGTTTGGTGTGGGACTTAAAGGGGAACTTAGAGGTGATGCCTTTCTATTGACCTGTTTCCATTGTTCTTCCAGATGGTAGAGGTGCTGCTGAATAGCTATTTAAAGGTAATCCAATCCCTGTAGCCAAGGCTCATTGCTTTTGTTTCCAAACACAAAGGACAAAATGGGACAATACATTTAGGAAAGGATTGTCATTTCTTCGCTGGGGCACGGGCTCCAGCTAAATCCAGACCCATAAGATATGAATGCCTTTTCTTTTCTCTCTACTGACTGTAAGGCTCTTTGAAATAAGTTTTGGCAATCATATTCTAACTCCTGGGAGGTACAGGGTCTGCTCATAAAACACACTTTGTGCAAAATCTACATTTTAACTTATAAAAGGTGGCTGGTATGGAAATGCCCTGCTGTTTCTGGTTAAACTTGCATTTAAATAGCAGTTTTTCAGAATGCCCCAAAGTACTTCACACATGATAAATTACTTTTAAAATCCAGTCACTGTTCCAGGGAAAAAGTGGTGCATAAATTACGCAGAGCAAAGCCCCAGAAACAGCAGATGAATGAGAGATGAATGAGTTACAATTAATTTTGGTGTTGTTGTGTGACCAGGGCCCTGGTGGAACTTTATGTTCTTCTGGACATTGTACCTTGCGATAGTTTGCACCCACTCAATTGAATATTGGATCCAAAAGACAGCAGGGTAGATTTGCAACACATCAAAGGCCTGTAACTGCCATTGTGGACTGGCATTCCACCAATGAGTCAGTCGTTCTCTTTTGGTAACATTCTTATTTCTGTGTTAGAATGTTGTGGGTTCATGTCCCACTCCAGAGGCCTAAGTGCAAACTCTAGGCTGGCACTCCAGTGTAGCTCTGAGGGACTGCTGTACTGTCAGAGCTTCTGTCTTTCAAATGATTTATTGAACCAAGGCTCCAACCACCTTCCCATGTGAATACAAAAGACCCCGTGCCACTATTTCCAAGAAGGCCATAGGAGTTCTACCCAGCATTCTGGCCAATATTTATTCCTCGATTGACATCACTAAAACTGATTATCTGCTCATTATCACATTGCTGTTTGTGGGAGTTTGCTGTACTCATATTGACTGCCATATTTTCTTCAGTAAACTAAACAAAACCATAATTACTACACCCTCTGAGAGAAAAAAATGTCTCCTCATCTCTGCCTTAAATGAGCGACCCCTTATTTTTAAACCGTGACCCCTAGTTCTAGATTCTCCCACAAGAGGAAAGATCCTCTCCATATCCACCCTGTCAAGGCCCCTCAGGATCTTAAAGGTTTCGATCAAGTCACCACTTACTCTTCTAAACTCAAGGTATGTAACTTCCCCCTGCTCCCTGCGCTAGCACTCCTGCCCAACTGTGGACTTAAGCCAAAAGTACCAAATCCACACACCTTCTACAGTTGAATTTATCTTAGTGGATAGAAGGACAGTACGATTTATTGTTCAGCTCAGTGTGAGGAACTCTGACACTGATACCATCACACATAATGAAGGAGTGCTATTTTGAAATGTTTCCTGCTGTTAGAAAATTCAAACTGGCTAAATGAAGAGCAGAAATTTCTACTTTAGGCCTAATATTTTGGCTGGTCTTCCCAAGGAATCTTTAGGTTGGCAAATGATTACGGAATTCACAGAATCACAACATCACAGAATTGTTACAGTGTAGAAGGATGCCATTCGGCCCATCATGTCTGCACTGGCTTTCTCAGCATTTTAACTTAGTGCCAATCTCCTGCCTTTTCCCCGTAACCTTGCACGTTGTTTCTATTTAAATAATCATCCAATGCCCTCTTGAATGCCTCAGTTGAACCTGCCTCCACCACATTTCCAGCTAGTGCATTCCAAACCCTAACTACTAGTTGTGCGAAAAAGTTTTTTCTCACCTCGCATTTGCTTTTTTTAACAAAACACTTTAAAACTGTGCCCTCTGGTTCTCAATCCGTTTATGACAAGGAACAGTTTCTCCCTACCTACTCTGTCCAGACCCCTCATGATTTTCAAAACTTCTATCAACTCTCCTCTCAGCCTTTACCTCTCCAAGGAAAACAGTCCCAACTTCTTCAATCTTTCCTCATAACTGAAGTGTCTCATCCTTGGAACCACTCCTATAAACCTCTTCTGCACTCTTTCCAGTGTGTTCAACATCCTTCCTATAGTGTGGCACCCAGAACTGTACGTAATACTCCAGCTGAGGTCTAACCAGTGTCTTATATAATTTCGTCATAATCTCTCTGCTCTTGTATTCTATGCCCCTATTAGTGAAGCCTAGAATGCTGTATGCTTTAGAATCAGCTCTCTCTACCTGTCCTGCCACCTTTAGTGACTTATGTACATATACTCCCAGATCTCTCTGCTCCTGCATACCCTTTAGAATAGTATCCTTAATTTTATACTGTCTCTCCATGTTCTTTGTACCAAAGTGTATCACCTCAAACTGCTCCACATTGAACTTCATCTGCCATCTGTCTGCTCACTCCACCAATGAGTCAATGTCCTTTTGAAGTTCTACACTGTCCTCCTCACAGTTCACAATTCTCCCAAGTTTTGTGTCATGCATAAGCTTTGAAATTGTCCCCTGCACATCAAGATCTTGATCATTTATATATATCAGGAAAAGCAAAGGTCCCAATACCGACCCCTGGGGAACTCCACTACAAACCTTCTTCCAGCCCGAAAAATATCGATTAACCAGTACTCTCTGTTTCCTATCCCTCAGCCAATTTTGTATCCACGTTGCTGCTGTGCCTTTTATTCCATGACCTATAACTTTCCTCACAAGTCTATTGTGTGGCACTGCATCGAATGCCTTTTGGAAGTCCATATAAAAACATCAAGGCCTTGCCCTCATCAGCTCTCTTTGTTACTTCTTCAAAAAACTCCAGAAAGTTGGTTAGACATGATTTTCCTTTAACAGGTCCATGCTGACTCTTCCGAATCAATCCACATTTTTCCATGTGAATATTAATTCTTACCTGAATTCTATCCCGAAACAGTGACATGTTTTTGGGGGCTAAAGCTACATTTAAAAACACTTGGCTCACTTTCACTGGCAATTTCAAACAATGCAACACAGAAAAATTAGGCTTCACCTATCATCTAGCTAATGTTCTGCAAAATATTTGGATTGATCAATATGCAAGCCAGCAAAGGCTGGATGAACTTCACTTGTTTTGTAGGGCATATTTCCAATCAGAGAAGCATGTTCACCGTATGTCTTTGTTTTCATATCAGACATAATCCACCTTGTGAACACACAAGTTTAACTGTAAATATTATAATTTCTAATGACTATTGCAAAAATTAGGATTCCACTGTCCTGTGTTATTCTATCTAAAAAAATCAGAGCTTTTTGCCTTGCTGGAAGATTTTTAAAAAATTATTCATGGGGTGTGGGTATCATTGACAAGGCCAGCAATTATTGCCCATCTCTCATTATCCTTGAGAAGGTGGTAAGGAGCCATCTTGAACCATTGCAGTCTTTTTAGAGAGGGAGTTCCAGGATTTTGATCCACCAACAGTGAAGGTATGGTGATATAGTTCCAAGTTAGGATGGTATGTGACTTAGAGGAAAACTTACAGGTGGTGATGTTCCCATGCTCCTGCTGTCCTTGTTCTTTGAGGTGGTAGAGCTCAAGGGTTTGGAAGGTACTGCTGAAGGAGCTTTGGTGAGTTGCGGCATAGCACCCTATAGATGTTATACACTGCTGCCATGGTGCGCAGTGGTGGAAGGAGGGGATGTTTGAGGTGGTGATCAAGACGATTCTCTTGTCATGGATGATTGAGATTCGTAGGTGTTGTTGGAGCTGCACTCATTCAGGCAAGTGGACAGTATTCCGCTGCACTCCTGACTTGTGCCTGGTTAGATGGCGCACAGGCTTTGGGGAGGCAGGAGGTGACTTACTCAACACAGAATTCCCAACCTCTGACGTGTTCTTATAGCCATTGGTCCAGTTCAGTTTCTGGTCAATGGTCATTCTCTAGATGATTCCCTAGAGAAGGTGGTGCAGTCCATCTGGTGCAAGTGTACCTACTGTGCTGTTAGAAAGGGAGTCTCAGGATTTTGATCCAGTGACAAGCTGATGGAAAGCTGAATAGTTGCAAGTCAGGATGGAGTGTTGCTTTGAGGGAAACTTGCAGGTGGTGGTGTTCTCATGCATCTACTGCCCTTGTCCTTCCAGGTGGTAGAAGTCTTGGGTTTGGAAGATCCTGTCAAAGGAGCATTGGTGAGTTGCTTTAATGTATATTCATCCATGATACATACTGCTGCCATTGTGTGTCAGTGAAGGAGGGGGTAAATGTTTAAGGAGGTGAATGGGGAGCCAATCAAGAGGGCTGCTTTGTCATGGATAATGTTGAGCTTCTTGAATGTTGGTGGAGTTGCACTCATTCAGGCAAGTGGAGAGTATTCCATCACATTCCTAACTTATGCCTTCTAGATGGTAGACAGTCTTTGTGGAATCAGGATGTGAGGTACTCACTTCAGAGTCCCCAGCCTCTGAGCTGTTCTTGTAGCCACAGCACTTATATGGTTAGTCCTGTTTAGTTTCTGATTGATGGTCACACCCCAGGATGTTGATAGTGGGGGATTCAGTGATGTCAAGGGGAGGTTAGATTCTCTTTTTTTATTATTCTTTCAAAGGATGTGGGCGTTGCTGGTTAGGCCATCATTTATTTCCCAATTCCTATTTGCCCTTGAGAAGGTGGTGGTGAGCTTCCTTCTTGAAACCCCTGTAGTCCATGTGATGGAGGTACACCACAAAGCTATTAGGGAGGGAATTCCAAGATTTTGACCAAACAACATTGAAGAGATGGCAATATAGGATGGTGTGCGGCTTGGAGGGGAACTTGCAGGTGGTGGTGTTCCCATGCATTTGCTGCCCTTGTTCATACTAGGTGGTAGAGTTTGGAAGTGCTGTCTAAGGAGCCTTGTTGAGTTGCTGTAATACATCTTGTAGATGGTACACACTGCTGCCACTATGTTGGAGATAGTCATGACCTGCCACTTGTGTGGTGCAAATGTTATTTGCTACTTATCAGCCCAAGCCTGAATGTTGTTCAGGTCTTGCTGCTTATGGACACGGACTGCTTCAGTATCTGAGGGGTTACCAATAATGCTGAACATTGTGCAATCATCAGCAAACATTCCCACTTCTGACCTTATGATGGAAGGAAAGTCATTGATGAAGCAGCTGAAGGTGGTTGGGCCTAGGACACTACCCTGAGGAACTCCTGCAGTGATGTCATGGGACTAAGATGATGCCATCCCTATGCCTCTCCATCTCTCTATGTCTCTTTCTCTTTCCTCCTTTAAGACACATCTTACAACGTAATTGTTTTAGTAAACTTTTGGTTATCTGCCCGAGCATCTCCTTATGTAGCTTGGTGTCAAATTTTATTTTATAATGCTCCTGTGGAGTACCGATGCCATGTTAATTATTAAGAAAGACCCTATATAAATACAAGATGTCGATGTTATAGCGTTGAATCATTTGCTGTTTCTTAATGCATTTGGTTTGGTTTTCTTTTAGAGCATTTTGTTTTGGTGTTGTAATAAGGTTTTGTTAGGTGAAAGAAATTTAAGTTAACTGAAGGGGACATGTCCTTTGTTATTTGGAATCTTTGCAAAATATTCATGCCATACAAATGGGGTTGAATTTAATCCAGGCGAAGGGGATCTTATCCGCTCGCTGGAGAGCCGGCAAGCCTTGCTCACCTTCTTTGGGGAACATCTGCCATATTAAATGCTAGACAGGCACTTAAGTGACAAACAGCAAGTCTTTCCTGGGATCAAGGACCTCGAGGGTGGAAATCCCACCCTCCACCCAACCAGAGCTGCTAGCCTCTAATTGGCCAGCAGCACTTTGTTACAGGCAGCACCACCAGGAGAGTGGTGGCTGCTGCTGGTAATGCACCCACCAGGGACCCAGGATCACTGAGGGACTCAGACAACAAGCGAGTGAAGGTAGAATGGGGGTTGTGGGGTCATGGTCGTGAGGGAAGGGATCCAGAGAAAAATGCAAGGCGGTGACTCTCGGTGCCCTCCCACTAACCCCCTCACCACTTCCCATTGCTGGGTTCCTCACTCAGGCATTTTAAAAATTAATTTTACAGGATGTGGGCTTCACCGACTGGGCCAGTATTTATTGCCCATCCCTAGTTACCCCTGAGAAGGTGGTGGTGAGCTGCCTTATGAATCGCTGCGGTCCATGTGGTGTAGGTACACCCACAGTCCTGTTAGGAAGAGAGTTGCAGGACTTTGACCCAGCAACAGTGAAGGAACGGCAATATATTTCCAAGTCAGGATGGCAATTGACTTGGAGGAGAACTTCCAGGTCGTGGTGTTCCCATCTATCTGCTACCCTTATCCTTCTAGATGGTAGTGGCCATGGGTTTGGAAGGTGCTGTCGAAGGAGCCTTGGTAAATTCCTGCAGTGCATCTTGTAGATGGTACACACTGCTGCTATTGCGTTGGTGGTGAAGGAAGTGAGTGTTTGTGGATGTGGTGCCAATCAAGGGGCTGTTTTGTCCAGGATGGTGTCGAGCTTCTTGAGTGTTGTGGGAGCTGCACTCATCCAGGCAAGTGGGAATATTCCATCATACTCCTGACTTGTGCCTTGTAGATGGTGGACAGGTTTTGGGGAGTCAGGAGGTGAGTTACTCATTGCACAATTCCTAGTGTGCTCTTATAGTCACAATATTTATAAGGCTAGTCCAATTCGATTTCTGGTCAATGGCAACCTTCAGGATCTTGATAGTGGGGGATTCAGTGACGGTAATGCCATTGAACATCAAGGAGCAATGGTTGGATTCTCTCTTGTTGGGGATGGTCATTGCCTGACACTTATGTGGCACAAATGTTACTTGCCACTTGTCAGCCCAAGCCTGGATATTGTCCAGGTCTTGCTGCATTTGGACATGGACTGTTTCAGTATCTGAGGAGTTGCGAATGGTGCTGAACAATGTGCACTCATCAGCGAACATCCCCATTTCTGACCTTATGATGGAAGGAAGGTAATTGATGAAGCAGCTGAAGATGGTTGGGCCTAGTCCCCTACCCTGAGGAACTCCTGCAGTGATGTCCTGGAGTTGAGGTGATTGATCTTCAACAACCACAGCCATCTTCCTTTGTGCTAGGTATGGCTCTAACCAGCAGAGAGTTTTCCCCTAATTCCCGTTTTGCTAGGGCTCCTTGATGCCGCACTCTGTCAAATGCTACCTTGACGTCAAGGGCAGTCACTCCCACCTCACCTCAGGAGTTCATCTCTTTTGTCCATTTTTGAACCAAAGCTGTAAGAAGATCAGGAGCTGAGTGGCTCTGGTGGAACCCAAACTGGGCGTCAGTGAACAGGTTATTGCTAAGCAAGTGCCGCTTGATGGCACAGTTGATGTCCCTTCCATTACTTTACTGATGATGGAGAGTAGACTGATGGGGTGGTAATTGGTCGGGTTGGATTTGTCCTGCTTTTTGTGTACAGGACATACCTGGGCAATTTTCCACATAGCTGGGTAGATGCCAGTGTTGTAGCTGTACTGGAACAGTTTGGCTTGGGGTGCGGCAAGTTCTGGAACACAAGTCTTCAGTACTATTGCCAGAATATTGTCAGGGCCCATAGCCTTTGCACAATCCAGTGCCTTCAGCTGTTTGTTGATATCACATGGAGTGAATCGAGTTGGCTGAAGACTGGCATTTGTGATGCTGGGGACCTCTGGAGGAGGCCGAGATGGATCATCCACTTGGCACTTCTGCCTGAAGATTGTAGCAAATGCTTTAGCTTTTGCACTGGGCTCTTACATCATGGAGGGTGGGGGTATTTGTGGAGCCTCCTTCTCCAGTGAACTGTTTAATGACTGGATGTGGCAGGACTGCGGAGCTTAGATCTGATCCATTGGTTATGGAATTGCTTAGCCCTGCCTATCACGCAAATAGTCCTGTGGTATATCTTCACCAGGTTGAAACCTCATTTTTAGGCATGCCCTCTTGCACTCTTCATTGAAGCAGGGGTTGATCCCCTGGCTTAATGGTAGAGTGGCAGATATGCTGGGTCATGAGGTTACAGATTGTGGTTGAGTGCAACTCTGCTGCTGCAGATGGACCACAGCGCCTCATGGATGCCCAGTATTGGGTTGCTAGCTCTGTTTGAAATCTATCCCATTTAGCACTGTGGTAGTGCCACACATCACAATGGAGGGTATCCTCAATGTGAAGGCAGGACTTCATCTCCACAACGACTCTGCAGTGGTCACTCCTACCGATACTGTCATGGGCAGATGCATCCATGCATGCTGGTTGGTGAGGATGAGGGCAAGTATGATTTTCCCTCACCACCTGCCACAGACCCAGTCTAGCAGCTATGTCAATAGTGATATTACTGAGCCACTCTTGGTGATGGACATTGAAATCCCCCACCCAGTGGTGCCCCTTGCCATCCTCAGTGCTTCCTCCAAGTGGTGTTCAACATGGAGGCGCACTGATTCATCAGCTGAGGGAGGGCAGTACGTGATAATCAGTAGGAGGTTTCCTTACCCATGTTTGGCTTGATGCCATGACACTTCATGGGGTCCAGAGTCAATGTTGAGGACTCCCAGAGCACTTCCCTGTGTAGCACCACCTCTGCTGGGTCTGTCTTGCCAGACAGGACATACCCAGGGATGGTGATGGTGGTGTCTGGGGTATTACCTGTAAGGTGTGATTCCATGAGGATGACTATGTCAGGCTGTTGCTTGACAACTCTCCCAAGGATGAGGACTTTGCAGGGTTGACATTGTCGTTGTTGTTTCTGGTGCTGAGGTTGATCTGTCTGGTTCCATTCCATTTTTGTGACTTTGTAGTGGTTTCTTACAACTGAGTGGCTTGCTAGGCCATTTAGGAGTCAACCACATTGCTGTGAGGTCTGGAGTCACATGTAGGCCAGACCAGGTAAGGGATTCACTTCCCTAAAGAGCATTAGTGAAGCAGATGGGTTTTTACAACAATTGACATGGCCATCATTAAATTTCAGATTTTTATTGAATTCAAGTTCCACCATCTGCCATGGTGGGATTTGAACCTTGGTCCCCAGAGCATTACCCCGGGCCTCTGGATTACTAGTCTAGTGACAATACCAGTACACCATCGCCTCGCCTCCCCATGTGGCAATGTTCCTGCCCTCTGCTGATTGGTGGCTGGGGAGGAAGGCTGTCCATGAGCCTTCCCATCCCGGACATAATCAGGGTACCACTAGGCTCACTCCTATCCCATTAAATGCCCCCTCCTGCTTCCAATAGTCCTCAGGGAAGGGCATTAAATTCTACCCATGGAATGAAGGGATGTCTTTTGCGTAAAAAATCATTTTTTATTTCAGTATTCGGTATTTTTTATTCTTTCCCTTCATACATTCAAATTTTATGACTCTGCCAATACAAACCTTTAACCAAAGCAGGAATGTAGCAGCACATTCCTCCAGTTCTGTGCTTTGTGCTGATTGAACATTTGTTACAAATGAGCAAAGTAGTGGACGTGTTTACAACAAACCCAAATGAGCTGAAATCCTTGGAGTGTCATAGAGTGTAAGAGAGGGGCTGGAGTGAATAATGAGGCTTTTGTATCAATGAGAAGGGAGGGGTTCAGACGTTGGTAGAAACTGCAAGAGCAAAACTTAAAGGGGCTTGTGACTGACATGTGAGCCCACACAACTCTTATTTTAATAACTTATATGGTAACTCTGTTATTTTTATGTGCATGTATATCACACTACACCAAGAATGTAATGTCTTGCAGGCAATGATTGTGATATCTGTCATGTTGGCCTTCTAAAGACAATGCAATGGTAAATGGAGTTAACAGGTTGACGGAGTGCAATTCCAGTTTGGACTGGTTAACTGTACAACAACAACTTGCATTTATAGAGCAACTGTAATGCGGAACAACCAAGATCTCAGAGTGCTTCATAGAGGTATCAAGTGATTTGAAATGCACACTAAGCCAAAGAAGGAAATATTAAGTCCAGGTGAAGATGCTGTGTGATTGGAGGATTGATGTTCCCGTGACAGTGCTGCGCTAATTAGAGCTCCAAAAACATTGCCCATCACATGCAGAGAAACTGTAGCTAAACCTAACAAATGTATTAGTAGCAAATTCAGTCAAAATCAAAGGACACAGTTTTGACACTGTACAGGTTGCTGGTCAGACTACATTTGGAGTACTCCTCCCAGTTTCATAGAAAAAGGTCTACAGGAGATTTACAAAAATGATGCCAGGCTTAAAGAAGCTCAGATGCTCAGATATGCTCAAGATATTGGTCTATTTACTTTAGAGCGCACAGACTTAGGGGTATCCTGATAGAGGTCTATAAAATAATTAAGAGGCTGAATACCACCTCTAGAGATAGATTATTCCTGTTGCAGGACCAGCAGTTTTGAGTGTTATTTAAGAGTAGGTTTGGACTGGATGTTAGATGGTTCTTCTTCTCCCTTGGTAATGTGTTGCTGCCTAGTGTGGTGGGTGCTGCCTCTGTCTTCAATAGGGAACTATACCCTCTAGTTCCTAAGTGAGGCAGAGACAGCATCATACAGTAGGTAAATGTCTTTATAGATAATACTTGGTTCTTGTGACCTCCTGGACTGCTTTTGATTGCTTGACAGGCCAGAGAGGAATTTGACAGAATATTTATTCCCTTATAGGTCCTGGGATTTTTCTGGGGTTTTTTTTGCCTCTCCCAGGAAATTACACGGTGTAAGGGTGGGTGTGAAATGTTTTGGTGGGGAAGAGGTCAGGGGGTGAGAAGAAGTGTTTAGCTACAATGGTCCGAGCATCATGTTGTGGGGCAGGATTGCTGGCCCAGGTGATCTTCTCTTGTCCATTGTTTTTTGTATTTTTACACTTATGTCCAATCTCAGCCCATGCTGTAGTCAATTTCATACTCACCTATTCCAATGCATTCCTGACTGACCTCTAGCCCTCCGTCCTCCATCAATTTCATCTCATTCGAAACGCTGTCATCCATGTCCTATACCACACATAGCTCTACTCACATATCATTCATGTGCTTGCATGGCCACATTGTCTCCCAGTCTTCTCATCCTTCTGTTTAATTCCTTTCATGGCCTGCCACCTAACCTTGTCTCTTGCCGTCATCCTCCCCATCCACATGTCTCTGTTCCTCCTGAAAATGGAGGGTTATTTCTCCAGACAATGAGGTGAATGGAGGGTCGTTACGTGACACAAAATTATATGTATAAAATCTATCCCAGTTACTTAGACGAGTGAGCTCTCAAGGCATGATGGAATTATCCAATCTTCTTTTTGCCTAGGACTATTGGTGTCACCGTGTGCAGTTAAAAGAAATTTCTTAAACAATCCCTTTGTGTGCTTACCCAAAGCTCTGCTCCTATTACTGTCCTTAAGAGTTAACAAAGCTTGAATGGTTTGGTTTTTGTTTGGTTTGCTGCGCTTACTACTAGTCAATTGCTAATTGTTACACATAAGCTGTTTTTAAATCAACAGAACTTACCAGAGGCATCAGTATAAAATGAAGTAAAACAGTGGTATTTGTGTTTAACCCCAAAAATGACTTCAGGTTGGGGCTGCAAAGAAATGTTATGTAAAAATAAAGAAAAATATGAATGGAATATGCTATCCAATTTCCATAATCATTAATGTAATGTGGTTCAAGTTTAAGGAGGCCTATTACAAGCCTATTCTATTTATTCAACATTATACTAACCCGTAGCAGACTAGCTGCTTTAAATTAAAATGCATAGAACAAAAACAAAAATACCTGGAAAAACTCAGCAGGTCTGACAGCATCTGCGGAGAGGAACACAATTAACGTTTCGAGTCCAAATGACTCGAAAGTTGTCCATGAGCGAGTGTTGCATAGTGGCATATTCCAAGGTCCGGACTACATGATGAGGGATGTACCAAAGGTTGGGGCAGGTGCCACAAAGCTGCAATGGGGAAAGGCCACTCTCTAAAGCCCTTCAGCAATATACACCGAGGGGCTGGAAAGTGTGAGAAAATATTCAGGCTACAAGTTTGACATGCAATGAACATTGTAAATGTTGACTATAATTATAAATGTTGTGAGTAACATACAATATTGTGTCTGGGGGCTAAGACCGCACACTCTATGACCAGGATTTGGTGTCGGGCATCATGGCGGGCAGTGGGGGTGGGGGATAATATGGCAAGATGGCCAAAAATCGGTTTCACACCTTCGTGAAACAAGTTTTCAATTGTCTGCTCCACCCGTCAATGGCGGGCCGCGTTTCCTACTGCTGCATGTCAGGAATCTAATTTCAATAATTTAACATCTCATTAGAAGCCCTGCTATCCTCTATTCCACCAGCCCCTCAGCTGGGCACCCGATGTGTTTCACAACTGTACCTGGTGAGCTGCACTTCACTTAGAACTTCGAGGTTTGTTTACCTACCTTGTTTCGAGCAGAATTTGAGGTCATCAGCGCCAGGCTTCGCAGACAGCACCACGTCACTTTTAGGGGGATTCACGGGCAGGTCTCTACCTACCAGACCAGCCGTAAGGCAGGGATGGCTTTTCAATGGCTATAGGGCTAGGGCTTGCTTGAGGGAGGGGGAGAAGTGGTGTCAGGCAAGGGAAGAGACTGCAGGACAAGGGCTGTACTCAGGAAGGGAGGTATCCTAGGGTGTGTGTGGGGTCACATGTTGACCTGTGCAACTGGCCTCAAGATGGTGAGGGCTGAGGGGGTAATCTCCAGAGGAGATGAGTCCAGAGAGTGATGTGAGGGTGTGTATGAGAGAGTGAGTGGTGATGTCCCATGAGCTGGCAGTGAGTGAGATGCCAGTGAATGTGTGTTGGCCCTGTGAGTGTGTGAGTTTAGACTGATTAGATGGTTGCCTTACCCTGGCGGCATGGATGAGATCACTCATCTGATTTCTGCACTGGATAGCAGGCCTCTTCTGTGCAGCATTGACACTGACCCACCTCTGCTACCAACCCCCCAAGCCAGAGTATTGAGACTGATGGGCTCCTGCGGCCAGAGCGGGGTAGAGGACATTGTAACAGGCCACCACGGGGTCCAGAAGGCCCCCCAGGGATGAATCACTGAATCGGGGGCTGCACTCTTCTTGGGTTTTTGGGACTATGTCTTCACCGGACCTGACCTGAGCTGCAAGCATTGAGGAGTGTGCGCACGGCTGCAGTTTAAATATAGCGCCCTGTGTGAGGGAGTGGCGAGGTAACAGCATGCTGGGCCAATTGGAGCCCACCTGCCAACAAGAGGATGTGTTTCCTGTGGTTGTATAATTAATGAGGTGGGAATGGGATGTATGGCGTGAAAACCTGCCATTGTGGCCGGCAGGTAAAACAACTTCTTTCCCGTCCGCTACCACACTTAGTGCAAATCTGGGATGATTCCACCCCATATTTTTATAAAATATATATAAGGCAGAATTTAGCCCTCGATGGGCGAGCGGGCCCCACCGGCTTGGCGGAGGGCGGGTAGCTGACCCCCGCCACCGAAATGGGGCCCGCCACCATTTTGAGTGGGCGGGCCAATTAAGGCCCACCCAGCGGTCTGCCCGACAGGATGCGCTATGTGCTTCCTGTTCCAGGGTGGGGAGGGAATCCTCAACTGTCAAAGTCCTGTCTCAGGGAGTTTACTGACAGGTAAGAAAAGTCAAAAAATAGAGAAATATTAAAATTATTAATATGTCCTCCTCATGTGACAATGTCACACGAGATGGGACATGTTAATAAGAAACACATAAAGTTTATTAAATTTTTAAAAAACGGACATGAAACTTTATCCCACCAGTGGATGAAGTTTCATGAATAATCTGGAGCCCGCTGGGGCTCCTGGCCTGCCCGCCAGCCTTAAGCTTGGACGGGCAGTGTCTTTAACAAGGTTAATGAGCCTGTCAATGGCCTTAATTGGCCATTGACAGGTCGGCGGGCGGACAGCTGATTTCGCTGTCCACTCACATTCCTGAAGATTTAAAGGGACCGGGATGACGTCGGGGGTTTCTCCTGGCCCTGGCCAACTGGAGCCAATTCATCTGCTAGGACAAAGGACCCCGCAACCTCCCTTTAAGACTTAATTGTTAGAGCATTAACAATCTCAGGGACCCAGACAAAGGGATATGGACCCTTTGTCAAAGGCAGAGTGGAAAGGTAGGAGTCATGTGACATGAACCTCTAGCTTTTGGAACCAATAATATTGCCTTGTGGAAACCTCAGTCTGCCATTTTTTCCATCTACTGAGCAGCAGCACAGAAAAGGAGGCTCTGCCAGGCTGAATACATGGCCTCATCTATACTGTTTCTACTAGACCTTTTGTACCACCACCTACAAGACTGATTCATTTCTGCCTGCCTATGTCATCATGGAAGTCAGCTCTACTGGAAAAGTGAATTATACAGTATCAGTTCAGTCTCCTGATCTCTGGGACTTTGATTCTGCATTCTGGACACACGTGTAACAATAATTCTTTTCTCTGTGATCTTTGTCCTGTAAATCTTTCTTTCTCCATCCCTCTTCTACTGTACGAGTGCCCAGGGGTCTGCGTAGCGACTCCCTACCGCGTTTTGAGTGCATGCAAATAAGCTAACCCTCTGAGTTCATCCTATCTCGAGTTTGCTGTGGGGTAATTCATGGAAAATGGGATCACACCAAAACTGAGGGGTTGAGAAATATGCCCCCGCTTACAAAGAGGGAAGCAAATCAAAAACACCTTTCTGTTTATGGATGGGCGGTGAGAGGAGAAATCAGGACTGTAAATTAAACCCCTCCTCCCCAAAACAATTGGAAGAAACTGATTTGTTTTGTACTTTATATAATGCAACTTTTAATGATCATGTAATAGCTTATATAAACGTTATAAATAAAGCATATTTTTGGAAAAGAAGAAAGCTGCTTTAAATCACAGTGCTGACTAAGCCTTCACTTTTTACATTAATGTCAATGCATTAAGCTGATTTGGCTAGCTCACATATATCTCTTATCAACTCTTACACTAGCTGCACAACACTCCTGACTTTTTCCTCTTTCAAACCAACAGGCAAGTTAAAGCAGTTTCACGTAAGCAATGACAAACCATTTTCATTGTGTAGGAACCAATAGCTACAATATTCTGGCAGTTTCTGCAGATGCTATAGGCTACTAACAGGGGCTGGTGTTAATTAAGCAAAGCAGCATTTAGGATCATGTTTGCCCATCATTTGGTGTTTACTAGCTGACCTGGCTTCACCTAATCTGATAAGACACATTTCAAAAAGAGAAATAAGCTAGTTTAATAGTTTATACTAATGCTCTTTTGAAAAACTTGATTTCAATAACAAGACAAATATTTTTTAATAGATAGGACTAACTTTAGAAGAACTGAATGGAAGGTGTTTTTGAGCCTGACAGTGCGTGAGAGATGATTTGAACATTAAATTGTATTGGAGGATCAAAATATGAATGCAAAAATATCAAAATTAGCTTCTAATAAAACACATGATTAAAAAAATGAATTATGTCATATATCAATTGGAAACTATTTTCAAAATTATTTTTATATATTAAACTTAGCAATTTCTCAAAAATGGGTTTAGATATATCGGTATCTGGCTGAAAAATTGGGTGATCCACATAGGGAAGAGTTTTACGCTGATCGGGCCAACCTGATCGGACGCAAAGTCACACGAGATGACATCGGGCAAACATCCTGATGTCATCCCGTACTCGCACTCGGTGGGCACGTGCAAAAGTCGGAAGTGCGCCCGCTGACAATTAAGAGGCCAATTAAGATCATTAAAGGTGCAGTTGTCTCCGATTTTTCGTGGTCCGTCCAACTTTATGGTTGGCAGATGGGCGAATCGGACAGGCGGCCTTTGCATTTTTCATGAAAACCTCATCCAAAGCTGGGATGAGGTTCCCATTATTAAATTTTTTTTAAATTAAGCACAGAATTTTTATAATGTCTGTGCTCAGGTGACCGCTTGTGTTGCGTGGACATAATTTTCCAGATTTAAATATCTTTATTGAATACTTTTGAAGTCTTCAGCTCCCTGAGGCAGCTCCCTGCTTTCAGGGAGCTTTCTGTGAGTGCTCTCCCGTGCCCGCACTGACTTCAGTGCCTGCCCTCCTCCTGCCCCCCAACCCAGGCAGTGCTGATCATATCAAAGCGTGCGCTTCACACTGGCTGGACGTTAATTGGCCCGGCAGCGTGAAATCGCGGTTGGAGGCCAATCGCACGAGGAGGTCTGTTCCCCGACCGCTCCCGGGCCCGCTGATCGCACCCGCCCACCAACCTAAAAATCCTGCCCGTAGACTTAATATAACATTCAGCCTGATAACGTACAGGTGACATTTCACAATTCTAATTCGCATTACCCCCTTTGCGGTTCAACTTTCTTCTCCTGTCACAGGGGAAATTTCCACAACTTCTCTCAACTTTTATAATCTTTGGGCTGGGATTTTTCGTTCCCGTCGTGGTGGGACCCACTGCTGGAGATTCGGCAGCCCAGCCAAAAGTCCATTGACTTTCAGCAGGACCGGATGATAATGTCAGTGGGCAGGGCTGGAAAATCCCGCCCTTAGGCTCTCCAAAAGCTTTTGGTTCATGGAAGAGTGTAAATGAATCTAAGTTACAGTGGGTGTACTTAGGCAAGTCTAGTTATGTTAGTTCAGCCCTATTATTATAAATTTAGCTAAACCTTCCTGGTGTATTGGAGAGTTCTAGAGCTAACAGTTTGCTCACTCCCATTTTCGGATATGGGAGACATGATTCGTGATCTGCCCATATCTGTTCCCATTGAGGCAGGGACCATGCAGCAAACTTTGTGCTGCCTCCTAAGTTGAATGATTTCAGCATGCGGCCAGTGTGACCTGTGATGCTGGCCTGCTGCACGCTCATCAAGGGGCCCTATGGCTTACGAGGCTAACACAGGTTCTAGCTAGCCTCTAACTCTTAAAAGCTGTCTAATTCTCTGAGAGGGAAGCTGCACTGAATGAAAGGAAGCTGCTGTTGATTGTCATTGCTGTTGCAAGGTGTTGGAGTGTGGGTTGGTAGGCCTTATTAAGATATTTGTAGACTTAAGTAGTTCAACAGTAAGTATTTATTAACTACCAGGAACTATATACATAGGTGCAGTAAAGGTCCAAGCTAGAATCTGTCTCAATGTTTGCATCTACACATGGCTCTGTACAACACTACACTAACCGCTAGGTGTGGGTCATGTGTTCTCTTACATCACTGTGTGGGCAGTACTGTACTCAGTCCCATGTTAACCCTTTATGTGTCAGACCCTTATACTGCAATTGTTGCCATTGGAGTAAAGCCTACTGGAACACCAATGCAGAGAGAGAGAGACCTCCATGGTTCACAGATGCACCACTGGAGGCTTTCATCATGGAGATTGATCTGATTTGCCTCGGGCATTGTTCCTGGTTCCTGGTTCAGATGGAGGTATGAGAAGTGCTCTCAGCAAACCTAGGACATGCTGTGGAGAACCTTCCTTCTCCCCACCTCTCTGTGACCTTTCTTCCATTTCTCGGTCGCGTTGCGGACCCGGGGGCATTATTGTAACGATAGCCCCGTGTGACTTGCAGACATGGTGGGCACGGGTGGCCAAATCCTCTGCCCTCCCTGAATAGATGCACCACCTCATCAAAACGACCCCGAAGATGCACTGCAGTACTCCCATGAACCTTACCACAGCAGAAGGAAGTTAAAAGCATCCTGCCTTCACTTTGGATGCCAGATTCCTTAAATAGGTCGAGTTTGAGGGTCCTTTGTGCAGTTAAATCCATGTTCGTTTAAGAGTGATTAGCACAGGCATTCTGTGGAGCTGCATAAACCAATTTTCAGAAACTTGCACCAAATCAACCAGATCAGCTGATCGACATCTTTATCTGACCTCTTCTCAGGCTATGGGCAGACACACCGCATGCCCACTCGAGACCCTTGTTCGGCAGCGGAGCCTGTGCCACGTTATCCCTTTGGGACGCCAGTGTCACTGCGGAACCCAATTTCACAACCGAGCTTGTTAAGAGCGAGAAGTCACAAAAAATTTATCAGTAATATTCATTTGTTGTTAGTAATGGAATTGATCAGTTCTTTGCATCTCAGGAATAGCAAAGTGAGAACTTAACATACGCTGGCGTGGGAGCATACTGGTACACAACTATAAAGCCAATAATGTTAGATCACACTCTAAGCTTCAAAGAGAAGGTGGCAGCTGGAAACAACATCTTAAGGAAGCTAGCTAATTCTAAATGGGGAGCAATTACGAACAACTGCCCTTGCACTGAGCTATATGCAGCAGCTGAACATGCCTGCCTAGTCTGAGAACGCTCTCCCAATGCCAAGAATTTGGATCTGCTCCTCAGCACAGCTTGCAGACCTATTACTGGCTGTCTGAAACCTACTGAAGGCCTTTTACCTGCTTGCTGATAAAGTTCCACCCACCATATGGAGGCAAGTTACATCAAGAGTAGAACTGATAAAGCAGACCAGTGACCCTTTGTCATCCTCTCTTCCAGGAAGAGCCAGCTACAAATAAGCTGAAGTTAAGGGGCAGCTTTTTGGGCTGTAAGTTCCAGGGCTGCCATATTGCTGATAAGACATCTACAGACGAAGGTATAGGAGTTGTCTAACAACCCAGAGGAACCCTTCCTATCAGGAGCCAGAGAAATATGATGTATTTGGCTGTCTCTCAATTGTGTAAACTGAGACAGAATTGAGGCTGCAAAGCCCTTATGCAGGTGTGGGGATACAGCCAAATGAATTCTGTTGACAGTGACTGAGGAGAGGCATCTTTTATGCTGAAACGTCCCCTAAATGCCCTCTACAACCAGTCCTGAAGATCTGAAGGTCTTCAAGTCTCAAGCCAGAGCCTACGTGGAACAATGGCGAAGGAAGGTGTAGCGACATGACACGAAGAAGATTTGGATTATTTTTTCAAAAAAATATTTTTGATTATTTAGGAAGTCAGAATGGACATATCCATGGAGGTGGTGCTGACATAAGCTGCAAAGAGTCATTACCAGCACCAGAGGACTGAGCCATCAGCAAAGGCAAGAGAAGGCTTTCAGTCCTGAATGGAAGAGACTGTGAGGGGACCTCATAAAGGTAAGGAAGATTGTAAACAACTAAAATAAAGGATAAATCTTGATCACTATTTAAAGTTAAACCTTCAGACAAGGTGACATAGGTTCAAATTGATGAAAGATAAATTTCTAATGACTTCAGGAAATTTGTCTTTTGAATGATCATAACTTGGAATAGACTTCAAGGGAGGATAATGAAGGCAAGAACCTTGAAACCATTTAGGAGACAGTTGGCATGACAGTAGACATTTCTCAATAGATATGCCTGTTATGATGTGGCAGGTGATATGTGCCAGATGGACCAAACCCACAAGGGAAAATTGGCCACGCTCTCACAACGGTTTTGCAATTTGTATTTATTACAAGAATATTTGGGCACTGAATTCAGAAGCAGTGAGTCCACTAACAACGTTAGAGATTTTAAAAATTAAATTAAAACATTTATTAACAAAAGAAAAGAATTCAAACACAGGCATAAGATCACAGTTACTTGATATTATAACAAATCCCCAAATTCCTAATTCACCTGACCCCCAACTACATACCCCCTTTAAGGCAACAGTTCAAAATAGATTTTAAGTTTAAATAGGGGATCCAACAAGGTTGCCATATGCACCCACTTGACTGTGAAATTCTAAAGGTTTTTTAACACAACTTTAGTTCCTGGGCATAGCATACTTCTGCAAAAATGGCGAGAGGATTTTCCACAAGGCTGCTTTACATGGTGTACCTTTCAAGATGTTACACAGCCATCCCCACATAACCTTCCATCCTTCTTTATATATATATTTCTCTCTCTTTAATGTGTAAAATCCTATTACTCTACATGTATTTGGAAATTTACTTTTCCCATAATACAAAAATCTTTCATGTTGTCAATATGGCCTTTTTCCTTTTAGGAAAAATAAACATAACAACCTTGCCCTATTTATCTTGTTAGTTGTAAACATCCTACCAGCCCTTTGAAAATCAAACAACCCCTTCACTTATCTAAAATGCAAATTTCCTTCACACCTTATCTACTGACCTTCATACTCTCATTCATTAGCATTTAGAGTCAGTTGTAGAAGTCTACAGCACAGAAAAAGGCACTTCAGCCCATTGAGTCTGCACCGGTCAAACAAGTACCTAACTATTCTAATCCCATCTTCCAGCACTAGGCCCATAGCCTTGTATGCCATGGCATCGCAAGTGCACATCCAAATACTTCTTAAATGTTATGAGGGTTTCTGCCTCTACCACCCTTTCAGGCAGTGAGTTCCAGATTCCCACTACCCTCTGGGTGAAAAAATTCTTCCTCACATCCCCTCTAAACTTCCTTCCCCCTATCTTAAATCTATGCCCCCTGGTTATTGATCCCTCCACCAAGGGGAAAAGTTCCTTCCTGTCTACACTATCTATGCCCCTCATAATTTTATACACCTCAATCATGTCCCCTCTCAATCTCCTCTGCTCCAGGGAAAATAACCCCAGTCTATCCAATCTCTCCTCATAACTAAAACTTTCCAGCCCAGGCAACATCCTGGTAAATCTCCTCTGCACGCTCTCTAGTGCAATCACATCCTTCCTATAATGCGGTTCCCAGAACTGCACACAATGCTCTAGCTGTGGCCTGACCAGCGTTTTATACAATTCCAGCATAACCTCCCTGCTCTTATATTCTATGCCTCGGCTAATAAAGGCAAGTATCCCATATGCCTTCTTAACCACCTTATCTACTTGTCCCACTACCTTAAGGGACCGGTGGACATGTACACCAAGGTCCCCCTGATCCTCGGTGCTTCCCAGGGTCCTACCATTCATCGTGTATTCCCGTGCCTTGTTTGTCCTGCCCAAGTGCATCACCTCACACTTATCCGGATTAAATTCCATTTGCCATTGATCAGCCCATCTGACCAGCCCATCTATATCCTCCTGTAATCTAAGGCTAACCTCCTCACTCTTTACCACCCCACCAATTTTCGTGACATCTGCGAACTTACTGATCAACCCTCCTACATTTAAGTCTAAATCATTTATATATACCACAAACAGCAAGGGAACCAACACCAATCCCTGTGGAACCCCACTGGAACAGGCATCCAGTCACAAAAACACCCCTTGACCATTACCCTCTGCCTCCTGCCACTCAGCCAATTCTGGATCCAATTTGCCAAAATGCCTTAGATCCCACTGGCTCTTGCCTTCATTGTCAGTCTCCCATGCGGGACCTTATCACAGTCCTTCTGCCTGATTTCCATATCCATGTTGTCCCTCTCACTGTGAACACCAACACAAAATATTCATTTAGAACCCTACCTACGTCTTCTGGCTCCACACACAAATTACCACTATGGTCCTTAATAGACCCTACTCTTTCCCTAGTTATCCTCTTACTCCTAATTTACTTGTAAAATAACTTTGGATTTTCCTTTATTTTACCTGGCAATGTTTTCTCATGCCCCCTTTTTGCTCTCCTAATTTCCTTTCTAAGTGCCCCCCTACACATTCTATACTCCTCTAGGGCTTCCGCTGTTTTGAGCCCTCGGTATCTGGCATAAGCCTCCCTTTATCTCTTTATCCAATCCTGTATATCCCTCGACATCCAGGGTTCCCTGGATTTGTTGGTCCCGCCCTTTATCTTTACTGGAATATGTTGGCCCTGTACTCTCCTTATTTCCTTCTTGAATGAGTCCCACTGCTCTGACGCAGATTTACCTAAAAGTAGCTGCTCCCAGTCCACTCTGGCTAAATCATATCTGATCTTATTAAAATTGGCCTACCCCCAATTTAGAACTCTGATTCCTGGCCTACCCTTGCCCTTTTCCATAACAACCTTGAATCTAACGGAGTTATAATCATTGTCTGCAAAATGCTCCTCCAGTCATACCTCTACCACTTGCCCGGCTTCATTCCTTAAAGTTAAGTCAAGGACTACCCCCTCTCTTGTAGGACCTTCTATCTACTGGCTTAAAAAGCTCTCCTGGATGCATTTTAAGAATTTCGCTCCATCTAAACCTATCACGCTATGACTAATCCAGTTAATGTTGGAGAAGTTGAAATCCCCCACTACTACTACCCTATTATTTTTACACTTCTCTAAAATTTGCCTATATATCTGCTCTTCTATTTCTCTCTGGCTGTTTGGAGGCCTATAATACACTTCCAGCAATGTGATTGCTCCTTTTTTGTTTTTCAGTTTTACCCATATGGATTCATTTGAGGAGCCTTCTAAGGTGTCATTCCTTTTTAACTGCTGTAATTGATTCCTTGATCAATATTGCGTTACCCCCCTCCTCTTTTACCAGCTTCCCTGGCTCGCCTGAAGAACCTATACCCTGGAATATTGAGCTGCCAATCCTGCCCCTCTCTCAACTATGTCTCTGTGACAGCAATGACATCATACTTCCACATGTTAATTTGTGCCCTCAACTCAACTCATCTGCCTTATTCGTCAGACTCCTTACATTAAAATAAATACCATCCAATCTTGTCAAACTCCCTTGTGCCTTAACTGGCCTATAATTTCTATGCCTTCCAGACTCTTCTCATTTTGGCTGTGCATCTCCCCCCCCACCCCCCCCACCACCTCCCCACCCCCCCCTTGCTGAACCTCCTCTCAGGATCCCACCCCACCATGACAAGTTACTTTAAACCCTCCCCAACACCACTAGCAAACCTCCCCGCAGGGATGTTGGTCCCATTCCGGTTCAGGTGTAACCCATCCGCCTTGTACAGGTCCCACCGCCCCCAGAAATGGTTCCAGTGTCCCAGAAATCTAAAGCCCTCCCTCCTGCACCATCTCTCCAGCCACACATTCATCTAGACTAACCTCTTATACTCACTAGCGCGTGGCACTGGAAGTAATCCAGAGATTACTACCTTTTGAGGTCCTGTTTTTTAATCTGCATCCTAGCTCCCTAAATTCTGCTTGCAGGATCTCATCCCTCTTTCCACCTATGTCGTTGGTACCAATATGTACCACAATCCCTGTCTGTTTGCCCTCCCCTTTTAGAATGCCCTGCAGCCATTCAGTGACATCCTTGACCTTGGCACCAGGGAGGCAAGATACTATCCTGGAGTCACATCTACAGCCGCAGAAATGCCTGTCTGTTCCCTTACTATTTAGTCTCCTACCGCTATTGATCTTCCCTTCTCCCCACCCCCCAACCCGTGCAGCTGAGCCACTCACAGTGCCATGAGCGTGGCTGCAATCCCCAGAGGAACTATCACTGTCACGCTTTCCAACACAGAAAAACGGTTCCCGAGCGACATGCGCTCTGGGGATTTCCTGACCAACTGCCTGACGCCTTTCTTCTGACTGATGGGCACCCATTCCCTCACTGCCTGCACTCCTGTAATCTGTGAGGTGACCACGTCTAAAAACGTGCTATCCGTGAAACTCTCAGCCTCGCGGATGCACCTCAGTGCCTCCAGCTGCCGCTCAAGCTCCAAAACACGGAGCTCAAGTAGCTGCAGCTGGTGGCACTTCCTGCACACGTGGTCGGTCAGAGCTCAAGGAGCGTCTAGGACTTCCCACATGTTGCATATGGTACATAACACGGGACTGAGCTGCCCTGCCATGCCTCTAGTTGAAAAAAAACCCTTACTTTAAGTCAAATACAGTAAAAAAACATTAAATTATTTATGTACTTTAAATAAAAACTAGAACTCTTACCTTTCCTTAGCTTAATCTATTTTAAACTGGAGAAAAACTGGAGAAATACACTTACCCACTACTCACCAATCAGCTCCCACCTTTGTGCTGACATCACTTTTTGAAGCTTCCCCACACTTGTGCTGGTTCTGATCTCTCCGCCGTTCTCTCATGATGTCTTGTGATGTCACTCTTGTTATTTTCAACAAGAACTGACTGCAGGACACTCTTTCCAGACTGCTTCACCATGATGCTGACTGCAGGACACTCTTCCCAGACTGCTTCACCGCAATGCCAACTGCAGAACATTCTTCCCAGACTGCTTCACCGCGATGCTGACTGCGGGGCACTCTTCCCAGGCTGCTTCACCGCAATGCTGAGTGCAGGACACTCTTCCCAGACTGCTTCACCATGATACTGACTGCAGGACACTCTTCCCAGACTGCTTCACCATGATACTGACTGCAGGACACTCTTCCCAAACCCTTTTGATAATTTCCACTTTGCGGTCTATCTGACTCTAATTCAATTAAATCAGTCACACAGACAGAAGCATCCACACTCACACCCATAAGCCTATGGTAATATTGTGAAAAATATGATAGTTTCTTGGCAGTGCCTCAAAAACCACAAGTGCTTGCAAATAAAATTGACAAATCTACCTTCAGCTTTCCCTCAGAATTCCTTCAATGCACATTTAAAATGGTTGCTTCCCATGTTTGATGAGCCATAGCAGGAACTGGCGGTAAGTGTGTCATCATATATTCCTGAGATTTCTGCCTGTTTGCAGTTGGGGGATGCCAGCTGCCACAATTGAGGACTGCTTGAAAATCAGAATGGTTGGGAAGGAGCTAAGTCGACATGTAGAATGGGAAGTTCTTTCCTTCTCTCTATTTCTCTTGCTGTTTTTGGTCACCCTCCCACTCAGATTTTAGATATAAATGGGCTGGTAGAAACACAAAAAAAAAAATCCTCTTACGTAATGCACATTTTCTTTTCTGGCGCAGTACCTTACACCCATCTCTGTTACATTTCAACTGCCACTGCTCTGAGCATTTGCCTACTTTCTATAGGCCCCAGGTGCCTCAATCAGACTCAACTTCCTGTTGTTTGATATCAGCTTTGAACTTAGCCACACTGTATTGAGTTTATAATTCCAACTCATTGATATAAATTAGAAACAGTAAGTACTGGTCCTTGCATTTATGTAGTGTCTAGTATATAGTATATTATATAGTGTCTCATCACGGCCTCAGGATCCCTAAAGCCAATGAAGTCCTTTTGAAATGCAGTCACTGCTGTAATGTATGAAATGTGGTCGCCATATTTGCACACAGCAAGCTCCAACAAGCAGCAATGTTTTAGTGAAATTGGACGTGGTTTCTCAGGTTACAGTTGTATAGATAATCCTCCAGTTTACTGCTGATGCTGTCTCCATTATATCACCTATTGTTGATGTAGGGCTAATGGGTCTGTATTTTCCAACATTAGATTTGTCACTTTTATGAATGTGCTTTGTAGGATAGAACTGGGTTAAATGTGCACCATGCACATACCACCCAATATTTCTTGGATTCAGCCAAAGATGCCACAAAATAAGTGCATTTTCAGTTATTTGTGGGGGAGGGGAAGGTGCTACACTGGCCTTCACAGAAGTGATTGGGGATGCTGCTTTCCTGGGCTTCACCTTATTGTGACCCTATTTAATTAAGGTCCAGGGCCTAAAATGGCTTTGGCCCCTCCACTTCACTGGCCTCCTACTTAATAGTACCAAAAGTTCAAATTCATCCCACCATCCAGCAATGTAAAACAGAAGCCAAGATTCTCAAATTAACATTATGTTAACAACAGCAGTAATCCCCACCTAAAACAAATAAACAGGCTATCACCGATGCAAAAACAATGCCAACTGAGGAATCTAGGCTGGGCAGTTGATTACTTCCGAAAGTGTTCAAGGACAGAATTGATGTGCCCTTACATAGAGAATGAAATTGAAACACTGAAGTCAGATAAAGCACTGGGTTCAGAAGCACCACATGCATTCCAATGTTACCGTTGTAATAAAAACAAAAGGCCAGGAACCATATGGGATTTGCACTTGCATTGAAAGCTGTGTGTTTAGTGATAAAGGAAGCAGTGTATACTTTATTAGCTTTCCTCATGCTGAGCCTGATTAAGTATTGTGCTGCCGGTTGCAAGTATGACGTGTACCAAGAAGAGGCAAGGAAAGGTTTTAGCAGTCAGGCATTGTCAGATGTGACTGCTGGTTAATAAGCATAGGCAAACAGGATGTTTCATGGTGGACAGGTCCTGATTGAAACCAAATGCACCATTAAGGCAGAGTTACTGGACATCAGGAGTCAGAGCCCAGTGGGGAGGCTCACAATGGCAGCAAAGCTAGTTCTTCCCCTCTTGCCCTCCAGCACAGCAGGAAGCACAGTGTGGGGTTATCAAGTGTAGGCCAGAATATCACATGGTTCAGCCTGATTTCCCCTCAGCAGGGAACAAGATTGCAATAAAGTTGGAATTTAGTCTCACCATCCTGCCCCAGTAGGGGAATTAGTGCCATGTGCATTAATTGCTACCTTGGGAGTAAACAAATGTTGTGGCCCTGGGAAGAACTTTATGAGACAAATTGTTGCTGGTACCATGGACAGAGAGCAGAGAATACCAGATGTGTTTTTGTTTAGATAAGGGAAGTGAGTGTAATCACTTCCCTTGACTCTATTTGATGCTGCTTCAGCGTGGGTATGACTTATCTCTATTAAAAGCTCCATGCTGTTCTGCAGTCTTATCTGGAGACATTTGCTTATTGCAAATGTTCCTTATTAATTTCAATAACACCTATATCCTTCAGTCAAGACAGCGAGATTTCTGATGTGTTAAATAGATGTGGTGGTTCTTGGTGAGGGGATGGTGCTGACTGCAATTATATTTGTACATAAAAATACCTACTTGCATTGTGTGAAACACTTCAACAAGGTAAAGTGCTATAAGAATATATTATCAACATGCAGCTGAAGAATTAAAGAAGCACTGTGGGCTTTTTTGTCCCATCTCTGTAATCTCCAACAGCCCCACAACACCCCAAGATATCTGCGTTCCTCTAATTCTGGTCTCCCTTACATCTCTGATTTGAACCGCTCCACCATGGATGGCTTCACCTTCAATTGCCTGGGGCCCTAGCCCTGGAATTTCCTCCCTGAATCTCTCCACAAATCTACCTTGCTTTCCTCCTCTTAAGATACTTCTTAAGGCTTAGCTCTTTGACCAAGCTTTTGGTTATCTGACCTAATACCTTCTTAGGTGGCTCAGTGCCATACTTTGTTTTATAATGCTTCCGGTGCTTGGGAAGTTTTATGATGTTAAAGGTACTTTATAAATATATAAAGTTGTTGTTGTTTGCCTCCTGCCATGTTGAAAAAATGGGGTAATATGCAGACAAATTTATTTTCTAAACCACTATACTGGTGAGCCAAAGCTGGCCTGACTTGACTATCAAGTGGGCCAGTGGCCAGCCATAAACAAACAGGATCCTTATGAAAATAGTTCAATTGCGATCCCGACACCGTTTTCAGGTATGGGTGTTGCATTTTTTTTCATTCATAGGATGTGGGCTTTGCTGGCTGGGCCAGCATTGACTGCCCATCCCTAGTTGCCATTGAGAAGGTGGTGGTGAGCTGCTGCCTTGCCGCTGCAGTCCATGTGGTGTAGGTATACCCACAGTGCTGCTAGGAAGGAAGCTCCAGGATTTTGACCCAGCGACTGTGAATGAACGGCGATATATTTCCCAAGTTAGGATGGTGAGTGTCTTGGAGGGGAACTTCCAGGTGGTGATGTTCCCATCTATCTCTGCCCTTCCAGATGGTAGCAATCATGGGTTTGGTAGTTGCTGTCTAAGGAGCATTGGTGAAATCCTGCAGTGCGTCTTGTAGATGGTACACATTCCAGCTACTGTGCGTCGGTGGTGGAGGGAGTGAATGTTTGTGGATGTCATGCTAATCAAGCAGGCTGCTTTGTTCTAGATGGTGTCAAACTTCTTCAGTGTTGTGGGAGCTGCATTCATTCAGACAAATGGGGAGTATTCCATCACACCCCTGACTTGTGCCTTGTAGATGGTGGACAGGCTTTGGGGAGTCAGGAGGTGAGTTACACATTGCACGATTCCTAGCCCCTCATCTGCTCTTGTAGCCAAAGTCCACTTCAGTTTCTGGTAGCCCCCAGGTTGTTGATAGTGGGGGATTCAGTGATGGTAATGCCATTGAACATCAAGGGGCGGCGGTTAGACTCTCTCTTGTTGGAGATGATCATTGCCTGGCACTTGTGTGGCATGAATGTTATTTGCCACTTGTCAGCCCAAGCCTGGATATTGTCCAAGTCTTGCTGCATTTGGACATGGACTGCTTCAGTATCTGAGGAGTCACAAATGGTGCTGAACATTGTGCAATCATCAGCAATCATCCCCACTTCTGACCTTATGTTGGAAGAAAGGTAATTGCTGAAGCAGCCTAGGCCCCTAACCTGAGGAATTCCTGCAGTGATGTCCTGGAGCTGAGATGACTGACCTCCAACATCCACAACCATCTTCCTTTGTGCTAGATATGACTCCAACCAGCAGAGAGTTTTCCCTCTGATTCCCATTGACTCCAGTTTTGCGAATGGTCCTTGATACCACACTCGGTCAAATGCTCCCTGTCAAGGGCAGTCACTCTCACTTCACCTTGGGAGTTCATCTCTTTGTCCGTATTTGAACCAAGGCTGTAATGAGATCAGCAGCTGAGTGGCCCTGGCGGAATCCAAACTGGGCATCAGTGAGCAGGTCATTGCTAAGCAAGTGCCGCTTGATAGCACTGTTGATGACCCCTTCCATCACTTTACTGATGATGGAAAGTAGACTGATGGGGCAGTAATTGGCTGGTATGGGTTTGTCCTGATTTTCGTGTACAAGACATACCTGGGCAATTTTCCACATAGCCGGGTAGATGCCAGTGTTGCAGCTGCACTGCAACAGCTTGGCTAGGGGCGTGGCAAGTTCTGGAGCACCATTCAGTACTATTGCCGAAATATTGTTGGGGGCCATAGCCTTTGCACTATCCTGTGCCTTCAGCCGTTTTTTGATATCATGTGGAGTGAATTGAATTGGCTGAAGACTGGCATCTGTGATGCTGGGGACCTCTGGAGGAGACCGAGATGGATCACCCACTCGGCACTTCTGGCTGAAGATTGTAGCAAATGCTTCAGCCTTAGCTTTTGCACTGATGTGCTGGGCTCACCCATCATTGAGGATGGGGATATTTGTGAAGCCTCCTCCTCGAGTGAGTTATTTAATTGTCCACCACCATTCACGACTAGATGTGGTAGGGCTGCAGAGACTGGTAGATCTCATCTTTTGGTTGTGGGGTCACTTAGTTCTGTCTAACACTTGCTGCTTCTGCTATTTGGCACATAAGTAGTCATGTGTTATAGCTTCACCAGGTTGACACCTCATTTTTAGGTATACTTGGCGCTGCTCCTGCACTCTTCATTGAACCAGGGTTGATTCCCTGACTTGATGGTAATGGTAGAATGGGGGATATGCCGGGCCATGAGGTTACAGATTGTGTTCGAGTACAATTCTGCTGCTGCTGATGGCCCACAGCGCCTCATGGATGCCCTGTCTTGATTTGCTAGATCTGTTTGAAATCTATCCCATTTAGCATGGTGGTAGTGGCACACAACACGTTGGAGGGTATCCTCAATGTGAAGGCGGGACTTCGTCTCCATAACAACTGTGCGCTGGTCACTCCTACTGACACTTTCATGGTCACATGGATCTGCGGCAGGCAGGTTGGTGGGTATGAGGTCAGGTATGTTTTTCCCTCTTGTTGGTTCCCTCACCACTTGCTTCAGATCCAGTCTAGCAGTTATGTCCTTTAGGACTCAGCCAGCTTGGTCTATAGTGGTGCCACTGAGCTACTGCTGGTGGTGGACATTGAAGTCCCCCACCAAGAGTACATTCTGCACCCTTGCCAACCCTCAGTGTTCAACATAGAGGAGCACTAATTCATCAGCTGAGGGAGGGCTGTACATGGTATTCAACAGGAGGTTTCCTTGCCCATGTTTGACCTGATGGCATGAAATTTCATGGGGTCCAGGGTCGCTGTTGAGAACTCCCAGGCAACTCCCTTCCAACTGTATACCACTGTGCCGCCACCTCTGCTGGGTCTGTCCTGCCGGTGGGACAGGACAAACCCAGGGATAGTGATGGTGGAGTCTCGGACATTGTAAGATATGATTCCATGAGGATGACTACATCAGGCTGTTGCTTGACTATTCTGTGAGATAGCTCTTGCAATTTTGGCACTAGCCCCCAGCCCCCAGACATTAGTAAGGAGGGCTTTACAGGGTCGACAGGGCTGAGTTTGCCATTGTCGTTTCCGGTGCCTAGGTTGATGCCAGGTGGTCAATCAGGTTTCATTCCTTTTTTGAGTAGTACTAGATGTAGAGCAGCTTAACCACCAGTCCTTAAACAGGCTGCTGCTGGCTAGTCACCACAAAAACCATAATGTCTGAGACCCCTCTGGCAATCATCTCCCCCATTAAAGCTTGAATTAACAACTTGGATGCATGGATTTGACACCAAATTTTCAGCCCCTTCTCTCTTGATTAAGATTGAACACTGACAATTTAGTTCAAAAAAGGCTCTGCTGTGAAAATAGTTCCAAACTCTCACTCGTGCCATTTGTCGGGTGATGCAACTACCTGTTGGGCATTACATAATAAAATTGCCCTGATGTTCCCTCCCTACCCCAACACTATCCTTCCATAGAAATCATTTAATCTTTTTTATTTAGGAAGGACGTGCTTTGCCCCATCTAGTAAATAACTGGTATGCTTTGGCGTGAACTATACTGTTGCGTGAAGAAATAAGAAAGAGTTTGCTAAAGAATCCAACTTGAGGGTGACCTCCTTTAAACCGCAAAGCATTTATTCACAGCAACAGGAAAACTGTAAACCTTCATATTTCCTGCTAAAGGTGTCTCCTGAGATAATAAAAACAGAAAACGCTAGAAAAGCTCAGCATGTCTGGCAGCACAAGTGGAGAGAGAAACAGAGTTAACATTTTGAGTCCCTATGACTCTTCTTCAGTGTCCCCTGAGCTATGCTTTTATAGCTCTGTTACTTTGAAAGCATCAGTCAACCTCAGGCTAACTCTATTCATCTGTGCCACCTGTGAAAGGGATTGTCACTCAATGAATTGGCCTCTACAGCACAACAGATGATGTTCACTCTAGAAGTGACATACACCCCGGGGGCAGCATTGTCTCCCACGCTGGATCGTTGACAAGACAGACTTTGAAAATGGCCATAAGTTTTAAAATCACTGTATTTCATCATCTCAAACAGTTAATTTTGCCCTTCTGTTTCGTTTAACATTTTTGGGAGCAATTTCCCTTCCAATGCGAGTTAGTTGCTCCTTACCACCAGTTTTCAGCCCCGACTGAAGCTAAAAGTTGTCTCCCTTTGAGTAATTGAGAGTGGAATATCTTTCAGGCTCTGAAATTAAAACATCACAGGGTTTGCTGTTTGGCCATAACAGATCATGGTTTGCTCTCCAGCCAGTACTTCATTAACTGATTTCAACTGGTTCAGCAGTAAGGACAGTGCAGCTCGACTCTGCAAAACAGAAAGAGGGAAGAACATAAAATTCCTGATTGCGGTTATTTGCTGGATTAACGTGTGTTAATCTACATGTCGGTGCATGAGTGCATGTATGTAAGTGTGCGTGTGTAGAAGTCAGGTGAGATAAAGTTTATCTCTGATGCCCTGGTCAAGCGTTGCCCCTTTCCCTCAGCAGATAGCCTATTGAAACAAATTTTTTAGGCTCATGAGTGAAAAATGGTCACTTGGGTAAAATACAGGAAACCTGCCGACAGGGGAAAAAATTGGATAAAAGGCACAATTAAAAAGACTCATATCTTAGTAAATAAAACAGCGAAAGACAAGTGCACTAAATTTGCTTCACAGCTGCAACAATCTGACTGTACTGAAGTTCATTGAACCTTGGAGTCAGACCTCAAGCACTGAAATGGTTATTAAAATCGGCAGAACAAGTGCCTCATGTTTCTTAGGTTTCATTTATTGTACAATGAATTGTTCTGACACTTTACAAGAAAGTGAACAAGAACAAGCAACACTTGGCCCTACCTGTTCAAACACATTTGGATTGGATTTTCCTGTAGGGTTGGCTTAATCCTAATTAAAAGCGTTGCAGCTCCATGTTCTTATTATTACCCTGTGATTACTTAGCAGTATCGAGACAATTTTGTGCATGAATGCTATCTAATGGCCCACAGAGGAAGAAGTTTTTTTTTTTTGCTTATTAATGGTAGCCATGGATTTCAAGGCCATATTGTAATACAGGTTGCGAGTCAAGGTAATTCTTGCAAACATGGATTAACTTTAAGAAAAGCGCAAGTCTCAACATGCAGACAATTAGACACCATCATACAGACACTGTCAAAACATCATTATATTGCTCTAATTGCAACTGCACTCACAACAAAAAAGACATTCTTGTGTCTTCAGTTTGCCTGGGGAATCCAGACAGCCATTTGAGCTTTCTCGGTATTTCCTCCTTTAAACTGAAGAGTTGATAGGGTACATCTTCCAATCAGGTATTCCCATTTAAAAGGTGTAAAAAGGGGAGAAATTTATGACATCCTTCATTATTGCTGGGCCAAAATCCCAGAACTCTCCACCCGACAGCACTGTGGGTGTACCTTCACCAGACAGACTGCAGAGGTTCAAAAAGGCAGCTCACCACCACTTTCTCAAGGGTAATTAAAGTTGTGCAATAAATGCTGGCCTTGCCAGTGATGCCCACATCCTGTAAATGAATCAAAGAGAAAAGAAATTCCTGCTCATTCCCATCCAAATTTCCGGTCAGGTTTTCTACAATTTATTATATTAAACTATGATCCTAGTGATATAATTTAGATCTCCACAAGTTTCCTGTTATTAATACTGGTTTAGTGCTCATTCATCGACCTATCCATTCACAATGGCTGTCCAGTGTCAGAGTGTGCTGTCCATGGAGTTCTATTTAAACAACACTATTGGGTGATCTGTAACAACAGCTCGAGATAACATGCGAACTTTTTTTAATGTTTCCTTTGTTGTCGTTCCTGTCTTATTTCAATAGGGCTGCTTTGTGCCAAGTGTATTTGTGATATCACAAAGAATTACATAGGATGCATGGCTAGGGTTGTCAACTGTGAATAAATACATTCCTGGAGGTTTCATATGACTTTCCCCTATGCTGTAGCCATTAGTCGGCCAAACACCCATCCTTGTGATGTATTGCCTTCCTATGCCAATTGGAAAGCAAAGATTCATTACCCAATTGGATGATGCTTGACTGTCAGCCAAACAGCCTTTTCCCCCCCATTTTTAATAGTTCTATATTTGGTGAAGGACAATGTTCAACAAAAATTAAAAAAAACACAATCATTTTTAATGTCCCAATAATTTTTTTCTAGAGTTGCACACAGCAGCGTCTTGGAGATCGATTGTCAGTTCTTGGAGACTCCAGGTTAATCCTGGAGGGTTGGCAACCCAATGCATGGCACAGAAAGAGGCCATTTGGCCCAACTGGTCTATGCTTGTATTTATGCCCCACACAAGCCTGCTCCTTCACCTCTTCTTCTAATATGTTTGACATAACCTTCTTTTCCTTTCTTCATAAATCAAAAGCAAAATATTGCAGATGTTGGCAATCCGAAACAAAGAGCAGGATTATTCAGATTGCGAAGTTTCCTATTCAGCTACCCAAAGAGTTGGCAGGGAATACATCCCTATGACAGCAACCCCATAGCCAGTTAACATTCCGAGGAGCACTAGTTGGCTGGAGATGGGATTTCTGCTCCTCACTCAGGAGAAAGTCCCACCTCATACTCCCAACAACATCAGCAGCAGTAGCAGTCATGGAAGGGACTGGGACTACAAGCAATCCCCAGGTTCTAAGAATCCCTTAGTCTAGGACCAGGTAAGCGATGGGCTGGTGGTCTCACAGTGGGAGGGGAAGAATGGCCTGGGAGGGGGGGTGCAGTGTGGTTGGAGAGAGCACCAACGATGGTTATACCTTGGCGGAGGGGGCACACTATGTGGAAAGGAGGCCCTTGAGAGCGAGGTGCACCCCCTCTCCCCTTCCCATCCAAGTGGGGTGACCTGCTGGGTATCACAAAATTGAGGCTCGGTGGGAAGTGGCCCTTAAGTGGCCAGTAATTAGCCACCTCAGGGCCTCAAATAGGGTGGGGATTGCTGGGCCACCTCGGCCTTGGCCCATCCACTTTAAGTTGTGGGCAGGAGGGTGGCGGGAAGGCCAGCCAGGGAGATTTACAGCACCACCAGCCCCCAACCACTCCTGCAACCCTGCCATTGTCGGGGAGGGGGTGGGGGCCATAAAATTCTGCCCAAAAACAGAAGATGCTGTAAACACTCAGCAGGCCAGGCAGCATCAGCAGGGAGAGAAACAAAGCCAGTGCCTCAGGCTCTGAAATGTCAGAAGAGGCGCTATAGAGTATATCATGCAGATCAGGCTGTATTAATTAGGCCTTGCATACTGGTGGTACACTCCCATTCACATTTACAGGCAAACTCACACCTACCTGACAAACACTGTCTGGACCAGACTCTTTGCAACCTAGCTTTCTATGCATCCTGAACTGAACTTCTAACCCAGTATCCTCTTACAAACAAATACCTCCTACCATCACCTCCTATATATCACCCGTCTCCACACCTGCCTCAGCTCATCTTCTGCCGAAGCCCTCATGCATGTCTTCGTTACCTCTAGACTTACTCCAATACATTCCTGACCGGCCTCCCACCTTACAGCTCCCTAAACTTGAACTCATCCAAAGGTCTGCTGATCACATACTAACTCACACCATAAACTGAACCTTTGTTCTGGTATGCGGTGAGAATGGAGGCAGGCCTGTGCGTAATTTTGCGCTCCCGGCCAGCTTGCTGATTTGCCAACGCCGTAGACTCCATAAGGAAAGGTTAAGGGTGGAAGGACTACCTGCCCGCATATGGTGAGTAGCTGATTAAGGACGACTGGAATTTTCCATTTGGCCTGCAAGGCCCTA
Source organism: Cetorhinus maximus (assembly GCF_964194155.1). Classification (NCBI taxonomy): domain Eukaryota; kingdom Metazoa; phylum Chordata; class Chondrichthyes; order Lamniformes; family Cetorhinidae; genus Cetorhinus; species Cetorhinus maximus. The sequence goes on along the minus strand of NC_135884.1, from coordinate 139,720,721 downwards.
TTGGTATTGGGAGCATTGCAGCTGCTGGGAGGTGATTTCCTGGTGGCAGGTGCTGGGGGCTTGGCGGTGGGGGGGGGTTGTATGAGAGCGACTGCACTACAGGCAGACCTTGAGACCCTCCCCACCTACCTGGCCATATCTATGGCCTCAGGCCATCCAAAGGGACCCCCTTCAAATGTGACCTGGCCACTATTCCTGTTTTTTAATGTTTGTTTCTCTCTCTCTCCAATGCTGCCTGGCCTGCTGAGTGTTTACAGCATTTTCTGATTTTGGACAGAATTTTACAGCCGCAACCCCCACCCAGGATGTGCGGGAGGGCCTGTATAACTCCCCAGGTGGCATTCCCACCACCCTCCCGCCCATCCCCAACCTGTCCGCAATTTTACCTGGATTAGACAAGGCTGTGGCGATCCGCCCATCCTCTCCCCAAGATGGAGGCATCCTCTCCCTTTTTTTACCTGCAACGGCAGGCTGTACCTGCCATGCTAGAGGGCCTCCTATTGTCCCTCCAGCTTTGAGAGCCCATTCATCATCGACGAGCGTGCCCGCTGTCCGCTAATTGACCAATTCGGGGAAATCACTGCACGGTGACTGCTCCCGACACAGCGCAGGTTCGGGAACCCCCCAACTGACCCCAGCATCGGGGTCTCGACCCAAGACACAAAATCCCGCCCGATGTCTTGTTCCCCAATCACGCCTGTGCTTGTTGACATACATTGGATGTTGATCTGGCAACACCTCGATTTTAAAGCCTTTGTTCAAACTCCTCCATGGTCTCCCCTCTCCCTAATCCTGTAACCTGCTGTAGCCCGACAGTCCTGCAAGATCTTTGCACTCCTCCAATTCTGGCCTCTCGTGCACCCCTGATTAAATCGCTCTACCGCCCAGAAATCTAAATCAGTATTTCCAGAGTCTGATTGTCACAGCAGATGTGCTCCCCACAATGCTCCCCACATCCGTTTATTCCCTCAAGAACTGAAACTCAGTGAGCGGCAGTGTCTGTGGGCAGGCACATTCCAGTACTGATGATGGGAATTACTCTCTGAGGATTTTGAGGACTGTGGTGTCAGCGGTTCCTCTCTCTGGTAATACACATCTGAATGCCTGCAGGCCCTTTGCTTTCTCTTCCTTGTCCTTCTAGTTGAATTTTGGATTTGAGGATTCAAGTTGAGAAAGTTTTTGAAAATCCAAACATTTATCTTCAGTGTTTCTGTAGGTTTTATAGCCAACCCCAACATTTACTACTGCCTCCTACAACTTTCTTTCCCAATGCATGGCTCATATATAACTGGGGATATTTTATTAATCACTCACATTAGACAGCACTTGCTCAGATATGGTTACAAATATATCCCAGCCACTATGATTAAAGTATAAGGTTGCCATCATTCCTGTGTGCACACAATTCCAATAATGATTTGTTTGAACAGCCAACTAAAGATTGCTGTAAACTAATCTGAGGAAGGATTCCATGGATAATGCCGCACAAAATCCGCTCTGGTCTAAAGCCATCATAAATTTTACACCGATGCAAATTTTCCGATGTAAATCTGCTCCGGAGTGTAATCCCAGTGTAATTTTGCAATAAAAAAGAACCTGCCCTCTGGCAGGGTGGGCCAGACCCACCCTGTTACGGTACTTGTGAAAGCTTCGCGACAACTACTCAAATCCCAATTACCAAACTGTATGGATTCATATTGAATACACCCAAAGATAAAATGGTGGTTTAGCATTAAACATCTCAGTACAAAGTGCATATGTTATATAGAATTTCATCGGATTTACAGCTTAGAAACAGGCCATTTGGCTCAACTGGTCTATGCCATAATCTTGCACACAAGACTCCTCTCACCCTATTTCATCTCCATCTATCAGCATATCCTTCTAATCCTTTCTGCATCATGTACAGTACGCACCTAGTTTCCCCTTAAATGCATCTGAGCAGCAATGTCCTTCAGAATATTACCATCAAACTCTATTTATTTCAAACTGATGAAATGAGCGCAGTTGCACATTTCAATATACTGGCAGATTCCTCCAATTGTTATATGGTTTCTTGTTTCTCTGCTCCAGTTATAAATGGGTTGAAAAGACTTTGGGAAGAATGTTCTGCAACCTGTCATTACATCATTCAGTTCAGCACACAAGTTTGCTCTGCCATACGACATTCTGCAATGAAACTCCTGAATTATCCCTGAAATTCCTCATTGGAAAACAGCTATCTTGGAAGTGCAGTTCATCGTACAGGACAGGGTGGGTTGAATCCAGGGGCAGAATTTTTACCTCAGTGGGTGGGCACGTGCCCGACCTGCCTGAGCGTAAAATGGCGTCGTTGATGTCGGGTGAGCGTCCGGACATCAACGCGCAATTGCACGATATTTCGGTCAGAGGGCGCACGCCTGAGTCAGTAGCGTGCCCACCAACAATTAAAAGGCCTATTAAGGCCATTAAAAAGATTATTGAAACAAATGTTTCACTGCCCATCCAACCTTACGGGCGGGATGAGGTTTCCAACATCAAATAAAAATAAAATAAAATTTTTAAAATTTAATTTAACACTCATGTGACAGAGCCACATGAGGAGACATGTTTTGTAACATTTTTAAAACCTTCATTTCTAATTTTTTAAACTGTTCATCTCCCTGAGGCAGCTCTGCGCCTCAGGGAGGTTTTCAAGCGCGCACCCGTGCGCATGTGTGAAGTTTGCGCTCGTCCTCCTCCTCCCCCACCCCACGCAGGCAGGGCTGAGCGCTGCCACTCGCGTTTCACGCTGGGTGGGCCTTACTTGGCCAGCCAGCGTGAAATCGTGGCCCAGCCCCGATCGCGGGCGACGGCCAGCTTCCCGACCGCTCCCACCCCCACCCCCCGTTGAGCCCGCCCAACAAGGGCAAAATTCTGCCCCAGGTCCCAGCTGAAATAGGGTCCATGATAACCTTTGGCCTCTTGGGTGCAGGAGTGGGTATGTCGGAGAGCCTTCGAGTGGGTTTGCCCCATGGCCTTATTAAAACAGCAATTTGTAGGCCCAGGATGGATGGGGCCCATAGTGGGGGAGATTCGGTCTGTCTCTCTCTCTTCCGTGGCCCTGGAAATGGGCCACATGGCATCTGCCAAACAGGTTGGAGACCTTCTGTGACTGGGGGGCACCTCGGGGCATAGAGACAATAATTGGCAATACTATGATTTCATTATTATTTGTGTATTGCTGCTGTATTATGCATAGCTATTTATTGTTAGATTAATATTTGTGTTTCCTTAAAGCACTTGCCTTAATGGTTTCTGTTCCTGTTTGGTGACTGTGGGGCAATTCAGCATCACCTCTATAAGGCCTTCTGTGTTATCAGATGCAGCAATGAGTGGAAGCAGAGTTTCTTAACGGTAGGATGGAAAGTGGCGGGGGTTTTGCCTCATAACACACTTCAGCATCCCCTGCTGGCCATATACAATGTTTGGAAAAAAAACTGCGGCGATAGCCAAAGCTGTGCAGTTATTCCCTCTGCTGGAGACAACTGATTTCTTGGTGGTGCTGCAGGAGGTAGAATGAGGTAATATTTCTGAAGAATTTTCTCTCAAGTACATGGAAACAGGGTAGACTCTGAGTTAAACCTGGAATAAACTCTGGTAACCGGTTACAGGCTCTGTATTCACACATCTCTTTGGGGAGCCCTCCCTCAGTCTGCTTACACTTAGAACAAAGGCCGGTCTGTAAAACTACTGCAAATTCTAATTGTTAACATTTCATTAACTGAAAACCAAGCCAAAAGAAATTTTGTCTCTCCGTTCGCTGTTCCTAGCTTTCTCTTTGCCTTTCTGTATCTATCTCTTTCTCTTTCTATCTCTTTCTCTCTCTCCCTCTCTTTTATCTCTCTGACTCTCTTTAGCTAACAGTAATAAAAATATTGGGAAGTCCAATGTTATTTTAGCTCGCACAATGGAAAGGTCTATGTTCGAGGTAACAGCAGTTAACAACCTCGGCAAAGTAGCCCATCCACAGATTTTTTTTTTTGCGTATGTGAACAAAAGAAAATCACATGGAATCCCAGTCAGCATTCTTTACAGCTCTCGATGGAGCCCCATTTCCTCAGGAATTACATCATCGTGATTTAGAGATTATCAACTAACGTCCAGCATGCCAGTGTAAAATTTATCCCCTTGTCTGTGAACTTCTTAACTATTCGAGAGTGTTAAACAGAAAGACTGGCAGATTTAGTTTTATAAGTAGTTTTGTATCAAGCTATCTGTCAGCACAGGGAGTGATTTGAATGACTTTCTGAGCGTTGCAGCAGTGACCATATTTCAGAAGCACCTCATTGCAGAGCACTTTGGGAAGTCCTGAGTTCATGGCAGGTGCTATATAAATGCACATGTCTTTCTTGTTACATTTGTTTGCTAATCCTTTACCTTCCAAATTGAAATGATATTAGCTCAGGGTTATACGAAGTCCTCTTTAGCCTTAGGGCTTGAGCAGCCACATGGATTGCACCTGCCTAGACCAGGTTTGGCATTATGCCCAATGTGCCTGGAGCATTGTGAGACATGCTTGACCTTGTAAACTGCTCGCTTGTCCTGGAATTGGTTTTTTCTTATCCACTTATACAGTGATTTTTTTTTTTATAAACAACTTTCAATGCCTGTGAACGTTAACCCTTGCTGAATTGAAATTTCATTATACCAAATATGCCTGTGATCAATTAGATGGCTGTTTCACTAAGTGAGATTGGCATGGGTGAGCAGCACTTTGAGGAGTAGGAGGTCAATAGTGTGGAACTGGCCTGGACTTTCCTGACTTGGACTGGAGAAACATGTATGCTATGGCAGCAGGTCAGCGGGCGACAGCTGTTCGTACTTACACAGGGCAGTGGGGAAACCACATAAATTTGTTAATAAGCAGGCATGGGTGGCACAGTGTCGTCAAAAAGAACTGTTGCACATGTGTGATATGTCTGCTAACATCCCTGTTTTGAAGTTAGAAAAAAATTGAGTTATTATTTAGCTAATTTCCTCTGCTTTCAAGTGCCTTGAAACTTTCTCTGAGGATAATGGGTGGGCAAGGGGCTGCCAGTGCAATGCCAGTCTTGATTCAGTCTTTAGGAAATGTGAACTGGATTGACCAAGTTTCAGATTCTCCATCCTTGGTTCAGAGAACAGATCATATCTGCACTCATTTATTACACATAGAGTGGCTGAAAGAAACAATGTACCATGAGAAAAACTCATGGCAGGTTGCAGAACATTTTTCTATTTCAGTCAGAATAAATGTATGACTTTTTTTTAAATTAAAAGCAGTAAGCACTAGTAAACAATAATTGTTGGCTGAAAAATTTAAACTTCAAGTAATTCATTCATAAAACATTTCTCTACAATGGTGTCTAACTTCATCAGTGGGGCAAGGTGTTCGCGCTATGAGCAAGAAGTTCCTCCAATTTATTAGGGATTCTAGACATTACTTAAGGTAGTAGATGAAGACTGATATCAGAGTGGACCAAAGTCCCAATTTATGGACTGTCAGTTTGAGCCTAGGAAAGAGGATTGCAGTGATTACGGGTGAAGACTTAGAGAAAGTGAATAGCTTCAATTACTCGGGGTCAGTGGTGGCAGAGGGTGAAATGGAAATTAAGCAAAGGATTAGCTCTGATTGGAGTAATTGGAAGAAGTGCAGTGGAGCGTTATGTCATTGCAAAGTATTGTCGAAACTGAAAGGCAAAATCTACACAACAGTTGTGAGACCAGCCTTGTTATATGGTGCAGAAACCTGGTCAACATCAAGAAGAGAGGAACAATGACTGGATGCTAATGAGATGCAATGCTGAAATAGATGTGTGGACCAAAGAGAAAAGAGAAAATTAATAACCCTCATTCAGGGAGTCAGTGAAAATTGTGGGAGCATCGAAGAAAGTAGCCAAGAAGAGATTGGCATGGTGGTCATTGTGGAGAGAGAGAGGAAATGTGGTGAGGTGATTGATGGAGATGGGACCACCAGGAAGAAGAAGAGGAAAGCCTAAGACCGGATGGAAAGGTGCTGTGGCGAGAGACTTAAACATAGTTGGATTGAAAGATGAATGGGTGGCTGACAGGGAGAGATGGAGAAGGGTGATCAACCAGCAATGTGGCAACCCTGAGTAAAATAGGAGAAGCTAGAAGAAGAAGAGGAAATGAAGACTGATATCAGGCTGGTACAAGCATTAGATATACATGCACCAGTCATATACAGACAGCACAAGGGTTGTTACTTTCACAACTTCACACACTTCACATCTATACACTCTTTAGAGAACAACACGCAGTAGGTGAATAATTTGCACGCTGATTAGCAGATTGCATTACAAATGGCCAGAGAGATTGTTACACCATGTATAGGTAGGAGTTTATGAAGTCCTACAATTCATACAATGACCCAGGGACCACCCACAGCTCCCAAACACATCAGGACTGTCTGCAGCAGGGTTCAAGCCCACCACCTTCTGGTTCAGAGGCAGGAATGCTACTATTAACCCAAAGGTTCACTCCGTATGACTAGACGATTGCAGCGACCTGCAGGTAATGATCCCCTATTATTTCCTGCAGCAGATATTTGGATTGATAGATATTACCATGCCATTAAATGTAATGGAGGTAATGTTCAATACCACCATCTGAGTTGTAACCTGTTGGAGTGAATTGTTCCCTCCTTTGACCAACCTGTTGAAATTAATGGAACAAAGAAATCTTTGCATGTTCTATAAACCAGATTCATCTAGGCAGTAACAATAACAAGAATCACAATATATGTTATAAACTCTTCACTTCCTCCTCCAGATTCTTGCACCAGTTCCTGTGACATTTTGTGGACTTTTCACTGGAATGACAACCTACAATTCCCACTGGAAAGGATTTGGTCTTCACTGGCTGGAAGCCGTCTCTCCTTTGCAGCAAATAGGCTATGATGAATTTTCGATGTGATGTACCTCACAGTGTGGCAGTTTTCCAAAACTACTGTCTAAACTAGCACTTCGCTGAGTCACTGGAAGTTTCTGGTCCCTGGTGGAACCATTCCTGAGTATAAGTCACTCCTTGTGGGAGAAGAAGGGATGGAGAGGGCTCAGCACCACATCGTCCGTTCATTAATTTATTTTTGCTCATGTCCTCTCTTTGACATGTTGCTGCAGTCACACTCTCAGCATGGCAGGGTCCCATTAGATCCAAAGCAGAAGTTATGGCTTCCCGTAGCAACCAATGTCTTGAACAGAATCTTGTTCTGGTGTCTGGCCTGTGGCTTCCAGGCATGTGTTCCAGCCAGTGTAAATGCCAATGTGGTGACAGTATGAGATTAGAAAATGTCTGCATTTGGACAAAAATAGGCATTGGGCAAAATTCTCTAAATGATATTAATGTCGCTGGTAGCAGCACATTTACATCTGAATGTTAAAAAAATTGCATTTATGCCATTGAACAGTTTTGTTACAAATACAAGGGGGAGATGTTAAAGTAATTGGTACTGTTAAGCACATACTGGGAGCCATAGCCTTGAAATTCATCAATGCTAAGATCCCAACGTTTACCTCATGATCATGTTCACTGGGGCCTCCAGCAATGCTACCACTAGAATATGGAGTAGGAGAGGGAGAAATTAGTGGAAAGGCATCTAATATGCATGGGCCCAGCAACATAGAAACAATCCATTTGATCCAACAGGTTTATTCTCCATACAAGCCTCTTCTCACCTCGATTCATCTAACCTATCTGCATACACTTCTATTCTATTCTCCCTTATGCACTTATCTAGTTTCCATTTAAATCCATCTAAGCTATTCGCCTCAACTGCTCCATATGGTAGCAAGTTCCACATTCCGTTCTGGTATTTTTTTTTAATTCATTCATGGGATGTGGGCATCACTGACTAGATCAGCGTTTTTTGTCCATTCCTAATTTCCCTTGTTAGAGGGCATCTAAGAGTCAATTACATTGCTGTGGGTCTGGAGTGACATGTAGGCCAGACCAGGTAAGGACAGCAGATTTTCTTCCCTAAAGGACATTAGTGAACCAGGTGGGCTTTTACAACAATCAACGATAGTTTCATGGTATCATTAGTCTTTTAATTCCAGATTTTTATTGAATTCAAATTCACCATCTGGCAGGATTCAATTAGTGATACTAGTATTATTTGCATGGGCACTGCAAGTGCCTGTAGCATGATGAGTACATCCCAATTGTCTGCCAGCCCATACAGGCCAGAAACTCTACCTGTTGCCGTCAGTGGGACACCCCCTCAGGAAAATGAGTAAGTAACTAATATATACTTCTTAAATAATACTTGATCTTATTGCATTCTTCTGCATGTTACTGAACATACCAGCTCCCATTCTTAAACTGGGTCCAATTGAGGCCAGGAAAGCAAAAAGTCCCAGTGTTGAAAGTGCGTACCTGACCATGCCACCTCCTCTATCACGGGGGACTGTATTTTGAAACAGACAGAGATTTCACCGCACACAAGGCCTGTCAGAGACTTGAACCCAAGGTCCTAGGTATCTAAGTTTAGCACATTTGTCACACCTCCTGGGACCAATATCCTTTGAAGGCCAGAGTAATTTGGTGGTGTCCCTCTGGTTTAGCTGAGTCCGGGAGATTTCAAACGTCCTACCTGAATAGAGGGGTCTCGCATGGTTACATTATTGCTCTTTGTGGACCTTTCATGATTCACGGAGAACCCTTAATAGCATCTCGTTATATTCCAAGTAGGCCGATTTTTGCCTTTCTGGGGGAGGGGAGGTGAACTCAGGGTCTGCAGGCAGAGACCAAGAAGTACTTCTATTTATTTAACATCTTAACAGTATTTATGTTCCAAAGTGCTTTACAACCAATTGATTACTTATGAAGTGCAATCGCTGTTGTAATGTAGGCAAAACAACAAGTTGGTGTCCAGGAAAGAATGCCAGCATGCCAGTTGCTTCTAGAACTCCTTGAGGTTATGTATTTATTCACCTTAAAACTAACAGAGCCTGGGAATTCTTTTGACCCAATGATTTATCCCAATGATATGATTTAAATGAGGAAAAATATCACAAACTAGTACAACAATACCTGAGGCACCTTTCGTGTGCACTTGTCGCTATCTGATGATCTGCATTTATAGACAACTCCATATGTGCCCAGATATGTCCAATGAAACATATTTTTGCCATCTCTGCTTCACAAGTGAAGAATGCCACAAGGTTGTGCTACTTATTGTAGGACAATTGAAAATGGGGCAGTTCCTCTGAGTTGAAGGTTACCACAGCAGAAGCTTTCATGTCATCTGCTGCTTCCAAGTTACCAGAGGGAATATCTGCCACATGATGATATATTATGATCAGACACCAATTTAACATTAAGTGAGGGCAAACCCTTCTTCTTCATGAAGGTGATCACTTACATGGGATTCACATGGGGTTCTTTGCACTCGAAGGCTAACAAGTGAAAGCCATGCATCCTGCCCAGAGAGGCAGAATAACTTGCATGTATATCATGCCTTTCATCACCTCAGATGCCCCAAAGAACTTTACAAAGTCAATTAAGTACTTTTGAAGTATAGTCCTTGTTGTAATGTAGGAAATGCCAGAGTGAATTTGCACACAGCAAGATCCCACAACCAGATTGTCTATGTTAGTGTTGTTGGTTGGGGGGCAAATATCGGCCAGGATAGCAGGAAGAACTATGCTTCTCTCTTTCGAAATAGATCTGTTGCATCCACCTGACAAGTCAGATGGGGCCTCAGGTTAACTCTCTCATCTGAAAGATCTGGAAGGAAGCAGTGGCATGGTAGCTGGTAGCTGTGTGGAAATACCCGTGATTGTACTTGTGCATGGTCTGACTGTATGGCAGCATGTTTTCTGAAGCGGAGGCCATGAAGGCAGGATTCCTCTGATGTGGCCAGGTGCACTGGCTGACCAACCATAATTCCTGAGGTCATTGCAATTCCATTTCTAAAACCCTGGCAAGATCCTCTGCCTTGTTTATTTCACCAGCACAATCGGAATAGCAAAAGAAAAACACATCTTTTACCTCCAAAAAGCAAACATGGAATTATGTAGAATTTTACAGCATTCATCCCAACAAGTCTATGCCAGTTCTTTTTTTCCACAATAGCAGCCCCTCATCTTACTTCCTCCTAACATACCAACATATCCTTTCATTAATTTCTCCCTCACGTACTTACCTAGCTCCTTCTTAAATGCATTTTGCTAATCAACTTAAGCACTCCTTGTGTAGCAAGTTCCACATTCTAGTCACTCTCTGAGTAAACAAGTTTCTCCTGAATTTCATTTTGGATTTATTATCTTATTTTTATGATCCCTGGATTTGGGCACACGCAAGTGGAAACATCTTCTCTATGCCTATCTTATCAAACCAATTCATAATTTTTAAGCACCTCTGTCAGGTCACCTCTCAGCCTTCTCTTTGCTATAGAGATGAGCTCCAGCCTGTTTAATCTTTTAGTTGTACCCTCTCAGTTCTAGTATCATCCTTGTAAATCTTATTTTCACTCTCTCTAGTGCTTTTATATTCTTTTCCTAACACGAAGACCAAAACTTTGCACAGTTCTTAAAGTGCAGTCTAACCAAGGTTCTATACAAGTTTAACATAACAAACCTGGTGGTAGGAAGGCGGGATAGTGTGGTAGCCTGGGAAAAGCCCGACAAGGGTGGAAATGTGAATATCCTGCCAAATTTAATGACAGGACCTCATTATAAGTTGTTTCTTCTGTGTCCCGTCCAGCTATATTGTCAGGCTGACTGGCTGGCTGCCAGGTGGGAAAACCAGTGGCAAGAGGCTATAGCTGAGAACCCTTGGGTGATCCCTGGCAATCGGGTGGTGGGGGCGGGGGGGGGGGAAAGGAGTGAGAGATTGGGGCTTGGGGGTGAGGCAGGGGGTGGGTGAGGGAAAGAAAGCGACCATTGTGGGAGAGAGGGAGGAAAAGATCAGGGCTTGATTGCGGGGACTGAGAGAGAGAGGCTGCAGTCAGCAGGGTGGAGGCTAAAAGCTTTCTTGAGGGGCTGGGGCGTACTCCTTCCTCTCCTAAACCACAAAGAGTGCTGGAAAAGCAGGAGCCTTGCACTTCCCTTTTACTGTTGGGTTTCCTGAGCCCTAGAAAATTTGCATGATGACTGTTAAATTTAGCTCGCCATCACACTGTGAAAATCAATTTAAATATGTAAATGGCATGCCCGCTTCTTGATGACAGTTCATTTGCATGACACAAAATTTGCCACTGCAAAAATGGCAAGGGGCACACATGCATTAGGCTCTCGCCTACCATGGAGTGGTTAATATCAATGTCAACCTCTCTAATTTTGGAATCTATTCCTGTAGAATGAACACCCAATGCTTTGTTTGCACTCTTTTATGACTTTGTTAAACAAACAGAAATCAAGGGATTGGAGCCAAACTAATTAGTGGATGAAGCAAAATGCAGCCAGGGAAATAGAAAATCCAAAGCAAACCAAAATTCTCCCACCACCCCCTCTTACTACTTATCCTCTCCCTTTAAGTGATCTATTAAGCAGGCTTTTTTATCCAGTTTTTATGGTTGAGTGTTTCACATTGCCACACCCAATGTTGCAAAATTCAGTCCAAGTTCATTAGGCCCTCATTTGAATTAATAAGTCTTTCAGAAATTTGGCACACAGCAGATTCGATATTTGAGATTCTGCACCTATGCTAATGGACATTGGTGCCCTCCAAGTTAAGGTTCATAGAATGTACTGAACATTTGTCTAAAGACTATGTATTCAAAAGACTTAATCAATTCCCTCTTTATTTTACATTCTTCAAGCCAAGAATAACAGCGGGAACTGATGACCAAGGAGTAAAACTGTGTGTCAGCACAGGAAATTGTGCTTTGGTACCTTGGAGGCAATATATTATACCTGCTCATTCTGACTACATCCAGTAATGCAGTGTATGATTAAACACAGCCACAGTTCAATAGCCAACCTGGCTCTTCTACACCAAGGGAGAGGCAGGGGCATAGTGAAATTCTCACTGGACTAGTATTCCAGAGACCCAGGGTAAGCCTCTGGGGGGCCCAGGTTCAATTCCCATCACAACAGGTGGTGAAATTTGAATCCAATAAAAATCTGGAACCATTGCTGATTGTTGTAAAAACCCATCTGGTTCATTAATGTCCTTTAGGGAAGGAAATCTGCCATACTTACCTGATCTGGCCTACGTGTGACTCCAGACCCACAGCAATGTGGTTGACTCTTAAATGACCTCTGATCCAGGGCAAATAGGAGTGGGCAATAAATGCTGGCCTAGCCAGTGACGTCCACATCCCATGAACAAATATTTTTTAAAAGTTGTGGTTTGTGATCTTACACATATTACTTGGAACAGTGCTTGGTATTTAAAGGTTATAGCACATCTAACCAGTTAGATGATTTTTATAAATATGGTTGGCATCTCAAGGCCTAAACTGAACAGGGTATCAGTTAGGCAGAGGTGAAATCCTAGCTTTAGTTCTGAACCTTGCTTTGCCAATGGATTAAGAACTTTAACAAAAAACTTTGCTGTTGCCTCTACATTATCGACATATGGAAGCATCTAGTAAAAGTAGACATCAGTTTAGCATTTTAGAAACTTCCAGAGACTGCTTTTTGAAACTGGACTAGTCAGGCAAAAAATCAGATAGGCAAAAAAACCAGGTCCGGAATTTTCTGGCCCTTCCTGCTGGCGGGATCTTCTGGTCCCATCAAAGTGAATGGAAGCTTGAATGGCTCGCCGCATCAGTTGTGGTGGGACCCGCTGCACCACGGCCAGAAAACCCTGGCCCGGGTCTTCAGGCTGTTCGGTTATCACGTGATTAAAGTAACGTACAGCTACCCTGTCTTTGTGCAGACCATTTAGTAATATACATGTAATATATAATTTTATGGACCCACAGATCGCGTGTGGCGTTGCACAAGTCCAGTCCCCCAAGTCGTGGAAATGCGCTATGGTCCATTATCCCTAAGTGGGGAGGCCCGAGGCCAGACCAAGATTGGGCCTAGAACCTCATTTCAATAATTTAGAAAGTCATAGTATGATCAGACAGAGCCAACATGCTTTTGCAAAATGGAAATCATGTTTGACAAATTTATTCGGAAGGGTAGCTAATGCTTTTTCTCCATGCAGGGGAATCTAGAACACACAGGGGCACAGCCTCAGGATAAAGGATTGATTGTTTAGGACTGAGATGAAGGGTTTTTTGAGGATATAACCTGCAGGGTAGATAAAGGGGAGCCAGTAGATGGAGTATACTTGGACTTCCAAAAGATATTCAATAAGGTCCCACACAAAAGGTTAAAACACAAGATAAGGGCTCATGGAGTTGGACAAGTATATTAGCATGAATGAAGGATTGGTTAACAGACAGGAACCAGGGATTAGGGATAAAAGGGCATTTTCAAGTTGGCAGGCTATAACTAGTAGAGTGCTGCGAGGAAGAGTGCTGGGGCCCCAATTATTTATAATCAATGTTAATGACCCCAATGAAGAGACCAAGAGCGATGTACCCAAGTTTGCTGATAATACAAAGCTTGGTGGGAATGTAGGTTTTGAGGAGACGGAGAGGTTGCAAAGTGATATAGAGTAGATAACAAGGTGGCAGATGGAGTATTATGTGGGGAAGTGTGAGATTATTCACTCTGTTAATAAGAATAAAAAAGCAAAACATTGAGAGGTGTGGAACTTTTAAATGTTGATATTCAGAGATTTGGGTTTACTTGTATAAGGAGCACAGAAAGTTATAGCATGCAGGTATAGCAAGCAATTGGGAAGGCAAATGATACATTGACTTTTATTGCAAGGGGACTCAAATACATGAACAAAGGAGTCTTGCTACAATGGTATAGAGCTTTGATGAGACTGCACCTGAACTGTTGTGTGCAGTTTGATCTCCATGTCTAAGGAAGGGTATACTTCCCTTGGAGGAGGTACAGCGAAGGTTCACTAGATTGATCCATGGGATGAGAGAGCTGTCCTTAGATGAAAGGCTGAGTAAATTGTTCTTGTGCTCTCTGGCGTGTAGAAGAATTAGAGGTGATCTCATTCAAGCATGTAGCATTGTCAAGTGTAGACAATGCTGTTTCTCCTGGCTGGGGAATCTAGAACAAAGGGGGACAGCCTCAGGATAAGAGGTTAATTATTTAGGACTGAGATGAGGAGAAATTTCTTCACCCAGAGGTTGTGAATCTTTGGTAATCTCTATCCCTCAAAGTTGTAGATGCTCCATCATTAAATATATTTAAGGCTGGGATAGACAGATTTTGATCCCTCAGGGAATCAAGAGAAATGGGGAGCAGGCGGGAAAGTGGAGTTGAAACTGATCAGCCATGGTCATATTAAATGGCTGAGCAGCCATGTGGTCTACTCCTTTTTTCCTTCATGGAATGCAGGTGTCACTGACAAGCCCAACATTTGTTGCCCATCCCTAATTTCCCTTGAAGTGAATGGCTTGTTAGGCCATTTCAGAGTCAATTAGATTGCTGTGGGTTTGGAGTCACATGTAGGCCAGACCCAGACTGGGTAAGGACAGCAGATTTCCTTCCTAAAGGACATTAGTGAACCAGATGGGTTTTAACAATAATTTCATGGTCACCATTACTGCGACTAGCTTTTATAATTCCAGATTTATTGAATTCAAACCCTACCAGCTGCCATGATGGGATTTGAACCTATGCCCCCAGAGAAACGTTAGCCTGGGCCTCTGTGCTACTAGTCCAGTGACTTTCCCACTGTGCCACCATCTCCCTCAAACAGAGAGTTCTTATGTCCTTATGTTTTGTCAGCATGTGCAGCCTTGTAGCAGATGATCTTGGGCCAGCTTGTTTCATGTAGGAAGGTCCTGTCGGAGGGAGAGGACAACGACTCTTGGGAGTGAATTGGATCAGGGAGGAGTAACTGCTGTCCTCCTGGCTCCACATTAACCTGCAAAAAAATGTTTTACTTAACCTTTGACCTTCCTGGCATATCTAGGAAGATCAGGACCTGGCAGCCAATTTCTTGCAGGGGCCTAAAACAAACATTAGGCCTCTCATTAGCACATGCAAGTAGTCTGATGTCTGTTTTGGGTGGCCATATTGGATGCCTGGAAATTTTCTGATGTCAATAAGGCATGGACATTCTTTATGTGTCCTTTGGGTCCATAGCCCCTGTTTTTTTTTGTTTTGAGGACTAATTTCCACGTGTAATATTCAGGTGAAGCAGGATTAGAGGATGGGGGAACAATTGGACCAGGGCATGCAGACATGTAAGCTACCTTTCACCATCCACTCCTCCCCAAGTCAGTTTCCACATGGAAAATGCACTATTGAATTATTTTTTTGCTGGCAGAATGAGATCCGGCTGATTGTAACAGCAATTAAATCCCACTGGACAACTTTCCACCATTCCAGGTGGGAAGTTGGCAAAAAGCGATGGAAAATTGCATGGACCAGAGGCCACTAACTAAAATCAAAAACATGGTGCAACCAATTGCCAGGGATGCCCTGCTGGAGTCTTGCAATTGGGGAGGGGGTGGGGGACTGTTGGCGTGAATCCAAGGCAAGGCTTTCCTGAGTTATTCTAGCGAGGCCCAGGAGCAGAGAAGCATTCTTGTCACTCTTGGCCCCACAAGGAAAGGAAACTACAAAATTTAAAAATGAACTTTTAGATGCCTCTTCTGACTCTGATCCTTTTTCTCATTAGGTTAGCCTGGGGGGAAGCTCACTTAAGGAGATTTTCTGCAGGACATGCATGTGTTAATGATGCTCCAAGGTGGCCAATATGAAGTCTTGGGCTGAAACATCAGCTTAGTCCACATATAGCGCAAGTGGCCATTTTGGGAAAGGCATTGAAGCAGCACGAGGAATAGCCACCCAGGGGCCTGTTAAATAGCATATTAAATTGTCTGCTGGTGCTCATTAAAGAGGCTACATAGCATTATTGTCACTAGTACTTAAACTAACACCCTTTCCTAAGTTTAAGACTTGGGTAACATTTATTCTGGAGCTTCTCTGTGGACGTCACCTAAAAAAGAGTAAGTGCTGGGCTACTCCACAGGATAGGAGTCACCAAGAGAAAGGCAGTGCTTGGTTATGGTCATTCTTGCTAAGGGACACCTTGGTCTAGATGAGAGATGGGAGGAGGACATGAGGCCAAGCAGAGCAGCACCAGCTGCTGCAGGACAGAGGGACAGAAGGTCAAGGAGGGTAAGGTGATATCCCTCCTCCACGAGAGCCTCTCATCCTGTACCCAAGAGCCTTTTTTGGGAGGCATCTTTAAAAAGAAAAACAAACTTGCGTTTAAAATGCCTTTCAAGACTTCAGGTCATCCCAAAGCACATCACTTTAATTGAAGTACTCGCTGAAGAACTGTTGAAGATTAGTTACTGGAGTAATGCACAGACAAATTTGTTTTTTATTTCATTTTTTAAATTCATTCACAGGATGTGGGCTTCGCTGGCTGGGCAAGCATTTATTGTTCAGGGGCATGTGGGTCTGGAGTTACATGTAGACCAGGTAAGGACAGCAGATTTCCTTCCCTAAAGGACATTAGTGAATCAAATGGGTTTTTACAACAATGCTTTCATGGTCATTATTTTATTAGACTTTTAATTCCAAATTTTTATTGGATTTACATTCCACCATCTGCCATGGCAGGATTTGAACCCAGGTCCCCAGAGCATTAGGCTGGGCCTTATAGATTACTAATCCAGCAACATTACTACTATGCCACCATCGTTCCCATAGATAAAGACCAGGTAATCTGTTTTGGGTTTTGATTGAGGAACAAACACTGACTAGGACACTGCCAGTTAGGTTTCATAACAACTGGAGTTTATATAATGCCCATGATGTGCCAGTCAGCTTGACCCCTATTTTAACATGCTTCGAGAACAGCCTCTATAAACAATAACATTATAATCCTGAGACCATCACTATTTTTAATACAAAACAGGCAGGGACAGATAGGTTTATTGTATCATCCCCTCTCTCAAGTTTTTAATCTATTTCCTGACTAGTCCAAGCTATAGTGCCTAACAAGATCATAAGAAATAGGAGCAGAAGTAGGCCATTTGGCCCATTAAGCCTACTCCATCATTCATTGAGATCTGATTGTGGCCTTAACTCCATTTTCCTACCTGCCCCCATAACCTTTGGTTCCCTTGTAAATCAAAATTCTGTCTAATTCAGCCTTGAATATATTCAATCACCAAACCTCTACTGCTGTCTGGGGAAGAGAATTCCAAAGACTAGTGACCCCCGAGAGGAGGAATTTCTTGTCATCTCCTTCTTAAATTGGAGGTCCCTTATTTTTAAATTGTGCCTCTGAGTTCTAAATTCCTCCACCAGGGGACGAATTCTCTCAGCCTCAAACTTCAGAACCTTATGGGGAGAATTTTCTTCCCATCAGGGGGGCTGAATGGGAGCGGGCGTGGGTGGGTGCGCAGCTGATCACTGCCCGCGATTGGCTGGGCACCGCCATTTTACGTGGGTGGGCCAATTAAGGCCCGCCCAGGGTAACGCGCACCCGGAAGCGCTGAGCATTCCCTGTGTGGGCGGGAGGAGGAGGCTGAGTCGGGGCCTGTGCTCTTTGTGGAAGAGTGCAGAAATCTCCCTGAGGCACGGAGCTACCTCAGGGAGATTTATTTCATTGTGAAAAAGTCATTAAAGGTTTTTTTAAATTATTCGGACATGCCCCTTCATGTGACAGTGTCACGTGAGCTGGGACATGGCTATGAATTTTATTTAAAATTTTTTATTTAAGTTTAAAACCCTTCATGAAACCTCATTCCGCCTGTGGATGAGGTTCCATGAGAAATGTGAAGGCCGCCTGGGCTCTTCGCCTGCCCGCCAACCTTAAGGTTCGACGGGCAGCCTTGTTAATTGTCTAAATTGCTATTCAAATGGCCTTAATACGCCTTTGACAGTTTGGCGGGCACGCAGAGGACTCTGGTGCACACCCGCCGAACTGAAGATCTGAATGACGTGTGATGACGCCAGGACACAGGCCCGACATCACCGCGGGTCATTTTATGCGTCGGTGAGTGGGGCCTGCCCCCGCATGCCAACCAGGAGATTCAGGCCTATATGTTTCAATGAGGTCATCTCTCATTCTTCTAAACTCCAATGAGTGTAGGCCCAAACAGATCAATCTTTCCTCATAAGACAACACCATCATCCCAGGAATTAGCCTCATGAACCTTCTCTGAATTGCTCCCATGCAAGCATGTCCCTCTTTAATTAAGGAGACCAAAAACTGTATACAGTACTCCAGGGCGGTCTCACCAATGCCCTGCACAGTTGTAGCAAGACTTTCCTACTTTTATACTCCTCTCCCCTTGTATTAAAGGTCATCATTCCACCTGCCTTCCTAATTACTTACTAAACTTGCTTGCTAACTTTTTGTGATTCATGTATAAGTGCACCCAGATCCTTCTGTATCACAGCACTTTGCAGTCCCACTCTATTTAAATAATATTCTGCTTTTCTATTCTTCCTGCTAACGTGGGCAACCTTACATTTTCCTGCGCTATACTCCATCTGCCAAATTTTTGCCCACTCACTTAATCTATCTATGTTCCTTTGCAGGCTCTTTGTATCTTCCTCACAACTTCCTTTTCTACCTATCTTTGTATCATCAGCAAATTTGGCTACAAAACAGCTGGTCAATTCATCCAAGTCATTTGCAAAGATCGTAAATAGTTGAGGCCCCAGCACTGATCCCTGTGGCACTCCACTAGTTAGTTTGCCAACCTGAAGATGATCAGTCTTTCCCGACTCTGTTTCCTGTTCATTAGCCAATCCTCTATCCACACCAATATATCAACCCACCAACACAATGAACTCTTATTTTGTGCAGTAAACTTTTGGCACCTCATCAAATGCCTTTTGAAAATCCAAATACACTACATCTGCTGGTTTCCTTTATCCTCAAAGAACTCAAATACATTTGTGAAACATGATTTCCCTTTCACAAAAAACATGTTGATTCTGCCTGATGGTTTTATGATTTTCTAAATGTCCTGCTATTACCGCCTGAATAATGGATTCTAATGTTTTCCCAACGCTAGAAGTTAGACTTTCTGGCCCATAGCTCATGCTTTCTGTCTCCTTCCTTTATTGCATGGTGGTGGTACATTTCATCAGTGATACCGTGGCCAGGGTATTCCTCAGTGTATCAGTATTCCTGCACTGCCACAAGCATGGCAGTGATCAACATCTGCTTGTCTGAAGAGTGCATTGCTAACATCAGCGTGTTCTTTGGAGTCAGGTAAGCTTTTGCAGGGAGTTCTGAATGCAACATTGAGCTGAGAAATGGATGCTGAAGGGTTTGGATGCATGAAGTTGCAGACCTGAGTGGGCATATTCCCTAGTCCCATTGAGACTTTTACATGGCTTGAAATTAAATATCCTGGCAATATTTTCCAAGTCAATGGAACATTAAAACTGGTCCTGTGAAAAATCGACTGCCTATTTGCCACAAGCCTTTTTTCGCTGCTGGTGTAAGCCAAGCTTAGCCCCCTTGACTTCAATGGGATGGGAAATTGGTCAGGACATAAAAGCAGCATTGCACCTAATCCCATCAGTTTCCTAATGGGTGAGTTAAGTTAAAAATTCCTCCTACACCCAGGAGTCATTTGCCTGAACCTATGGTTCTGGCTTCATCAGTTAGACTATGCAGGATTCTGTTCAACTCTAAACAACATCTACCACACCATATCAAGGTCATATTATTCACCACCAGAACTCTGCAGCCGGAGCCCCGTCCCACACAAAGTGCCAACAACCCATTAACCCCATCCTCACTCAGCTCTTGTGCCCAGCAAATTAACCTTACAGGTCCTCATACTCATTTTCCAATCCTCCCATGGCCTCACCCGACCCTATTTGGGAAATTTTATCCAGGCAGGCATCCACCCCTGCTTCCTTTGTCCCATGATCTAAATCCAATCCATGTCTGTGTCCTTCTCTCCTTCTCCCTCTGCCATTTGCTTCTTAAATTGCTTCACCCTCTGCTCGTTGTCCACCTCTTAAGTGACCATGTGAGAACCATTGTAGTAATGAAAGCTGTCAGAAACGTCACTGTTTTTTTGACAACTGCAAAAGAAATTTAGCACTATTGCATATAGACTCCCTTCTTCACATTTCCACCTGGCACTACTCCCTTGACAGAAATAGAACCGGTCGATCCAGTGGTAGCTCATTGCACAAGAGAGAACTGGGTGTTTATTGGTTACAGTTCTGTAGCATGAAGGTTTTCCCAGGAAACAGTTAAAGAGATGCTTTTAAATGTCTGTGGGTGGCTGCACATTCATCATCAACAATTTGGTCCCAACCCCCTACTGATTGGTGTCAAGCTTCACCAAGGGGAGAGAAACAACAGCAGTGAGTCAGTTTGGGAAGTGACTAATGCTGTGATTTTTGACACAAGGACAGAACGGTTTGGTTTCTGCATTCCAGAGAGGTCCCTGCTGGTGGTCCACACATTATGTAGCATGTTCCTCCTTTAGAAGCTCTGCAGGCTTTTCACATATTGTTCCCGTTTGCCTTTTGCTGCTGTTGACTGAAATAACTTCCCCCCTGCAAATGCACTTACTCCGAAGAGATAGCAAACACTGAAAGGACATTTGCACCACTTCACTATTACGAGGCTAATGAACTGAGGAGGAAGATTATGTATCCCATTCAAAGATAATTGGGGTAACTCCCTATTCATTAACAGCCGCTGCTTCTTTACAATAGGGTCGTGGCACACTTGCAGACAAAGACTATACAATGATCCAAGGTCTGTCTTTGTAGCTCAGTTACATACACGAAAGATAATGGAACACTCATTGAGTTGAACACAAAAAGGTTTTCGGTGTCTTTGAGTACATTAAATAAACTGCAACCACTGCTCTGTTTAAAATATGGGATAGCTTAACTTCACCTCCCCTGCTGTAGATTTTGACAGTAGCTTTCCTGCCAATTTTGCATCAATATGAAGTGATTTTGGGCATGCATTAATGTATAATTTTAGAACCATGTCCCAATCTGACCCCATTTGGGTGACACTTTTAAGCTAACCGGGCTGTCGGAAAATTAAAGTGACCTGTTTACTATCCATTAAACCCACTGGAGAACAACATTGAGTGGGTTAAAAATCCGCATTCCATCTGATCACGTGGATTTCTGACCCCACAAGTTAGGATAAAGTTATCCCCCAGAGCAGAGGAGTTTTCCCCAGTGCCCACATCACTAAAACAGATTACCTGCGGTCATTGTCACCTTGCTGTTTCTTGGGGCCTTGCTGTGCACAAATTGGCTACTGCATTTCCTATATCTCAACAGCGATCACATTTCAGAAGTATTTCATTGTCTTCAAGGTGTTTGGGAATTGCTGAGGTCAGGGAAAGGAGCACTTAAGTAATAGACTTTCTCTTTTTTTTTAAATGTACTAAATGCAGGCAATGGGATTCTTTATTAACATATTGCAGTCTTATTAGTGTTCACTTCTCCCCAGACTGTGAAAACATTAAAATCTGCAGTAGAGTTTTTTGTGCATTCAGAACTCTGCCATGGTGAGTGCAGCGTGATTGGCAGGCACATAGGGCGGAATCATGTTGAGGTGTCGCAGGGGTCTCGCCTGCTGACTGAAGAGCCAGAGAGAGACCCACGCTGCCTATTTTCAGGAAGGTCCACCAAACCACAAGCCAATCAGCAGAGGTGAGGCTAGCGATGGGCCTTCCTCTGGAAGCAAGACCCCGGGGGGGCGGAATTCTTGCCAACTGAGAGCTGCTGGCCAATCAGAGGCCGACAAATCTTGTGCTCAGCAGCACCACAGGGGAAGTGGTGGCTGCTGAAGGGAAAACACCTGCCGGATTCCCGGAATACAGGGCGGCCCAGGCCACTGGTAGGTAATGTGGCGGGGGTGGTTGGGGGTGGTGTTTCGCGGGGTGGGGGCCATGGGAAGAGAGATGTAGTGGGGTCAGCAGCAAGGGCAGGGGGTAGCGCTCAGCAGGTTCCTCCTTTCCCGATGTCCAGTCCCTTGATCAGGCGCTATGCCTTTGATTGAGGGACCCCCCACCCCCAGAGGTAACAAGCTGGCCGCACAATTTTACTTGTCATGCTTGGAGCATGTCAACAGGCACATCCACCATGGGGTTAATAGCAGTGGCAGTGGGATGAGGCCCTAAAGTGGTGATTAATTGGCAATTTAAAGACCTCAATAGACGGCGGATGGGGAGGTTGACCATGGGTCTTCCTGCCCAGAACTTTGTTCCAGCGGGGGTGGAAAGGGGGTGGGGCTCCGGTACGCCACCATACTGCCTAAATACAAGCCCTACCCGCCTCCAATCTCACCACCAGCGAGAGCACACGATTCCTCCCATAGTAACAGTGGTCTTGCCAGCTGTGTTTTGAACTCTGCAGCTACTGGTCTTAGATGTTTTGAACAATATAATTAGACCTTGAAACAGCTGTGCCTGGGCGAGCATGCTCAGAGGGCCAGTGTTTCAAAAGTAGTTAACAGCTGCTTCCCAGGAGTCATATTCCTTTCCCGATGCCATGGACGAACTCCCTGAAGGCCATGAACAAAACTGCTTCACAGGCTGCGAGCACTTCCATCAATCAACCCAGCAGCGAAAGCACTTTGTGTTTACGCTCCTATTGGTTGCACTGTTGATGTCAGAGATTCAGGCCCCAGAAACTCCTGTGTTAAGGGAAGGCCCGAGCCCCATTTCTCCCAAGAGAACCTGGACTATAGGCTAGGATCCAGTTTTTATGGGGCTCCCCCTGTACATACCAGACTTCGAAGATCTGATTGGGATTAGCGACAAGTCTGTAGCCCAGACCTGCTGCGTGGGTTAGATGGGAGGCTGGAGGATATGGAGGGGGTGGGGTGGGGGGGTAGGGCATGTCAGGGAAGTTATGGGAAATTCCTTCTTTTATGCCCTCAATCAACTTAAGTAGAACTCACACCAGTTGAAGCCTGGTATCAGCCCCCTTGAAACCCTCTGAAGGTTGTAAACATTTACTATGGTCATCAATTAAGGAGTGCATTGACTACTTCCTCTAGTGGCTTATTGGCTCTCAAGGGAACTGAAGGATTTAAAGACAGCATTTTGTTGTTTGGTGCATTAGTGCCTTGTGGGCAAGGGATAGGGTGGTGCAGGGAGGTGGGGAAAGGAAGAGACCTGGGGGGTCTCAAAAGAACAGACCACTAGGTCAGGCCATTATGGGTGTGAGTGATGCTCTCCTGCAGGAACAAAGGTCCACTCTGTACAAATTACTCCATACCCAGGATCGCAGCCTTGGGAAGTTAATCCGCTCCGTTCTGCAAAACAAAAACCAAATGAACAGGGGCCCTAGAATTCCCGAGCCACCAAATGTTGATAATGAATAAGGGTAACGAATAAAGGAATAATGGTAATGCATGTAGGGCCTGAACTTCCTCAGAGTGCCAATCAGTGTCAGATTGCCACCCTGTGCCCAATTTTTGACCCTAATTTTTTTTGTGGTTCTGTCTTGCCCGACCTTCCGACTCAGGCCAGGCAAGATCTTGGCAGTGCAGCGTGTACCCAGGGCCTAGTGTCGAAGTGCAGTTGAGTCAAAGGGATGGAGGCTAGCTGCCATAAACTAGGTAAGTTTAAATGTCCATTGAAACTTAAATGTCCTTGAAAGTCCAGGGAGAAGGTAAGTGTCTCAGGTAAGTGAATAGGATTTTGGGAGTGATGTATATTGGAGATTGGAGGGATTGGAGGTCAGGGGGGAATCGAGGTTAGTGGAATGTCGGAGGTCAGGGGGTCGGAAGTCAGGTGTCTGAGGTCATGGGGGTTTGAATGGGGAAGCTCGGGGGGTTGGGGAGGTTGGGTGGATGTCAGGATCGGGGGAGTCAGGGCGGGTGAAGTTGGCGAGGCCGGAGGTCGGGGGGGGGGTTCAGGCCTTGGGTCAGCTCGGGTTGAACCTGGGGGGCAGGGATGGGGTGGTGGGGAGGATGTCGGCCGCCGTAGGTGGGGGGGTTGGGCGTTGGCCCTGGGGGTCGGGGGGAGGGTGTCAAGTCTGGGGGGCTGGTGGAGACCCTTGGGATGGGTCGGGTTGGGCCTGGGGAGTGGGTGAGAGTTAGGCCTGGTAGGGGTGGGAGAGGTCCCCGTGGGGGTGGGGGAAGCCTGTTTGGGTGTAGTCGGAGGGTGGGGGTTTCCATGGGGGGGTAGTGGGGGGTGGTGTCCCCTGAAGTAGGGGGTCAGTGGTGTTGGGGGAGTCCTGTAGTCGGGAGCTAGGGGGAGATCCCTGGGGGTCGGTCTGGGCCTTTACAATAGTTACCCAGAAGTTAGAAAATGTTTTAATTCTTCTGACTTTCTCTGGGTAACTATTTGTGTCACCCAGTCGGAATCATCTGAAGTTTGCAATTTAATTTGCATTTTTGGAAGGTTCCCAGTGCAGGGCAATTTCCTCGGGGAAAGTTGCACTTCCTGGGCAATTGCTGTGTGAACCCTTACTGTGAACATCTAAAGGGGACTTCCCAGCACATCTTTGGGGTACCCAGCTCCACGCAATACAAGGCCCTGGAGCTCGGAAGTTACGGCCCATTACTTCCATTTCTGGTTTTTTGCTATCTTTGGACTCATCATCTGTCAGCAGCAACTTTGCAACAATAATGTACAATATTTCCTAATCATTAGCAGGCATTAGCGGTTGGGGTTGACACTAATTTTAAATCACTGATGATCTCTTTAATTATAATAATTTTATAGTAAGCAATATGGAAAATGATAAGGCAACATTTTGTGTAGGAAATTTAAGCCTTAGAAATCTTTTTAGGCTCACCTAGAAACAATAATGTTTAACAAAGGTTTAACAAATATACCAAAATATAAGTGAATCTTCAGTAATTTTACTCATGGTAGATTAGAACCTATGTTGTTTTATAAGGACAGGAATATTCACATTGCATTCTGCCACTAAATTGTAGCTGCATATTCAATTAAGGTGCAATTGCTCTACAATCTCCAATTCATTTTAGTTTTGGAAGCATAAAAATTAGTCCCCCAGTGCAGAACGTGGTGGGAAGTCAGGTACGTAGACAGCTCGTCCCTCGTAGCTTTCGACTTTTTAAAATTGAAGGCCAGAAAATTGACCAGGACACACTGAATTCTGCATTCATTTACTCTATCTCCAATTGCACCCACCACCCTCCCAGCTGATGCCCAATATCCCTCCCTCCCAGATCTCCGACTCCTCCAGACCCCAAGCTCTGAATGAAATAAAAACAGTAAAATCTGGAAACACTCATCAGGTCAGTCAGCATCTGCGGAAAGTGAACGAGATGGTATTTCAGGCTAATGCCCTTTCATCAGAACTGTAAAGATGTTAGGGATGTACAGCTTTTAAGCAAATACAGAGCCAGGGAAAAGGGAGGGAGCAGGGAAAGATTAATAGCGTGGAGGGCAGAAGTGACTGAAATACAAATAGATCTGTGCTAGGGTGAAGAGCAGGAGTGATCAGTGGAGAAGTGGTAATGGTACAGATCAAAATTATATTGTAAATAGTAAGTGAAGAAACAAAAGGTTGGTTTGGAGATGATGTAAATGGTTGCAGCAGAATAGCAAAGGAAGAGGTAAGCATGGAAAATTAGACTAAGAGCGGCTTCTGTACCAGTAAGGGCAGCACTCTTCTGGCTGTGTACCAATAGGTGATCTCTGACCTGCTGAGCATTTCCAGCTTTTTCTGTTTTCATTTCTGATTTCCAGCATCCGCAGTATTTTGCTTTTTGTTTTGGCAAAGAGAGAGTTAGAGAAGGAGACAATGCAATCAGTCTTGATTTCAACAGAGTGGAGATGATTGTAAGGGTATCTTGGGTACTGTCCCATTTTGTTATCTAACTACCCTGTCCTGGAGTTTGTCATAACTCAGGAGTTAAGCCATTTGCATTGTAAGTAACCTTTTGCTCCTCCTCGTTATGTCGGAGGACTTGTAATCCATCAGCTCTTAAAACTGGCCTGCAGCAAAATGTATTATGGAGAGAAACAAATATATTGTGTCACACTTCATAATGATCCCAGGTTTTTGAACACAGACATTTGTAATTTTGGTTTTGATGTGCAAATGTTGCCTGTGTGCATAATCTGTCAGTTTCAAAACTGAATATTGTGCCTCTACTAATATAAAAACAGAAAATGCTGGAAAAACTCAGCAGGCCTGACAGAATCTGTGGTGATTGCTGACCTGTTGAGTTGTAGAGGTTATATTTCTCCTTACAGTGTAATAAGGAGAGACTTATTTCTCTTTTGCGTACTTTAGGGAGACTGTAATGTCATATTGCTGCAATGAATAATACTACCAAGGATTTCACGCACAAAATAGTATCCTGAACTTACTGTTATTTCCGTAAAGGTACATACAAACATTCATCTGATTAAAAAAATCTTGGTGTCAATCTGATTCTAAGGAATTAACCGTTTTACCTATGAACAAATCGACTTCAGCTGATGGTTCTATGGAAAATAAGAAAAAATTTGCACAATAACTCAGTTACATGAAACATCTGATTTGTGGGGTTTTTTTTAAATATAGTAAACTGCTTACGATGTTGCTTCCGCATCCCAAAGGAAAATACTTAAACATGAGGAGATGTCAAATATATATGGACATTGTGGGAATGATGTTAGATATAGATCTTGCAAAATACTTTTTAAAGTAAAAGGAGTGGTAAATGGCTGAGTTAATTTATTCAGTGTGTTGCTTAACCACGTAAAATGTCCCATGTTGAAAAAACAATCGGTGCTGAGTTAGCTGATCTTAGTTGGGGTCAAGGAGAGAGCAATTGCTTCAGTAGGTTAAGGAAGTGGAAATCCTGTAGGGTTCTTGCTCCAGTGACTCCAGCTGGAAGTAAAAGGAAAAAGGACTTACATTTATAAGCACCTTTCCTATCCTCAGGACATGTGAAAGTACTTTGCAGCTAATGAAGTACTTTTGAAATATAAATCTTGTTCTAATGTAGGAAACACAGCAGCCAATGTGCACACAACAAGCTCCCTCAAACAGCAATGTCACAGTGACCAGATAATCAGTTCTCTTCACGATGTGGATTAAGGGATAAATGTTGACCAGAACACCAGAGATAACGCCCCAACTCTTCTTTAAAATATTGCCATGAAATCTTTTACATCCATCTGAGAGCAGACAGTGCTCAAGTATAATGATAGCCCCTCTGACAGTGCAGCACCACCCTCAGTACTATGCTGGAGTGTCAGGCTAGATGCTCAAATCGCTGGAGTCAGACTCAAACCCACCATCTTCTGACTACTGACTGAGCCATGGCTGACACTCAAAGTATGCTTGAGGAGGCCTCAATTTTAACAGGGAGTCAGTTTTCAGGGGGTGGATTTTGCTGGCAGTTCAAATATTACCTGCTGCAGCCATAAAAAAAAGATTCCAGGTCCTCAATAAATGGAACTGACTGGCCTCCCACCTGTTCTGGGTTGGAATCCAACATCGGGGTGGAGAGGTGAGTGGGCGGAAACTCACTCAGACCAGAGGCCAATCATCAAGGCGGGGTAAGCGATGGGATCATCTGTTGGCTGTCCTGCGGAGGTCCTTTGGAATGAAGGGCTAATGGGAGGGGTGGGCAGTGGAGAGGGGTGTTTGTGTGCGAAATTGTGTTTCTGGGTTGGCCTGGCAGAAGCTCACTGCTGCTTCCCATTCAGGTCCCCCGGGTAAACATTCACTGGGACTCGATGCACATATGTTAAAAATTAAAAATAGCCACTGTTTTCATTTTACAAATAAAAGCTACATCTCAAAGAATGGGTAAGAAGATTTGCTTTTTTTTTGCTGGAACTGAAAACAATCCATTCTCCAGAAGTAGACAGCTCACGTCGCTAAGCAGAGAGAAAAAAACAGCTGCTTTACTCTTATCATCATCACTGCTATTAATGGTCACATGCCCTGCTTCTATGGGCAGGATTTTCTGCTCCGCGGACTAAGTGTGGTGTTAGGCGGGAAATGCGGCGCTTTTCCAGCCGGCCACAATGGTGGGTCCTCGCGCCTGATTGTACCCTTCTCACCTCATTAGATATGCATCAACGGGAAACAGGTCGTATTGCAGGTGGGCAGCCTGCAATTCGCCCGCCCTGCCATGGCCTAAGCAGATCATCACAGAGGGTGCCATCTTTAAACCACACCCCAGCACAGCCTTCTCAATGTCTGCACCCCAGGACTGCTGCAATAGAGAGAGGGCCGTCAACAGGGAAGAAAACTGCAGCCCCCAAGTTTAACAACGCTTCTCTGGGTCAGCTTCTTGATGCCGTTGAGGATCGCCAGCAGGCGCTCTACCCCTGTGACGGCAGAAGGAGGTCCAAAAACCTCTCAACTGCTGCACGGTAGGAGATGGCCAGGGTGGGTGAGTGCCAACTCAGCCTATAAGAGATCAGCCATCTAGTGTAGGAAGAGGATGAATTATCTTATCCATTCCACCAGCGTGAGTCGCCCATCTCATCACCCTCAACTCACACTTTCACAAGCTCACCAGACATTCGCAGCATGAGTCTCCACAGGGATCTCACTCACTGCCAGATCAAGGGACATCACCACTCACTCTCTCTCACACACCTTGACATCTCCATCTGGGCACACATCATGTGCAGCTCGCGTACTCATCCCATGCGTGGCCCCACTCAACACCCACACAAGCCAGGCATTTTTATCACCTGCTTTGGCATGCATCCCGATCACACTCTCGCCATTTGTCTTTATGTAGAACAAGCTCACCTTAACTTCTACCCGAGTGGCTCCTTTCAGGGCACCACTGGAAACCTCTGTGGCATCTCTCAAGCTCCCGCTCACAAGTACATGCAGGAGGCTATGGACGCCCTCTTTGCCAAGAGGTACAATTACATGCACCTCTCTAGTGATCAAGCTAGCCAGGCAGCACAAGCACTGGGATTTGCTGCAGTTTCAGAATTCCCACAGATGCATCAACTGCACTCATGTGGCTATAAAAGCTCCCTGACAAGAGCCAATGCAATACATTCACAGGAAAGGGTTCCATTCACTCAGTGTGCAGCTGGTCTGCGGCCACCAGGAACACATCATGCAGGTATGTGCAAGATACCCAGGAAGATGCCACAACTCCTACATCTTGAGTAAATCGCAGATTATGGACATCTTCAAGGGCCCACACCACAGACAGAGTTGACTCCTCAGCAACAAAGGCTACCCACAAAGGAGATGGCTGATAACACCAGTCAGGTGGCCATAAAAAGGAAAGTTCAATGATACTCATGCTGCCACACAAACATTGGTTGAGAAAACCATTGGCTGCTCTACCAAGTGAGGATCCAGCATCAGACCACCATGCTGTGAGTGATGTGTCCTCTTTCACAGACACATGCACTATCTCCCCTTGCTTTCGCAGGCACATCTGCCAAACAGCCAACAGAGTCCATGACCCAGGGCCTCCAGTCAAACCCTGAGGGAAGCTCAGAAGAGGAGTCTGCTAAAACCCTCCCTGATGACCCATCACAGCGCTCACCCTCCACCAGCGCAGAGACACACACCTCGGTGGGACCTAGCTTTAGAGTAGCCTCGGGATCACAATCTTGTGAGCACATTGCACTGTCTGATCCAAAGCAGGCGGCGGCAGGGACTTCCCAGGTGTCCGGCACTCGGAGGGCTGCTGAAGGCAGAAATTTGCTGAACCTGAGTCAGATGATGAGCCTCTGGACTCGGTCATGTCACAGTTACTGGAGCTGCAAAGGCAAGCTCAGGAACATCAGGAAGGGATGTCCGCTGCACTCCTCAGGTTGCAAAGCACGATTGAGGAGTCAGTCTGCCTTAAGGCTGAGGTGATAGTGCTGGCATGCCAATGCACTGAGGTCAACACTGGTAGGATGGCAGCCACCATGAAGATCTTGGTCCAGAACGTTGCTCCTGCACTGCTGCACGGGCTCAACTCCATCGCTGACTCCATTGTTGGCCTCCAACAGTGTGCGAGGAGGGCAGGGCAGCCTGGTTTCACTCCAGCTACCCCTTTTCCTCAAGGAGTCAGCCGAGTGCCATCTACACCCGTAGGGAGGAGGATCAGCAGGTGTACACTGCAACCCCCCATCCCCCCCACCGGGGCCATCCATCCAGGTGAGTGGGAGTGTCCGGCCCATCCGAATCCCCTTTTCCTAAAACTTCCACAATCACTTGCTGGATTTACATCACCAGGAAACGTGCCTTGGGCCTTCTTTCCAATCTCGCCGCCAAATATGCTCATCCTGATCATCCTGATCGAGGACGGAAAATGCCGGACTTTGTTTCTGTCAGGAGTTCAAATTAGAAAAGTACAATTGAGAAATGTTCATATAAATTCACCATTTAGTTGTGATAAAAGCTTTCAGAATTCAATTTCTGATGTATTTCCAAATCTTTAAGAAAACGTAAAAACAACTTCAACTCCGCACAGGTTGAAAGGTCACAACCTTCAACAATCAACTCCTCCTGATTCACAGGCTGTAGGCTGGGAATTGCTGCAAACTATATACGTTCAGAAGACACAAATGTGATTAAAATCTCCCCAATAACTTTTGTGGGGTTGATACTACTCAGTTTGCTGTTCTTGTAAAGTTCAAATGGATTTGCGGACTTAACGGGCAGATTTTTACGCCTTGTGGGTGGGCGTGGCCTGACCTGATCGAGCATAAAATCGTGCGAGGTGACATTGGGTGAGCGTCCCAACGTCTGCGCGCTGTCTTCAGGTTGGCAGGCGAGTGTCGATGCCGCACCCGCCATCAATTAAAAGGCCACTTAAGGACATTAAAAACACAATTGACCCAGGTTTTATGTTGCCCGTTGGATTTCCCGCATGCCACACGTACAAAATGGGCAGGTGGGCAGCTTACATTTTGCAAAACCCCATCCAAGGGCGGGATAAAAAGGGTCAGCAGCAGCATTGCCCTTGTGAATAGTGAGGGGTTTTGGAGAGAGTTTGCTGCTGGTTGCTTATGTGAACTTAACAGCTTCCTCGCTGTTCTGAGGTTCATTCTTAGCATTTCCAGGCTTCATTTCAGGACTCATTGGTGTTTCCAAGGCCCCTGGGGGATACCTGGACCCTTCCAGGTATCAGACAGCCTCCTGTAACACTGATATTGGGGATTGTGGTCTCTGCTGGAGGCGCCTCCTCTGAGGAGGAAGAGAGGGGCAGGAGGGAGAGGAGGCCAGGTGTCCCAGTGCAGCTTCCAGTGGAACGCAATTTGGGAGGAGAGGCGCAGGCACAAGGGGTGCAGGGCCAGCAGGTAGTCTAAGGTGGAAGGGCCGCAGAAGGCATCACTATCCTGCAGCCAGGATTTACAGGCAGCAATGCAGCTACCTCAATATGTCCGAGGTACAATGCCGAAGGAGGCTCCGCCTCTCCAGGGATTCTGTGACCTCCATGTGTCAGAGGATTGGGCCTGAGATCACCTCTAACTGTGAGGGTGGACACTCCATGACAGTGGCACTGAATGTCACAGTGGCCCTCAACTTCTATGCCTTTGGCTCTTTCCAGGGCTCAGTGGGGGATCTTTATGGAGTCTCCCAATCAGCTGTCCACAGTGCGTCAAGCTGGTGACAGAAGCTCTGTTCAGGTGGGTAATGACATTTATTCATTTCCGTACGGAAGAGGCCAGCCAGGCTGAGTGAGCCAGAAGCTTTGCAGTGATTGCTGGCTTCCCCTGCGTCCTGGGTGCAATCGACTGCACACATGTGGCTATCAAGGCGCCAGCGGGTCAGCCGGGTGCCTTCATCAACATACAGATAGTGTGTGATTACAAGACGCAGATTCTGCAAGTCTGTGCAAGGTCCCCTGGCAGCTCCCATGACACTTACATCTCAGGTGCTGAGGCTTTTCAGTGCTCCAGTCCAGCTGGATGGATGGCTATTGGGTGACAAGGGTTATCCGTTGAAGAGGTGGCTTATGACGTCTCTCAGCCACCCAAGGAGAGAGGCAGAGCAGCGTTATAATAGGAATCATGCCTCCACAGGGCGGTGATAGAGAAGACCATTGGTCTTCTGAAGATGCACTCTTGATGCCTGGATCATTCAGGGGGTGCACTACAATACTCCCCAGAGCGGGTGTCACTGATAGTGGTTGCATGCTGCACTCTCCACAATCTGGCACTGGCGAGGGGGCACCCATTGGAGCAGGAAGATCTTGAGACAGCTCCACAAGCCACAGAAGATGAACCCAGTGGTGAGTCAGAAGATAAGCATGGTGAGGAGAATGCTGAGGGCATGGACGCAGACCTCTGTATCCTTCAGGGAGACAGGGACACCAGGAATGCCTTGATCAAATGCTTCTTCGGCTAGACTGCCAAAGATCTGCTTCCACCTGATGCCAGGGCTACTGCCTACATCCCGGATGTCTGAAATGGCCCTTTCATTTGAACCCAAAGTCCACTCAGTGCCTGTGCAATAGAGTTTAGAGCCATTCACATCCAGCATTACATACTGGTGTATCCTGCACCAAAAAAATACAGAGGAGAGGTATACTCAGGCCATTAGGACAAAAACAAAATTTATGTAATTTTCACAGTCAAAACAAATTAACATTACCATCTCTGGTGTTCATTTCCACACCAGGAAACATCTAAACAAAACATTATAGAACAGAAGATCACCCATGAACAGTCCCTTTTGTGCTCATGGTGCCTTAAACTTAAGTTTTCAAGTGTTTTGTCTTGGTGCCCACCCATTCAACCCGCTGGCAGTGGCACTGGAGGCAGCCTGCTGACTCTGCTGTCCTGTTGGCATTGATGACCTTGGTGGTCATCCTCTGGCCCGTGGAGCCTGTGCTGGCCCCGCCTGGGAGGGGGCAGCCGGTGCCTTGGCTGGTATCTCCCCAGTCATCGCAGCCTCATCAAATGCCACGGTCACTGGCAGTGGGGCAGAGGAGCTGCTGCCATCATCTAGAGTGTCCTGAGAGGAGCCCGCAGAGATGACCAGCAGCTCGTGCGCCAACTTGAGGTCCCTCTTGACCTCTCTGCTGGCCATTGTTGGACGGGCATCTACATGGGATTCTGGGGGACTCGTCCATGTCCCACATTGGCAGTGACCACCTGAGGTCAGTGCCTGTGTGAGGGCTTGCAGGTCCGAGTGCAACGCCAGGAACCCCTGATTCTGTTCCTGGAGCTGCCTCTCCATGAGAGTCGCCCCTCTCTCAATGGAGGAGGCAGTGCACTCGACCATGAGGGTCAACACCGTACTCATGCTCCACATGGACTCCTCCACAAAAGAGCACGCATACCCTCATGGACCTCCGACAGATCCTCCCGCACATCCCACTAGACATCCAAGTTCTGCCGCCTAATGGACGACTCCAGAGGCTCATCAACTGCCTTTGACTGAGCATCGTCCTGGTCTCCAGCAGTCCTCCGAGGCCCTGGGCACTCTCTGCCTCCGCTAGCACTTCAAGCGAGTGTGAAGTGGCCTCACCGCTGTGCACCGACATTCTAGCCGAAGATCTAACACCCACTGAGGTGCCGGTATCTGTGCTGGTGCCTGGATCAGAGAGCAGGTGTGACGCAGGTACAGCTGAAGCCTGGCGGTCCTCTGGCCTCAGGAGTGGAGTCCTGCGAATGAGGGCCTGCTGGCGAATTTAAGGGAGGACAAGGGCATGTCATTAGTTAAAGTCCTCACACTGTCACTGTGCATGCCAGGCACCCTAGTGAGACAATGGGGATCTGCATCATGGTGCCATCATCTTTCAATGATCAATGGGTCTCCAGTTTTGAAGCTCCCATCAATTAAGAGACTGCACTAGAATAGTTGCACAATCTGAAACTCTCACCTCTGTGCATTGCACTCTTACCTTCGTCTGACACCCCAGCCTCTCCACAATGGTTGCACAGGGAGCGTGCTGTCTCTCCAGCTCCAAGGCGTCCTGCTCAAATCTGGTCAATATTAGGAGGTGTGGGCGGCCTCTGCCTGTCCATGACCTCTCAACGTTTTATGTCGTCTTCTCCTGAAAGGAAGGGGAGCATTGATTAGTCCACTCTCTACCTGCAGTGCCATTGCAGCCTGGCCAACTCCACCTGAGGAACACCTCGCAGGGCACTTCCACATCGTGGCCCTTGAGCCACAAGGCACTCGATCCAAGCAGCCAGACTTCATCCCCATCCCCTTGGTCAGCTCCAGCGTCATTGACAGTTGGCGCTCAGACTCTAACACCCCTGAGCTCCACGGGGGGGACAGCCAAACCTTAACACTTCACCACACTGATCCACGCCAACACGCTCCTCATCCTTCCTGTGCATAGTAGGCCGTTGAACCTTTTGTGACACTGCGCCCATATGTGCGCTGCGCAACATCGTGGCTGTTGACCTCGGCTGCCACCTCCTCCCAAGATTTTTTTGCCTGGTGTGGTGGCCTCCTCCTTCCATCTCTGGGGACGATGGTGCCCCTCCTGGCAGCCACCTCCTCCAAGGGCACAGCCAGGCACTCGTCCAAAAAACGGGCGGCCAAGTGACCAATCAGCCTGCCTACCCGCCTGGTGCCTCCAGCCACCGGTAAGGCCATAACTTCACTTCCCAGAACGCGGAATATATGATTCTTCCCTGGCAGCCTCCAAGGAGCTGCCTGTGCCATTTGTAAACCGCCCGCCGGGTTGCCTGACAGGTCCCTGTCCCCGCCGGCCCTTCCCGACCATCGGGAAGATGCGTTTCACGCTGGGCGGGCCTTAACAGGCCAGCAAGCATGAAATCGTGGCTGTGGGCCTATCGCGGCCGGGGGGCCTGATTCCCGACCGGTCCCAGGCCCACCGATCACGCGCCCCACCCCTCACAAGGGTAAAATTCAGGCCAATGTTTTATTTAAGTCAACAGAAGACATATATTTTCTTCAGCTGCTGAACTCATTCACAGAAAGAAGCTGAGAAATGATGTTGACAGTTATATCTATTATTTAAGACTTCCAGAAAGTTAAACCATCACTCAAATCTCACGAAAGTTTTACCTGAAGGAATTATGAGCTAGACGGTGTCTCTGTATATCTGAAACAAAATACATTAATGTTAAACAGGTAGACTCTGAGAAGCATACTGTTCTGTCACGGAACACATGACAGAAAGTTACACTGCATTCTTCACAGTTTGCATCCATGATCAGTGAACTGTACTGAACTGTCTATTTTCACCCGCTCCCCCCCCAAAACAGTTCAAGTTAAATGTTTGTGTCATCAAATTTGCACCAGCAAGTGTGCACTACACTCCAAAGTGTGCAGTGGGTAAAGTTTATTGATGTGTTATTGCAGTCCTAACGATCTAATTCATATGTTTCACTTTAGAAATCTGTTGTAATAAATGGTAAAGGGAAAATCAAAATGAAAGGCGTGAGTAGCAATATATATATATATGTATGTGGCTGGAAAGCATAACACATCTGCTAGTAGTGACTAATCTGGTTGATTTTCACCTCCCAAGTTATGTATGCAAAAGTGAATTGTCGTGCCTGCTGTTATCATGGATGAGATAACTTATCTGGAACCGGAATTGGCCTAGGACCTTTACCAATTTCTTATGTACCCTATGGATAAACTCCAGTAACCCGCTCTTGATCTGAAATAATTGGTTTGTTCCCTTTTAAATATCTCTATCTTCAACACAGCTATGTAAGCTTTTCATAAAGCTGTCATACTAGATATATTGAGCATGCTTTTAATGACCTGATTTCTCATTTTAATGAGATGATGTATTAAGCATCAAAGGATAGGTGTTGCATACATCATTACAACTCAGAGAGCCAGGTGGTGAAGGGCAGAACAGGAGTGTAGCCTTTATACATGTACGTGCTTTTTATTTACAGAGACACCCATTGTATATGATAAATCTTTATTCCAACAACCACACTTTCAGCCTTTTCCTATACATATGAGCACATGTGAGTCCCCAGTTAATGCCCACGTCCTGAATACAATTAACCCCCAATTAATAAACAATTAGCATACATAAGAAATAAGAAACTGGGATTTGAAACAACAAGAAAATAGTTTAACTAGGACTGAAAAAGAGCCCCGAGCCAAGTAAGTTTGGTTGAGTTTGAAGCAAGGCTTAATTACATTACATAGAATTTACAGCACAGAAATATCCTATATAACTGAACTGATCTATGCTGGCATTTATGCTGCACTAGAGCCTCCTCCCACATCTTCTTTTAACCCCTTCAGCATATCCCTTCTCACTTATTGCCTATCCAGCTCCCTGTTAAATGCATCTAAGGTAATCACCTCAACGGCTCCTTGTGGCAGCAACTTCCACATTTTTACAGGTTGAGCAGGTTGGTCCTATATTCCCTGGAATTTAGAAGAATGAGGTGTGATTTAATTGAAACACATAAAATTCTTAAAAGGGCTTGACAAGGTAGATGCTGGGAAGCTTTTTCTCCTGGCTGAGGAATCTAGAACACGGGGTCACAGTCTCAGATGGCCATTTAGGACTGAGATAAGAAAAACTCTCTTCACTCAAAGGGTTGTGAATCTTTGGAATTCTCTACCTGAGACAGTTGTGGATGCATGGTCATTCAGTATATTCAGGATGGGTGTTGATGGGTTGTTGGGTACTAAGGGAATTAAGCAATATGGGCGTAGTGCAGGAAGGAGGAGTTGAGATAGACCTCGGCCATGATCTTGTTGAATGGCAGTGCAAGCTTAAAGGGCTAAATCGCCTACTTTAGTTCCTATTTAATATGTTCTTACAACTCCTTAGGTAAAGGCATTTCTCCTGAATTCTCCATTGGACTGATAACCATCTTATTCTTTTAGCCTATAGTTTTGGTCTCCCCTACAAAGTTAGGAAGGAATGGATGATCCACCATGCGTAACCATTGTCATAGAGGGAGTGCAGCGAAGGTTCACCAGACTGATTCCTGGGATGGCAGGATTGTCTTATGAGGAGAGATTGGGCCGACTAGGCCTCTATTCACTGGAGTTTAGAAGAATGAGAGGGGATCTCGCTGAAACGTATAAAGTTCTGATAGGGTTGGACAGACTGGATGCAGGGATGATGTTTCCTCTGACTGGGGGAACAAGGGGTCACAATCTCAGGATATGAGGTGGGCCATTTAGGGCTGAGATGAGGAGAAACTTCTTCACTCAGGGTGGTGAACCTATGGAATTCTCTACCAAAGGGGGCTGTGAGGCCAAGTCACTGAATATAATTAAGAATGAAATAGATAGATTTCTAGACTCTAAAGGCATCAAGGGGTTTGGGGAGAGAGCGGAAGTATGGCATTGAGATGGAGGATCAGCCATGATCATATTGAATGGCAGAGCAGACTTGAAGGGCTGAATGACCTACTCTTGCTTCTTTTTCTATTTCTAACATAATTTGACAAAGACTTGCTCAGCCAAAACCTTAATGTAAAACTATCAGATTAGCTAGATTTTATTTTTTATCTGACATCAATGGCCAGCTTTAGGGAATGCTGCAAATTTACATTGGGCTGGCTGAGCGAGACACCTGACCTCAATATAAAAGTAGCCTTGAGTTGAATCAGAATGTATTCTTACAGACATTGACTAAATAATGGATCAATTTGCAAAGAGTCTATCTGAACTTTTTAATAAGAGAAAGGTTAAGGCTGTAGCCTTAGAAATAAATGCATTGAAACTTCTAGAATGTTAGTTAGCCAGATGTTTCTGTAGTTGGTGAAGCAATAAAAAGGACTACATACAAAAATGCACCAAAATTGCGTTTAACACAGAAAATGTACATTATTTTTAGTTTCTATTATAATTTAAGCTAACTAACTTAAGTACTCTTAAACATATGCGATACTGCTGGTGTCTTCAGTCACTGTTTAGTACGCATGATAGCTAAGGCCTAAAAGCAGGCCTGATGCAGGTCTTCTGAAGACACAGAGAATCCTGGAGAGGAATGGGACAGATGCTTCAGAAATGGCTGCCAACATTCAGTTCCATTCATAACTCCTTGACAGTTAACTAGCCCATGCTGCAGCAGGGCCAGGACCACATCTCGGCTTGGCTTGGCAAATGGCAAGGGACATTTGTAGCATGTAAGTGCCAGACAATGATTTTCTCCAATAAGAGAAAGCTCAGTCACCTATCCTAACTAAACCCCTTTTTTTCATTCATTCTTGGGATGTGAGCATCACTGGCTAGACAGCATTTATTGCCCATCCGTAATTGCCCTTGAGAAGGATGTTGGAGGGGAACTTGCAGATGGTGATGGTCCCATGTAACTGCTACTCTTGTCCTTAAGGGTGGTAGAGGTCACAGGTTTGGAAGGTGCCGTGGAAGGAGGCTGGGGCAGTTGCCCATCAACACTTTGGGGGTTATTACTAACTGGAAACTTGACTGAACCACATTATATCTACACTGTAGCTAAAAGAACAAAGTAGAGACTGTGATGATTGGCTCCCCTCCAGATTCCAGATGTAGCAGTATTCTATATATATAAGTGCTAGTGTTCTACAAAAAAGGTCCAGTGGTAATTAATTTATTAAGTATGTAATTATTTTTATATTTAGCAATCTGCATATTCAAGAAATTTAATACCATGCAAGCCCAAGATTACATGATCAGGGGTGCAGTTACTGAACTCAATATTCACCGTGTGTAGTATGTCCTGTCTACAGAACACATCACAGCAAATCACCAAACAGTATGAATGCACCTCCCTCCTCAATGGTCCCTACCCAATAAGAAAGACAAGGACAGCAATACCCCGAAAAAACCATCATCTCCAAGTTCCCTTCAAAGTTACGCACCATTAAGACCTGGATATATGCCACCATTCCTTTATCATCAGAGTTAAAAATCAAGAATCCCCTAATTAACACAATTGCAGCAGTGCCATCAGCACAGGATAGCAACAGTTCATGGAAAAGGCCGTCCACCACCGCTTTTGCAGAGCAACTAGGGATGTGCCACTGTTCACTGTTAGCCATATCTAGAAAACAAATAGAAAGAGTCATGAAGTAAGAGTTTTCTCTTCATTATCCGGGATGTAATATAAAACTTTCCTCAATATCAGGGAACACGGTTCATGCACAAGGCTCATTGATGAGAGCAGATCGAAACAGAGAAGCTAACAATGTCTAAAGTGTAAAAAGCATAAAAGAAACTCAAAATATAAGATGTCCCTCTATTTAAATAATGGTGTTTAAGCTTCCCTCATGGTAGGGTCACTGTACAGCACACCTCTCAAATGATCTGGTTTATTTGGGACATCATAATTCCACTGGTGAAGCTCAATCCCAGAATCAGAGTCACAGAATTTTAATGGCCAAGAAGGAGGCCATTCGGCCCATCATGTCTGCACTGGATCTCCAAACAAGTATTATGACCTAGCACCATTGCCCTGCCTTTTCCTCTCCTCCTATCCATACAACATTGCCGAATTTGGAAAAAAAATTCCAAGTTTAAAATCTTTGACCACAAGGCTGTGTTTTGGAGTTGTGGCAATTGGGTGATAAAGGAACCAGAATACGAAATGCTATTTTTTTCTTACCTTTCAATCAAGGAGATTAACATCAACTGTACTTTGATGGAACATAGCTGCAGATTAATGCATCATCAAGTACAATAAAATGTAAATAAGACCATACTTCCTCAATTTGTATTCAGATTTGTGGAAAACATAAATATATTAAACCTATTTGAGATGCATAATTAATAATATTAGCTGGGCATATTGTGTCATCCCAATATTTATGATGCTACACTTACTTAAATAAAATTTCTTCGTTTGGTCATTATTTAAGATCTGATTTTCAGGTTGATGAATGCTGTGCCATGCGGAATTGAACCATTCAGACCAGGCAATTCCCAATCTTGATCCTGGTCTCTGCTAACAGCTAGCTAACCTTGATGGGGTGGAAGTAATAGTGCAGTGCTTGACCTCAGTGGGAGATCAAATAGACAAAGTTCCCACTTTGTATTGCTATCCAGTGATGCCTTCTGTAAAGTGCAAATTCTGCACCTCACTTGAGGGTAACACAGGCTTGGCTGTGATGCCTCCCATGCTCAAAGAGCCTGCCCACATCCCCTGTCTAGGCTCACAACTCTAGCCCACCAACTCTGTGGGGTAGGTATTGGAGGGCGACTTCTGCTGTGGAACTGTGTGAAATCAATGCCTTCAGGAAGGGTTTGAAGAAAATAGCGTTGGGGGTGGGGAAGAGCATAAAAAATCCTTTATGTGCTGTGAAGAAATGAAAATGACTTTTTTCATGCTGTTAATGTTCGAAATATAAGACTTCTTTATGTATGGAATGTAAACAATATAATGTAAAGGAAATCAAACTGACTCTAGACTTAACAACCCATCTGTCCTGTACAGTAAAAAAAATGCTAGCACTTCCCCCCAGATTTCCCTTGAACAATCAACATTTTGTGGCTTCAGCACTCTCTGACAGCTCTCTGCCATAGATTAGTATCTTCAATATGAATGTCTGATACAGCTGGCAAAATTTCCCAGGTCAGAATGAAAGTTCCCTTTGTTACTCTTCAACTGTTTCATTACCTGCTCTGATATAATCAGTCAAACTGATTCTGCTCTTTGATGGAAATAAAAGCCTCGAGCATTTTTTAAGTGCCTCAAAAGGGCGGCTGCAGTTTGTTTTGATTATGCAATGTAAAAAAGCTATTCTCTTGTTCAAAAGAAATGGATTGCTGAGCTGGCCTCCTTTGCTGATGAACATTACCCTCAGCGCAGAAGGAGGCACTATGTTGATCCTGGGAATGGACTACACTGCATCAAGGGAGCTTCACACGTACTGCAATCCGTGCAGTGCCTGACATAAGTGTATGTTACTATCACGGAACAAAGAAGCAAGAGCGTTCCTGCCATAGCACAAAAATGTTGGCTTCATTGAGGCAATTGAATCTTTGAGCTGTGCTTGCCCATCATAACCTGGCCCAAGATTATTTTCTGGGCTTTTTTTTCTATTTTTAAGCTTTAAACCCAGAAGAGCAGATTTTAGCTGTTCAGGCTTGTTATACTAACCTGATTAAAAGTTTTAGTACTGCGTGGCAGACCACTGCAAAAAAAACTAACACACAGTGCCATGTTCTTCACTGTGTAAATGTTGACACCTTCTAGGATCACAATACAGAGCTCTTCGAGGCTGTAATACACCCAGAGACGAACAGGAAGCAACATGTGAACCTGACTAAATTTCTTCTGGTGTTGATCATTGAGGAGATAAACCACTTTGGTTTCTCTGTGACCACATTGATGCTGGATTCGGAGCCATTTTGATTCCGAATTTGCAGAATACCCAGGAATTTGGAAACTGCAGCTGAATTTGGATTAGTATTCCTTTTCAGTTCAATTGCTTCAGGTATTATCTGTCACAACACCTGTCACACATTTGCTCAGTTTAGTCTGAAGCCTGAGCTGGGCAAATTTAGACTAATTTTACAGAGATCTGATTTCACCCAGTTGAATCTGGACTTCAGCGTTAATCCTCACTGTCATCCATTTCTCTGGTCAGTACAAGAGAAACATCACAGCTTGAAAAATGTGATATATAATTGTGGTAATCTGATGTATAACATACCTTTAAGAAGAATGTTATAATAGAAGATCACATGATCTTATTTTCCAATGACAAAGTAGTGTGGGTTACCTTGGTAGTCTGTAGCCAGTAGTCTAGAGTAAGAGTCTGTAATGTAGAGATAGGGTTTTAGTTGTAAGTACAGAAGTGTAGCTGCTGAGTTCCTTTGTAAATAAATAGAATGTGTTCTACATAAGAACTGTCTACTGATCTACTCTGTCTATGGTACCAACTCAGTCATCCATTAGTCCAACTAAGCTAGCGACCAAGGATCCAACAAACTGGTGACGAGGTGACAAAAGCAAG
This sequence comes from Cetorhinus maximus, assembly GCF_964194155.1. Taxonomy (NCBI): domain Eukaryota; kingdom Metazoa; phylum Chordata; class Chondrichthyes; order Lamniformes; family Cetorhinidae; genus Cetorhinus; species Cetorhinus maximus. Next base: position 139,678,930 of record NC_135884.1, on the reverse strand, counting down.
AAAAAGCAAGGAAGGATGAGAAAAAAAGCAAAAAAAAAGTGAGGAAGGAAATCAAGTGAACTGAAATTGGGTCATACCTCGCACAGCAATTTTAAGCAGAATTTCAGTCCTAATCGTTGAAGCAGCCCCCTTGAAGCATGCCGCAGTTTGGAAGAGTTGGTCCTTTTGACCCAACGGTGGATGATTGATCTTATTATGTTGAACACCTCGCATTCTTTTTCCAAGCTAATGACATTGCGGGGGAGGAGAAGAGGCGAGCGATCCTCTTATCCACGTGCGGGAGAAAGACCAATGGATTGATCCGAAATTTAATGGCACCAGATTCAAAAAGTTTTGATGATTTAGTGAACCATGTGAAGAATCATTACCAGCCCAAGTCCTTGGTAATGATGCAACAGTTCAAATTTAACTCAAGAAATAGAGCCCCAGGGGAGACAGTTGTGGGGGAGGCAGTGGCATAGGGGTATTGTCACTGGACTGGTATTGCAGTGACCCAGGGTAATGCTCTGGGGACCCGGATTTGAATCCCACCATGACAGATGGTGAAATTTGAATTCAATATAAATCTGGGATTAAAAATCTGATGATGACCATGAAACCATTGTCGATTGTTGTAAAAACCCATCTGATCACTAATGTCCTTCAGGGAAGGAAATCTGCCGTCCTTATCAGGTCTGGCCTACATGTGACTCCATACCCAGAGCAATGTGGTTGACTCTTAAATATCCCATGAACTAGGGATGGGCAATAAAAGCTGGCCTAGACAGCAACACTCACATCCCATGGATGAATAAAAAAAAGTTCACAGAATATTGCAAGTTTGGTACATCTATAAATATAATGCTTAGAGATCGTTTGGGGTGCAGTATAAATGAAGATTTGATTCAGAAGAGATTACTGTCTGAAATAAATTTGGATTTTCAGATCGTGCAGGAAATAGCGCTGGCTATGGAAGGTGCAGTGCGGGACTTGAAAGCTATACAGGGAGTGCAAAATGGAAAGCAGCCACAGCTTACAGGAAATAAAAATAAATGATTAAGTAGTGAAAACCTGGAATAATGGTAACATAGGGAGAAGCAAACAACTTTGTAATGAATCAAAAATCGAATGTTTTTACTGTTATCGAAACAGACACCTCATGAGATATTGTAAGGATAGAATCAGGCAAACTTTCAATCAAAAGAAAGAGACCCGTGAGATTCATAACATAGCAGAGCCTGAAGTAACAAATTCAGATATTTATTCATTATAAAATTTACAGGTAGGAAGAACAGAATCAATCTATGTAACGGTGAGGGTGAATGATAGGCCTATCAGAATGGAAGTGGATACAGGGGTTTCCTCCACAGTGATAGATGAGCATACTTTTAAATACCTGAACCATGGGGAATGTAAATTAAGCTTGGAAGAAACGGGTGCCAAATTGAAAACCTACACGGGAGAAGACATCAAAATTAAAGGCATAAGCAGGGTTACTGTACAGTACGGAAGTCAATCAGGAAAATTACCCTCGATGGTGGTAGCAGTTGAGGGGCTAAGACTCCTTGGACGAAACTGGCTGAAAGAAATTAAATTGGATTGGACTGAGATCTTCCAACTGAGAGCCACTGGGTTACCTGAGCTACTACAAAACTATGCCTCAGATTTCCAAGATGAACACGGGAAGATCCAATGGCTACAAGCAAAATTTCATGTTGGTCCAGATTCTACCCTTGACTTATGAAGGCAAGACCAGTACCTCATACAATGCAGGAAAAGGTAGATGCCAAATTGGATAGAATAGAGAAACTGGGAGTGACACAACCTGTGCAATTCTCAGAATGGGCAGCACCAATAGTCCCCGTACTTAAGCCTGACCAAAGTGTTTGAATTTGTCGAGACTACAAATTGACTGTCAATAAATTGGCTAAGTTGGACAGACATCCTATACCAAAAATTGAAGACTTTATGCTAAATAGGCAGGTGGAACCACCGAGACAAAGCTTGATATGAGCCATGCTTGTCAACAATGGAGTTAGGGAAAGCCTCCCAGAAGTTTGTCACAATTAATACACACAAAGGGTTGTACCAATATACCCATTTGCCTTTTGGTGAATCCTCATATGCGTCATATTCCAGAGAACAATGGAAAATTTACTGCAGGGGCTGCCCCATGTTGTAGTTTATTTAGATGACGTTCTGGTGACAGGACTTACTGAAATGGAGCATTTGGCAAACTTGGAAGACATTTTGAAGCATTTTTTCACAGGTGGGAGTGTGTTTAAAAAAAGAAAAGTGCACATTCCAAGTGAAAGAGGTAGTCAATTTAGGTCACAGGGTAGATTTACAAGGCTTCCACCCAGTTGAGGAAAAAGTGAGAGCCATTAGAGAGGCACCAGCACCAAGGAACACCTCCAGGCTCAAATCATTCTTGGGAATGATTAATTACTGGACGCTTCATGCCTAATTTGTCTGGCACCTTTGTATTACCTACTCAAGAAAAAACAACATTGGTCTTGGCAAACACCACAGAAAGAAGCTTTCACAAAAGTGAAACAGCTGTTGCTGTTTCAAGAGTTAGTTCTGACATGTGATGCATCTCCTTATGGCATGCGAGCAGTGCTCTCCCACCGAATGGACAAAGGCTCAGAATGACCTATTGAATATGTATCAAGAACGCTCAACACAGCTGGAAAGGGATACTCACAGATAGGAAAAGAAGGCTTAACAATAACCTTTGGCGTCAAGAAATTTCACCAGTATGTACACAGTCATCATTTTACTATTGTTTCAAACCACAAGCCTTGCTAGGATTGTTCAGTGAAGACAAGGCTATACCGCCCATAGCCTCAGCAAGAATACAGAGATAGGCATTGATTCTGGCAGCGTATGAGTATGCGTTCATCCACAGGCCTGGAAGTCAGATTGCAAACGCTGATGCACTTAGTCATTTGCCTTTGACAGAAAACAATGAGGGTGTTCCAGTTCCTCAAGAACTCATTTTATTATTGAACCTTTAAGATTCATCACCAGTAATTGATAGACAGATTAGAGATTGGACAAATTGACACCCAGTCTTATCCAAAGTACGAGAACAAGTTATTTATGGTTAGTCACAAGAACAGGAATCTGACGAAATTAAACCATATTTTCACAGAAGATATGAGATAACCAGCCAGGATGGTATCTTATTGTGGGGAGCTCGAGTGATTGTTCCTCCAAAAAGACAAAAGCCTTTGTTAGCTGAATTACATAGTGCACCTCCAGGTATTTCCCGAATGAAGACCATAGCATGCAGCTATCTATAGTGGCCTGGAAAGAATGGAGAAATAGAGAGCTTAGTGAGAAGTTGTATGCAGTGTCAGCAAGTGCAAAAGTTACCTCCAGCAGTTCTGTTACACCTGTGGGATTGGCCAGGAAGGCCTTGGGTGCAATTGCATATTGACTTTGTAGGGCCTTTTATGGGAACAATGTTTCTCCTTATTGTTGACGTACACTCAAAATGGATGGACATATATGAGGTAAGGTCACCAACATCTTCTGCTACAATTGACAAGCTACATCAAAGTTTCGCCATCAACAGAATACCAGAAGTGGTCGTATCAGATAATGGTACGGCATTTACGAATGCTGAGTTTCAACGGTTTATCAGCCTCAACGGTATCACTCCCATAAAAACTTCACTGTACCACCCTTCCTCAAGTGGACTGGCTGAGAGAGCAGTTCAAACATTCAAAAATGGTATGAAGAAATTAACTGGAGGCTCCATAGCGACCAAGTTAGCACGTTTTATTTTCCATTATAGAACTGCCCCTCACACGACAACAGGTGTCACATTTGCGGAATTGTTGATGAATCGTCATCTCAGAACGAGATTGAGCTTAATAACCACCAAATTTAGAGGGAGAAGGTGGAAAGGAGTCAGGGAAGTCAGAAAATTGGACTGGCATAGTCGTAACAGAAAGTTTACCGTAGGAGACATGGTATATGTGAAAAATTTTGATGAAGGGCCTAAGTGGTTATTAGGTGAAATAAGTGAAGTTACTGGACCTCTTTCTTACCATGTGAAAGTGGACGACCAAGTCATATGGAGACATGTAGATCATATAAGGAGGAGAGAAACAAAGTATCAGGAAATGACTCCACCAGTGTTCACAGCTGTGTCAACATCTCCTGTTGAAAGAACTCAACTGAGTACAGATGTGTCTGAAGGATCGGCTGTACCTGCAAGAGGTGAGGAAACAGATTTGCAGGTGCCCTCCGAAGAACCTGATGTTCAGACAACACCAGAAAAGGAGATTCCTGACAAAACATCTGAGGCTGTAGAGTTAAGGCGTTCTACACGTATAAGGCAAACCCCCAGAAAGACTGAATTTATAAATTGCTTATCTGTGTAAATAATTTTATATTTTTTTTTATTCATTTATGGGATGTGGGCTTCACTGGCTGGGCCAGAATTTATTGCCCATCCCTAATTGCCCTTGAGAAGGTGGCGGTGAGCTGCCTTCTTGAACTGCTGCAGTCCATGTGGTGTAGGTACACCCACAGTGCTGTTAGGGAGGGAGTTCCAGTATTTTGACCCAGTGACAGTGAAGGAACGGCAATATATTTTCAAGTCAGGATGGTGAGTGACTTGGAGGGGAACGTCCAGGTGGTGGTGTTCCCATCTATCTGCTGCCCTTGTCCTTCTACATGGTGGTGGTCATGAGTTTGGAAGGTGGTCTCAAAGGAGCCTTGGTAATTACCTGCAGTGCATCTTGTAGATGGTATCACACTGCTGCTACTGTGCGTTGGTGGTGGAGGGAGTGAATGTTTGTGGATGTGATGCCAATCAAGTGGTCTGCTTTGTCCTGGATGATGCCAGGCTTCTTCAGTGTTGTGGGAGCTGCACTCATCCAGGCAAGTGGGGAGTATTCCATCACATTCCTGACTTGTGCCTTGTAGATGGTGGACAGGCTTTGGGGAGTCAGGAGGTAAGTTACTCATCACACAATTCCTAGCTTCTGATCTGCTCTTGTAGCCACAGCATTTATATGGCTAGTCCAGTTCAGTTTCTGGTCAATGGTAGCCCCCAGGATGTTGATAGTGGGGCATTCAGTGATTTTGAGAAAAATTGTATTTGTAACTGGAAAATATATTTCTGAATAAAGGGGGAAGAATGTGGTAATCTGATGTGTAATATACCGCTAAGAAGAATGTTATAATAGAAGATCACATGATCTTATTATCCAATGACAGAATAGCGCGGGCTACCTTAGTAGCCTGTAGTCTGTTGTCAGTAGTTAGTAGTCTAGAGTAAGAGTCTGTAATGTAGAGACAGGGTTTGAGTTGTAAGTACACAAGTGTAGCTGCTGAGTTCCTTTGTAAATAAATAGAATGAGTTCTACATAAGAACCGTCTACTGATCTACTCATGGTACTAACTAGGTCATCCCGAAACAAGCATGCAACCCGGATCCAACTAAACTAGCGACCAAAGATCCAACAATAATAAAGACTGTGATGTAAATAGCAATCAAAGAACGTTTAATGAGGAAGAATGGGTATAAAATCACAGATCTCCATAGCTATGGTTTTGTTCTCTAGGAGTGAAAGACATTTTGACAGCACAGAATACCATTAATTGACAAGTTTAAAAATATAGCACCAGAACAATTACTGACACTTATTAGAGTAGAATTGTATAACTTTTCATACATCCTTTTAGTCCAGCTTCATTCCCTTTCATTGACAATTTATCCAAGCCATTAGTGCTCCCTAGGACTACAGTTATTTATCTTAACACAATTGTGATCCATTATTATCTTCCCACAAAAGTTGCCTCCAAAAGAATTCTAAAAATGATCTCCAATTCCTCTACAGTTGACAATGAATTTGACATAATTGTTCAACATAAACTGTGTTGCCTTTGTCCTGCAAGTGGATCAGTAAAAAATATATACTGGCAAATTTTTCATTCTGCATGCCTAGGGGTGTTAGTGAATAACAGGCAGGTGGGAGCCAGAAGTCAGACTGAGATTCATATCACTAGACCTGTGTATTTCTTTCCATGGCATCGCTTCATGGACTAGCCTAAGGTACTTGTCGCAAAAATGTGCCACTATCGCATTTTAATATAATCATATATTTTATTGCCTGCATAGTTTGAACACGTGTGGCTTCTGTTTGTGCAAATATGTGCTATGCACTCAGTTCATCCATGTCAAATGGCCAATGCAGGTCAGAGATAGACATAACAGATGGCAAGCATTTTCTTTATTTGTTCTTAGGGGGTAGACAAAACTGGGCCAGTCCCATTTGTTAGCCATCCCTTGTTGACCGTGGTGGGCTTTGTATTTGAACTGCAACAGTTCTCGCGTGGTGATGGTACTGTTACAATGGTGTCAGGTGAAGAATTCCAAGACATTGCCCCAGTGATGATGAAGGAAGAGGGATATATGTCCAGATCAGGTAGCTGTAGGATAAGGAGAGGAATTTGAATTGATTGCCCCTCAACATTGCTGCTCATCATTCCTGGTGGTACAGAAGAAGGAAGTGCTATCAAAGTTTAACCTTGGTGAATAGCTGCAGTGCATCCTGCAGCTTGAATGCACTATAGAGAGGTGATAATTAGTCTAATCGAAGGGCCACCAATCAAGTGAAATGCTCTATCCTGGACGGTATTGAATTGTTTTGAAATTACTCCTTAAAGTGAGACCAGCTGTATTTATCCAAGGTTTTTTTTTCCCTAAAATTCATTTAGCGATGGTCATCCGAGTGGTGCATTTGCCTTATTTTGGCCAGATTTTTGGTAGCAATTTTTTTGTTGTTGCACAATTGAAACCACACTCTTGGAATTTCTTTAGGGATTTCTCTCTTTTTGTATTATGTGGAGGTTAGGAAAGGAGGTTGAAAGGAGGAATCCAAGACATGTTTAATTATATTGAAAGCCTACCCTGGCCACATACAGCCATGCCTATAGACCCAACAACAGCTACCTGAGGATGGCTAAAGAAACCTGCCTTTGCAGGTACCAATTCTTCAGTTAGTAATGGAATTGTACCATTTGCAAGAAGTTGCCAAGCAGATGAGCTTCAGCTCAGGGGTAACTCGCATTGTCAAGGTTACAACAATCCTGAACCTTGGTGCCTCAGGTTTATTCCAAGCAATTATTTAGGACGTCACCAACATTAGTCAATCCATGGTGCATATTGGCATTAAGTAGATCAATAATGTGTTGTCATTCATGACAAATTCTTCAATGTTTTTACCCAGGAGCCAAGCAGCTGAACAAGGGGATTGTCCATCTATTTCATGTTATAGCATTTCTCAAAGCCCAGGCATTGTGTTAACAATGCCCATGTTCATTGAGCCCCTACATACAATCCCATGAATTACAAGGATTTCCTCTCCAACAATGTTCATGTGGCCAGCAACCCAGGGTTAAATATGACAATTCTTTCCTCCCAGAGAACAGTTACGGCATTTTCATTGAAAAAATAATCTTGGGTGTTACAGGAAAAGACAGAGGAGATCAAAGCTCTTCTCTTCAACATTGAGACCATTTAGTGAGCCATGCATGAATGGTAGCGGAAAATGAGGTGTATGCAGCCACCATGAGTATTATTTGTCGCATAAAGGATTAATATTAAATATGTAAATATATAGTCTACTACATCAGTGACTTTAGATCACATGATAACAGAGCATGGCGAGAGATAGTTCCATATAGAACATTGTGTAGAGCATGCTTGTCCAATGTCTGGCCCCCAGGCCTCAACCCAGCTCCTGGAGCCTCTGTATCCAGCCCACGGACTCACTGTTCAAATTATGGGTAAGTTCAAAAAAAGATCTGCAAGGAGCTGCTCCTCCAATCACAAGCTGGTTCTCTCCTATATTTGCTGCTGATAGGCTTGCCAGTGAGCCAATCAGCAATAAATTCAGGACAGAAGCAGTCTCTTATTGCAGGAGCGGCAAGCAGTGTGAAGGTGAGTGGCTGCTCCTTGGTTTTCAGAGTTCACGCTCTCTCTCGCCCTCCTGCGCAGGCACCAGGCCACGATGCCGGAGTGGGCGGGCAGGCCACGAGGACAAGCGGAGTGGCATTTAAAAAGATAAAAATAAAATATCATAATCTGCAAATAAACACTGGCTGAGCCGGCTGAGAACAATGAGATCAAACCATGCTGCTTCCTGGTAGTGCGGGTCAGCTGATCACTTTGTGGGCTGTCCCAAGGAAGGGAAGCAAGCAGGGACTTGGGAGAAGGGCGGTAAGGAAGGTGGCAAGCAGGAAGCAGCAAGGATCAGCAATCGGGAGGGGTTGCGTGCTGCGCTCCCCACAATCCTGAGCACGAGGGGGAACTCACTGGAGGAAGAGGATCTTGATGTAGCAGCACAGGCCACAAATGATGAATCCAGTAGTCAGTCAGAAGAGGAGCACGGTGAGGTGAACACTGAGGGCGTGGAGCCAGACCTCGGTAACCTCCAGGGACGCCTTGATCTAATGCTTCTTCAGCTAGGCTACCAAAGATCTGCTTCCACCTTATACCAGGGCTGCCGCCTCCATCCCAGATGTCTGAAATGTCCCTTTTGTTTGCCCCCAAAGTCCACTCAATGCCTGTGCAATAAAGTATCGAGCCACTCACATCCAGCATTACACACTGGCATACCCTGCACCTGAAAGCAAAAAGGTGAATCATACTCAGGCCATCAGAACCAAAGCAAATTTAATGTCATCGTCACATTGAATTCATAATGACTTTACCATTATTGCTTTAGATGTTCACACCAGCAGACATATAAACCAAACATAAATGAACAGCAAATCACCTGTGAACTGTCCCTCTTGTCTCATGGTGCCTTTAACTTACATTTCTGAGTGTAACATCTTGGTGCCCTCCCACTCACTGGAAGCGGCATTGGAGGCACCCTTCTGTCTTGTTGGCCTTGATGACCTTGGCGGTCGTCCTCTAACCTGAAGCCTGTGCTGGCCCCACCTTGGAGGGAGCAGCCAGTGTCACAACTGGCATCTCCACAGTCATCGCAGCCTCATCAGATGCCATGGTCACTGGCGGAGGAGCTGCTGCCGTCATCCAGAGCGCCCTGAGAGAAGCCCGCAGAAACAACAAGCAGCTCGTGCGCCAACGTGAGGTCGCTCTGGACGCCCCTGCTTACCATTGATGGACGGGCATCTAGCTGAGATACTAGGTGCCTCATCCATCTTCAACACTGGCACTTATTACCTGAGATCATTGCCTGTGTGAGGCAGGTCGGAGCGCAACCCCAGGAACACCTGATTCTGTCCCTGGATCTGCCTCTCCATGAGAGTTGCCAATCTCTCAATGGGGGAGGCAGTGCGCTCGGCCATGAGGGTCAACGCAGTGCTCATGCTCCGCATGGACTCCCCCACAACAGAGACCTTGGCACGCAGACCCTCATGGATCTCCGCCAGATCCTCCCACACATCCCACTGGACATTCAGCATCTGCTGCCTAATGGACAACTCCAGGGGTTCATGATCTGCCTTTGACTGAGCATCGTCCTGGTCCCCAGCAGTCCTCTGACTGCTGTCACCCTGGCCACACTCGACATCCGCCTGCAGCTCAAGTGAGTGCAAAGTGCCCTCATCAATGTGCACCGATATTCTAGCCGCTGATCTAATGCCCAGCGAGGTGCTGGCGCCTGGTTCAGAGAGCGGGTGTGACACGGGTGCAAATGAAGCCCAGTGGTCCTCCGGTGTCGGGGTGGCCCTTCAGGGTCCAGAGATCGAGTGTGTGCTGGTGAATCTTAAAGGGACAACAAGGACATGTCATTAGTTTAAGTCCTCACACTGTCACTGTGCATGCCAGGCACCCTGGTGAGACAATGGAGATCTGCATCATGATGTCATCGTCTTTCAATGATCAATGAGGAACCCAGGTTTGAGGCTCCCATCAATGATGAGACTACACTAGAATGGTTGCACCAGCCGAAATTCTCACCTCTGTGCACTGCACTCTTACCTTAGTCTGGCACCCCCCCATCTCCATGCCCAGTTGCACGGGGAGCGTGCCAGCTCTCCAGCTCCAGGGCATCCTGCTCGAACCCAGTCACCAGCAGCAGGTTGGCTGGGCCTCTGCCTGTATGTAACCACCCTGCTTGGTTATGGCTTGCCTTCTCCTGAAACAACAGAGGAGCATTGATTAGTCCACTCTCTACCTGCAGCGCCATTGCAGCCTGGCCAACTCCACCCGAGGAGCAACTTGCAGGGCACACCTGAGTCATGGCCCTCGAGCCGGAAGGCACTCAGTCCAAGCAGCCAGGGCTCACCCCCTTGGTCAGCTCCGGCATCATTGACAGTTGGCACTCAGACTCTAACACCCCTGAGCTCCACAGGGGGATGGCCAGGCCTTAACACTTCTGCACGCTGACCCATGCCAACATGGTACTCACCCTTCCTGTGCGCAGCAGGTCATTGAACCTCTTCCTGCACTGCACCCAAGTGCGCCGCACCACGTCATGGCTGCTAACCAGCCACTTCCTCCCATGCCTTCTTTGTGAGGTGTGATGGCCTCCTCTCCCCACCTCTGGGGGTAAGTGTGCGCTTCCTGCAGCCACCTCCTTCAGGAGGACACCGAGGCACTCATCCAAAAAGCACGAGGGCTGAGTGCCCATCTGACCTTCCCACCCCCCTGCCTGGCATCTCCACTCGACTCCATCGCTTCCAGGGGCAGCCTGGGCAATTTATAAACTGGCCTCCAGGCCGTCATTGGACCCTGCGGCCGACAGGCCCCCACCTCCGCTCGGCCCTTCCTGACCAGCGGGGAGCTACATTTCATGCTGGGTGGGCCTTAATTGGCCCGCCAGTGTGAACTTGCAGTCGGGGGCTGATCGCAGGCGATGGCCCGTTTCCGGCCACTCCCGGGGTCTGCCAACTACGCCCGCCCGCCGAACTCAAAATTCTGTCCGGTGTGTTGCGGCGGAGTCCTGAGCTCCACACCAGTGCAGTCGATCACACCCTGAACCTATGGGAAGCCCGAGATCTGGGTGAATCCAATCGCTCTTGCATCCTGGCCGTCCTGATCCCGGGTGAAACGCACAAAGCTGTGTGCCCTCGCAAACATGGCATCCGTGACCTCATGGGTGCATTTGTGGCTGGCAGCTTGTGAAATCCCACAGAGGTCACCTGCGGAGCCCTGAAAAGAGCCACTGGCGTGGAAATTGAGCGCTGCGCTCACTTTCAAGGCCACTGGCAGTGGATGCCCTCCATGTCCCCGTGGCGCCAAATCCTGCAGTAAGTGGCAGATGTGACCAACCAGTTCCCTAGACATGCGTGGTCTTCGACGACACTGGTTCTCGGCCATCTGCAGGAATGAAAGGCGGTGTCTATAGACCCTGGGTGTCGCTAGGCGCTGACAAGCGATGGATCGCTCTGGCTCCTGGGCGGCGTGTGCGAGAGCACCAGGCGCCCCTACTTCCCAAGGTTGCTGCTCCTGCCTCTGCGCAGCCAGGCACCTCAATCACTCTCTCCTCCATCGTCTTCACTCTCTATAGGCCATCAGGCATACAACTAGAACACCAGGCTCCATGATCCTGATGTACTCCTCCTGCAGGATGAGAGAGGGAAACGTTCTTAGCATAGGTGCATTAAGGGCCTGTCCTGATGAAGTGTGAAGGCCCCTTAACGATTCCCAGAGGGTCCTGGCCACCACTTGGATGGCCAGAGATTAGTGCGTTACATGGCCGCCCAAAACCCCACCTTCCTCCACCCCACCCCACCTGACCGATTAGCAGCAGCTCTGGCCATTGGACTGTATGCTGTGCTCTCAGCTCAGGTACAGGAATCCTCCTAACCCACGCTGCAAGGTTGCACTGTTAGCTTGGACCATGGGGGAGACTGGTCCAAACCAGGATACTGACATTGCAAGGGGCTGTGGGAGCCTCCAGCAGTGACTGCTCCTTGGCCAGCTTTAGCGAGGAGATTGTACAACATGTGCAGTTGTCCAGCTGTTCTGCTGTCCACTAAAATGCTCATGACTTTGCGGTCTGTGCTAGGTGGGGGTTGGGGAGGGGGTGAAAAGCCTTGGAGCGCTTGCTGGCACTGAGGTGCCTCTGCGTTGCCTGAGTGGGCGGATAAGCTAGAAGCCCAACTCCAATCATATCAAACTGGCTGCGCCTGAACTGACTGAGTTGCAGAGGAATGGTCACTTTACACAGTTTCCCTAATGCGTGGCCATTTCCCTCCCCCACCCTGTATGCTTGTGCGCTATGTTCAGCAGCGCTGTCCTTGCACCCCACCCCCCTCCACAGGTTACCCCATTGGCAGGGCTGCCCTTAACCCCGAACACCCAACCCCCTCAAGTCTGAAGCCCAACAGGTGACCTTGGAAAGCACTGCACAACGTGACTATACTCGCCTCTGAGCTCCCCTAAAACTGCAGGCTGCCACATGCAGGCCCTGTCTGTGTTGCTGTGAAACACGTCAATGTGCTTTCCCGCCAACATGGATGCCGATCCAATGGCGGGGGGGAACGATTCCGGCTGGCTAGCCTGATAATTATATGCTGCCTTATTACAAAGAAGTTCCCGACATTCGATGGTGGGAAATGCGGCCCGCCATCGGCCGGCTGAGCGGACAATGGCAAACTGGTTTCAGACCGTTGTGAAACCGATAGTACCATATTGTCCACTCACATCACTGAGCATGCCCAACACCAGCGGGCACGAAAATTCCACCCTGTGAGTGAGCCTGTGTGTGAGTGAGTCTGAGTGTGTGAGTCTGCGTACGAGTGAGTCTGAGTGCGAGTGAGTCTGCATGCGACTGAGTCTGCGTGCGAGTGAGCCTGAGTGCGAGTGAGTCTGAGTGCGAGTGAGTCTGAGTGCGAGTGAGTCTGAGTGCGAGTGAGTCTGCGTGCGAGTGAGCCTGAGTGCGAGTGAGTCTGAGAGCGAGTGAGTCTGCGTGCGAGTGAGCCTGAGTGCGAGTGAGTCTGAGTGCGAGTTAGTGTGAGTGTGAGTGATTCTGAGTGCGAGTGAGTCTGTGTGCGAGTGAGTCTGAGTGCGAGTGAGTCTGAGTGTGAGTGAATCTGTGTGTGGGTGAGTCTGAGTGTGAGTGAGCCTGTGTGTGAGTGAGCCTGAGTGTGAGTGAGCCTGTGTGTGAGTGAGCCTGAGTGAGTGAGCCTGTGTGTGAGTGAGCATGTGTGCAAGTGAGTCTGAGTGCAAGTGAGCCTGAGAGCGAGTGAGACTGTGTGTGTGAGTCTGAGTGTGTGAGCCTGTGTGCGAGTGAGCCTCTGTGCGAGTGAGACTGTGTGCGAGTGAGTCTGAGTGTGAGTGAGTCTGTGTGTGAGTGAGCCTGAGTGTGAGTGAGTCTGCGTGCGAGTGAGCCTGAGTGCGAGTGAGTCTGTGTGTGAGTGAGTCAGAGTGTGAGTGAGCCTGTGTGTGAGTGAGTCAGAGTGCGAGTGAGTCTGAGTGCGAGTGAGTCTGCGTGCGGGTGAGCCTGAGTGCGAGTGAGTCTGTGTGTGAGTGAGTCTGTGCGTGAGTGAGTCTTGTGTGAGTGAGTCTGTGTGTGAGTGAGTCTGAGTGTGAGTGAGTCTGTGCGTGAGTGAGTATGTGTATGAGTGAGTCTGAGTGTGAGTGAGTCTGTGCATGAGTGAGTATGTGTGTGAGTGAGTCTGTGTGTGAGTGAGTCTGTGTGTAAGTGAGTCTGTGTGTGAGTGAGTCTGTGTGTGAGTGAGTCTGTGCATGAGTGAGTATGTGTGTGAGTGAGTCTGAGTGTGAGTGAGTATGTGTGTGAGTGAGTATGTGTGTGAGTGAGTCTGAGTGTGAGTGAGTCTGTGCATGAGTGAGTATGTGTGTGAGTGAGTCTGTGTGTGAGTGAGTCTATGTGTGAGTGAGTCTGTGTGTGAGTGAGTCTGTGTGTGAGTGAGTCTGAGTGTGAGTATGTGTGTGAGTATGTGTGTGAGTGAGTCTGAGTGTGAGTGAGTCTGTGCATGAGTGAGTATGTGTGTGAGTGAGTCTGTGTGTGAGTGAGTATGTGTGTGAGTGAATCTGAGTGTGAGTGAGTCTGTGCATGAGTGAGTCTGTGTGTGAGTGAGTCTGTGTGTGAGTGAGTCTGTGTGTGAGTGAGTCTGTGCATGAGTGAGTCTGTGTGTGAGTGAGTCTGTGCATGAGTGAGTATGTGTGTGAGTGAGTCTGTGTGTGAGTGAGTCTGTGTGTGAGTGAGTCTGTGTGTGAGTGAGTCTGAGTGTGAGTGAGTCTGTGCGTGAGTGAGTCTGTGCGTGAGTGAGTCTGTGCGTGAGTGAGTCTGTGCGTGAGTGAGTCTGTGCGTGAGTGAGTCGGTGCGTGAGTGAGTCTGTGCGTGAGTGAGTCTGTGCGTGAGTGAGTATGTGCGTGAGTGAGTCTGTGCGTGAGTGAGTATGTGCGTGAGTGAGTATGTGCGTGAGTGAGTCTGTGCGTGAGTGAGTCTGTGCGTGAGTGAGTATGTGCGTGAGTGAGTCTGTGCGTGAGTGAGTCTGTGTGTGAGTGAGTATGTGTGTGAGTGAGTCTGTGTGTGAGTGAGTCTGTGTGTGAGTGAGTCTATGGGAAGAATTTTGCCCCCGTTGGGGGGGATGTTGAAGATTGGCACACCTCTGACCGACGCCCCTGATTGGGGGTGTGCCGCCATTTTACGTGGGCGGGCCAATTAAGGCCCACCCAGCGTGATGTCCGCCAGGAAGCGCTATGCACTCCCTGTGCAGGCGGGGAGGGAGACTCCCTCAGCCGGGAGTGCGCTCTTCCGCGCATGCGCATGAAAGAGCGCACTCACCTCCCTGAGGCTAAGTGCTGCCTCAGGGAGATTGGCACCAAATTTGAAAATGGTAAAGGGGGAAAACTAAAATTTCCCTGCCATGTCCCCTCATGACACTGTCACATGAGTTGGGACATGTCCATCACTTATAATCAAACATTTATCAAATTTTTTAAAACCCTCATCCCGCCCGTGGATGAGGTTTCATGCTTTTCCTAATGCCCACCAGGGATCCCGGCCTGTCCACCAACCCTATGGTTGGACAGGCAAGTCCACTAATTATTTTAATTACTTTTAAAATGGCCTCAACAGGCCGTTGACAGGTCGGTGGGCGCACAGCTGATTTCGCTGCGCCCCCTCTGACCTGAAAATTGAGATGACGCGAGGTGAAGTCGGGAGTTCCGCCCGACCTTATCCCGTGTAATTTTACACGTCGGCGAGTGGGCCCCGCCCCCTACTCGCTGACCTAAATATCCTGGCCTATGTGTGTGGGTGTGCGTGCATGTGTGTGGGTGTGTGTATGTGTGTATATGTGTGTCAGCGAGTCTGTGTGTGAGTCTGTGTGTGTGAGTCTGAGTGTGGGAGCGAGTCTGTGTGTGTCAGTCTGAGTGTGGGAGCGAGTCTGTGTGTGTGTGAGCGAGCCTGTGGGTGTCAGTCTGAGTGTGGGAGTGAGTCTGTGTGTGTCAGTCTGAGTGTGGGAGTGAGTCTGTGTGTGTCAGTCTGAGTGTGGGAGTGAGTCTGTGTGTGTCAGTCTGAGTGTGCGAGCAAGTCTGTGTGTGTCAGTTTGAGTGTGGGAGCGAGTCTGTGTGTGTGTGAGCGAGTCTGTGGGTGTCAGTCTGAGTGTGGGAGTGAGTCTGTGTGTGTCAGTCGGAGTGTGGGAGCGAGTCTGTGTGTGTGTGAGCGAGTCTGTGGGTGTCAGTCTGAGTGTGGGAGTGAGTCTGTGTGTGTCAGTCTGAGTGTGCGAGCAAGTCTGTGTGTGTCAGCTGGAGTGTGGGAGCGAGTCTGTGTGTGTCAGTCTGAGTGTGGGAGCGAGTCTGTGTGTGTCAGTCTGAGTGTGGGAGCGAGTCTGTGTGTGTGTGAGCGAGTCTGTGTGTGTCAGTCTGAGTGTGGGAGCGAGTCTGTGTGTGTGTGAGCGAGTCTGTGTGTGTCAGTCTGAGTGTGCGAGCGAGTCTGTGTGTGTCAGTCTGAGTGTGGGAGCGAGTCTGTGTGTGTCAGTCTGAGTGTGGGAGCGAGTCTGTGTGTGTCAGTCTGAGTGTGGGAGCGAGTCTGTGTGTGTGTGAGCGAGTCTGTGTGTGTCAGTCTGAGTGTGGGAGCGAGTCTGTGTGTGTGTGAGCAAGCCTGTGTGTGTCAATCTGAGTGGGAGCGAGTCTGTGTGTGTCAATCTGAGTGGGAGCGAGTCTGTGGGTGTCAATCTGAGTGTGGGAGCGAGTCTGTGTGTGCGCGAGCGAGTCTGTGTGTGTCAGTCTGAGTGTGGGAGCGAGTCTGTGTGTGTGTGAGCGAGTCTGTGTGTGTCAGTCTGAGTGCGGGAGCGAGTCTGTGTGTGTCAGTCTGAGTGTGCGAGCAAGTCTGTGTGTGTCAGCTGGAGTGTGGGAGCGAGTCTGTGTGTATGTGAGCAAGCCTGTGTGTGTCAATCTGAGTGGGAGCGAGTCTGTGTGTGTCAATCTGAGTGTGGGAGCGAGTCTGTGTGTGTGTGAGCGAGTCTGTGGGTGTCAGTCTGAGTGTGGGAGCGAGTCTGTGTGTGTCAGTCTGAGTGTGGAAGCGAGTCTGTGTGTGTGTGAGCAAGCCTGTGGGTGTCAGTCTGAGTGCGGGAGCAAGTCTGTGTGTGTGTGAGCGAGTCTGTGTGTGTCAATCTGAGTGGGAGCGAGTCTGTGTGTGTCAGTCTGAGTGTGGGAGCGAGTCTGTGTGTGTGTGAGCGAGTCTGTGTGTGTCAGTCTGAGTGTGGGAGCGAGTCTGTGTGTGTCAATCTGAGTGGGAGCGAGTCTGTGTGTGTCAATCTGAGTGGGAGCGAGTCTGTGTGTGTCAATCTGAGTGTGGGAGCGAGTCTGTGTGTGTCAGTCTGAGTGTGGGAGCGAGTCTGTGTGTGTGTGAGCGAGTCTGTGTGTGTCAGTCTGAGTGTGGGAGCGAGTCTGTGTGTGTGTGAGCGAGTCTGTGGGTGTCAATCTGAGTGTGCGAGCAAGTCTGTGTGTGTCAGCTGGAGTGTGGGAGCGAGTCTGTGTGTGTGTGAGCAAGCCTGTGTGTGTCAATCTGAGTGTGGGAGCGAGTCTGTGTGTGTGTGAGCGAGTCTGTGGGTGTCAGTCTGAGTGTGGGAGCGAGTCTGTGTGTGTCAGTCTGAGTGTGCGAGCAAGTCTGTGTGTGTCAGCTGGAGTGTGGGAGCGAGTCTGTGTGTGTCAGTCTGAGTGTGGGAGCGAGTCTGTGTGTGTCAGTCTGAGTGTGGGAGCGAGTCTGTGTGTGTGTGAGCAAGCCTGTGGGTGTCAATCTGAGTGGGAGCGAGTCTGTGTGTGTCAATCTGAGTGTGGGAGCGAGTCTGTGTGTGTCAATCTGAGTGTGGGAGCGAGTCTGTGTGTGTGTGAGCGAGTCTGTGGGTGTCAGTCTGAGTGTGGGAGCGAGTCTGTGTGTGTCAGTCTGAGTGTGGGAGCGAGTCTGTGTGTGTGTGAGCAAGCCTGTGGGTGTCAGTCTGAGTGTGGGAGCGAGTCTGTGTGTGTGTGAGCAAGCCTGTGGGTGTCAGTCTGAGTGTGGGAGCGAGTCTGTGTGTGTGTGAGCGAGTCTGTGTGTGTCAATCTGAGTGGGAGCGAGTCTGTGTGTATCAGTCTGAGTGTGGGAGCGAGTCTGTGTGTGTCAGTCTGAGTGTGGGAGCGAGTCTGTGTGTGTCAGTCTGAGTGTGGGAGCGAGTCTGTGTGTGTGTGAGCGAGTCTGTGTGTGTCAGTCTGAGTGTGGGAGCGAGTCTGTGTGTGTGTGAGCAAGCCTGTGTGTGTCAATCTGAGTGGGAGCGAGTCTGTGTGTGTCAATCTGAGTGGGAGCGAGTCTGTGGGTGTCAATCTGAGTGTGGGAGCGAGTCTGTGTGTGCGCGAGCGAGTCTGTATGTGTCAGTTGAGTGTGGGAGCGAGTCTGTGTGTGTGTGAGCGAGTCTGTGTGTGTCAGTCTGAGTGCGGGAGCGAGTCTGTGTGTGTCAGTCTGAGTGTGCGAGCAAGTCTGTGTGTGTCAGCTGGAGTGTGGGAGCGAGTCTGTGTGTGTGTGAGCAAGCCTGTGTGTGTCAATCTGAGTGGGAGCGAGTCTGTGTGTGTCAATCTGAGTGTGGGAGCGAGTCTGAGTGTGGGAGCGAGTCTGTGTGTGTTAGTCTGAGTGTGGGAGCGAGTCTGTGTGTGTGTGAGCGAGTCTGTGTGTGTCAGCTGGAGTGTGTGAGCGAGTCTGTGGATGTCAGTCTGAGTGTGGGAGTGAGTCTGTGTGTATCAGTCTGAGTGTGGGAGCGAGTCTGTGTGTGTCAGTCTGAGTGTGGGAGCGAGTCTGTGTGTGTGTGAGCAAGCCTGTGTGTGTCAGTCTGAGTGGGAGCGAGTCTGTGTGTGTCAGTCTGAGTGTGGGAGCGAGTCTGTGCGTGTGTGAGCAAGCCTGTGTGTGTCAGTCTGAGTGTGGGAGCGAGTCTGTGTGTGTCAGTCTGAGTGTGGGAGCGAGTCTGTGTGTGTGTGAGCAAGCCTGTGGGTGTCAGTCTGAGTGTGGGAGCGAGTCTGTGTGTGTGTGAGCAAGCCTGTGGGTGTCAGTCTGAGTGTGGGAGCGAGTCTGTGTGTGTGTGAGCAAGCCTGTGGGTGTCAGTCTGAGTGTGGGAGCGAGTCTGTGTGTGTGTGAGCAAGCCTGTGGGTGTCAGTCTGAGTGTGGGAGCGAGTCTGTGTGTGTGTGAGCGAGTCTGTGTGTGTCAATCTGAGTGGGAGCGAGTCTGTGTGTATCAGTCTGAGTGTGGGAGCGAGTCTGTGTGTGTCAGTCTGAGTGTGGGAGCGAGTCTGTGTGTGTCAGTCTGAGTGTGGGAGCGAGTCTGTGTGTGTGTGAGCGAGTCTGTGTGTGTCAGTCTGAGTGTGGGAGCGAGTCTGTGTGTGTGTGAGCAAGCCTGTGTGTGTCAATCTGAGTGGGAGCGAGTCTGTGTGTGTCAATCTGAGTGGGAGCGAGTCTGTGGGTGTCAATCTGAGTGTGGGAGCGAGTCTGTGTGTGCGCGAGCGAGTCTGTATGTGTCAGTCTGAGTGTGGGAGCGAGTCTGTGTGTGTGTGAGCGAGTCTGTGTGTGTCAGTCTGAGTGCGGGAGCGAGTCTGTGTGTGTCAGTCTGAGTGTGCGAGCAAGTCTGTGTGTGTCAGCTGGAGTGTGGGAGCGAGTCTGTGTGTGTGTGAGCAAGCCTGTGTGTGTCAATCTGAGTGGGAGCGAGTCTGTGTGTGTCAATCTGAGTGTGGGAGCGAGTCTGAGTGTGGGAGCGAGTCTGTGTGTGTTAGTCTGAGTGTGGGAGCGAGTCTGTGTGTGTGTGAGCGAGTCTGTGTGTGTCAGCTGGAGTGTGTGAGCGAGTCTGTGGATGTCAGTCTGAGTGTGGGAGTGAGTCTGTGTGTATCAGTCTGAGTGTGGGAGCGAGTCTGTGTGTGTCAGTCTGAGTGTGGGAGCGAGTCTGTGTGTGTGTGAGCAAGCCTGTGTGTGTCAGTCTGAGTGGGAGCGAGTCTGTGTGTGTCAGTCTGAGTGTGGGAGCGAGTCTGTGCGTGTGTGAGCAAGCCTGTGTGTGTCAGTCTGAGTGTGGGAGCGAGTCTGTGTGTGTCAGTCTGAGTGTGGGAGCGAGTCTGTGTGTGTCAGCTGGAGTGTGGGAGCGAGTCTGTGTGTATCAGTCTGAGTGTGGGAGCGAGTCTGTGTGTGTGTGAGCAAGCCTGTGTGTGTCAATCTGAGTGTGGGAGCGAGTCTGTGTGTGTGTGAGCGAGTCTGTGTGTATCAGTCTGAGTGTGGGAGCGAGTCTGTGTGTGTGTGAGCGAGTCTGTGTGTATCAGTCTGAGTGTGGGAGCGAGTCTGTGTGTGTGTGAGCGAGTCTGTGTGTATCAGTCTGAGTGTGGGAGCGAGTCTGTGTGTATCAGTCTGAGTGTGGGAGCGAGTCTGTGTGTGCGCGAGCAAGTCTGTGTGTGTCAGTCGGAGTGTGGGAGCGAGTCTGTGTGTGTCAGCTGGAGTGTGGGAGCGAGTCTGTGTGTGTCAGTCTGAGTGTGGGAGCGAGTCTGTGTGTGTGTGAGCGAGTCTGTGTGTATCAGTCTGAGTGTGGGAGCGAGTCTGTGTGTATCAGTCTGAGTGTGGGAGCGAGTCTGTGTGTGCGCGAGCAAGTCTGTGTGTGTCAGTCGGAGTGTGGGAGCGAGTCTGTGTGTGTCAGCTGGAGTGTGGGAGCGAGTCTGTGTGTGTCAGCTGGAGTGTGGGAGCGAGTCTGTGTGTGTGTGAGCAAGCCTGTGTGTGTCAATCTGAGTGTGGGAGCGAGTCTGTGTGTGTGTGAGCGAGTCTGTGTGTATCAGTCTGAGTGTGGGAGCGAGTCTGTGTGTGTGTGAGCGAGTCTGTGTGTATCAGTCTGAGTGTGGGAGCGAGTCTGTGTGTATCAGTCTGAGTGTGGGAGCGAGTCTGTGTGTGCGCGAGCAAGTCTGTGTGTGTCAGTCGGAGTGTGGGAGCGAGTCTGTGTGTGTCAGCTGGAGTGTGGGAGCGAGTCTGTGTGTGTCAGCTGGAGTGTGGGAGCGAGTCTGTGTGTGTTCGAACGAGTCTGTGTGTGTCAGTCGGAGTGTGGGAGCGAGTCTGTGTGTGTTCGAACGAGTCTGTGGGTGTCAGTCTGAGTGTGGGAGTGAGTCTGTGGGTAGAATCACCTCAGATTTGTACTAAGTGTAGTAGCGGGCGAGTTAAACGATGTTTTACCCACTGACCACAATGGCGGCATTTCACACTGTATCGTCCCAAAACCGCTGCATTAATTATGCATTCCCGGGAAACACGCCGTTTTGGAGTGATTGAGTGGGTTTTCATTCACCCACTATGCCATCACCTCACAGCTTCAGCATGCTGAGCGCCATATCTGAAGTCTAGCTGCACGCACACCTCTCAGTGCTTCCAGCCCATGGCTGCTGCAAAGAAGACATGGCCCTGAAAGGCAAAAAGACTGCTGCCCCCAGGTTCAATGATGCGTCCCTCGACGCAGTGGAGAGTCACCGTGATGTCCTCTAACCCGGCTCTGGCCGCAGGATGGGCAGCAACCTCACTAATCCAGCATGGGAGGCAGTGGCAGCAGTGGTCAATGCCAATGTCTTGCAAAAGCGGGCAGCCACCCAGTGCTGAAAAAGGATGAATGGTCTCATTCTTTGCACCAGGATAAGTCACTCTTCTCATCACTCTCAACTCACACACACACGAACCCTTCACACATCCACAGGGATTTCACACCTCAAGGGACAACACCACTAACTCTCACACACACCCTCACATCTTCCTCAGGCTCATATCCTCTCAAGCTCATGTCCTCATCCTGTCCATGTCTCCGCTCACCACACAAACATTCCACGCAGTGCCATGTTTCCTGCTCACACTCTCTCCATCTGTCTTCATGCAGGAGGAGCTGGCTCACATCAGCAGGTAGAGGTCCGAGACCGGGAAGAGAGGGATGATGTGGTGCAGGATCCTCACAAGTGTGTTCACCGCCAAACTCACCGTCACCACAGGCACGGTCCATGTCCTCACCAGTCAGCGCGATGGCACACTCCTCAAAGTGAATGAGGGGCCTAATATGGGCCACTCCATCCCTGGTCTGAGACCTCACCCTGCTGATGTGAGTAGGCTTCTCCTGCATGGAAACAGATGGAGAGAGTGTGAGCAGGACACATGGCACTGCGTGGGATGTTTGTGTGGTGAGCGGAGCCATGGACAGGATGAGGACATGAGCTCGAGAGGATATGAGCCTGGTGGAGATGTGAGGGTGTGTGTGAGAGTTAGTGGTGCTGCCCTTGAGGTGTGAGATCCCTGTGGATGTGTGAAGGGTTTGTGTGTGTGTGAGTGTGAGTCTGGACCCCCTCCCCTCCTGGCACCTCTTCCCCCTGGGACCCCTTCCCCCCCTTAGCCCCCCCACCCCCCCCCCACACTCACTCCCCCACCCGCTTAGTCCCCCCGCTTCCTGACTCCCTCAGGCACCCTACTTCTTCCACCACCCTTAGTACTTGCCCCACCACCAACTTCTTCCTCCAGCCTTACCTCTTCCTCCAGCCTTTCTCCTTCCCTCTTCCTGACTCCCTCAGACACCCTCACTTCTTCCTCCAGCTTTACTCCCTCTCCCTTCCTGACTCCTTCCTCCACCCTTACTTCTTCCTCTACCCTTACTCCCTCTCCTCTCCGCATTCCTTCCTCCCCCCGGACTGCCTCCCCTCTCCACAACCCTTCCTCCCCCTGGACTCCCTCCCCTCCCTGGAACTCCATCCCTTACACCTTCCACTCCCCTTACATCTACCTCTCAAGTTGCCATCTTCTACCCCCCCCGTTACCCCCTCCTCTCCCCGTACCCCTTCCGCACTCCCAACCTCACCCTCCTACACCTTCATTTCCCCCCTCCTAGCCTCTGTGCTGCATTGAGACAAAGATAACCCTTTGGACCAATGGTGTTCTGCTTGGCATGGCCAAAGATCTGAGATTGTGCATGGAAAGTGAAGCTTGAGTGCACTTGGAGATCCAGCGGAAAAGAATCTCGGAAGGTGAGATTGAAACCCTGCAAGGCGGGTCATTGTTGAAGACGTCTGAGTGGGAACGACTTTTGAAGAGAATCCCAAGACGAAATCTTCAAGTGTGTAGATTTGGAAGCCCTTGCGAAGGAAGATGAAATTTCAATGAGATTGGTTGGCTCACAATGTAACAATTGTCTGGATGCGTCGTTGAGAGATCTATGGAATGAGGTTTGGTTGCATCTGTCATTTATTCTGTAGTGTGTTGTGTTTGGCCACAGCTCGCCTGTTAATTCACATGTACCTCACACTTATCCTGAATGTTAGAGTATAAGGTAGAAATTGCAAATTGTTTTATCTTTCTGAACTTGTATCGTGAAGTTTATTTTTGTTTGTTCAAAACCCGTGGAATCTTGAATTCGCTTAGTAAGTGAATCTCCAACATTAACTATTTTAAGCAAAATGTTATTGGTGCCTAACAGGATCTGCCCCCCCGCCACATCCCAGGGTCTTGGCCAAGGATCACAACACCTTGCCCACATTTCCTGCAAAAGCATCTTCAACATTGCCTCCATAAAGTTTTGTGGCACTTTGCAACCATGTCAGCTGGAAGAGTTCTTTTCTGCACCAGGATTTCCTCATTGGCCAGCAGGAAATACATTACCCCTTTAAATAGCAGTCACAGCATTTTAAGAGCTGCAGATGTGCACAATTTCCTGACCCCACTGGCATAGGACTCTGGATGATTCTGGGAGTTCCTTATGAACATGTAATTATATTGACATCGGGATGTTGGCTGGACATGATTGTGGCAAGCAAAAAGCTTATGGCATGCCAACCCAGGACTGGAAAATATACTCCATGGAATACTAGTGAGAAAAAAAGTGCAAAAAATTGGGAACTGAAATAAAAATCCTTCCTAGTCTTATCATAGATTATACTAGGCCTTGAAACTATGCAACATGATAGTAGAACACAAACAATAAACATATTTAATTTCGCTCTCCTTTACTTTATTAGAGACGTCAACACATTTAATCAGGTTCCTGTTAGAATAGTTAAGAAAGGAATTTCATACGGACATGCTAATTATTCATGCACTAATATCTCACAGTGTAAATCCAAGATCTTAGTGGTTAACAAAAGCACCAATCAAACAGGTGATGGCTGGGAGGACTTAATAGCATGTAGATTCAAGAACCAAATTCTGGCTTCACTCCTACACACTTGTTATTTTATATAAAACAAACTAAACTATTTCAAAGTAATGTTCTGCTCTATATAAGGTTGACTAATTTGGTTGTTTGTAAATTTGAGATATTGTGGTATTTAACTAAGTGTATTAATAATTGTATAAAATCCCCCCTAGATATAATGTCAGTCAATAAGCACTGTGGGATTACAAGCTTATTTTGGCAGCAGTTTCTTGTTATGATTGTACCTGAAAACACTACACAAATAATGGTGGACAGGTGTGAACTATCAGGTAATAGTTTGCAGCCAAAAGCTGTATGCCAGAGTTTAATTAACCATTTGAGGCCCAAAAGATATTTGAAAAGCATTTAAAAGTTGCATATTTGAATTCATAGAATATCTCCTTGGAAATGTCCAAATAGTGAATTTTTTTCTATTCACCTGTGGGCATCACAGCATGCATTACCCATCCCTAGCTGCATTAGTTTAGAAGGTGTTCAACCACATTTGCTGTGGGTCTGGAGTCATAGTCATATGTAGGCCAGGTAAGGTAAGGACAGCAGATTTGCTTCCCTAAAGGGCATCAGTGAGCCAGATGGGGTTTTTACAACAATAGTCATCATCAGACTTGTAATTCCAGATTTTTATTGAATTCAATTCCACCATCTGCCATGGTGGGATCTTGAACCCAAGTCCACAGAGCATCACCTTATGTCTCTAGATTATTAGGTCCAGCAACAATACCACTGTACCATCATCTCCCCCAACTTTCTGAAATGGAGAAAGAGAAAATGCTGGGAAAATGCAGCAGGTCTGGCATTCAAAGAGCCATGTTTTTGAATATGCTAAATTGGACTGAATGAAGTGTACAGAACAATTTATATCAAATTTACATTGCTACAATTATGGAAATATTAATACCTCTTTGAGATGCAAAATAAATTACTTACTTTTATTTAGAACATGTCACACAGTATTTACAGAAAATGAAAAATGTTATGAAGTCTTCACATAAAGTAAGCACAATTGCAGTTAAAGTCTATTCTTCAACTGTTTTTTGCATTTTGTTTTTTTATTTGGTGCTTCAGCTTTAAGGTAATTGTGTAAGAGCGATAAGTTAGACAATCTGCCTGAACATTGAAACCGCCGGATTTTATAAAGCCTTGTGTTTTTATCAGATATGGCTCGGGGGATAGGAAAAATTGAACTACTTCCTATGGAGCATATTCACCCGCTATTCTTGTATACACACACTCTCCCACGCACACATCCACACATTCAATTGCCAAAAGAGTCACCAAAATGCAATAGCTTTCTCATGTTGGAACCAGTCATGAAAAACAGGGCTTTATTGGTTTGTAGTAAATCTGCATGTTTTAAATGATGAATGTTCAGTGCTCTTGCCAAACTTGATGCATCAAGCTCATCAACCCATCCTTCACAGCCACAAAATATTGCAGGAAGTAGTGTGCCTCAGGGAAGTGCAAGCAAATTCAGTGCATCCTCCAGTAAGCAGTGTGTGCAATGTATATAATATATAGTTAACGACTGGCAAAATATGCATATCAATGCCTCTAATTTTACTTAATCCAATATCCCTATTAAGTCTGAACAATGTTGTCACTGAGATTGTGATGAGGTGTAGAATTTTCCCACCTCCTACCCTGGGAGGTGCCATTTTAAGTTCTATATTGCATGTCTCCTAGATCAATTTTCCTCCAATGTGGAGATAATGTTCAAGTCCAAACCAAGTGGAGCTCAAAAATTAAGCAATATTGAAGAAGCACCAGGAAATGATGCCAAATTCCACTTTGCTGCGATACCAGTCTCCTGATACCTGTTGCCAAAATCCGGCTTATATTCATATGTTTTAGAATATAACTTTTAGTTTGGAGGTTGAAGTGCTAAATGTAAGATAAATGGAAAATCTTGATTGAGAAATTGGTTCTGTTATAAATGCAATTCAAACAAACTTGGAGTTCTTTAGACTTAAAAGGTAATATGTTTAGGAGAGAGAAAAGAGGACCCTGGGACAGGCAGTCAGCAGCATCTAGAAGAGAGTGCAAGAGGAGGAACCCAAGCCAGGCAGTCAGCAGCACCTAGAGGAGAGTGCAAGAGGAGGACCCCGAGCACACAGTCAGCAGCACTGAGAGGAGAGTGCAAGAGGAGGACCCGAGCTAGAGAGCCAGCAGCACCAAGAGGAGAGTGTAAGAGGAGGACCCTGGGATAGGCAGTCAGCAACTCCACGAGGAGAGTGCAAGAGGAGGACCCTGGGATAGGCAGTCAGCAGTTCCAAGAGGCGATTGCAAGAGGAGGACCCAAGCCAGAGAGTCAGCAGCATCAAGAGGAGAGTGTGAGAGGAGGACCCTGGGACAGGCAGTCAGCAGCACCTAGAGGAGAGTGCGAGAGGAGGACCCTGGGACAGGCAGTCAGCAGCACCTATAGGAGAGTGTGAGAGGAGGACCCTGGGACAGGCAGTCAGCAGCACCGAGAGGAGAGTGCGAGAGGGGGATCCTGGGACAGGCAGTCACCAGCACCTAGAGGAGAGCAGAGGAGCTGTAGAAACGGCACAAGAAGTGACGAGAGTTCGAGAACAGAGGTGACTGAGGGAGTTCAGTGAGGAGGAAGGAGGTACTCATTTTCTTTTCTACCTTTCCTCAGAAAGAAGAGCAGCGGCCTTGGTAGGTAGGACCTGGTGAGTAAACTAAAAAAGTGTAATATTTCAAAACAAATAGCTACGCTTGGTTTTAACCGACAAGTGCCGGGAATAAGGGAAATTTAGGACCAGACGAGTGGAATGTGTGTCCTGTAATATGTGCAAAGTTATGGATGCTACCAGTGTTCTAGATGACCATTTGTACAGGGAGTGCTGTCAGCTGCAGAAACTTGAACTCCAGGTTTGAGAGCTCGAACAGCAGCTGGAGTCACTGTGGTGCATCCACGTGGCTGAGAGCTACATGGATAGCACGTTCAGAGAGGTGGTCACACCACCGCTGAAGGGCCTGGAGACAGGGAGGGAATGAGTGACCACCAGGCAGCCCAAGAGAAGTAGGCAGATAGTGCAGGAGACCCTTGGGGACCCGCTCACCAATCGGTTTTCCATTTTGAAAGCTGGTGAGGGTGTTGGTTCTTCAGAGGAGTGCAGTCAGAGCCAAGTTTGTGGCACCACGAGCGGCTCGGCTATACAGGAGCAGAGGAAGAAGAAAGGAAGAGCTATAGTGATAGGGGATTCATCGGTTAGGGGAACAGACAGGTGTTTCTATAGACATGACTCCAGGATGGTATGCTGCCTCCCTGGTGCCAGGGTCAAGGATGTCACAGAGCGGCTGCAGGACATTCTTCTGGGGGACGGTGAACAGCTAGAAGTGGTGGTCCATATTGGTACCAATGACTTGATAGAAAAGGGGGAATGTGGCCCTGCAATCCGAATTTAGGGAGCTAGGTAGAAAATTAGCAAGCAGGGCCTCAAATGTAGTAATCTCCAGATTACTCCCATGCCACGTGCCAGTGAGTACAGAAATAGGAGGATAAGGCAGATGAATGTGTGGCAGGAAAGATGGTGCAGGAGGGAGGTCTTTAGATTCCTGGGACACTGGGACTGGATCTGGGGGAGATGGCACCTGTACAAGCCGGACGGGTTGCATCTGAACAGAGTTGGGGCTGAGCTCCTTGCTGAGCCTTTTGCTAGTACTGTTGGGAGAGCTCTAAACTAACTTGGCAGTAATGTGGAAACCAGGAGAGAATATTGGAGAGGAATACCAGGGTGCACAAATACTGGGAGAGACAGATAACACTAGAATAGAGAATAGTAAGTTAATAGGTGGAGTCGGGTTGAAGGAGAAAGTAACAAAATCTAAACCAGGGTTACTATGCATGTGTGTGAATGCACGGAGTATAGTAAATAAGATTGGGGAGTTACAGATGCAGATTGCCATGTGGAAATATGATGTTGTGGTGATAAGAGACCTGGCTCAAGGAAGGGCAGAACGGGGTGTTAAATATTCCCGGGTACAAGGTGTTCAGAAGAGATAGGAAAGGAAGGAAAGGAGGAAGGGTGGCGATATTGGTTAAGGAGAGCATTGCCGTGCTGGAGAAAGAGGATGTCCCAGAGGGTTCAAGGACAGAATCAATTTGGCTAGAGCTAAGGAACAAAAAGGGTGCAATTACAGAGTTCGGTGTAGTCTATAGACCACCAGCTAGTGAGAAGGACATAGAAGAACAAATCTGCAGGGAAATTGCAGAGAGATGCAAGCATTATAGAGTAGTTATAATAGGGGACTTTAATTACCCAAAAGTAGACTGGGGCAGTGGTAGTGTAAAGGACGGAGAGGGGAAAAAGTTCCTAGATTGTGTCAAGGAAATTTTAGACAGCAGTATGTGTCCAATCCAATAAGAAAAGACGCACTGTTGGATCTAGTTCTTGTAAATGGGGCGGGTCAAGCAGATCAAGTGTCAGTGGGGGAACATTTAGGAGACAGCGATCATTGTATTGTACATTTTAGGATGGTAATAGGAAAGGACGATCGGCAATCCAGAGTAAGAATAATTAACTGGACGAGAGCCGACTTCGATGGGGCAAGAACAGAGCTGGGCCAGATAGACTGGAACAAAAACTGTAGCTGGACAATGAGCTATCTTCAAAAAAGAATTGGTTTGGGCACAATCAAGTATATTCTATCGAAAGGGAAAGGTAGAGCAAACAAATCCAGAGCCAGAGGATGAAAAAGGAGATAGAAATTAAGATGAAGAAGAAAAAGTGTGCTTATGACAGGTGTCAGGTAGAAAATACAACTGAGAATCAAGAGAATACAGAAGGTCGAGAGGGGAGGTGAAAAAGCATATTAAAGAAGCAAAGAGGGATTATGAGAAAAGACTGGCAGCCAACATGAAGGGGAATCCCAAAATATTCTATAGGCATATAAATAGTAAAAGGGTGGTAAAAGGAGGAATAGGACCAATTAGGGACCTAAAAGGGAATTTGGAAATAGATGAAGGGGCAATGGCTGAGGTATTAAATTAATGCTTTGGATATGTCTTTACCAAGGAGGTAGATGCTACCCAGACCATGGTGACTGATGAGGAAACTGTCACCAGGAGGGTTCAAGTTTGATAAGGAGGAAGTGTTAAATAGACTGCCGGTGCTTAAAGTTGACAAGGCACCAGGACCAGACAAGATGCATCCAAGGATATTGAAGGAAGTGAGAGTAGAAATTGCAGAGACACTGGCCATAATTTTTCAGTGTTCCCCAGGCTCGGGAGGTGCCGGAGGACTGGGGAATTGCAAACATTACGCCCTTGTTCAAAAAAGGTTGTAAGGGTAAGCCCAGAAATTACAGGCCAGTCAGTTTAACTTCAGTGATGGGCAAGATTCTAGGAACAATTATTTGGGATAGAATTAGTAGTCACTTGGAAAAATAGGGGTAGATGAGGAAGAGCCAGCATAGATTTCTAAAGGGGAAATTGTGTTTAGCTAACTTGCGAGAGTTTTTTGAAGAGATAACAGGAAAGGTCGATGAGGGTAATGCTGTTGATGTGGTGTACATGGACCTTCAAAAGGCATTTGATGCAGCGCCACACAACAGACTTGTGAGAAAAGTTATTGCTCATGGAATAAAAGGGACAGTAGCAATGTGGAAACAAAATTGGCTAAAAAATAGGAAGCAGAGATTAATGGTCAATGGATATTTTTGGGCTGGAGCAAGGTTTGTAGTGGAGTTCCCCAGGGGTCAGTATTGGGACCCTTGCTTTATATATTATATATTGCTTTATATATATGA
The DNA here is from genome assembly GCF_964194155.1 of Cetorhinus maximus. Lineage (NCBI taxonomy): Eukaryota > Metazoa > Chordata > Chondrichthyes > Lamniformes > Cetorhinidae > Cetorhinus > Cetorhinus maximus. Next base: position 139,649,569 of record NC_135884.1, on the reverse strand, counting down.
ATGATCTAGATCTTGGTGTGCAGGGGACAATTTCAAATTTTGTGGATGATACGAAGCTTGGGAGTGTTGTAAACTGTGAAGAGGACAGTGTAGAACTTCAAAAGGACATAGATAAGTTGGTGGAGTGGGCAGATAGGTGGCAGATGAAGTTCAATGCGGAGAAGTGTGAGGTGATGCATTTTCGTAGGAAGAATATGGAGGACAAACAGTATAAAATAAGGGGTGAAATTTTGAAGGGGGTGTAGGAGCAGAAAGACTTGGGAGTATATGTGCATAGATCATTGGAGGTGGCAATAGTAAAGCATATAGTATCCTGGACTTTATTAATAGGGGCATAGAGTACAAAAGGAGGTAATGCAGAATTTATATAGGACACTCGTTAGGCCTCAGCTGGAGTATTGTGTACAGTTCTGGGTGCCACATTATCGGAAGGATGTGAACATATTGGAGAGAGTGCAGAAGAGGTTTACAAGAATGGTTCCAGGGATGAGAAACTTCAATTACGAAGATAGATTGGAGAGCTTGGGACTGTTCTCCTTGGAGAGGATAATGCTAAGAGGAGATTTGATAGAGATGTTCAAAATCATGAGGGGGCTGGACAGAGTAGAGAGGGAGAAGCTGATTTGCAAAAGAAGCAAATGTGACATGAGAAAAAACTTCTTCACACAGCGAGTGGTTCGGGTCTGGAACGCACTGCCTGGATGCTTGGAGGCAGGTTCAGTCGAGGCATTCAAGAGGGCATTAGATGATTATTTGAATAGAAACAATGTGCAGGGGTACGGGGAAAAAGCAGGGCCATGGCACTAGGTCATAATGCTCATTTGGAGAGCCGGAGCAGACACGATGGGCCGAATGGCCTCCTTCTGTGCCGTTAAAATTCTGTGATTCTGTGATCTTCAAGGTCAAAGAGAAATTTATAAGCAAGAGGTGCTCTTCTATCTTAGCATAACAGGGCCATGAGGTTTGCCCTTACTTCAGTAAAAGATTTAAATTATATACGTAGGCCTAAATTTTCATCCTCGAGGCAGGCAGCTGGAATCACGAAAACCCAGACCTTGGGAAAAAGTGCCCACACAGGTGGGATTTCCATTGTCGGGGGCGGGTGCAGGCTGGAGTCAGGCCAACCAACCCAGGAAAAAGTTTGAAGGTAGCCACAGGGGTTATAGAGTGTGAAGGCAGGTTGTTTAAAAGGTATAGTGGGACATCATCACAGCTAAATAAAAACACAAAGGCCCTCCAGCCCTCACTCATCACACCCCTTCACCCTCCAAATGCGCCCCAAGCCCGTTCTACGCCACCTTCTTCCTCCCACCCACCCCCCCATGGCCTCTCATTCCCCCTATGCCATGCTCTGCTCTTCTGCCAACCTGCAATGGCACCACATTCTCCCTATGCCAAGCTATGCACTTTCATGCCCATTGACCTAATAAACACCATATAAAACCAATGAATCCCATATTGAAAGCAGGATGTGTTTTTAAAAAAAAGCTTTTTTAAAAAGTAATTTGTTCATAACGCTCTACTATGTTGAAAAAAAGTCGTTTCACTACAAGCCAATAAAAGTGTCAATCATCCAGAGCCTTTACAGTATTAATATCAAAAACCACAAACCCTTGAAACCACTTAATGCTGTGTAATTAAAGATTATGAAATTGACAGCAGAGATCAGGGATCCTGAGCTGTCAATCAAACAATATTTTCACTGGGGTGCTGATGTTTCCACAAGCTTAATGGTTGTCTGGTCTGAAAACAATCCCATATAGTGGAGCTGGCCAGGTCTGGGGTGCCGGATGCGGGCTTTTGACAGGAATCAGTTGGCACCACCGAAAATCAGACAGTCAGGGATTGGGGTCAGGAATCCTAGAATCGGGACCCATCCACCATTTTAGAAGCCCCCAAGTCATCCCGACTCGGTGAAAATCCAGGCTGTAGTTTCCAGATGAAAGGAAGCTAAAGGCAGCTTTGTAAACATGGGACAAAAACAGAAAATGCAGGAAAAACTCAGCAGGTCGAACAGCATCTGTGGAGAGAAAGAGAGTTAATGTCTCAAGTCCACAGATGCTGTTAGACCTGCTGAGTTTTCCCTGCATTTTCTGTTTTTGTTTCAGATTTCCAGCATCCACAGTATTTTGCTTTTATCTTTGTAAAGATGGGATCTGTTTGTGGACCCAAAGAGCCTGGAAAAAGTATCATAAAATTCTATTAGCAATAAAAATTATTCATATGGGTTACAGAATCAAGGGATAGCATGGAAGGTAAAGTAATTAATTTACATTTCTATTTGAGAGCATCACAAAGCATGTCACATTGTCAGAGAGAATTGTTGTGGGGATTACCTCAGAGGATGGATGGAGCACTGAGGATAATTAAAATGAATTCCAAAGGGCTGTGGCATATCTTTCGGTTGGTCCCAAGAGAAGTGAATACACCTTCAAGAATTTTGTAACTCATGAAGGAATACTTAGGGTGGATGGAAGTAAAGTAAAACTAAGTTCATAGTGTATGTAGTTGTAAGCTATAGTGTTAAGTTAATGCTCGCTTTGTTTAACTCTTTTTGATATACAATAAAGTTTGTTTTTGTTTAAAAACATGAAATATTGTTGGTTAGTTGCTGGATGTTCAGATTTCTCTTTAAATATTAACGGTCCTAACAGGATTGTAACAGTAATAACAGAACAAGTGTGAAAATTATTCTATTGAGTGAATTAGATGACCAGCACAATGAATACAAAATCATGCATTATAAGCTCTGGTTCTGAAATGCACTTAGATAAATAAATGATAAGTTTTTGTTATGATATACCGCAAACAGTTATGACAGATGAAACATAGCACATGGCAAGTGATGTTTGCCAAAAAAAGGACAGCTCTTTATGTTTTTCTTTAAACGGCCAAAGCGTTTGAAAATTTTGCTGAGCTCCAGGGAAGGGGAAGCCAAACAGCAGGAGGGTCATCCATCTTTTGCTGCAAGAATTTATCATCATCATCGCCTAATTGTTGCACTATTGCTCTTCCTTGCCGTTTGCTCAGGCACCATCTTTCATCCAAGTGGGAGAGCAGAGTGACCCAATTGTTCAAAGACTCCTGCAGAGGTTCTAAAGCATGGTACTTCTTGTATATCACAGATATCGGGTATATTTCAAAGATAGAACCATAGAACCATAGAACACTACAGCACAGAAAAACAGGCCATTCGGCCCTTCTAGTCTGTGCTGAAATATTATTCCGCTAGTCCCATTGACCTGCACCCAGTCCAAAGATAGATGCATTCTGCAGCTAACATTTTACAAAGCAGATTTTAGCTCCTATTTAGCAGTCCTCTGAGAAGCACTCCTCATGCATGAGAAGGCAATCATTCAATGCTGGCCCCTAGAAATAAACAAATAAATATGTGATAAATGCACAGTAAAATGCTGTAAATTGAAATGCTGACAAAATATAAATTCAGGCAAAATAACATTTTTATGAATATACAAAAAAAAACCCACAGAAAACATCGTTAAATGTGGCTGAAAAATCAGGAATGCTCGATATGCAATAGGCTGATAAGCATCAGAAAGAGAAGGCGAGGTAAATATTTTCATTCTGATTAACAGCCGCAGTTGAAACTTTACCTCACCTTTTCTGTTTGGGCTGCTGATTGAGCTGGTGTATATTTCTATCATTTTTATGGGCAGAATTTTAAACTCCCTTGCCGACGGGTTTCTAGGCGGGGAGTGAGTGTAAAATTCCTCGGATGGGCTTCCTGCCCGCCCCGACACCTGCGCAATTTCATGCTGGGGCAGGTGAGTCCTCGGTCATCCTGCCTCCCCTTGCCCCAGTTGAGACCCTTAAGTGGCCTCTTTTTGACCACTTAAGGGCTGTTTTCCGCCCAGGCTCAATTTTTAGGTGGGCAGGAGGAGTTCTAGGGTATGAGGGAAGATGGAAAATAAACCAGTTTCAGATTTTGTGTGGGAAAGTGTGGTGGGGGGTGTGATGGGGAGCCTCCATCAGCAGCTGCCTTTTATCATCGCACCCACCCCCCCCACAACAACCCTCACCCCCCTGCCCTCCCCCACACCACCCCTTAAGGCCTGGTAACCGGAGGACCTCCCTTCTCCAATCCCCCTCTCCCCAACCCCGCAGCCTCCCCTACCCTCCCAGCCCTGAGACATCCAAAACTTACCTGTTCCTGGAATCCCAGGACTTAGACTCTGAGGACTGATTTGCAGTACCAGCCCTGCCCGCTGCAGCTTCTGGGTGCTGCATGGACTAGCGAGTTGCCGGCCAATCAGATTGACCAGCAGCTCTCCAGGGTGGGACTTCCTCCTGAAAGAAGGGTGGAAGCCTTGCCTCCAGCCAATTAATGCTCATTGGAACATGAAATGGCTGCGGGGCAGGCAGTGTTGGCGGAGATGTGTTCCCCGCCGACTGTTTGGATGGTGGGAGGGGAAACCTACCCTAGCCTACCTTTATTTCAGAATTCCTGCATTCAAGGTTTCCTTTTAGCACGTTCTATAATATCCTCCATTTACATTATATGAATCTAAAAAATCCAGGACTGGAAAAGACCATTCTCCACTCCATCCCCACCCCATCTGAAAACTGAGAGATCACTTATATCAATTACCTAGTCCTTAACCATCTAATCTCCCAGGAGAAGGAAAATTTACAGAAAAAAAAAACTGGGTAATTTAGAAAAAACGCTGGGAAATTCCTCTTCTGCCCTTTATGTCAATGTGAAGCTCAAGAACACCCCATTACTCAGTGAGGTGAGAGTGACTGCCCTTGACATCAGGCAGCGTTTGACCGAATGTGGCATCAAGGAGCCCTAGCAAAACTGGAGTCATTTGGAATCAGGGGGAAAACTCTCCACTGATTGGAGTCATACCTTGAACAAAGGAAGATGGTTGTGGTTGTTGGAGGTCAATCATCTCAGCTTCAGGACATCACTGCTGGAGTTCCTCAGGGTGGTATCCTCAGCCAAACCATCTTCAGGTGCTTCATCAATGACCTTCCTTCCATCATAAGGTCAGAAGTGGGGATGTTCGCTGATGATTGCACAATGTGCAGCACCATTCGCGACTCCTCAGATACTGAAGCAGTCCATATCCAAATGCAGCAAGACCTGGACAATATCCAGGTTTGGGCTGACAAGTGACAAATAACATTCAAGCCACACAAGTGCCTGACAATGACCATCTCCAACAAGAGAGAATCCAATCATCATCCCTTGACATTCATTGGCATTACCATCACTGAATCCACCACTATCAACATCTAGGGGGTTACCATCGACTGAAATGAAATGAAATGAACTAGCCATATAAATACTGTGGCTGAAAGAACAGGTCAGAGACTAGGAATCCCGTGGTGAGTAACTCACCTCCTCACTCCCCAAAGCCTGTCCACCATCTATAACGCACAAGGCAGGAGTGTGATGGAGCACTCTCCACTTGCCTGGATGAGTGCAGCTCCAACAATTCTCAAGAAGTTTGACACCGTCCAGGACAAAGCAGCCCGCTTGATTGGCACCATATCGACAGTATTCGCTCCTTCCACCATCGACACAGTAGCAGCAGTGTGTACCATCCACAAGGTGCACTGCAGCAATGCACCAAGTCTCCTTAGACATAATCTTCCATCCCACAACTGCTACCATCTAGAATGACAAGGGCAGCAGACACATGGGAACACCGCCACCTGGAAGTTCCCCTCCAAGTCAGTCACTATCCTGACTTGGAAATATATTGCCATTCCTTCACTGTCGCTGGTTCAAAATCCTGGAACTCCCTCTCTAACAGCACTGTGGGTGTACCTACACCACAAGGACTGCAGCGGTTCAAGGCAGCAGCTCACCACCACATTCTCAAGGGCAATTAGGAATTGGCAATAAATGCTGGCCTAGCCAGCGATGCTCACATCTCATTAATGAGTAAGAAAAATTATGGCTAACAATTTGCCTTCTAAAACTGGAAATGTCCATTTCACTCAAGGAGACAGAAATTGTCCCTTGTTGTGCCTCTTTTTCAGGGTCCTGAAATTTTTCAGGCATCACTGGTGGCCACCTAAAACAGGTATAGGGATCCTTCCATATGTGAATGAGGGCCTAACGATTGTTTCAGCATCACCCTCCTAAATTGGGCCGCACTGAGTAGAGGAAGACCAAGAAGCAATCACCCTCATAAGGCTAAATTCCTTTTTTTTTGCAACTTGACATGGAGCTCTGGAGGAACTCCATAGCACTCCTGAAGGTTACTATCCTATGACTTGCATCTGTCCCATTTCCTTTCACTCCCACTCCTGGAACTTGCCTGAAGGCTGCTCCTGACTAGGCAGCTGTTCAAATTTGATCCTCTTGGGGCATGGTAGGTGCCAGCAGTTGGTAAGTATTCAAAGGGGACCATATTAGCGTGGACATTGGGCACCTCGGTTCAAGCGTCCACATCCAGTTGTTATGAACCCTAACCTAGCCATAACCAATTTATTCCTTAGAACTTGCCAAGTTCCCTTTTACACTTAAGCAAATTCACACCCCAGCACATATCTAACTAGCCTGTTGATTACTGCGTGCAAAAAGCAATAATTCTTGGCAACTACCCTAGTTCTCTAGTCCAACCATTCTTACCCATCTCAAATAACCTATCCATTTGGATTGAATCCAATCACATTCTCTCTCTCTTTTCAGATAACATGCCTTAAAAGGGCAATGGCGAGCATGAACCTCCATGCCAATCTTGGTCTGGAGGCTTGGATCATCTTCGTTGGTGGTACCTTCATCCAGTTTGTGTGGCTTCTTACAAAGACCATTCTTTGTCCACCTTGACATTTTTTACAATCGATCTTTCCCATCAGCATCAGACTTTCTAAATCATGATTTCTTATTACGCGCCCAAGAAATTCCAACTGTCTCCTCCTGATCTTGGTCAGCAGAGTTCTTTTGGTCTCAGATTTTACTAACACCTCTTCATTGCTAGTGTGACTTGTCCAACGTACCTTCAATATTGAAAAACCATAACTCTGCAGCCTCAAGTCTTCGCTGTGTTGCTTCACTGATTGTCTAACATTCGCTTCCAATCCCATTATCATTTTAAAATCTTCAACCCAATGTAAACGTACATTCTTCTCAAGTAAACAGTCAAGCTATTGGAATGTTTCTGATAATTAAGAGCTCTAAGGCTATGTATAAATCTGGCAGCTCTCCTGCATTTTGTCCTGAATCTTGGCCATTTGTGGGCACCAAAACAGAACACATTACTCAGGTGTGAAGTTATCCTTATATAGTATAAGTGCCATTTTTTTTGTTTTATTTATGGCCTTGGAATGCAGCTGGAATCCCACTTCTTGCCTCTTGATTGCAACTCACATGACTTGTAGTCTGATCTTAGCTGTGGTGGATCGGGTTGCCATCCTTCCATGTCTTTCTAAAAAAAAAATCAGAATTTAAATATTCTCTTTTTTAAATTAACAATCTAGTCAGTCATCAAGCGTCATGTATCAGTCAAATGTTGCAACATATCAGTGTTGCAAGGCCCCACCTCAGGACTTGAATTGGCCAATGAATGTGTCTCTGGTTTGTCCCGAATGTGCTCTTTTGGAAACATGAATGGGACACCTGTGGTTTCTTTGTTGTACTTATTGAAAAGTTCAAACTGTGTCTCTAAGCTCTGGTTAATCTCAGTTTACACAAACATACAAAGTTAATGGATTGGCAAAATCTAATTGGTCCACCAACAGGGAAAAATATTTTTCTGTTTGACCAAGCTGCTCCATGTCTGCTCCACATTTCATTCTTATGTATGTCCTGAGTTTGTTACCAGGTCCATGCTAAGTGGGGCCAGTTAGCTCAGTTGGCTAGATGGCTAGTGTATGGTTCAGACTAATGACACAGCATGGGTTCAATTCATGCTCTGGCTGAGGTAGGCTTGGGGCCTGTCTCCTTGGCTGCCCATGCTTGACTTGGAGTGGTGTCTATCCCTCAAACTACATAACCAATTGGTTTTCTCTAATAGAGAGTGATGCCTATGCTCCCTTATGGGTTATGGCCAATTACCTACCTATCCATGGTGAGTAAGTTGAGCTAAGTAGGAAGAGCAATTTAGGGTTAAAATGGCTTCTGTGCATTTGGGGGGGTTGGGGAGGGCAAAGAGTTTCCACTCCTGGATGCTATTCAATGGCCACTAATGGAAAATCTTAGTGTATTGCGTGGATTGTGTTTGCCTGTGATGTCCTCCATGGTCAACTTGTTGGCATTTACCATTAGGCTCACACATGAGGAATTCCACTTGCTGAAATGAAAGATGTCAACATCCTGGGGGTTTCCATTGACCAGAAACTGAACTGGGCTAGCTATATAAATACTATGGCTACAACAGCAGATCAAAGGCTACGATTCCTGCAGCGAGTAACTCACCTCTTGACTCTCCAAAGCCTGTCCACCATCTACAAGGCACAAGTCAGGAGTGTGATGGAATACTCTCCACTTGCCTGGATGAGTGCAGCTCCCACAACACTCAAGAAGCTTGACACTGCCCAGGACAAAGCAGCCCACTTGATTGGCACCACATCCACAAACATTCACTCCCTCCACCACCGACACACAGAAGCAGCAGTGTGTACCATCTGCAAGATACACTGCAGCAACTCACCAGGGCTTATTAGACAGTGCCTTCCAAACCCATGACCACTACCATCTAGAAGGACAAGGGCAGCAGATAGATGGGAACACCACCACTTGGAAGTTCCCCACCAAGTCACTCATCATCCTGATTTGGAAATGTATCGCTGTTCCGTCACTGTCACTGGGTCAAAATCCTGGAACTCGCTCCCTAACAGCACTGTGGGTGTACCTACATCACATGGACAGCAGCAGTTCAGGAAGGCAGCTCACCACCACCTTCTCAAGGGCAATTAGGGATGGGCAATAAATGCTGGCCTAGCCAGCGACACCTTGATCATATGAATGAATGAAACAAATGAAAGATATACATTGTGTATAGTTCCATTTCATCTCATAGGAACATCTCACATACAACAAATTACATTTAAGTGCAGTAACTGTTGCTAGGTAGGCAAACGCAACAGTCATTTTACATACACAAGCCCTGATGTGCACAGGGAGGTGAGAAGGGTGTGAAGTTGCTGGAAAGGTGGGCTGAGATAGGCATGGGGGGGGTGGCGTATCCAGAAACACCAGGAATGCCAAGATCTTTCCAAATTTAAATCAAAACATCATAATCATTCTTTTATTACATATCCCACCCTGAAGCCAGACAAGTTGACAGGCTGGCCGGCTACTGGGTGGAAAAGCCTGCAGTAGAAGGCCACAGCAATGAGTGGTCACCGGCAATTAGGAAATATCAGGTTTGGTGAGGGGGTTGGAGCCCTGGCAATTGTGTGAGAGGGAGGCAAAGATTGAAGGTTGGAACTGGGGCGAGGGTGGGAGATAGTCGGCATGGAGAAGCCACAATCGGCAGGCAGTTTGCTTGCAGGGGTGATGGGGAGCACACCTGCTCCTCCTGACTCACAAGCTTCATTTTGCTGTTGGTTTCCTGAGCCCTGGGAATGGACACATCGTGTGACTCATTGCTGTAGAAATGGCACCAGGTGCATTCACTGCGCGTTGTGGGCCCCGTGTCGAAATTTAAAATTTTTTAGCTCTTCTCCCACAGCCCCCGAGCACTCTCCCATATGTTGTGGGTAGGTGTTATGTTCCTTCTGTTGGGTCGCTTTGCTTGTGAACACGGCTGTACACCTATCTACCAGTGAGTGAGTTGGCAAACAATATACTGCAGATGCAGAGACCAATATAAGATGAAGCGCTAACACATTGGGCAGAATTTTGCCCTTGACGTGGGGGCTCAGTGGGGGCAGGCGAGGGCAGTCAGGAATCCGGCCCGGAAGGCAATTTCATGCTGGTGGGCCAATTAAGGCCCACCCAGCGTCAAACACGAGGGGCAGCGCTCAGTGCTCAGCGCTGCCTGTGCGGAGTGGGGCGGGGGGGAGGACTGTGAACCGGGCGAGCGGGAGTGCGGACTACATAGTCCCCCTGAAGCAGAGAGCTGTCTCAGGGAGATGAACTGATTTTAAAAAAAATAAAGGTTTTATAAATGTTGTGAAACATGTTCCCTCATGTGACTCTATCACACGAGCTGGGACATGTTATTAATGAAAAAGCAAAGATTTTATTTGATTTTTATTTGCTCTTGGAAACCTCAACCTGCTTGTGGATGAGATTTCCAAAAATGTTCAAAGGCCTTTTCGCCTGCCTGTCAACCGTAAGGTTGGACGCGCAGCGAAAAATTTCTTTTATTTAAATTTTAATGGCCTTAATAGGCGCTCGTCTGACGACCGACATATTGTGCGAGTGCGCGATGACTTCGGGGCGCACGCCTGACGTCATTGCACATCATTTTACACTCGGTCAGGTTGGGCACACGCCCGCCCGCCAAGCCAAAAATCTTACCTAACATGTGCTTCCCAAACCAGACTCTATTCTAAACTGATTAACATTGTAGACCACGCTGCTCAGCCGTTAGGTAATACACTCACATGGTCAATCTGCTCACATTCTCTTAAAGGTGCATTGCACCTCAGATTACCACAGTAGGTTAGTATCAACCCCCCATTTCTGTTATTAACTAGGCAGCAGCTATTTTGCACATAGCAAGGACCCACAAACAAATTAGATGAATGGCTTCTTGATGGGTTTTCAGTTGAGCGAGACATCTTGATGATGGCGAGGCGGTTTAAGCCAGCAATGCAAAAGGGGCTTGGAGTGAATCGCTAGCCTGTTCTACACTTCAATTTTTATTTTCCATTGACTTGGAAAATAAAGCCAGGTTTTTTTACTTTCACACCAAATAAAAGTGACAGTGGGATCAGCATCCAATCATCATTCTCAGGATTTCAGAGCCCATTTCTTGCTGCTGGGATAGAGCAATTTCACTCCCTGAGAATGCTGCCTGCTCTTTTTCAAGCACTGCCTTAAGTATCTTTAATGTCTCGTCCGTAGGACAGTCCCTCCAACAAGGTAGCTGTCCTTCAGAAGTGAACTGGATATAAGAGTGCTGGACTATTGAAGCATTGCTGGCACTCCTGCACCTGTCAGTGCTTTTAAGGAAAGATAGGAGAGGAAAACGAATAGCAAATAATTATTTTATTAAACCTCCTGTTAGAGTAAAACATGTAACAAGAGGAGCAGGAGTGCTTCCTCCAGGCTCATACCTATTAGATTGCTCGGATCAGGGTTGGGGTCCTAAAACCACCCCTTCCCCCAGCCCTACCTGCGCTGGAAGCTGTCAATCAGGCTGACTTTCGAACAGGAACGGGCACAGGGGAAAAGCTGCACAATATGTGGGGCAACCTTCCTCATCCAAAGCTCTGCGCCTCTGCCCACATACCCCTCCCCTGTCACTAAAGGAGCCGTTAATTATGTTTCTCCCTCCGAACTGCTGCCTGACCTGCTGAGTGCTTCCAGCATTTTCTGTAAACTCCGCTTGTCTGATGTGTAAAAATTTACAGCTGTGCAGGGGATAAGCACCACACTGCATTGTGTTTCATCCAATGTTCCTCAGCTTAACAGAAGCACCTCAGTAGCAACTTGCATTATGGAATCAGGTCAGTCATTATTCATTTTCTGTTGACAGTCTGCAAGGATTAGAAAGATCAAGGGGAAATAAAATGGCAGTTCCCCTTTGACGAATCTGGGCAGTTGTCAGCTACAGGTCGCACAGACTGTCTGTTTAGGCACAGTTCTGTTTGCCTGTGGTGTGCCAGATGCAATATTTACAAAAGAGAAAAAACAGTGAAAAAAGTTGTTGACTTTGTCGGTTATCCAAACCTCAACATTACTTTTTTTTCGAAAGGTTAGATTTTGTTTCCAGGCGAATGATTAAATAAACACCTACAAGCTCACTTCTGCTCCGTGTAACATTTCGAAACACGACATACTCAGATCTTTGTACTGACTGCCAATTACTCAGTTGCTGCCTTAACAAAGCCAGGCAATTTTATCTTGGAATTACCGCCGTAGGGGTTAAGCGAACTTTTAATTTCTATCCCCCGTGCTGTCCGAAAAACCCGAAAACAGGGATAAGGTCAAAGGCAGGCCTGTTTCAACTCGGAGAGTTTGATATAATTGCATTGAAACCAAGCTCACACAAGTTTGTATTTTCCTTTCTTTTTAACTGGCAAGATAGAAATGTAATGATGGGAATTGTTTTTACTTTATCACTGAACTGAAAGGAGAAAAGGAAATTGCAACTGTTTGGACACACCGAGGATTTGGCTTATCGAGTGTCTTTTTACCTTCCCCATTTTGACTGTGATTTGAGTTTTCAACTTCCCTGAATGTCTCCTGCACTATTCTCATGCAGGCAATCCATTTGAATGCACTTGGCAGTGCAAACCACTAAGCGATGTGTAAGAGTGACTAGCATTGACTAACTTATGCCCTATGCCACCCAGAAAAGGAGGATGAATCGCATCTATTGCCTGTACAACCACCCCCCCCACTGCCCTGGGTTCAATTCCATATGACTTAATTTAGAACCAGATATCAGGCATCTGGTGTAATGCTTGGCCAATATGATTCCACCTGTTTTGCTCTCGTGCCCATTGTTGTAATACGCCTTTAAGGGACAGCAGCGTGCCATCACAAGAAGGAAAGTGCATCATGTGATCCAGTCTCACTTTCGCCTGTGAGCAGAACACAGCACACACAGCTCTGCTGCTGATTTATACCCATGCACATCTGTTCTTATGTGCCTGATCTAAATAAATGAGCCCACAACGTGTTTACCCAATCCCTTACGAGTGACTGGTGCCATTATTATTATAAAAACATGACATGGTGTTCAGCAGTGGGCAAATGGTGTGGCAGCAAGATTGAGTACAGGTACGACATGGAGAACAGCTTTACATCATATTACGCGGCATGAGATGACCCCCGACGTTCTGGTCAGACTGTTGAAAACACAGCGCGGTGACTGCACAGAAAAGCTTCGAAGACACAGCTCGTGCTCATATCAAAAGCTGGTAAGCAGACACATCCCTCGTGGTGGGATTGCAGCGCATAGCCTGCCAATTCCGTGAATGAGTCTGCGCGTCGAGAGGACCAGAAGCAGGTTAGTTCAGTCAGGGAAGGATGAGTGACCGTGGGGTAGGCCTGATCAATAGTGAACGGGAGAAAGTCAAACAAAATAGCAAAAAAAACAAACAAAACCATCATAAAATCAGGCTAGAGAAGGTTGCAATGATAATGGGTGGCTTCAGGAGCTGCTGAAGGTCAAAGGGATATTGTCAGAATGTCCACAAAATTCCTCAGTTTGAACTGGGATACAGCTGACCTACTATCCAAATTCAAAATGTTTAAGCAGCGTAAAGAACTATGGAGCGGGCCCGGGAGAGGTAGCAAAGCCGACTGCCGCCCGCGATTGGGCCCCCACCTTGATTTTAAGCTGGCTGGCCAATTAACAGCCAGCGTGAATCGTGCGCTGCCACGCTGAGCGCGGCCTGGGTGGGTGGGTGTGGGGAGGAGGGCGAGCGCGGAAGTCAGTGCTCGTGCGCAGGTGCGCACACTGACAGCTACCCGAAGGCACAGAGTTGAAGATTTTTGAAAACACAAATAAAGAATTTAAAAACGTAAACATGCCTCTGTCACATGAGCAGGGACATGTTATAAATGAGATTCGAACATTTTTATTTTATTTTTAATTCCTGTTGGAAACTTCATCCCGCCTGTGGACGAGGTTTCATTAAAAATCCAAAGGCCGTCTGGCCGATTCACCTGCCTGCCAGATGTAAGGTTGGACGGGCAGTGAAAATTTTCACTTAATTATTACTTTAATGGCCTTAACAGGCCTGTTAATTGTTGGCGGGCCCGCTGCCGGCACCCGCGTGCACCCGAAATACCGCATGACCGCACAATGACGTCAGTACGCTCACCCAACGTCATCGTGCATCATTTTATGCTTGAGCTAGTCGGGTGGCCCCTCAGCTAAAAATTCTGCCCATGGATTTTTCATTCAGGTGTGTTTGAAGCAGACAAGCAGGACATAAAAAATTACCTCGCAATTGGGAACGAATGTCTACACAGGTTGAGCACATCAGGATTAACAGAAGAAAAGCTATCCCCAAAGGAAATGGGCTACATTGGAAGGTTGGTTCAGAATCAGGTAAAACTTCCGTATTCATCGACCAGAATTCATGTCATTTTGACAACAGCCTACAGAATCCACTGACCACTTCACCAGCACTTACAGAGAGAAGGGTAATTTTTCAGATGCAGAGCAACAACATTTTTGTGTTGATGATTGTATCCACTCCCATGGAAACATTCCAGAAGGATCCGCTAGCCAAGCCCAAAATGTATAGCATCAAAGATCTATCTATGGACATAAGTATGATCCTCGCACTCGACGCAGCTTACAGGTCCTAAGTACAATCACAATTATTGACGCACTCGCTAGAACACCTAGATCTACCAAGACATGTGGAAGATGTGGCCTTCTGCATGCACCAAGGAAATGCCCCTTTTTCTATCAATTCGGTAAGGCATGTGCCAGAGAGGGACATTGGCAGCAGCATTGCACAAGAGCAAAGGCTGGTGCAACTACAAAGAGCTGTGCACTGAGCCAAACAGACCATGCACAACGGGTACCTTCAAACAATGAGATTGACCGTCCGTTATCCCGTCAGAAACATATACATGAGGTGACTGACAAGCCAAAGCATGACGATGATGTGTATGACAAGACGAAGTGCGATGAACACAGGTTTCACACCATCCATCTCATGGAAAACGTACATGCAATCAGACCACCCTAAGTGTTTGCCAAGATCCAAATGATCTGTCCTAAGAAAGTTGGTAACTATTGGTTATTGGCTTGGATTGACACAGGGGAAGGTGCCAACATCCTACCTCTGCAGATTCTAAAAGACATGTATCCTCAGACATGAGAGGCCATGGCAAAACTGACTTCTGTGCAACTTTCAACATACAACGGTTCACTAATTCCATGTGCAGGCATGGATCAGTGTGGTGAAGTGTTAAGGTGTGGCAGTCCCCCGCATGGAGCTCGGGGGTGTTAGAGTCTAAGTGCCAACTGTCAATGACCTCGGAATTGGCCAAGGGGGTGAGCCCTGGCTGGTTGGACTGAGTGCCTTGCAGCTCGAGGGCCACGACTCGGAGGTCCCCTGCAAGGTGTTTCTCAGCTGGGGTTGGCCAGGCTGCAATGGCGCTGCAGGTAGAGAGTGGACTAATCAATGCTCCAATGCCCTTTCAGGAGAAGACGACCCATAACAACATTGAAAGGTTGCGGACAGGAGAAGGCCCCCCCAAACCACCTAATCCTATGCAGATTCGAACAGGATGCCTTGGAGCTGGAGAGACACCACGCACTTCGGTCAATCGGCCATGGAGAGGCTGGAGTGTCAGATGAAGGTAAGAGTGCAGTGCACAGAAGTGAGGGTTTTGGATGGTGCAAACATTCCTGTGTAGTCTTATCATTGATGGGAGCCTCAAAACTGGATTCCCCAATAATCATTGAAATATGCTGGCACCATGATGCAGATCTCCATTGTCTCACCAGGGTGCCTGGCATGCACAGTGACAGTGTGAGGACTTAAATTGTTGTTGTTCTCCCTTAGATTCGCCAGCATGTAGTCAATCGCAGGACTCTGAAGAGCCACTGTTGATGCCAGAGGACCGCTAGGCTTCACATGTAACTGTGTCACACCTTCTCTCTAAATAGGCACTAGCGCAGATGCCAGCACCTTGGCGAGTGTTAGAGCCTTGGCTGGAATGTCAGAGCACAGGGGTGAGGGTACTTCACACTCGCATGAGGAGCAGGTGGAGGCAGAGAGTGCTCAGGGCGCTGGCAGTCAGAGGACTGCTGGAGACCAGGACGATGCTGAGCCGAAGGCAAATGAAGAGCCCACTATTTTACCAAGTACGCCATTATTCGATAATTGCACAACACGTCAACCATAACTATCATGCACACTCTAAGTGCTATTTTCAGTTTATTTGGTGTGCCTAGAGATATTATTACAGATAATAGTCTGCAATTTATTGGCAAGCCATTTCAGGATATGTGTGAGAAGTGAATATTGATCACATTACTTCTTCTCCTCATTACCCTAGATCTAACATCCTAGCTGAATGAATGATTCACATGGTGAAATCCATAATCATTAAATGTAGACGGACCAAGATCTCCACATTGCAATGTTACATCTGAGAGCGACACCTTTAAGTGCAACTATGCCATCACTGGCAGAGTTCATGTTTGGCAGACAAGTGTGCACCATTTTACTCTCTCGGAAACTAGGGAGCAACTTTTAAAACTGCAAGAGAAGGTGGTCAACATGCATGATACAAATGTGGTTACAGAATTGCCAGGTTTAGAATGGGACAACAAATGCAATTCTAGGATCCTACAGAAGATACGTGGCAACCAACCGAGATGACAAGGATTTGTTTAGAACCAAGGTCCTATGAAGTCATTACACACAACGGCATAATGGTGAAGCATATACGAGGACAAATCAGATCCATTCCAGCTCATTAGCCACTGTACAGTCCTGTTGCATCCAGGACAAGATCCCAAATGCAACCAGAAACAACATCCAAGGATGACAATCCCACAGATCACTGTGAGCAATTAAAGAAACCTCCAGACAAAGTGACCGTTACAAGATCTGGGGGCACCAGCAAATTACCCCTACATTTTAGAGACTCATAGAATCACCAGTCCGATACCCTAACTAAACATGAACATGTATTTTAAATAGCTATACTTCTTTGGAAGGGGGAAAGTATTTTTAAAAAGGGGGAATGTTGCAATATGCCTTTAAGGGATAGCAGCATGCCATCACTAGAAGGGAAGTGTGTCATGTGATCCTGTCTCATTTTTACTTTTGTCCATGACCAGAACACAGCTACACCGTCCTGCTGCTGATGCCTTCAAGCTTTGGACCCATGTATATCTATTCTTATGTGCCTAGTCTCAATGAATGAAACCACAAAGTGTGTACCCAATCCTTATGAGTGATTGGTGACAATATATAATAAAAACACGACACCCTTGTTTAATTTTACCTCATATTCTATCATCACCTGTGTTTTAGTTCAGAAAGTGCCCAAATCTGCTGTGATCAGTGTTTAATTAAGAAGGTGGCCTACTCTGCGGTAGTAAAACAGAATTAAAATTTCAATATGACCACATATAACTAAATGTTAAGAAGTTCAAAATTCATACAGCATTTTAAACCTGTTAAAGGAACTTTGTAGTCGAAAGTGAAATTAATCCTATCCAACTTGGCCTGGCCTCCGCCAGTCCGCATCCACTCGTTGACGTTGTGTGTGGTCTTCTCCTGAAAGGGAGAGAGGAGCATTGATTAGTCCATCCTGTACCTGGATTCTCATCGCATCCCTGCCTCCCCAACCTGAATGGGACATTGCAGGGCTCCAGTGAATCATCACCCCGCAACTGCCGCACACTCGCACCAAGCAGCTGACACCCCCCGCCTCTTGCCCACATGCTGCCTCCATCACATTTGCCACCACATGGTCTTGCAAAGCAAGGGTGCACAAGCACGTGGAACGCCAAGGGCAGCAGCTGGATGGGTGCCCCGCCACCTAGAAGATCCCCTCCCAGCATGTCAGCAGCCTGACTTTGACATGTTTTGCAGTTCCAGCACTGCGCCTAGGTGTAGATCCTTGAGGTCGCCCCCAAGACAGTACCCTGGGTGTCAGTCTACCACATGCAGCGGGTGCTGAACCCATCTCAGCACTACCCTCTCAGGGTGAACTAGGCATGGGCAATATCTGCTGGCCCACCCAGTAAGGGAAACATGCCGTGAGCGATTCAGTGCTGTAACTGCACTCAGAGTTTGAGGGGGAGTGACGCTGGGGGGAAAGTCTACATGCTGTGTTAAGTGACATCTGCCAACATGGTACTCACCCTTCCCGAGTGCAAGAGGTCATTGAAACGCTTGCGGCACTGGACCCACATGCGTCGCATCACGTCATGCTACGCCTGCCACCTCCTCCCAGGTGCGTTTGGTCAGGGGGGGAGGCCTCCTCCTCCCAATCCTAAGAATGAGGACCTCCCGCCCTGCTGCCACCCCCTCCAGGAGGGCAGCTAGGCACTCGTCAGAAAATCGAGGGGCACAGTGCGCCGCTGCCCTACCCTCCTGCCTGGCCTGCTCTCCAGCAGCGCTCTGGGGAGCCCTTCTGTTGGCCATGATGACCAGCCGTTGCAAGGCTGCCTGCATGCTATTTGAACAGGCCGCCAGGTCGCCATTGGACCCGGTGGTCATTGCACTCCCGCTGCCGCCCACCCACTCCCGCTATCCTCGGGAGCAGCACTTCACGCTGGGCGGGTCTTAATTGGCCCACCCACATAAAATGGCGGCGCAGAACCAATCACCGCCTGCGTCCAGTCCCGAACGGCCCACCCGACGGGGAGAAAATTCTCCCCACCATGACAGTAGAACTTAATATTGCTTAATCTTTGAGCACTAAATGGAATTTTGCATCTTCAATGACATACTATTTTCTGCATTTATATAGAATTATACACATTAGTGCAGCATTAATTGCCTTGAATTGGAGGTTATGGATTCAAGTCCAACTCCAGATCTTGAACACATGATTTGGCTAACAATTCAGCACAGAGCCAAGGGAATGCCTTCTGTCTGTTCCAATGGACTTAAATGATCTCATGGGACTATTTGTAGAAGAGCAGGCTATTCTATCAGTGTCATGATCAGTGTTCCTTCCTCAAGCAATGCTGCACAGAAAACATTTTTTTATTCTGTCATGCAATGGGGGCATCACTGACAAGGCCAGCATTTGTTGCCCATACTTAATTGCCTTTGAGAAGGTGGTGGTGAGTCGCCTTCTTGAACTGCTGCAGTCCATCTGGCGCAAGTACACCCACAGTGTTGTTAGGGAGGGAGTTCGAGGATTTTGATCCAAGAAGGAAATATAGTTCCAAGTCAGAATGGTGTGTGACCTGCAGGGGAACTTGCAGGTGGTGGTGTTCCTATGTGTCTGCTAGCCTTAAAAATCAGTGCCATGGATTTCATGTGGTTTTTGTGAGACCTTCCAGTGCAGAAAAATGACCAGTCTTCGAATGTGATTCATTGGTTATGAGGTGCTTTGAGACATCCTGGGGATGTCACAAGGCACTTTACTCACTTCACCTTTCCAGAGCCCCTGTATCCAAATCAGGGTCACAGGGAGTCAGAGCCTGTCCCGACAGGCAA
Organism: Cetorhinus maximus; assembly: GCF_964194155.1. Classification (NCBI taxonomy): domain Eukaryota; kingdom Metazoa; phylum Chordata; class Chondrichthyes; order Lamniformes; family Cetorhinidae; genus Cetorhinus; species Cetorhinus maximus. The sequence continues at coordinate 139,630,312 of NC_135884.1, read as the reverse complement.
AGGGCACTAGGCAGGGTACACCCAGGACGGGACACCAGTCCATCACAGGGCACACGCACTAAGGGGCAATTTAACCATAGCCAATCCACCTAACCAGCAAGTCTTTGGACAGTCAGAGGAAACCGAAGCATCTGGTAGAAACCCACGCAGACAATGTGCAAACTCCACACAGAGAGAGAGAGAGAGAGACACCCAAGCGCCAACCACTGTGTCATCGTGCTGCCCTTTGACCTGGGTTGTTATATGACCCAAAATTGGGTGGCTGGCAAAAAACTATTCTTTACTCTTTAAAACAGTCACTTGTAAATATGAAACACAATCTTTACCTTCCATTTTAATCAATTAGAAACATCAGCAATTAAATTCCTCCTTTCATTAATTTATTAAAAATGGTCAATACAATAATTAAATCCAAATTTATACAAAGGATGACATTTTTCACCAGATTATTTGAGACAGTAATTTTATAGGCCATATTGAGAAACTGGGATTTATTTCCGATAACAAAAATAATTGTAAAATTGCAGAAAATGAAATCTTTAATTAATGAAGAACAAACAGCAACTGGATATGCTTGCAAAAGTTAACGTGCTACTGTCTAATCAAGCATTCGCAAAGAAATTTTATTCAGGCAAGTTCCCTAATGGAGTTGACTGCCAACCTATCAGTATAGACTTACCTGTAGATTCTTTCAAAGGGGAGCCCAACAGATTTATACTGTTGTAGGTTAAAAAAAAAGGAAAACATGGCATACTGTGGGTCAAAATATTTTGAGATTGAACTAAAGTGTGGAGGGACCTGCCTGCCAGCAAGCTGTGAAGCAAATCAAGCTTTGATTGGCTTATAGTTTTTTTACAATAATGTCCTTTCGTGGTCATTAATGTACTTTTATTTGAAGGAAGATAGCAGGGCATATCAACACGTTCAGAGACATCTGTTGTCAGACCATGGGCCATTAATGGGTGATTAATGGGGCAGATGGTATAGCAAAGGGACAAGGTGACCTTAGGTTGCCAGGGATGAAATGCAGCTGAATAAACACCAACTCGCTTAAAAGCAGAACAGTTTGCTCTTACCAGGAAGTGTTGTGCCATGAAAATAAACAATAATAATCGCATACATGAACACAATTGCTCCTCAACTGAAGCTGTTTCTTGGCCCGATTCAGACATCATAAACAATCGAGAGTGTTGGAATAAAATGGAAAATAGAACCCTGAGCTGCTATTGAAATGCACCTTTCGGAAGCAGAGAAGTCATTTGGATAAGGTGACCAATGATTGCTGGTACCTGTTGACCTGCTCTCCAGTATACGTAGATGCTTCAAAGGGGGCGGTTGGGGAGCAGAAAAGAGGAGAAATTGGCTATTTTTTAGCTTTCCATCTTCTTTCAAATTTTAACATTTAACTGAGCCAAAGTTTTGTAAAAAAACAGGGGGGGGTTTTAAGACCAAACTGAAAATTTAAAACTAACTCAGTGCAGTCTGCTTAATTGTTTTCCCATTTTCCCCATGTCTACCATTAAATTAGCACTAAACACATTCCACCATTGAATGGTAGGACAGTCTGCTTTGCAATATTGACTACAAATATGTCTTTTGTTGTAATGTTCTGGTTGTGATATCTGATGTGAAGGAAGTCTTGTGGTGCAGTCCCAGCCTCTGAGCCAGAAGCTCTGGGTTCGAGTCCTACTCGAGGACTTGATGGCCGTGGAAGGCATGTTCACAATGTGGCCAAACAGGTTGGTTATCAACCAGTAAACCCTTCTAATATATATATATATATATGGCAGGCAATAAGTATGGGAGAGTCTCCTGGCCAGCCATGCTTGATGTGGAGTGGTGCTTATTTAAGGTATAACCTCTGGTGATAGGCTGGAGGTCATTTCCAGGAAAAAAAACTAGCTATGGAAACAGACACAACTAAGTGCTTTGTTTGCCTCATGCATCACCAGAAGCGGGAAGCTTCTAAGTAGCTGATGAGAATTCATTGTGTCATTTTCCATAATAAATTAAGGATTACACAAAAAAAAGGAGAAAGTTGCAGTTAAATATATATATTACATATAAATATAATAATAATTTGTTAAAGCATTGCTACTTCAATCAAAATAATGGTCTTTCACTTCCTGACTGTTCCCCCTTCACTCTCCTCTTCCTAGGTGTGATTGCTTAAAGATCCTAGTTTGTCCTCAAATTCAAACATAATGTTGGCTATACTTTAAATGAAACATTTTGTGTGGAACTGCTCTTAGTGGTATAGTATAATAATGAAAATGGCATTCAGTCTCTTCATATGACAATTTGTTTTACTCTCTCTGTATTATGCAGTATTTCAAAGTAAAATTATTTGAGAACGATTATTAAGCTTTACATTGTTAACAGGTCTGGGGAAATGATCTTTAGCTTGGCTTCCTTGGCATTCTAGGCTTTGATCCAAACTTGTTAATGCCTAGTGACAAAAACAAAGACAAAATATACCAGAAAGAGAAATGGTGCCTTAACTTCATCAGTAGGACCACTGGATTAAGGACTGCTGATTTGCAACAGTTCTATTGCCCATTAGCCAAGTCATAAAACTTAGCCCATTTATAAAACTACTTCAAGTTTAGAACTGTTGCATTAAAAATGAAAATAGAAGAATTGTTGAACCTGATTTTAACTCCCAGATGGAAACATTGCAAAGTGCATGGCTGGCCTGTCCAGGAGTTGATTTTAACAACCAGGCGTAATTAATATACTATTAACCAACAACAGAGTGACAGGAATTCCACCACAGGGCACTCAGAGAAGCAGCTCCTGGCAAAATGTAAGCGCTCCTGAATGGGAATCTTGGTTTGTAGGTGGCGGATGGGGTGAGAGTAAACCTAGGGCACAGATTTCCTTTTGTGGCCTGAAATCTTGTCCCTCTTGACCCACAAGGGAAAAATTATGAAAACTTACTTGGCTTTGCCTATTTCTGCGCATTTCTGTTCCTAGCATATTGTCCCTGGTGGTTAGGTCACCAAGCTCACCCACTCTGGCCTCAAATCAATGGGATCCAATATCATGGGCAGAATCTTCTGTTCAGTGTGCAAGGGTGGGCCCCGCACGCTGACATGTTAAATGGCGCACGGTGATGTCACCGTGCGTCATTCCGATCTTCAGTTCGGCGGGCACGCACTGGAGTCGGCTGTGCATCCGCTGAACTGCCAAAGACCTGTTAAGGTCATTAATGAACTAATTAAAATACTTGTCAGGGCTGCCCGTCCAACCTTAAGGTTAGCAGGCAGGCAAAGAGCCCAGGTAGCTTTCACATTTTTCATGGAACCTCATGAACGGGTGGGATGAGGTTTCATGAAGGATTTATTAATGAAGTAAAATTTTTATCAAAATTCATAAACATGTCCCAGCTCCTGTGGTACTGTCACATGGGGGGACATGTCTGAATAATTTTTAAAATTCTTTTTTTCAATTTTCATGATGAAATTAATCTCCCTGAGGTAGCTCCGTGCCCCCCACCGACTCTCCCTCCTCCCCCTGCCTGCACAGGTAACACTGAGCACTTCCGGGTGCACGTCACGCTGGGCGGGCCTTAATTGGCCCGCCCACGTAAAATGGCGGTGCGCAGCTGATCGCGGGCGGCGATCGGCTTCACACCTGCTTCTGACCAGCCCGCCTGATGGAGAGAAAATTCTCCCCCAGCATTATTAAAGAGGTTCCTGTGGTGGGAAAAGGGCAGGTAAGTCCCTCATGCCATTTTAACTTCCTTCTCCCTTGTTTCTATGAGGTAGAAGCAGTTACGTTTGACCCCAAAGATTAGCTTAATTGTGTTTAATCTTTTTCCCCTACATTTTGAGGTCAGGGAGCTCATGCTGGGACATGGGTCCACAGCCACACTTCACACAAATAGCCATTCTACTGTTGCAAACATTACAGCCAAGACTAATCCTGTCCTATTTTATGTTTAAAGCCCTGAGCCTGGTCTTGCCTGCAGGTGTAAACACTTCTTTACATTTGGCCTATCAAAATCTTTGGCCAGGATTTTCCGGTCCTGCCCATGGTGGAAATTGTCACGGATAAGATGGAAAGTCTGATGGACCGGCCAAATGTCCATTGGCTTTGGGTGGGAATTTCTTTCATAGTCTCAAAAGCACCTATCAGGTCACCCCTCAGTCTTCTCTTTTCTAGAGAAAAGAGCCCCAGCCAGTTCAATAATTCCTGATAGGTATAACCTCTCAGTTCTGCTATCATTAAACATTTTAAGTATCTTTTCCTTTGCATCTATATCACTTTTTACAATATGGAGCTCAGAATTGTTCATAATATTCCAAGTGTGGACTAAATAAGGTTCTGGACAAGTTTAGCACAACTTTTGCTTTTCAGTTCTATGACTCTAGAAATGAACCCTTGTGCTTTGTTATGGCTTTATTAACCTGTGTTGCTATTTTTTCCCCAAAATCCTTAGGTTCCTTTAGCCCCTTCGGACACATAATTTTCAAATAGTAAGCGCCCGCCTTATTCTTCCTACTAAAAGTATTACCCGGCACTCATCTATATTGAATTTCATTTGTCAATTACACTCCCATTCTGCAGCTTTTAAGAATGTTTTCCTGCGTCTTGTCGCAGTTGTCCTCTGTATTTGCTGCACCCTGAAATTTGATGTCATTGGCAAATTTTGAACTTCTCATTCTAATTGTCCAATTGTTAATGTAAATGGTAAACAATAGGGTTGCAGCACCAATCCTGTAGAGCACCACTTCCCACCATTTGCCAATCCAAGTAACTATCTTTAACCCCCCAACCTCTTGAAACAGATTTTCTGTTTTGTAGAGAGCGTGCTATCTATTTTGCTATTTGCCACCTGATTCCATATGTTCTGGCCTTAAATATGAGTCTATATGTATCTCATCAAAGCCGTTTTGGAAATTCAAATGTATTAGGCCACAACATTGGCTGGAATTTTCCGGCTCCCCCTGTCGGCAGGATCTTCCAGTCCCGCCGAAGTGAATGGATGTTTGAATGGCTCGCCACAGTTCCGGCATTACCCCTGCCTCCGTCCATTATCCCTAACTAGCGTTTCTGTTACTTCTTCAAAAGAAACCTAAAGGTTAGTGAAGCCTGACTTTCCCTTTCGAAATCTGTGCTGATTACTTTCCATTATATTTTCAGTTTCCAGATGCTTTTCCATTACATCTTTGATTATGGATTTCATTATTTTACCTACCACTGACATTAAGATAATTGGTCTATAGTTCCTTGGGCTTATCCTAACTTTGTTTTTAAATAATGGTGTCACATTAGCTGTCTACCAGTTCTCTGGCAGGATTCCATTCACCTGATGAATTTTCATATATATTTTTAATAGTGTCTCTGCTAAATCTATCTTCTTTCAACATAGCTGGATGATGCAATGCACAGCACTAAATTTGATTACATTATCAGCTCTCTCTCCCCTTTCTATCTTAAAAGGCTTTATATCCTTTTTGATCTCTTCTTCTAATTCACCAGCCCATAGCTTGCACTGACAAGTGGCAGGTAACATTCGTGCCATACAAGTGCCAGGAAATGACCATCTCCAACAAGAGAGAATCTAACCATCGCCCCTTGACATTCAAAGGCATTACCATCACTGAATCCCCCACTATCAACATCCTGAGAGTTACCATTGACCAGAAACTGAACTGGACTAGCCATATAAATACTTTGGCTACAAGAACAGGTCAGATGCTAGGAATCCTGCGACAAGTAACTCACCTCCTGACTCCCCAAATCCTGTCCACCATCTACAAGGCACAAGTCAGGAGTGTGATGGAATACTCCCCACTTGCCTGGATGAGTGCAGCTCTCACAACACTCAAGAAGCTGGACACCATCCAGGGCAAAGCAGCCCACTTGATTGGCACCATATCCACAAACACTCATTCCCTCCACCACCGACGCACAGTAGCAGCAGTGTGTACCATCTACAAGATGCACTGCAGGAATTCATCAAGGCTCCTTAGGGAGCACCTTCCAAACCCATGACCACCCCCATCTAGAAGGACAAGGGCAGCAGATAGATGGGAACACCACCACTTGGAAGTTCCCCTCCAAATTATCCGCCAGCCTGACTTGGAAATATATCGCCATTCCTTCACTGTCACTGGGTCAAAATCCTGGAACTCCCTCCCTAACAGCACTGTGGTGTACCTACACCACATGGACTGTAGCGGTTCAAGAAGGCAGCTCACCACCACCTTCTCAAAGACAATTAGGGATGGGCAATAAATGCTGGCCCAGCCAGTGAAGCCCACATCCCGTGGATAAATAAAGAAAATGTTGGTTTTTTGGTAAATACCAAGGCAAAGTAATTATTTAATACTTGTGCCATTTCCCTGTCATTATCTGTGTGTTTATCATGTATACCCCTTAGCGGCCCTACACTTATCTTAAGTTTTCTTTTGTTATTTATGCGGCTGTAAAAAACCTTATTATTTCTTTGATATTCCTTGATAATTTAATGTTGTAGTCTCTCTTTGCCTGCCTTTTGGTATTCTCTTTGTCGTCTTCATCCCTTATTATAAATGTACTTAGTGCCCATTTCTTTAGCTTAATTTGTCCCTTTTTTATTCATCCATGGTATGTCATTACCAGTAAGTTTGTACTTTGCTTTTTAAAGGGGCATATTTCCCCTTGTTTTATTGATATAAATGTTTCCCACTGCTGCCCTATTTATTTGTCTGTCACTAGTATGTTCCAGTTTATTTTCCTTTAGTTTTATTCCCATCTCTGGGGCAGGATCTTCCAGTCGGCGACCAGGGGGCGGGGCCCGCTTGCCGACGCGGGATGACATCAGGTGGAACTCCCTATGTCACCCCGCGTCATTTCCATTTTCAGGCCAACAAGCAATAGAATCCAACATATAACTCTTTCCATCATGAGCAGGTACACTGAGTTTTGGGCAGATTTAATGTGCTGGAGTTGATGAGTTTGGGAATGGGCGGTAGGCAGTCGGTTGAGATGTGGGATGGGATCTTTCTTTTTTGGCAGGTGGCTTGCGCATGAAAAAGCAGCAAGGCACCCGCGCTGACTCTTAGGAGGAAGGTCTACCGCATCTTCTGCCCATCAGGCAGCTAAGTGGACAATGATGGGCTTTAATCCCAACTGAGGACCCCCGAATATGACATATTGCTCGCCAAGAGCTGCCAGCCAATTAGAGGCTGCAATGGCAACGCCATAGGGGAGACCGTGGCTGCTGCCAGAACATCGGCTCCTGGAGTCCGAGGAACGTAGAGCGACACAGGAAAGAGGTAACCAGGTTGGGGGTGGGGTGGGGGAGGGTGGGGGGGGCGGAGGGAGGTGAACATAAGAAAGTAAGAAATAGGAACAGGAGTAGACCATTCGGCCCCTCAAGCCTGCTCCACCATTCAATGTGATCATGGCTGATCTTCTTGTGTTTCGATTTCCACATTCCAATAACACCGATAATCTTTGATTCCCTTGCCTCACAAGAATCTATCTACCTCTGCCTTAAAAATATTCAATGACCCCGCCTCAACCATCTTCTAAGACAGAGGATTGCAAAGTCGCACAACCCTCTGAGAGAAAAAATTTCTCCTCATCTCTGTCCTAAAAGGACGACCCTTAATTTTAAAACAGTGCCCCCTAGTTCTGGACTCCTCCACAAGAGGAAACATCCTTTCGACGTCCACCTTGTCAAGGCCGTTCAGGATCTTGTATACTTCAAGAAAATCACCCCTCAATCTTCTAAACTCCAGTGGAAACAAGCCCAGTCTGTCCAACCTTTCCTCATAAGACAACCCACATTCCAGGTATCAATCTAGTAAACCTCCTTTGAAACGCCTCCAATGCATTTACATCCTTCCTTAAATAAGGAGACCAAAACTGCACATAGTATTTGAGGTGCGGTCTCACTGATGCCCTGTATAACTGAAGCATAACATCCTTATTTTTATGTTCAATCCCTCTCGTAATAAAGGATAGCATTGCATTAGCCTTCTTAATTACTTGTTGTACCTGCATACTAACTTTTTGTGATTCATGTACTAGAACACTTGGATCCCTCTACACCTCAGAATTATGCAGCTGTCCTCCATTTAAGTAGTACTTTGCTTTTTTGTTCCTCATGCCAAAGTGAACAACTTCACATTTTCGCACATTAAACTCTATTTGCCAGATCTTTGCCTACTCACTCAACCTATCCATATCCACCTGCAACCTCCTCATGTCCTTTTCACAACATACTTTCCTACCTGTCTTTGTGTCATCTGCAAATTTAGCCACCACGTCTTCACTCCCTTCATCTAAGTCATTGACGTAAATTGTAAAAAGTTTAGGCCCCTGTGGGACTCCACTCGTTACATCATGTCAATCAGAAAAAGACCCATTTATGCATACTCTCTGCTTTCTGCCAGCCAGCCAATCTTCTATCCATGCTAATGTGTTACCCCTTACACCATGCGCTTTTATTTTCCATAATAACCTTTGATGTGGCACCTTATCAAATGTCTTCTAGAAATCCAAGTACAGTACGTCTACAGGCTCCCCTTTATCCAATGCGCATGTTACTCCTTCAAAACACTCCAAGAAATTGGTTAAATATGATTTTCCTTTCACAAAACTATGCTGACACTTCCCAATTGCCTTGAGCTCTTCTACATGCCCAGCTATAATCTCCTGAATGATCGATTCTAACGACAGATGTCAAGCTAACTGGTGGGGGGGAGGAGGTGGGGAGGTGGGAAGAGTGGCGGGGGGGAGGTGTGGAGCTGGAGGGCAGGGAGGGGAGGGGCAGGTGTCTCACGGGAAGTGGGGGGCCATGGGGGTCAGCAGTAAGGGCAGGGGGTGCCTGTAGGTGAATACCACCCCTCATCCCATGTGCATGCCCTTGATCATGCACAGATTAGTGCAGTTTGTGGGACCCCCCCTCCACTCCCCCACTCCAGCTGACATGCAGCCCACACAGTTTTACCAGTCGTGCAAGCTTACCCAGAGCTGGGAAGATGGCAGAGGAGGCAGGAAGAGGCCTTTAAGTGGCCATTAATTGGCCACTGAAGAGACTCAAATGGAGGCAGAGCAGGGAGGTCATGAACTTATTTCTGTTGGAGGTGGGAAAGTGTCGGGTATCAGTCCCAACTTAAACCCACCAAATTTTCAGGCCCTCCTGCCTCCTTCCTCATCTCCTGTGGGGGCAGAAGATTCTGCCCTTTGTTTCAAATATTGGGTTAAAACCTGCATAATTGATAGTGTGTCAGTAAGCTCCAACTCAGGAACTGCTGATTTCACTTCAGTGTGTTAGGTTGTGTGCGTGCAAACTCCCACCCAACATTGTGGGAAGTGTCTTAATCACTAATCATTAATCACTCAGTTAGAGTGATATCTTTCACCCTAACTTTGGGCCCAGAAGTTTCCTGGGCTTCCTGGAGTTTGCCAGTTAAAGCAAGGCAAGTAACCAAGGGGGCTGATGCACTGTCAAGGAAATATGCCAATAATAAATACTCTACTTGCAGCTGCTTTCTTACCTGCTTGTGGGAAAGGGTTTGTTTATAATACTTTTGCTGAGAGGTTCCTTCAAAAATCTGGAACTGTCATCGACACTTTGAAAGTTTCACCTATTCCTTGGAGCTTTGGGAGTCTGATCTGCACTTTGAAGATCTAATTGGACCTCAGGTGAGGACCGAAGATGAGCAGCAAAAGCACCAGCAACCTGCTGGTCACTGACCTGTGGTTCTACAGGAGAGAGGGAACTAGCAGAGAGGTGCAGCTTGCAGGAACCTATATCCATATACCAACTACAGGCGGACGATAAGCTTCCTCAACATACAGGAACACCAATGTCCCATGGAGGCTCAGAATGTCATGCCAGGTGATGGCAGACATTACAGCCTGCTAGAACAAGACCTACCCCCAGTTGGACCTGATGAGCATGCTTTATCAATGGTTTTCAAAGCCACCACTGCCCTCAATTCTTTTGCCTCTGGATCCTTCCAGGGCTCTGCCAGAGACTTTTGCAGGATCACTCAGTCAATGACACACAAATACAGGAGACAGGTTTGTTTTCCATGACCACTAATTATATCAACTTTTCCTGTGATGATATCAGTCAGAATAAGCGGGTGTTCAGGTTTGTGTCTCTAGCTGGCTTTCCACAGATGGAGGATATTATTGACTATATACAAGTGGCAATTCGGGCACCCTAGATTTTGCAGAAGTGCTCATCAATATCAAGGGCTTCCACTCTGTCATTGTGTAACTGGTGTGTAATCACAAAATGCTCTTTATGCAGGTCTATGCAAGATTCCCTGAGAACTGCCTTGAGGCTTATGCCCTGCGGCAGTCCATCCTCCCAAACTTCCCATCTTCGCACCTGGAAGCAGAGTTACCAGTTGTCTCCTTGGAGACCAGGGATATTTACTTAAAATGTGGCTAATGGCACCAATTAGACGCCAAGGAATGAGGCTCAGGAGAGCAACAATGAATGCCAGATATCTATCAGATATGCCATTGACCAAGCCATTGACATGCTGAAGATATACTTCAGGTGCCTGGACAGATCTGCAGTTACCTTTCAATATGCACCAACCAGGGTCTCCAGAATGCTCATGGTGTGCTGCACACTGCACAACAGAGCCCAGGCTGTAGGAAGAACGAAGTGCAAAACACAGAGCTTCTTTGAAGGATACTGCGGAAGGTGAGGAGGAGGAAGAAGATGAGGAAGCTGTTATTCCCTAACAGCGCTGTGGGTGTACCTACACCACATGGACTGCAGTGGTTCAAGAAGGCAGCTCACCACCACCTTCTCAAGGGCAATTAGGGATGGGCAATAAATGCTGACCCAGCCAGCGATGCCCACATCCCGTGAATTAATAAAAAGAAAGAGAAGGTGATGAGGCCAATAACCAGCCAGGGATGCACACTGCTACAGGATGCTGAGGATGCATAACATTGCATAGGGGATAGTGAGTATCAGTGGTGAATGGATTAATGGAGATCTGAGGAAGTGCAGAGACAATGGGTGCACCTGCAAGGTATGTTGGTGTGAAGAGTGATGTGCTACAATAGGCTTAAGGAGGTTGAGTGATACATAAAGCAGGATTTAGGTGAATGTGCAATGCTGTCACCTTTCCTGTCCTGGTTAGGTCATTAAAGTGCTTTCCGCATTGGATCGAGCATCATGGCACTACACTCTTGATGCTACTCTCTTTTGTCATCTCCAACCACAACTTCTTGGCCTCCACTGCAGACTTCTTCCCAATTCATCGGGAAGAGTCTCTTCCTCTCGGTCCTCACACCCCCAGCAGCACATCTGTGAATAAGGGCATAGCCTTTACACGTCTTGCTTCTATTTCTGACCTCCCTTCAGTCTTGATCTCAGCTCCAACTACTTCAACTTGCATCTCTGGCTTTTTCCTTTAAATACCGGAATTGAGCTTGTGCCATGTGGGTCATCATCATGCCTGCTGACAGAGCCATCCCTAGGCTACGGCAAATCGGGGCAACCACCCCAGGCCCCGCACTTTTGCGGGGGGGGGGGCTCTGCACTTCAACATCATGGCGTCAGATGTTATATTATTCCAAACTAGTTAACGTCTTTAAAGCGCATGGTGTCTGACCTGCGAGGAAAGTCACATACTTGCTGTGTTTGTTTTTGGCCCCAGGGAATTTAAACCCTTATTTTATATTTCTTCCAGTATGCATTTGCGTCGAACATTTGCTTTGCATTGGAAGATGGACAGTCATCTTTTTTTAAGTCGAATTATTTATTGCATCGTGTCTGTCATTTTTTTTTTTAAAGTTGAACGCAGTGAATGTTCTCACTCCGACATTTAGGCCAGAGTATTCCAGCCCCCCAACCACCACCACCACCACAGTGGGGCCGGCGATCCCTTGAAATCTCCATTCGTATGTGAGTCTGGAAAATTCCGGCCTTAAAGTTTTCTCCAGTTGTGGTGTGAGTAAAAATGTTCTAACGGAATCCCATAGAGATCATGGATTTCTCCTTAACGAAAGGAGAGCCAACAATTATGCTCAGCCTTGGAAACAAGGTATAGTTTCACATGCAACACAGTTATCACAGTCAATAGTGCAACATGTGCTTATAACCGAGTGCTCGGTAGCTGGGATGCTGCTGGTGCTCCTTTTCACACACACGCTCTGGGGCCCAGCTGTCAGAGGAAATGTATAAAAATGTTATGGGGGGACCACACAGTATGATTTTCCCTGGGCCCCACACCCTCCAAGGGGCAGCCCTGACTGCTGACACTAATCGGACAGGGAACCTAGGAATAAAACACTCATGAAGTCGCTGTGTTAAAAAAGCTACTGATAGATATGCTTAGTATATTTCTGGGTTTCCCACGGGCTATCAGGCCCTGCTCCTGGCACATCTGCACATTAAAATCTACCTCATAGTGACTGATTAAATCAAATGCATTTTCCAAGCTCTGCATGAACTGACATGTAAAATGGTGAAGGGACTCCAGTGGCAAAATAATTTGTTGATGAAGGATATTTTTCCAGTACTCTACATTGAACAATTTCTGTTAATTTGTTCTCAAGTTACTATAGCAATAAACAAGTTAAGACACGTGAGTGCTTCATGATTTTGCATTCTCCACACACCACAACCGTCTGTCCCATGTTATTCATTTAGCCCTGAAAACTCACTTGCTCATGCAAACCGCAATGTCCTGAGCCTTATTGTCAACTGTCCTGTACTAAGTAGAGGATGTCCAGGTACCTAAGTGTAAGTTCATTATTCCGCAGTGTCTTCATTCCTGATGCTATTCAAGGTATAAGAGACTCTGAACTTGGCTAAGTTTGTTATAATAGTTTTACTCACTTAGGTTTTCTATCAATCCACAATGTCATTGACAAACTAAAAAAGAATTTGAAACCACAATCAGTACAACTGTGCAATGTGTTTTTCAATGCATCTTAAAGCGTTTAAACATAGTAAGTATTGTCAAAGTCCCATATCAGTGAATGCAAATGGCTGTAACCTCAACTAAATTGCCAATCCAGGTCATCATCTTTCCGATGGAAAACTTCTTAAAATCTTTGGATCCACCACTTGTGTCCTGCACCATGAATGACAACCTATTTCTGGGGGACAGTTCCCAACACAATAAAGTTGATACCGGGATACATCTGCTAATGTCTTGGTTTGGTCCATTAAGCAAATGGTTTCCACGCAACTGATTAGCTGGATTTGAAATTACACCATGGAATATAACTTGCCCACCTGAAATTCCTCTCTCCAGTCTTTGGATTGTGGTATTAACCCATCTGAATTAAGGGAAAGAGGAAGTCTAGCATGAATATTTTCATATATTTAGTACAGTTTCAAGGCACATTCCAGTTTGTGTGGTTTATCTGCCATTTCATAATTGAGTCACAATCACTCAACATATGTCATTATACATTGCTTGTGTCAATTTCTTGTTACGGTATCTAACTTATGAATGTGAAAAATATACGGTTACAGTATAACTATGAAATACCCTTACTACAGTCTTCAGCCAATTCGATTCACTCCAAGTGATATCAAAAAATGGCTGAAGGCACTGGATACTGCAAAGGCTATGGGCCCTGACAATATTTCGGCAATAGTACTGAATACTTGTGCTCCAGAACTTGCTGCACACCTAGCCAAGCTGTTCCAGTACATCTACAACATTAGCATCTACCCAGCTATGTGGAAAATTGCCCAGGTATGTCCTGTATACAAAAAGCACGACAAATCCAACCCGGCCAATTACCGCCCCATCAGCCTACACTCAATCATCAGTAAAGTAATGGAAGGAATCATCAACACTGCTATCAAGCGACACTTGCTTAACAATAACCTGCTCACTGGTGCCCAGTTTGGGTTCCGCCAGGGCCACTCAGCTCCTGTCCTCATTACAGTCTTAGCTCAAACATGGACAAAAGAGCTGAACTCCTGAGGTGAGGTGAGAGTGACCGCCCTTGACATCAAGGCAGCATTTGACCGAGTGTGGCATCAAGGAGCCCTGGCAAAACTGGAGTCAATGAGGATCAGGGGGAAAACTCTCCGCTGGTTTGAGTCATACCTAGCACAAAGAAAGATGGCTGTTGTTGTTGGAGGTCAGTCATCTCAGCTCCAGGACATCACTGCAGGAGTTCCTCAGGGTAGCGTCCTAGGCCCAACCATCTTCAGCTGCTTCATCAATGACCTTCCTTCCACTATAAGGTCAGAAGTGGGGATGTTCGATGATGATTGCACAATGTTCAGCACCATTCGTAACTCCTCAGATACTGAAGCAGTCCATGTCCAAATGCAGCAAGACCTGGACAATATCCAGGCTTGGTCTGACAAGTGGCAAGCAACATTCATGCCACACAAGTGTCAATGACCATCTCCAACAAGAAAGAATCCAACCATTGCCCCTTCATGTTTAATGGCATTACCATCACTGAATCCCCCACTATCAACATCCTGAGAGTTACCATTGACCATAAACTGAACTGGACTAGCCATATAAATACTGTGGCTACAAGAGGAGGTCAAAGGCTAGGAATCGTGTGATGAGTTACTCACCCCCTGACTCCTCAAAGCCTGCCCACCATCTACAAGGCACAAGTCAGGAATGTGATGGGATACTCCCCACTTGCCTGGATGAGTGCAGCTCCTACAACACTGAAGAAGCTGGACACTGTCCAGGATAAATCAGTCTGCTTTATTGGCACCACATCCGCAAACATTCACGCCCTCCACCACCGACGTACAGTAGCAGCAGTGTGTACCATCTACAAGATGCACTGCAGGAATTCACCAAGGCTCCTTAGACAGCACCTTCCAAACCCATGGCCACTACCACCTAGAAGAAAAAGGGCAGCAGATAATGGGAACACCACCACCTGGAAGTTCCCCTCCAAGACACTCACCATCCTGACTTGGAAATATATCGCCATTGCTTCACTGTCGCTGGGTCAAAGTCCTGGAACTCCCTTCCTAATAGCACTGTGGGTGTACCTACACCACATGGCCTGCGGTGGTTCAAGAAGGCAGCTCACCACCACCTTCTCAAGGGCGACTGGGGATGGGCAATAAATGCTGGCCCAGCCAGCGAAGTCCACATCTTGTGAATGAAAAAAAAATTACTCTAGTGTAAAACGACTCAAAGAGGCCTTTGAGGAAAAAATATTGAAGGATTCACTGAATCTTGGTAAATGCATTGCCAATTTACAAAGAATTTTTATGCTCACATTACTCAACATTGAATGAATAAATACAGAATGATTCAAACTGAATTCCATGTTTGGATGAAAATTATACTTGGCATAAATGTGGATTGCTGGATATCACTATATATTTGATTTTTCTGGCGAAACAGTGGAGACCTATCTAAATTGGACTGTTAGGGCTTTGTGTTCAAATATCAAGTTGGCTTGCCTGATTTAGAAAGGGAGAGAGATCTTCTACAAAGGTCCTTGTTCTAGAAACGTGCAGAAATTAAGCACTAGTGTTGCATGGAATGATATGATTTGTCTCAGGAAATTCAACCTGACTACATAATCTCGTTAGGTGTTATTTTAATGTTTGTGCCAATTTTACTGATTGCATATTCCTTAGTCCTGCCTTATATTTTACAAATTTTTAATTGGGTGGATGAAACAGCCCTGATTGTAGTGCTTCCTGCTGACCTTGTGTTATGATGTGAGGTCAATTCATTATAATAAGTATTTGGCACTCTGAAAGTACAATTATTGGTATGCTGGGGACATAGTGGGTTTTGGGGAAGATTTTGCGAAAGCAGCAACTTTTAAAAGGTTGTTGGTCGCCTTTAAAGACAACTTGCACTTGTAAGCAAAAAAGGGTGACTGAAGACAGATAAGGAGTGAAAATTGTACCATCCTGTGACACTGCTTTGGAGGTCCCGCAGACTAAATGGCTTTTTAAGAGGTGAGGGGCATTCTGCACAAATTGCAGGAGTGGCATGAATGGAGGTGACAGAGTGAATGAATGCAATCTCACTTGTGGCCTGAACCAAGGAGCATGCAAGGAAAAAATGTTGCAGCACTATACAAAGCTGTCCAGGAAACTGCTAACAAATGGCTTCATTTTGCAATGTTGACTTACAAGGCACTTTAACTTTACTTCAATCTAAATTGCCAATACTGCCAAACGTTAATCTTTGCAAATGCACAGTCATTCCAAGCCACTGTGTGATGATGCCATATCAATGTACAAACCACATAGCCCACTAAATATGGCAGGCAGAAATGCCAACTATGCAGCCACTTCGAGACAGCTGAAAGCTACCTGTTAACATATTCATAAATGGCAGACGGGACACTTAGTTGGCACAGAAATGGCTCCTAAGTCTGATAGCTGGGCAAGGAAGTGAGGTGACATCCTCCCCTTTGCGGGTAAAGAACTCTGGACCTCCTTTGGGCCTCCTCCACCAGGGCCTACAGTACTACATCTGAGAACCTGTGCACCCTCCTGCTCAGTCCTTGAGTTATTCTGAAATGTGCCACTAAGTGTCAACCAGCCTATTCCACACCTTCAGTGGAAATGGGTGAGAGGAAGCCACGTATACTACTCCTCAAAAATCGCATCTTATCAGCCCTTGAATGCTAATGCTGGAGGTTTCTGGTTTAGCCCATCCATGCAAATTCAAATTGTGGTAATCAGCATATAGGACCAAAATTGTGTGCTAAATCTGGACTTTCAGACAGCTTAGTCTTATTACCACTGGGCCCATTTTCACCCTTTTGCCAAAATAACTCCCTTGTTTCCTTCACACACTCAGAGCATCCCAAACACTTCAGGACTAAGCAATACCAATTCTATTGCTGTTATACCCTTAATAAACTTGTCAAGTTATCCAAATCTCTATCAATATGATTTTGATCTGATAAACATGTACTGATGAGCTTAGATCATTTTTTCCAACAGGGTTTGATTAAGAAATTTGAAGCATAGATATTCAAAGCACAGTACAGCATTTAAAGGATTACCTCATTATGTAATCTGTGCATCTCTGAAATTAAACATGGGACAGGGGAACCTTTCTCTACTGAAACTGGCCTGGTTTAGTCACTGAAGGGAAACCTAGTTAGTGAATTTCAGTTTTAGGCAGCCGTAGGATGGGAATCCATAAATCCCATGTTATGAAGTAAATGCCTTTATCAGTGTCCTACTAGACCTGTGCAGACATAGTCTGATATTTAGGTGCCTCAAGGGCCTATGTAACAATTGAACATTCATTTAACGGTTATTGACTTGACAACCTCTGCTGCTTTGATCTGAATCTTTTAGGTGATGATAAGTATCATTAAAGCCTAACAAGACTAGGCAACCATAAAAAGGAGTGTATCCCTATTTTGATTATTAGTTTCTGTGCTATGCTCTACCTCTCAAGTTCAGATAAAAGAAACAAAAGTGTGCAGACCTTCTGTCTGTTCTGCAGCAAGGATGCAGCTCTCAAAGTTTTCACTGTTTCATTACCAAATCTTTTGATCTATAGAAAGAGGGTTTCAAAGCACAATTTAAAAAAATCTGGCTTCTCCACTACCAGCAATCTCTTTAAATCCATCTCCCCTGCCCACTCCATTCTCACTTCCAGTAAGTGCAAGTTTCATGGACTTCTTTGTCACAAAGATTAAGACAACCCTTTCAACTTCCTCTGCCATGTCCCGCCCTTCCTCTTGCCACTAAACCAAACTTCTCTCAGTGATTCCCTCTGTCTAGCCTGGGACTTGTAGCATAAGGGGTTAATTCTAACAGTGTAATATGCTAATCAGACACTGTGCACATCATCACAGGAAATGATACAATTTCACATGGATTGCTCTCTCTTGCAGCCTTGTGAAAGATGTAGCCAGCACAGTAAGATTTTCCTCAAAACTCCCATGACATGGACCTCTGCAGTTCATTAATTATTCTGTATTAGACTAACAATACCAAGAATATTATATGGTGGCAGTGAATGCAAGAACAGTTATGGAGAAGTCTCTGCCATTGCTGGAAAGTTTCAAAAAGGTTGCAGGCCTCAACCAAGCAGAAGCACGGCTGAATTGGTATTGGAGATTTGCCAGATATTACACTGCATCGGGCCGCGTTGCAAAGGTGAGCAATGAGTAGGTCAGTACACTGTTATATGATAAATGAGATGGGTGACAGTGGAGATGATAGCCTCATCAGGCAGCGTGTCAATGAGGACAAAACCATGTATGATGAAGTAATCAAAGCATTTGATACATACTTCAACCTGAGAAAGAGTACCATTGTTGAAATAGGCTAAATTTAACAAACATACCCAATAACAAGAGCAAAGTAATGCATTTATAAAAAACTTGTATAAACTTGTAGACAACTATGGGTATGGCACCCTAAAAGAGACATAATTCTCCTGGGAGTGTTGGTTGATGCCTTGTCTGATCACTTGCAGTCGAGAGATGATCTAATCTTAGCAAAGACAACCCAACTGAACAGATAAGCAGAGGTCAGGAAGCAAAATTGACCTTTGATTTAAGGTGATAGGGAAACCCTATCTCAAAATCAGCTGACTTAGAGTTTATCAAATTTAAAAAACAGAGAAACTGTGGTAAAAAAGCAGGGGAGACAGGAAGAGTGTCCATCAGCAGCCCCAGCTAACTGAAATTGGTGTAGCAGGGAAAATCACAGGCAGGAAAACTGCCCTGCCAAAGAGGCTGAATGGCATTTATGCAGAAAAATGAGTCAGTTCCAGGCTGTATGCCACAGCAAGAAGCCTGTACACAGTATAAACAAAGGGAAGACTTCGAAAGGTGGCAAGATCCATGGGGTGGACGATATCCATGATATTTAGGTGCCTTTCCTTGGAGAGACCCAGGTACCAAGTGGAAACTACTGGAGTGCTGATATCCTAGTAGAGGGAAATAAGATGCACTTTTAGTTAGACACTGGTGCAGGAGTTTCAGTTCCTTCTGATGCTGAACCATGGTTGAAGAGAAGTTCCCTTGAGCCATCATGCAAAAAACTATATGGACTGGGAGGGATAGGACTCAAGGGGTGGAATCGAACCAGAAGTGTGGCCATGGGTGGGTAACACGACATTTTACCTGTCGGTTGCAATGGCGGCTCTTCACACCGTATTGTTCCAAACCCGCCACGTTGATTATGCATTCCCAGGAAACGCACCGTTTCCATGGTGAGCAGGCTCTCATTCGCCCGCTATGCCATCACCTCACTGCTTCAGCACACCAGGGCCATATTTAAAGTCCGGCCACGTGCACATCTCTCAGCGCTTCCAGCCTCCGACTGCTGCAACGAAGGCATGGCCCTGAAAGTCCTAAAGACTGCAGCCCACAGTTTCAATGATGTGTCCCTCGAGCATCTTTTAGCCGTAGTGGAGGCTCATCATGATGTTCTCTGCCCCAGCTCTGGCCACAGGATGGGCAGCAACCTCACTAATCTGGCTTGGGAGGCGGTGGCAGCAGTGGTCAGCTGTCCTGCAAATGAGTACGGCCACCCAGTGCTGCTACAGGATGAATGGTCTCATCCGTTCCACCAAGGTAATTCACTCTTCTCATTACTTTCAACGTACACACTCACAAGCCCATCACACATCCACAGGGATCTCACACCTCAACAAACACCACTAACTCTCACACACACCCTAACATCTTCCTCAGGCTCATATCCTCTCGAGCTCACATCCTCATCCTGTCCATGGCTCCGCTCACCACACAGACATTCCATGCAGTGCCATGTGTCCTGCTCACACTCTCTCCATCTGTCTTCATGCAAGAGAAGCCTGCTCGCATTAGCAGGAAGAGGTCCCAGACCGGGGTAGAGTGGCCCATATTAGGCCCCTCATTCACTTTGAGGACTGTGGCATTGCACTGACTGGTGAGCACATAGACCGTGCCTGCGGTGATGGTGAGGTCGGCAGTGAATACCCATCTGAGGATCCTGCACCACATCACCCCTCTCTCAACGCAATTGTGAGTGCTCTCTCTCCTGCTTTTGACTCTGCTGCCATGCACTAATTATCTCTACTTTGGTTCACAGGGAGCTCTGCCAAGCTACCGATGCCCTCAGCCAGCCATTCCTCAGCTCTATCCATATCCTCCCCTCCAGCCAAGAGGACACTTCCTCCATTGAAAAGCTGGAAATAAGCAACCTGGAAGACACTTCACAACGCTTATCCACACCCTGCACCATCGCAGAGACACACACCTTGGTGGAACCTAGACCTAGAGCAGGCTCAGGTTCACAATCTGGTGGCCACTGCACGGACCCATGCCCACAGCAGCAGGAGGCAGGTTTGTGTGAGCTCCCCGGCACTCGGAGGACTGCTGGTGATCAGGTATCTGTGAGGTCTGAGTCAGATAACGAGCCTCTAGACTTGGCATTCCAACTCACCCTGGAGAGTCAGCAGAAGGCATAGGAACATCACGCAGAGATGTTGGAAGCCCCCAGAAGAGTGGCAGGCCGGTCAGTGGAGTGTGTCCGCTTGCACTCTGATGAAGTGATGCCCACATGTACATGTGTGAGGGTCTCCATGGGGAGGATGGTAGATGCCATGGGGACCCTTGTCCAGCAGAATGCGGAGATGTGTGCAGACCAGCACTGGATCGCGGGAGTCATTGGTGAGGTCCTGCAGTGGCAACTCAAGAGGTAAACTGGGTACCTCAACGTCGTTCCAGGTGCTCCTTCCCTTCAAGGAGTCAGGCCGGGACCCCCTTGTTCGCAATGAGAGGAGGAGTGGCAGCTGGACACCCCTGGGTCTCCACTCAGGAATCTCAGAGGCCGCCCTCTCCCTCTGAGTCCCCTTTGCCTGTGAGCCCCTCAACCTCGTCCTCTGTTACTGCAGAGGGAGCAGGTGGCCAACGTGTGATTCTGGAGGGAGAAGTGCGTGGGGGTGTGTGTATGTGTGTGTGTGGGGCAGGGCCTTTAGGAGACTTGTCGAAACATTCTCCCACGTATGCGGATCCTTCATGTATCAAACTCACCTCAACGTCCTGAGCATTTTGAATGCTGCCTGCTGGGGTTCACTCTCAGTTGTCCATCTGAGCTGACCTGCATCTCTGCCCATCCAATGATCACACTCCCATGCAGCACCTGATTCTGGAGGGAGAAGTGATATGTATTTTTTAAATTCATACACGGGATGTGGGCTTCGCTGGCTGGGCCAGCATTTATTGCCCATCCCTAGTTGCCCTTGAGAAGGTGGTGGTGATCTGCCTTCTTGAACTGCTGCAGTCCATGTGGTGTAGGTACACCCACAGTGCTGTTAGAGAGCGAGTTCCAGGATTTTGACCCAGCAACAGTGAAGGAATGGCGATGTATTTCCAAGTCAGGACGGTGAGTGACTTGGAGGAGAACTTCCAGGTGGTGGTGTTTCCATCTATCTGCTGCCCTTGTCCTTCTAGATGGTAATGATCGTGGGTTTGGAAGGTGCTGTCTAAGGAGCCTTGGTGAATTCCTGCAATGCATCTTGTAGACGCTGCTACTGTGCATTGGTGGCAGAGGGAGTGAATGTTTGTGGATGTGGTGCCAATCAAGCGGGCTGCTTTGTCCTGGACGGTGTCAAGCTTCTTCAGTGTTGTGGGAGCTGCACTCATCCTGGCAAGTGGGGAGCATTCCATTACACTCCTGACTTATGCCTTGTAAATGGTGGACAGTCTTTGGGGACTCAGGAGGTGAGTTACTCTTCAGAGGGTTCCTAGCCTTTGACCTGCTCTTGTAGCCACAGTACTTATATGACTAGCCCAGTTCAGTTTCTGATAGTAAGCCCCAAGACGCTGATTGTGGGGGATTCAGTGATGGTAATGCCATTGAATGTCAAGGGGCAATGGTTGGATTCTCTCTTGTTGGAGATGGTCGATACCTGGCACTTGTGTGGCACAAATGTTACTTGCCATTTGTCAGCCCAAGCCTGGATATTGTTCAGGTCTTGCTGCACTTGGACATGGACTGCTTCAGGAAGTGTGTGGAAGGACCTTTCGGAGCTTCGTACAAGCATTCTCCCACGCACACAGATCCTTATTTCTTATGTTCTTATTAAGGCAGAGGTAGATGGATTCTTGATAGGCAAGGGAATCAAAGGTTATTGGGGTTAGATGGGAATGTGGAAATTGAAACACAAGATGATCAGCCATGTTCTTATTGAATGG
Organism: Cetorhinus maximus; assembly: GCF_964194155.1. Lineage (NCBI taxonomy): Eukaryota > Metazoa > Chordata > Chondrichthyes > Lamniformes > Cetorhinidae > Cetorhinus > Cetorhinus maximus. The sequence continues at coordinate 139,608,202 of NC_135884.1, read as the reverse complement.
CGCAACAGGCTCGAGGGGCCGAAAGGTCTACTCCTGTTCCTATTTTCTTATGTTCTTCACACATCACACTCACCTCACTGTCCTGAGCATTTTCAATGCTGTCTGCTGGGGTTCACTTTCAGTTGTCCATCTGAGCTGACCTGCATCTCCGCCCACCCAATGATCACACTCCCATGCAGCACCTGATCTCACCCACCACGACTCTCGTTTCACTTTCGATTTGGACAGCATGGCCTGGATTCGGTTTTTCATACACTCCCCCATCTTTTTCTTCCCCCAGTCACCCATTTCCTTCCCCCCATCACAGTTGACACCACCTGCCATCACCTTCCACCTCCCCTCCGTGACCTACCAACCAGAATCCTTTTCCTTCGGGGATGTCCAGGTGAACGTGCATGCTCCCTTCCCAAAAATCCCACCCCTATTCACATTTACCTCACCGACCTCCTCCTTCCCACTCCAGGGTCCCTGTCCACCTCCGAGTCCCCAACAACCACCTGTACCATCCCTTCTACCGCTACCGTCGAACCCTCAGCCTCCCACCCTAATGCCTCAGCCTGCCCTTGGTCATTCTCACCATTCCCTCATATCATGCCCACCCTCACTTCGCTCCTGAGGAGGCATGGACCCATCAGACCTTGCACGTTCACCTGGACATCCCTCCGCTCCAGACCCCTTCCTCCCCTGAAATCCCTTGCCCCCCCTTGACCCTTTCACCACCCCCCACTTACTCCGCCCAAACCCCCTATGGAGTCCCCTCCGCCACCCCTGCTTAGTCCCTCCCCGTTCCTGACTCCCTCGGACACCCTTACTTCTTCTGCCCCCCTTAGTCCTCCCCCTACCAGACTCCATCCTCCAGCCTTACCTCTTCATACAGCCTCACTTCTTCCTCCACCCTTACTCCCTCCCCTCTCCACAGCCCTTCCTCCCCCTGGAGTCCTTCCCCCCTCTGCACTCCTTTCCCCCTCTGAACTCCATCCCTCACACCTTCTGCCCCCCTTACATCTACCTCCCCAGTTGCCATCTGCTCCTTTATTACCCCCTCCTCACTCCCATACTCCCTCCCCCTCTCATCCTCATCCCCCTGCCACCTTCATTCCACCCCCCCAACCTAACCCTCCCGACACCTCTTACTCTCCCAGTCGATCCTAAACTTTCCTCTCCCATCTCCTCAACCATAATCCATTGTGAGCATCAACGATGACTTTCCAACTTCTGTGAGCTGCTTCACAGCAGAGCCGTGTCCATGAGAATCTACTCAGCATGCCATGGATGTTCCTCCAGGGTCCCGTTGCTGTTGGGCTCCAGCATCTTCTGCTCCTCGGATGTCCACGATATGAGCAAGGCCCTGGCAGTAAGTCCTAACTTTTGCACGTCACAGTTGGCAAGACGTGTTTTGCATCGTCGTGTTTTCCTGCCAACGTGGGCAGACGATCCAGCGGGTCAGGGGGATGAGTCAGGTGGGCTGGCCTTACAATGATATGCTAATGTATTACAATAAAGTTCCCGACATCCAATGATGGAAAACGTGGCCCGCCATCGACAGGCTGAGTGAACGATTGCAAACTGATTTCATGACGCAGTGAAACCGATTTTTGGCCTTCTCGCCATATTGTCCGCTCACGCCACCAAAAACACCTGATGCCAGCGGGCACGGATGATTCCACCCCAAGGTCTTAGGAGAACTGAACACAACCCTTCAATATTGAGAGAAAGAAATCACAGAAAAATTATATGTGATCTAGAACCAGAGTTGCTCACTTTTGAGCAGGAAGGTCAGTACCAACTTGCATCTGATTTGCAGAGTAGAGGAAGTGAAAAGCTAAGCAGTTCAACCCAAAAAACATCAGAGTTGAATTGCCACATCTGTTCACAGGAGTAGAAAAGCTGACAACAGCATACCCACATACCTCTACATTCAGAAACAAAACCGGTGTGCCTGTAACACTCTACGTTCAGAAACGAAGCCAGTGTGTCTGTTACACTCTACGTTGAGAAACAAAGTCAGTGTGCCTGTTACATTCTACATTGAGAAACAAAGCCAGTGTGCCTGTTACATTCTACATTGAGAAACAAAGCCAGTGTGCCTGTTACATTCTACATTGAGAAACAAAGCCAGTGTGCCTGTTTAGAGCCAGAAAAGTTCCTGAACCATTCTTGCCAAAAGTAAAGAAGGAAATTGACTTGTTGAAGCAGGGGCCTATTTCACCTGTGACAGAACCAACAAGCTGGTGCTTGGGGATGTTCCCAGTGCCAAAACCCAATGGAACAATCAGAATTTGCATTGATCTGAAACAGCTGAACAAAGCAGTTGAATGCAAAGTTCATCTTATGACTTATGTGGATGAGAGCTTAACCAAATTGGGAAAGAGTTCAATCTTCATGAAGCTGGATGTAAATAGCGACTACCCCTTGGTGAAAAGTTTAAGTTGGTCACAACCTTCATTACTCTATTTGAGAGATTTTACTTTAACAGACAACCCTTTAGTATCACATCAGCACCAGAAATCTTCCAGAGGGCAATGTCATCCCAGAAGGACTGGATGGAGTTGTATGTTGCATGGATGATGTTCTGATCTGACTCAGATGGAACATGACACTAGAGTGAAAGCTGTGCTGTGACACCTAAAGGAAGCAGAACTTACGCTCAACAACAAATGCAAATTCTCATAGCCGACTGTCAAGTTCCTTGGGTATATTGTGGATGCATCCGGTGTCAGAGTTGATCCACAGAAGACAAGAGCAATCAAGGAGTTTCAAGCTCCTCAGAATGTGACAGAGCCCCAGAGAGTGTATGGTAAACCAAGTCGGAAAATTCCTCCCCAAACTAATAGTCATCAATGCGCCGCTATGTCAGCTGTTGCGATAGGACAATACGTGGTTCTGGAAGAGATGCTGCTATCACCTGATATTTTAGCTCATTATGCCCAGGGATACCTACTATCATTGCCACAGAATGCATCTTCTACAGGACTGGGAGCTGTAATTTCAGAAAGTGTGGACCGGTTTACTATGCATCCTGTCCACTCACAGACACTGAACAGAGATATGCAACGAAAGAGAAAGAAGCATTAGCTACTGATTGGGCTGATGAAAAGTTGACAGATTATGTTCTTGGTCTCCACTTCAAGGTAAAGACAGACCACAACTCTTAGCATCACTCTTAAATTCTAAGGAGTTAGCAAAAATGCCTCCACGAGAATGATGATTCATACCTAAGGTTGCTGCAAAGACAGAGTACATCTGGGACAGCAGCAGAATACAGTCCCGAAACCAGTGGCAAGGCCCAAACAAGATGATGTAACCATTGTTGAAGAGGTAGAAACCTTCACATCAACAGCAACCACAACTCTACAAGCAACAACCAGTGACTGAATGAAATCAGAGATGCACAGAAATCTGGTGAAGAATGTGCTCAGGTCTGAGAGTACTGCATCAAAGCAAGGTCAGCATACATGCCACATAATCCCATTCTCAGACAGTACTATGAATAGAGGGGACATCTCAGTGTAGCTGATGATTTAGTCCTCTATGATGAGAGATTGGTCATTCCGAGAGTTCTGAGACAAAACATGCTACAATAATTGCACTAATGATATTTGGGCATCACAAAATGTTGAGCCAAAGCAAAATATTCTGTTTAGTGGTCAGGTCTCTCAAAGGCACTGGAAAAGATGATATCATGCTGTATTACTTGTGCTATTCATCAGCAGGAGACATGAGAACGATTGATCTCATCTTCCTTCCCTCATAAACATGGGAATATCTTGGGATGGGCCTTGTCAAACACAGAGGTAAGATGTTCTTGATCAGAATAGACTGCTACTCCAGATAGATAGAAGTCAAGCAACTGCAGGGTCACACCTCTGAAGCAGTGATTATATTGCTGAAAGAGATATTTGCAATACATGGAATCCGAGACCTTGTAATCTCAGACGATAGACTGCAGCTTGCCAATGAATACCCAAGAGTTTACAGCATTGCATGTATTTGTCCACACTACCAGCTCACCAAGTTACCCTCAAGTTAATGGTGAAGCTGAAAGAGGGATGCATACAGTGAAAGTATTGCTGAAGAAGAACGATGACATCCAACTTGCATTTCTGGACTATCATTCAACACCACTCCGAAACGGTTTAGCACCATGTGAATTCCACTCACTACTCTCCCACACACACACTCATGCCTCAAGTACAAGCTGATGACTTGGACAAGGTGAGAGCAAAGAGGATAAATGTTGTTCCAGCCAGATGTGGAACTATGAGAAATGTCACAAGACACGCAACCTGCCAGACGTCCAATCAAGAGAGGCAGCTTGAATTTGAGACCAAGCACGCAATGGACAAGTGATTGAATAGACACTACATCAATGCTCCTACCTCATCCAGACAGGTCCCAGCAGAAGTCATCAGCTTGTACTTGAGGCATGAGTGTGTGTGGGACAGTAGTAAGTGGAGTTCACATGGTGCTAAACCATTTCGGAGTGGTGTTGAATGATAGTTCAGGAGTGCAAGTTGGATGTCATCGTTCTTCTTTAGCAATACTTTCACTGTATGCATTCCTCTTGCAGCTTCACCATTAGCTTGAGGGTATCTTGGTGAGCTGGTAGTGTGGACAAATGCATACGATACGTATGGTGAGATGGAACAGGTGTGCACTGGTTGTTATGCAGAAGCAACCTCCTACCTCGTGGAAGCAGTCATCTACCCAATTGAAGTGGCCAGAGGTGCTGCATTCATCCACCGATCCAGATAACAATCTTACTGGTGAACAAATTCTCCTCCTGCCCAGCAGTGTCCTAGAGACCACCTACAAGACTCAAAACCACAATCTCTTCCAAAGGAGAGGAGGACCCATTCTGATAGACTTGTCAAACCACCACAGTGGTTGTCATGGCAACATAGGACTTTTTTTTATTCATTCCTGGGATGTGGGCTTCACTGGCTGGGCCAGCATTTATTGCCCATCCCTAATTGCCCTTGAGAAGGTGATGGTGAGCTGCCTCCTTGAGCTTAGGAGTAGGACTTTCGACCCTTCAACCCTGGTCTGCCATTTGTTAAAATCATAGCCAATTTGGTTGTGGAGTCAACTCCACTTTCCTGCCTGCAACCCCTATAACCCTATATTCCCTTGTCTATCAAGAATCTATCTGACTCAGCTTGGAATAAATTCAATGACCCAGCCCACACTGCTCTGGGTGGAAGAGAATACCACAGACTAATGATCCTCTGAGAGAAAATAAAATTCTCCTCATCTTTGTCTTAAAAGGGAAGCCTCTTATTCTTAAACCATGTCCCCTAGTTCTAGACCCCCCAACAAGTGGAAGCATCTTCCGGTGCCAACCCTATCAAGTCCCCTGAGGATCTTAAATGTTTCAATAAGATCACCTCTCATTCTTCTAAACTCCAATGCGTATAGGCCCAGACTGTTCAACCCCTTCTTCATAAGATAAGCCCTTCATCCCAGGAGAGAGTCAAGTGAACCTTCTCTGAACTGCTTTTAATGCAATTATATCTTATTTCAAATAAGACATCCAAAACTGTACACAGTATTCCAGATGTGGTCTCACAAAGGCCCTGTACAACTGCAGTAAAACCTCCCTATTTTAACATTCCATTCCCCTTGCAATAAATGCCAACATTCCATTTGCCTTCCTAATCACTTGCTGTACCTTATAAAAATGAAGGGAGGAAGATGACCTAAGAAAAGAAAAGATTAAGGACTGAAACCAGAGTTGAGGTAGTGGTACGTTTGATCTTCACAATATAGAAATGGAAATCAGAGACCAGGGGCTGGATTTTCATTCTTGAGGCAGGTGGCAGGATCTGGGAAAATTCCAGGCTCAGCCCGCCTGCCTCGGGAGAAAGCGCAGGAAAGAGGGGACTTTATGGGGAAGCAGGTGGAGGGCAGGTGCGGGCTCCAGCCAGGCCAGCTGACCAGGGAAAGAGTTCAGGGGCTGCTGGATGTGCTGAGGCCGGCTGTTTAAAAGGCCCACCTCAGTGCAGTTATATTGAAAACTTAAGGCCCTCCAGCCTTCACACCCTATCCCTCACACACCCCTCACCCTCACATACTCCCCAGGCCCTGTCCATGCCACCTCACACCACCCACTCCCTATGGCCCTTCATGCCCCCATGCCAAGCTATGGCACTTCCATGCCCATTCACCCATTTTACACTGCATAGCACCTATGAACGCTATAGTGGCGATAGGATGTGTAAAAAAGCTTTAAAATAGTCAGTCATTGACAACTTTCCGCTTTATAAAAAAAACATTTTCACTGCAGCCCAAAATAAGTGTTAATTGTCCAGACACTTTAAAGTATTAATAACTAAAACTGAAAGCACTTGAAACCTCCTTATCCTGTGTAAATAAACATTGTGCAATTGACAGAGGATATCAGAGAGCCAGAACTGCCAATCAAACCCTGTATTTCCCTTGGGCTCATGTGTTTCAGTACTCTAATTGATGTCTGGGCTCTTAGACAAGCCCAATTGTGTATTCTTGGCTGCGTGCTGAAGCATCCATTAGACTATTGAAACACCTGAGCCCTAGGGAAAACATTGCTTGGTTGACAGATATGGATCTTTTCTGTCAATTTCCCAATGTTTGTACAAGATAAAGAGATATCAGGTGCTTTCAGCTTCAGCTATTGATACTTTAAAGTGTCTGGATGATTGACACTTTTATTGACCTGTAGTAAAAATGAGGTTTTTGTTTAAGTGCAACATTAGGAAATGAATGATTGTTTTACTTTGTTTTACACATCCTATTGTCACTATTACCAAAACTCAATAAAAGGGTTCATTGGCTCTATACAGTATATAGTGGGTGCATGGGCATGGAAGTGCCATAGGTTGGCATGGGGGGCATGATAGGCCATGGGGGCACCTTTTGTGATTACCTTTAAAAAGGTTCCCTCATGCAGACTATGGTTCACAAAACCTCTCAGGTACCGTGAAAAGCAGGCTCGCTTCTATGAAAATTGCTGAGGACTAGGACATGCCCAACCCCGCAACAGAGCTGACCAGGTCCAGAGTGCAACCTGTGGGCTTGTGACCCGTGCCCGCCTGCACACTTCAAAGGCACTCCTGAAAATCGAAACCCCGGGAATGGGGCAGGCATCCCAGGATCCGGTCCTGGCTGCCATTTTTACCTCTCCACAGAGCCTCCCCAACGGCATGAAAATCTGGTCCCATTGGTGAGATATAGTATGAGGGGCTAATTCTAACTAATTAGATATTGCGTCCATAATCACAGGAAGTGATGCAACGTCACATAGTTTTCTCTCTCTTTCAACCTTGTGTAAGATGCAGCTAGCACATTAAGATGTTTCCCAATAAAGCTCCCATTTTATAGACCTCTGCAGGCTCAGTAAATATTTAGTATTAGACTAACACTACCAAGAAAATAGTAGAGCTCATATACCTGTCTAGCTTTTCTCCTATCTTTCCTCTTGTTCACTCCCATATACCCACTCAATACTGACCAACCAGTTTCCCTCCTGACGCACACACTAGCTAATATTGTAAGTGGTTCCCTCTCCTCAGACTGCTGTTTCAGACAACTGAAGCCGCTGTACTTCGTCTCCACTGCAAACATTGTTTGCCTAACCATCAATTCCATTTTTCTCCCTGGCCGTTATCTCCAATTGATCAGACTGTGCGCAACTTCAATGCCCTTTTTATCCTGAGGTGAACATTTTATTCTTTATCTATTCCATTATAAAGACTACTTCCTTCCTCCTCTATATTATCACCAGTTTGTGTACCTGCTTCAACTCATCTGCTGCTGAAACCTTCATCTGGGTTTCTGTTACTTCTGCTGCTGGCCTCCCACTTTTTGCATATATCCTAACTCTCACCAAATCCCATTCATCCACCACCCCTGTGCTCATTGGCCTACATTGCTTCCCGGTCTGGCAACACTTTGATTTAAAAATTCTCTTCCCTTGTTCAAAACCCTCTATACCTCATTCCTCCCAATCATGAATCATAGAATAGTTACATGACAGGAGGAGGCAATTTGGTCCACCATGGCCATGCCAGCCCTCTACAAAAGCAACTCAGCTGATCATCTCACCCCCATGTCCTTTCCCTGTAGCCTTACATTTTTTTTTTCCCTTCAGGTACTTATCCAGTTCCCTTTTGAAAGCCACAATTGTATCTTTCAATTCTAACCTCCTTCAGTCCTACAATCCTTCGAGAATTCTGCGTTTCTCCAACTCTTGATTGCTGTGGCTGCCCCACTTTTGCCTCAGTACAGGTGCCTTCAGCTGTCTGGGAGTTCCCTCGAGTCTCCAGTTTTCTCTCATCCTTTAAGATGCTACTTTAAACCAACTTCTTTGACAAAGCTTTTAATGACCTGTCCTAATATTTCCTTATTTGTCTTAAATTGTTTGATTACACTTCTGTGAAACCCCTTGGAACATTTTACAATGGTAAAGGCCTTGATTCTGCGCCTTCCCACTTCCACCTTTGCCGTAGGAACTCAGGAAGAGGCATTCAACCCCTTGTGCTGCTGCCGCCTCCATATTATAACTACCTACTCTAAACCCAATTTCCTCCTATTTCTCTTTCACATTTTTCTCAATTTTTCATTTAATTTTCCCTTCACTTCTACAAATAGCTCAGCCTCACTTGCCATTTGACAATGCACGCCATGCTCAAATAACCCTCAGAACATTTCTTCTTACTTTTCCTTTATACTTCAAGTATTGATCCTAAATTGATCCTATTTTCTGTACGGCGGAATAGAAAAATTCAAAGCATTAACCATCTATTTTAACCACTGCAGAGGAAATTCCATACTCAGGGGTTAATTTCATAAGGAACTAATTAAAATGCATTTTAGCTTTTTATCAACTTCTCTTTGTGTCGGTGCAGAACATTCATTTGGTCAGACAAAAGGCTGAGTAGGGAATGAGAAAATTTAGCAGTGAAACAAATAAGCTGATAAAAGTAAATATGAGATTGAGGCAGGAAGTATCTTTCTGAGACCATTCTGTTAATTCTTTTAAAGCTTCTTGAAGCAATAGCTGATTCATAGAGCACTGCTGAGAAAGGTTAGTCCAAGATAGCACTTAAAAAACAGGAAGATTGAACATTAGTCTGTGAAGTGCACAATGACCAGATACCATAACAATGAATGATGTTAGGCTATAAAATGTATTACGTAATACAAGTCAGGTTATTGACTGGGAACAAAATTATATGCTTGTGTATGAGTGAGTCCAGACCAGATTTCTGGCTCCAGGGAGGTGGTGGGACTCCACTGGCACTTATTTTCCTGCCAGTGTAAACATATGAACTGCTGTCACACCAAAATCTATGACCTACATTGGACCCGAGAGCTACAAAGTAAACAAGTGCATGGGTTTGCTCTACCTGTTTTTGACTTACTCTGTCAGAAAAGTGATAAAAATACTTTTTCTTCATTTTTGAGCCAGCTCAGAGTTGATGCTCGAGTACAGCATAACCCAGTAAATCATGCCCCCGTGACTTTAATTGACGTTGTTTTAGCACAGAGAAAAACAACAATTATTTTTTGATAACCTTGCAAATTTAATGAATTTCAAGGGGAAGGAAAGTCTTGGACGAATTACTTTAGTTCTAATGTGCCCTTTTTATTAGAGAAGTAAATGATAGATTCATTTTTTGATGTTTCAGGAAATTTATTGCCAGCATGCAGGCCACCTGAATCAAGTGCTTGTCCCTGTTTTCTGCTTCTTCCTGGGAGGAAGTGTCCTGGACAGGAGACATGGATGCAAACTGGCCAGAGGGCTACCCCAGAGTTGTCAGCCTTGGGAAATAGTGTTCCAGCTTGGAAAATCTGCAGTAAATAATAATATGTACAAACATTGTGATGACAGGGACAATTGGTCCTTCCTTTTTCCACCCCCTCACCTTGCCTCCTTGTATCGTGCTGCATTTCACATCAAGGTGGCAGAGCCAATTTCCCAGTCGCAGTGTAAGACCAAAGGACCAGAATACAGCGTACAAATACAAAAATTGCTGGAAAAACTCAGCAGATCTGACAGCATCTGTAGAGAGATAGACCGAGTTAATGTTTCGAGTCCGTATGTTGAAGAAGAGTCATACGGACTCGAAACGTTAACTCTGCCTTTCTCTCCACAGATGCCATCAGACCTGCTGAGTTTTTCCAGCAATTTTTGTTTTTGTTTCGGATTTCCAGCGTCCGCAGTATTTTGCTCTTAGAATACAGCATAGTTTGGTTTGGCATGCATTTTTATAGGCTGACCAGAAGTTCAGTTCATTTGAATATGCAATGTTCTCCTTCAGATTGGGCCTGGTGCAGGCAGCTCACTGAGAAGCTGCAGAGCAGCAGCTGTTAAAGGGCTGGTGCGATTTTAAGTGCCGGTCACGTGTGATGAAACAGGCAGATCATGACAGCTTTGCCTTTTGAAAATATTACGTCATTGGTGCTTTTTGTGCTTGTTTAGTAAAGGATAGTTGCCCTCTTTGTGGCAAAGGGGCATATTGCATGGCAGGAAATGGCTCAGGAGGTCAATACCGTCCTCCCACAATCAGAGATGGTGGGAACAAATGAAGAAGTTTTCCAACATCCACAAGATTACTGGTGGAAGTCCACCTGGCATTTTCTACCCAAAATATGTAGGCATTGGATGCATTCCATCAAAGAGTTTCACTGAACCTGATTCAGCACGATTGAAACTACATACAAAGCAGTTAAGAAACTTCATAACTCTTTCACACATACACATGCAGGCTCAGGTTGCTGCAAGAATATTTTTGTAGCTAACACTGAAATATGCACTTTAATCTTCAAGGTTATGTCTAGAAAGTCAACCAATCATTGGTCCGCAATATATTGAACCAGCACAAGTCAGGGTAAAGGGTGGGCATTTGGGTGTCGACCTCCACCCTAAACTTCCAATGTCATAGAATCATAGAGTTATACAGCACAGAAACAGACCCTTCAGCCCATCGTGTCCGTGCCGGCCATTAAGCACCTATTCTAATCCCATTTTCCAGGGCTTGGCCCGTAGCCCTGTATTCTATGGCGTTTCAAGTGCTCATCTAAATACCTCTTAAATGTTGTGAGAGTTCCTGCCTCTACCACCCCCTCAGGCAGTGTGTTCCAGATTCCTATCACCCTCTGGGTGAAAATTGTTTTCCTCAAATCCCCTCTAAACCTCCTGCCCCTTACCTTAAATCTATGTCCCCTGGTTATTAACACCTCTGCTAAGGGGAAACATTTCTTCCTATTTACCCTATCTCTGCCCCTCATAATTTTGTATACCTCTATCAGGTCCCCCCTCAGCCTTCTCTGCTCTAAGAAAAACAAGCCTAGCCTATCCAGTCTCTCTTCATAGCTGAAGTGCTCCAGTCCAGGCAACATCCTGGTGAATCTCCTCTGCACCCTCTCCAGTGCAATCACATCCTGTGGTGACCAGAACTGCACACAGTACTCCAGCTGTGGCCTAATGAGCATTTTATACTACTCCAACACAACCTCCCTGCTCTTATATTCTATGCCTCGGCTAATAAAGGCAAGTATCCCATATGCCTTCTTAACCACCTTATCTTCCTGTGCTGCTGCCTTCAGGGATCTATGGACATGTACACCAAGGTCCCTCTGACCCTCTGTACTTCCTAGGGTCCTACCATTCATTGTGTATTCCCTTGCCGTGTTAGTCCTCCTAAAATGCATCACCTCACACTTCTCAGGATTAAATTCTATTTGCCACCGCTCTGCCCACTTACCAGCTCATCTATATCATCCTTTAATCTAAGGCTTTCCTCCTCACTATTTATGACACCACCAATTTTCATGTCATCTGCGAACTTACTGATCATAGCTTCTATATTCACGCGTAAATCATTAATGTACACTGCAAACAGCAAGGGTCCCAGCACCAATCTCTGCAGTACATCACTCGTCACAGGCTTTGATTACAAAAACAACCTTCGACCATCACCCTCTGCCCCCTGCCACTAAGCCAATTTTGGATCCAATTTGCCAAATTGCCCTGGATCCCCACTTGCAGTCAAAGGTTGCAATTAGACAGAACTGCAACGTTTTGCACGTTGGCCCCACAAATTGCTGTCCCAGGGTAGATATGAAAATCCGACTCATAAGGGAGATCAAGAAGGATTCGCCATAGCTCAAGCCTAATTCGGTAGATCAGGTTTTAGGATAAGTTCTGTGGGAAAAAAAATGTCAATTAGACTGGGAAAAAGGCTTTGTTGTGGAGAGTCTAAAGGAAAGATTGTTAGCGAAGATGAATAATATAGTGGAAACTGCTGAGAACTGTATATTCTGACCACTGCAATGAGCAGATATTGCTACTCTAAGTAATATCACTGGCATGCTCCCTTATCCCAGACTTTGCAAGGTTATTGCAATGTGTTTTCTCCAAAGGAGACTTGCCTGTTGTTAGTATCACACCAATAGATAGATTTTATTTAGAACATTCAACTTTTCCTATTCCAATCTCGTAAACAGCTCAAGGATCATATAAAAATGACAATTGTTGCTATCCCTAACTTGAAACCATAAATGTGGCATTGAACTTTAGAGCTCCAGGTATGTTGTGTTATAGAGGACAGTGGAAAGCTTGTTTCTAGGCCATACTGTTCAGTATAAGAACAAGTATTTGGTGAGCAGGTGAGCAAATAATGTAGTATCTTGGGCATTTTTTACTATGTTAAAGGCGCAATATAAATACAAGTTATTGTTGAGCTGTGCCTGGTCTGCCTACAGAAAATGGTTGAAGTGTCTGTTGATTACTGAACGTAGGTTAAATACATTAGCACTTTGCTTATAGAATGACCCTTGACATTCTCTGAGATTTATTGATTTAAGACTGCCTACTTTTAGCAGCTACCATATGACATTGATTCCAAAAAAGATTTAAGCACACAAACTCAGCATCCAAAATTATATAGGCCACAATCGCTCATCCCGGCGATTTGTACAGGATTAATCCTTTTAATTTTGACCATAATATGTATATTGTGGTTGAGTTATAAACCACAGATCCTCTCCATGCCTTATGCAGAGTCAATAATTAAGATTTATATATTTACTTTTATCTGCAGTACTTGTGGGTGGGAATTTCTTGTTTGAGGTTTGATAGGAATTTTTGCAAGTTGTTAAAATATTTTTTCTAGGGTGGTGTCTGATGTATTTATTTAAGTCTAGCACTTTGGGAGCTTTTTGTATAGTGGCATGTCAGGGTACTTTTGCCTTCCAGATGGACTGATGTTTTTCATTTTATCTTTGGCTCATTCTTCATTTCTCTACATTACTAACCAAGGCTGGTGCAATGAGAACATTAACAGGAAAAGCTTTAATGTGTTCAATACACGGTTAATGTTAGAGACCTTTTACAAGCAGAACCTAAGCAGGAAAAATCTTAATATATTCAATGCGTGATTAATGTCTTAGATGCCATTCAATCAGGGTACCAATATGCAAAACCCTAATGGGGTTATTGCGTGATTATGTTTGGAGAGCTGGGCCATAAAAGTTTACACAAGTGCTGGGTTACGCCTGTCAGGAATCTGTAGCTGGAGTATGCAACCTCTGGAGGAAGGTCTTTCATTAAATATTATTGGAAGGTGCCCATTCCACTCCAGGAGCATGTCCAACAGGTGGGAGGAGGTTGTTAATTACTCAGAATGCCCTGTTCCCAAAAACATACCCTCTGCGCCCCATTGGACTCCTTTAGAAGGGAACGAGGAATACTTTAACATGTTTCTAATCTTCCTGCATGATGGCCAACCTCCAGTCTTGGGCCTCTATGTGGATCCTGTATAAGCCAGCCACCAGGTTTATCAGCATGCTAGTGAATTCCCTACCAGGGATGAGGAAACTCCTGGCTTGGGAGTCCACTCACCCAGGTAGGCTTTCTTTGACATTCCTAACCTTCATTGTTTAGGATAGAAGAATATAGTAGCCTGGATGAGGAGTCCTTAGAATGCTTTCTAAATAGTTTCTTAGAGCAGTATGTTCTGGAACCAACCAGAGAGCAGGTTATATTAGATTTGGTATTGTGTAATGTGATAGGTTTAATTAATGACCTCAGAATAAAGGTACCCCTAGGTAGCAGTGACAACAATATGATTGAATTTTACATCCAGTTTAAAAGGGAGAAGAATGGGTCTAAGACTAGTATCTTAGATCTTAAAAAAGGACAACTATGTGGGGATGAAATCTGAGCCAGTTGAACTGAACTGGGAAATTAGGCTAGAAGATAGATCAATTAGAAATATGGCAGACATTTAAGGGGATATTTCAAAGTATTCAGAATAAGTTCATTCCTATTATAAAGAAAAATTCTAAGGTGAGGACCCACCAGATGTGATTAACTCAAGAAGTTACAGAAAGCATCAAACTTAAGAAAAAAGCATACAACTCCGCAAAGATGAGTGGCAGGACAGATAATTGGTCAGAATATAAAGAATAACTGAAAGGTTAACCAGGAGAAAGAAATTAGTGTACGAGAGAGGAAGCTAGCTAGAGATGTAAAAACGGATAGCAAGAGTTTCTACAGATATTTAAAAAGGAAAAGAGCAAGTAAAGTGAGTGTTGGTCCTCTAGAGAGTGACAGTGGGGAGTTAATAGTAGATAATAAGGAAATGGCGGAAGAAATGAACAGACATTTTGCTTCTGTGTTCACTATAGAGGATACAAAAAAACACTCCAGCAAATCAGGAAGTGAAAGGGAGAGGAATTTGGTGAAATTGAAATCACTAGGGAAGTGGTACTGAGCAAATTGATGGAGCTGCAGGCTGGCAAGTCTCCGGGTTCCGCTGGACTACATCCTAGGGTCTTAAAAGAGGTGGCTAATGAGGTAGTCAATGCGCTGGTGTTAATTTTCCAAAATTTGCTAGATTCTGGAAAGGTTCCATCAGACTGGAAAATAGCACATATAACCCCTCTATTCAAGAAGGGATGGAGGCAGAAAACAGGAAACTATAGGCTAGTTAGCTTGACATCTGTTGTGGGAAGTTGTTAGAATCGATCATTAAGGAGGTTATAGCTGGGCATTTACAAGAGCTCAAGGCAATTGAGAAGAGTCAGCATGGTTTTCTGAAAGGAAAACCATCTTTAATCAATTTATTGGAGTTTTTTGAAGGAGTAACATGCGCAGTGGATAAAGGGAGCCTGTAGACATACTGTACTTAGATTTCCAGAAGGCATTTAATAAGATGCCACATCAAAGGTTATTATGGAAAATAAAAGCGCATGGTATAGGAAGTAACACATTAGCATGGATAGAAGATTGGCTGGCTGGCAGAAAGCAGAAAGTATGCATAAATGGGTCTTTTTCTGACTGGTAGGATGTGATGAGTGGAGTTCACAAGGGTCTGTGCTAGGGCCTCAACTTTTTATGATTTACATCAATGACTTAAATGAGGGGGGCGAAGACGTGGTAGCTAAATTTGCAGATGACACAAGATAGGTAGGAAAGTATGTTGTGAAGAGGACATGAGGAGGTTGAGTGAGTGGGCAAAGATCTGGCAAATGGAGTTTAATGTGGGAAAATGTGAAGTTGTTCACATTGGCAGGAAGAACAAAAAAGCAGAATATTACTTAAATGGAGAACGGCTGCATAATTCTGAGGTGCACAGGGATCTAGATGTTCTAGTGCATGAGTCACAAAAAGTTAGTATGCAGGTAATTAAGCAAGTAATTAAGAAGGTTAATGGAATGCTATATTTTATTACGAGAGGGATTGAACATAAAAGTAAGGATGTTATGCTTTAGTTATACAGTGCATTGGTGAGACCACACCTCGAATACTGTGTGCAGTTTTAGCCTCCTTACTTTAGGAAGGATTTAAATGCATTGGAGGCAATTCAGAGGAGGTTTACTCGATTGATACCTGGGATGAATGGGTTGTCTTATGAGGAAAGGTTGGACAGACTGGGCTTGTTTCCACTGGAGTTTAGAAGAGTGAGGGGTGATTTGATTGAAGTATACAAGATCCTGAATGGCCTTGACAAGGTGGATGTTGAAAGGATGTTTCTTCTTGTGGGTGAGTCCAAAACTAAGGGGCACTGTTTTAAAATTAGGGGTCCCACTTTTAGGACAGGGATGAGGAGAGATTTTTTTCTCTCAGAGGGCTGTGCAACTTTGGAACTCTCTGCCTCAGAAGGATGTGGAGGCGGGGTCATTGAATATCCTGAAGGCAGAGGTAGATAGATTCTTGTTAGGCAAGGGAATCAAAGGTTATCGGGGGTAGATGGGAATATGGAAATCGAAACACAAGAAGGTCGGCCATGATCTTATTGAATGGCGGAGCAGGCTCGAGGGGCCAAATGGTCTACTCCTGTTCCTATTTCTTATGTTCTTATGTTCTTAGTGATCCCCCTGTGAGGAAGGTTTGGACTGGGTGCATCTGAGGCTTGCTATAATTTGGCCTGTCAAATCAATCCATGTCAAATCAATGATTAATATTGAGAATCTTGTATTATCAGGATGACAGTGGGAAAATGTTAATATGGTCACTGCATAATTAATATTAGGAATCTTATGCAATCTGGGGACCAGCAAGGAAAGTCTAATTGCATTCAATGCACAATTAATTTCTAAGGACTTAATAAAGTTAAGTCATAGATAAATGGATTAATTAAAAAAATATGTTAAAATAACCAATCCATTGAGATGGCAAAAGAAATAATGTGTAATGGAAATAATTATCAGTGAAATGTTATGCATGGAAACGAAAAGAGAAATGGTCACCCTAGGATCAAGTGAGATGTAATGCAATGTGTTTTAAAAGAACACTGCTGTTTTGGATTCTGACGAGGATTTTCAACTCTCACTTGTGCTGGAGTGACAAGGTCCAAACATTCATCTTCAGGATACTGCTGTGAACAACCTGGGAGAAAAATGTTTGGGGTGTTAAAAGAAAGGCGTTTTTTTCATTTTCTTTGAACACTTCTGTTCAGTTGGGAATGGGAGAATAATGCTGTTTGACTGACAGTTAATAATCCCCAGTCCAATCATATAATAAAGTGCAGGCTCACTTACTAATTGGTGTGTGTAGGTGGTGTGGCATGAGGATCGGCATTCTTTTTTATTCATTCATGGGTTGTGGTCATCGCTGGCTAGGCCAGCATTTATTGCCCATCCCTAATTGCCCTTGAGAAGGTGGTGGTGAGCTGCCTTCTTGAACAGCTGCAGTCCATATGGTGTTAGGAAGGGAGTTCCAGGATTTTGGCTCAGCGACAGTTAAGAAACAGCGACATGTTCCAAGTCAGGATGGTGAGTGACTTGGAGGGGAACTTTCAGGTGGTGGTGTTCCCATGTGTCTGCTGCCCTTATCCTTCTAGATGGTAGTGGTTGAGGGTTTGGAAGATGCTGTCGAAGGAGGCCTTGGTGAGTTCCTGCTGTGCATCTTGTGCACACTGCTGCCACTGTGCGTCGGTGGTGGAGGGAGTGAATGTTTGGGGATGATGCTAATCAAATGGGCTACTTTGTCCTGGGCTGTGTTAAGCTTCTTGAGCGTGGTGGGAGCTGTACTCATCCAGGTAAGTAGAAAGTATTCCATCACACTCCTGACCTGTGTCTGTAGATTGTGGACAGGCTTTGGGGAGTCAGGAGGTGAATTACTCGCTGCAGGATTCCTAGCCTCTGACCTGCTCTTGTAGCCACAGTATTTATATGGCTAGTCCAGCTCAGTTTCTGGTCAATGGTAAACCCCAGGATGTTGATAGTGGGGGATTCAGTGGTGGTAATGCCATTGAATGTCAAGGGGTTAAATACTCTCTTGTTGGTCATGGTCGTTGCCTGGCACTTGTGTGGTGCAAATGTTACTTGCCACTTGTCAGGCCAATCCTGGATATTGTCCAGGTTCTGCTGCATTTGGACATGGACTGCTTCAATATTTGAGTTATCGCAAATGGTGCTGAACATTGTGCAATCATCATTGAACATCCCCACTTCTGACCTTATGATGGAAGGAAGGTCATTGATGAAGCAGCTGAAGATGATTGAGCCTAGGATACTACACTAAGGAACTCCTGCGGTGATGTCCTGGAACTGAGATGATTGACCTCCAACAACCACAACCATCATCCTTTGCTCTAGGCAAGACTCCAACCAGTCTTCCCTTTGATTCCCATTGACGCCAGGTTTTCTAGGGATCCTTGACGCCACACTCTGTCAAATGCTGCCTTGATATCAAGGGCAGTCACTCTCACGTCACCTCAGGAGTTCAGCTCTTTTGTCCATGTTTGAACCAAGGCTGTAATGAGGTCAGGAGCTGAGTGTCCCTGGCAGAACCTAAACTGAGCGGTGAGCAGGTTATTGCTAAGCAAGTGCCGCTCGATAGCACTGTTGATGACCCCTTCCATTAGTTTACTGGTGATCGAGAGTAGACTGATGGGGCGGTAATTGGCCAGGTTGGATTTGTCCTCTTTTCTGTGCAGGACATTGCTGGGCAATTTTCCACATAGCCAGGTAGATGTCAGTATTGTAGCTGTACTGGAACAACTTGGCTTGGAGTGTGGCAAGTACTTCCTCCAAGTGGTGTTCAACATGGAGGAGTACTTATTCATCAGCTGAAGGGGGCAGGTGGGGAAGGTTGCGGCATGTCGAGTGATCAATGATGGGAGTGTGGGGGCAGGAGAGTTGAAGGTGCAAAGCAAAGCGATTGATTCTTGGGATGAGAATGTTGTCCTGTGAGGAGAGATTGAGTAAAATGGACCTCTCTTCTCTGGAGGTTAGAAGGATGATCCATCTTCCATTTGCAAGAGATGATGGGAATGCAGCCTCAGAATTTGTTGAGATCAGATGAGATGGTCTGCTGCACTTCTTTTGATGGCCTGAACAAGCTGATTCTGCAAAGGCAAAGTCTGCTGCAAATGCCAGGCATGAAGTTGTCCCTTGTTGATGGTGTGGGATGATCTCTGCTGATGCCTTGGTCGCTTTGCAATGTCTGCTTCGGAGCTTCTGAAACCAGGTGCCATTGTGGTGGCAAACCTCTGCTCGGAGCTAGTGTCTACATTTGTATCATTCATCAGCTAGAGTTTCCACTTGTGATGGATTTTGAGGATTTCCATCTCTCTTTTGACAAGCCGGCCCCGTTCCCAAAACTGGTCCCCCCCCCCCCCCCCGCCCCCCCCAACCAGGTGAATGAATTGGGAGTTTCCACTAATTGTACTTGGGGATGAATTTGACGTGACCCTGCTGTATTTGAAGTTGGGGGCATGTAAAATACAGCAGGAGGCCAGCCCTGCCTTCTTGCCCACCACATACCTGTTCCTCCATATTATGGTGGGTGGGTCAGGCGGCAAGCAGCCCTTCTGCCCTTAGATCTATGAAGCCTCTGAAGTGGACAATTAACTGCCTCCTCCACCACAATGTTTCAGACAGCGGGGGAAGGTAGCAGCAAGGAGAGCACACCAGCAGCTTTGACAATGTGGGCTGCTGTCAGGCAGGAAAGTTGGGTGGGGAGATGGTATCTCCTTTTGGGGGACCCTGGTGTCTATCTCCCAAGGTTATACTTCCCATTTGTCGCTCCCCTCGCCCCACCCCCAGGCTTCCCTAAACCTCACCACCCCCCCACCTTCTCTAACCATCACACCCACCCCGGGACTCTCTTACCCTCTCTTTACTCCATCCTGGCCTGTATAACACCACTCCCCCTACCCACCTCCAACCACATTCCCCTGGCATCTCTGACCCTCCACCACCACCCCCACCCAGCCTCTCTAACCCTTTCCTTCCTCCAACCCTCCCCGGCCTCACTAATCTCCTCCAGCCCCCTTTCCCCCAAACTCCCCTCACCGCAGCCTCTCTAGTTCTCCCCTCTCCCCATGCCATCCACCAATCCGGCCTCTCTAACTCTCATCCCCATCTCTCACAACAACTTAGAACAAACAGTGAACAAAGTCTATTTAACCTGTCTCTATGAATTAGAGCAAACAGAACTCATGATTGAACCTACAGCAGAGACGGGATTATTTCTGCAGCAAAATGCATCAGTGAGTGGAGAATGGTTACATAATACAAATTACACACGCAAAATATATCCCAGTCCCTTCCCACAGCGCTGGCTCCATGTGTGATTGACAGGGAGAATTACCTAATCCTCTCCATTCTGACCAAGATTTGCGGTGTCACTATGTGCAACCTAAAGATTAAAGGACTGGAAAGACAATTCAATTAACTGCTCAAATTGTAATGCTTGAAGCAATAAGAAGTGTTAAGGGGAGAAAATAGAAAGACAGAATGAGAGCCATTGAAGAAACAAAGAGAGATACAGCAAAACAAATAGAGCAGATCCAGCTAAGAAAGAGAAGATTCTTCAACTACCATGTTTAACGTTGAGAGATCGACTAATAGATTAAAAATCTTATGCTGCACATCTTGTCAACCTTTTGCATTAATAATTCCAATTATGTAAACGTGTTATGCTGTATTTACACTATCCCACAGTGAAGATCATGCCTTATCATCACCACCAATGGGAAGGTTTTATTATAGTATGACACATATCCATGG
Organism: Cetorhinus maximus; assembly: GCF_964194155.1. Classification (NCBI taxonomy): domain Eukaryota; kingdom Metazoa; phylum Chordata; class Chondrichthyes; order Lamniformes; family Cetorhinidae; genus Cetorhinus; species Cetorhinus maximus. The sequence continues at coordinate 139,587,697 of NC_135884.1, read as the reverse complement.
GCAATTTTTCTTATGAATCCAACAAAAGAATTAATCATAGAAATATAATAGGGACAGAACCTGTGACTTTAAAATGGGGATTAAATGACATCTGCATGTTCTGATCCAGTTATCTCAGCCTCAAATCCACCTAAGCACTACACCTAATTTTCACTCCTATTTGTAATGCAGTGGGATATTTGACTGGTCTTGCCATAAATAGAAATGCAGACACCACTAAAACAGATGATCTGCTCATTTATCACAATGCTGCTTGAGGGAGCTTGATGAGTGCAATCTGCTTGCCACATATCCTACATTACAACGGTGACTGTAGGCTGGGTTTTACGTTTTTCTGTAGGAATGGAAAGTCAATGGTCTGTTGACTCCCTACCCCGCCATTACAGCTCGGTGAATCAAGCGTCGGATGGTCTATTAGTGGGCACCCAGCAGGAAGACGGCCAATTATTGGTGCGAAGCGGGGACTCTCCATCCAATCAGGAGTCTGGGCAAGGACATCAGGCGGCTGCTGGTCTTCCATAATATCAGAACCTGGCGTGATGATGTCATATTGCCGACCTAATAGACAGAATCCTCTGGCCCTGCCAGTACCAACTAGCGTGGCGGACGGGGGAGGCTTAATTTGGCGTGAGGCCAAAAATCAGTTTCCCAATGCCTGGCTGAACCATAGGAATTCTGTTCTTGGGACTTTAAAGGTGGGTCGAGCTTCCCGACAAACCACGACAGGAAGCCCTTTCGTGTGCATTAGCATGTCGTGCATGCTCATTAAAAGGCCACAATCTGTGCTCTGCACAGGTGGCTGAGTGATGAACAACGCCCACCACCAAACTTTAGACTTAAGGGCGGAGGATTCCGCCCAACGTCGTCATGCCACAGTTTACATTTGTGTGGGGGCGTGGCCCGCCCAATTTGCAGCTCTAAAATCCAGACCTATGTCTCAAAAAAATATATTTAACTGCTCGTAAAGCACTTTAGGACATCTATATAAACGTAAGTCTTTCAGCCAACATATGGACCCATTGACATAAACATGTATGCATTTTCATACAGGTAAACACAGACATAAATACATATTAATACATCATTCCTCAGCCCCTCTTTAATTGTGGGAAATTAGACTGTGGGCGGAATCGTCCCAGATTTGCACTAAGTGCGGTAGCGGGCAGGTAAAATGGCGCTTTACCCGCTGGCCGCAATGGCGGCTTTTCACGCCGTATTGTCTCAAACCCATCGCATTAATTATACATTCCCGGGCTACACATCATTTCCATGGTGGGCAGGCTCCTATTCGCCTGCCACGCCATCATCTCGCCGCTTCATCACGCCAAGCACCACATTTCAAGTACAGCCGCGCTCAGTGCTTCCAGCCCAGGACTGCAGCAAAGAAGACATGGCCCCAAAAGGCAAGAAGACTGCAGCCCCTCGAGCATCTTTTGGGTGCCGTGGAGACCTGCTGTGATGTCCTCTGCTCCCGCTCTAGCCACTGGAGGGGCTGCTACATTATCACTCCAGCTCTATAGGCAATGGCAGTGGTGGTCAGTGCCAATGCTGCACAGAAGAGGTTGGCCATCCAGTGCAGATTGAGGATGAATGATCTCATCTATGCAGCCAGGGTATGGCAACCATCTCATCACTCTAAACTCACATACTCAAGCCCATCACATATTCGCTGGCATCTCACTCACTGCCAGCTCAAGGGACATCACCACCTATTCTCACACACACACACCCTCACGTGTCCATCTAGTCTCATCTTCTCTGGTGACTACCTCCTTGGACCTCACCATCTTGAGGCCACTTGCACAGGTCAACGTGTGCTCCTACACACACCCTGGGATACCCTCCTTCCTCAGTATATTTCTCATCCTGCAGCCTCTCCCCTTGCCTGAGGCCACTACTCCCCCTTCCCCAAGCAAGCCCTAGCCTTGCAGCTGTTGAAAAGCCACCCAAATATGGCTGGTCTGGCGGGTAGAGACCTGCCCGTGAGCCCCCATAAAAGTGATGTGGTGCTGCCTGTGAAGCCTGTCGCCGATGACTGAGTGCTGACCAAAGCAAGGTAGGCAAACAAACCTTGAAGTCCCGAGCGAAATGCAGCCCGCCAAATGCACACCTTATATATATGCTGTTGTGAAACCCATCAGTGTGTTTTCCTGCTGATGTGGGCGGACGATCCAGTGGTGGGGGGATGACTCCGGCGGGCTGGCCTTATAATGATATGCTAATGTATTATAATGAGGTTCCAGGCGTCCAATGGCGTGGACTGCAGCTCACCATCGGCGGGCAGAGCTGATGATCGCAAACTGGTTTCATGACGTCATGAAACCGGTTTTTGGCTTTCTCACCATATTGTCCACTCACACCACCAAACACGCCCGATGCTGGCGGGCACAGAAAATCCCAGCCTATATATTATTTACATATTCCTAAATAACATGAATTAAAAATTGTCACATTTCTACGATGAAAGAATGAAACAACGGAGTAAATTAGTAAAGACAACTATTCATTTTGTTTCAGAGTTTGTGCTGGAGTTTACTAGGTTGCCACCAGATTAGAATTAGGTGGGTACAGCACTGGGAAAAATACCTTTGTAAATTCGTTGAGCCCGTTTACATCATAAACAAAGCAAGTCACCCCTAAAGAAACAGGTCACTTGATTTTCTTCCTTTTCTGGCTGGACCATTGTGTCAATTTTACCAAGCAGTGCACAAACGTGCAGCTAAAACCAATTACTCCTATCTCAGGCTACAAATACGCCAGCCACAAGAGAACGATGCTACAATAATGGAATATTAGTTTCGCAATATGCATGGAAAATTATAAGCCCACATCCCAAGGAAATTCCTGAGTGAACTGGCTGACTACTGTGTCTTGGAAGTTTCTGGTTATTTTTGGCATCTGACCAAAAAGAAAAAAAAAAATTCATTGCAAATAGAATATTACAAAATGTAGATCAGAGAAGGATGAACATCAGGCACCTCAATCTACATTTGCTTGTGTTGTACAAATAGATGAAGTGCATTCGTATTTTAAAGTGTGTCTGCTGTAACTCAATACCGACTGCTTCAGACATCAATTCCAGATTTATTTCCTTCTTTCTGAGGTATGAATCTACAAGTGCTGGAAAATCTCCACTAACTCATCTGAGGAGCTATTCTTCATGTGTGGCCATGAGACTAAGTTTTGCAGCCTACTCAATTCTGGAGGCCAGCACAGCCAACCCTGATCCCTCCCTCATTAAACATCGTTTCTGGGGAAATGCCACAAGGGCAATTAAGAACAGAAGCCCCAGCTAGTGTTCTCCCCATTTCTAGCTGAGGACCCTTAAACCTACCTGCTTTACAATTCCACATCTATTGTGGAACAGCTCAAGATTAGTTGTCTTGCAAAGGCCAGGGATCAAACCTGGGACCGTCTAATACGCATGACTCAGTAACATGCTAGATGGTGCATTTACTCATTAAACTATTAAGGAGCTCAATTCCTTTTTTGTTGATCAAACATGACTTCTTGTTGTTGTATTTTCAAGAGTCTGTGGCATAGATTTTGGTCTGGCTCTGTTTTCACAACCAGCATGCGCCCGAACTGAATGACCTGGAAATCAATAGGAGTTGGTCCTCAGGTCTCATTGTCGTACTCAGCATGAGTTGCCAGTGCTGGTCATGCCACCTTAGCCAAGTGAAGACATCACTGTCAGGGGACATGCCTCACCAGCAGCAGTGCTCAGATCCCAGGAGGCGAGATTAGATTGGACTCTAGGGCAAGCCGATCGGAGCTGCAGTGGAGACACGTGGAGCATTCTTGTTCCTCCTGGTTATACAGGATCGAAAACTGGGAGACAGTTACCAGCAGCCATGAGCTCTAGAGGCTGACTGTTTGCGGGGTCATTGGAAGAGGCGAGCAGATGCTAAAAGCTCAGCTGGCCAAGAAGAGAGCACAGGGAAAACAGAGGCCAGTGGTTGCTGCACCTTCTCAGCCCACTGTCTTCCTCTGCAGCAAATGCAGCGGAGACTGCCATGTCAGAGTGAGGCTCCTGGGCCACACCAGACAATATTTAACACAGTTGATCACCATGGCGCAAACCATTTTCTCACAAGACGGGAGGCTGCTAAGGAATCAAAACATAGGCCTGAATCTCTCCGCTCCTAGTTACTTACCCTGATATGCAGCCGCACCTTTCTCACCCAACCTTCTGCCTCAGGCCGGGTGAGGACAGTGCAGTGCAGCAGAGGCCTTCAGACGACTGTAAGGGAGACACGTATGGGTTTTTACAACACTAGCTGTCGTAAAGCAGGTAGGTTTAAGGGTCCAGCCACCTTGAGAAGCCGGGGAGAAGGAACGTGTGTAAGGTAAGTGGATAGGATGGGGGGGGTTGGGGGAATAGTCAGGTGGTCAGTAGTGGGGTGGGGGGGGGTGGGTGAGGGTTGTCATTGGTGGGCGGGAGATCGGGTGGTCAGTGGAGGGTGGTCAGTCAGTTGGGGGAGTGGTTTGTAAGGGTAGTCAGGGTGGGGGTGGTAGTTGGGGTAGGTCGGGTGGTAGTCAGGGGAGTCCTGTGGGTGCTGGGGAGCATAATCGGGGAGGGGTTTCGTGGGTTTGTAGGGAGGGTAGTCGAAGGGGTAGGGGGTGGCCGTGGTGGGGGGGGGGTTACGTGGGGATGGGAAGGGTAATGAGGGTAATAAGGGAGGTGGGGAGGGTAGTTGGAGTGAGGTGGGGTATTAGATGGGGGGCACCTTGGGGAGTCAGAGGGGGACAGTACTGTAGTTACTCAGATGTTAGAGTTAGTGGCTTTAATTATTCTAACTTCTCTTGGGTAACTATTCCTGTAAGACAGTTGGAACCATGCGAAGACTGTGATTTAAGTCGGAATATTGGATAGTTCCCAGTGCAGGGTAATTGCCCAATGGAAGTTTGAACTTCCTGGGCAATTGCTATGCAATCCTTACATGGGTACTTCTGGGGAGGGGGTATGGTGTGGGGGTGGTGTGGCAGGGGATCTTTGGGGTACCTCCAGATCCGACGCCCCGGAGATTGAAAATTACGGGTAATAATTTCTATTACTAGTGCTACTGCCTACATTCAGAGTATTTGGAAAGGATTTTCATTGTGGGCTTTGGAACCCTATCATCAGACTAGAATAGGTGTCAGGAGTTCATGAATTTACCTGCCTGCTTGCCTCCCTGACAGGGCTTAAAAATTCAACCCATAGTCTTGAAGACGTAGCTTTTCCTTGCTTATAGCACAAGAGTACCTTCCTAGTCACTGAGATCTTCCACTTAAGATTTCACTGACTAAAACCAGCCAACCGTCCCAGAGAACTCGAAAGGGGTGAAATTGGTAGTCAGCAGTAGCACATAATGAATTGACAGCCTGTTTTACACAATGTCCGGTTCCCTTTACCACTGAAGTTTGGCAACAAGTTCTATTCCAGAAAAAAACACTGCTCTGTCCCAGGAATATTGGGCAATTATCCTCCTGCATGGAACAGACTTTAAGACTTTATCAAAACACGCTAGGCAATGAAGATCTCCAGGCTCAGAAAATCTCTTACAGAACAATCTATTTATCGATTAAGCAGTAATTCACTTTGAAAATAAATATTGTGCGTGGAAAGAAAACCTAAATTAGAAGCTAAAAGCTGCAGTTACCTTGAAGCTAATGATCTGATTGGGCCCGGAATTACAATTGTGGGAATGGCAGTGCACTCTGGGGAAGAATGGGGGTGCAGGATCACAAGCTGCTACAGATTTTGCTTTATCTATTCACAGGATATGGACATTTAGTACCCGTCCCTAAATGCCCATGGCAGTGCACTACCTTCTTAACAACTGAGTGGCTCAGGCATTTCAGAGGGACGTTAAACATCAATCATGTTGCTGTATGTCTGGAGTCAAGTCACACATAGACTGGATTGGGTGAGGACAGCAAATTTCATTGCCTAATGGACATTAGTGAACCAAGTGGCTTAAATGACATCTAGTAGTTACACGGTCACCATTACTGATATTAACTTTATATTCAAGATTTATTTAATCAAAATTAAATTCTTTACTTACTATGATGTCATTTGAACTCCTGTCTCCTAATCACCATTCCAGGCCCCTGGATTACTAACTGGTCTACTACCGAACCATTATGCTACCATACTCCAAACCTCATATCAGCTTTTGTAGCCAAATAGACAGAAGCACTTGCAGGAACTCGGGTCACATATCTCCCAGCCATCTTAGCTGTGGCAAAGCACTTTGCCTTTTTGACAGTTCTGTGGAGATATTACTGGAGCAAGTGCTCCAGAGGAGATGGGGCTTCTATTCTGTCAATGGCTGCTATGTTCCACAGAGGGTTGGTCATGATGCTTGAAGGGGTGGTTGCAATCAATGTGAATGCCAGCAATGGTTCAGAAATGATCAGTAATCTGACCAGGTGTGCCAAGGTAAAAAGTCCCACTCTTGTCTCTCAATCATTCACTTGTGAAGGGTGAGACCCATGCCCTCACCACCACAGCACCTTGACAGGTTCCTGTGTTTTTCCATTTTGCCCTGAAATGCTGCTCCTCTAACAAGTCCTTCCATCTATTGTGACTGCATGATGCTTGATCCTTTAATCCTATGCACTCTGGTCAGCAGGCCAGACAAGAGTAAGGCTGACTGCTATTTTGCCGGTGTCAATCATTCAACCCGCTTTGAGAGTTTGAGACAAAGCAGATGTCTGCACAGTGCTTGCTGAGCCGTCTAAATGAAAACAAGAGTTAACTCTGCATCCAGGCATCTAACAGAGAGGACCCACCAAGAATATACTCCCCCATTATGAAACCGTGAACACGTATCTCATTTGGCAATGGAAGTAAATTTTTAACCACATTATTTTAAATCATACAGCACAAAAGGAGGCCATTAGGCCCATCATGCCTGTACTGGCTATTTGAAAGCGCAGTGCATTTCAGGTTAGAACAATTCACTGTGGAATGAAATGTCTTGTTCTCTCCCCACTGGATCTCCCTGTGTTCTCTGGTTACCAACACTTTTGAGAGTGGAGACAGTTTCTGCGTATGTACTCTACCAAATCTTTGAATACCTTTATTAAATCTCTCCTTAACTTTCCCTGCCCTACAACAACAGCTTATACTTATATAGCACCTCTAACATACTAAACTATCCCAAGGCGCTTGCCAGGAGCATAAGTATGCAAAATTAGACACCAAGCAACATCAGGCGATATGAGGGCAGGAGGCCAAAAGCAAGAGGCCAGTTTCAAGGGGTGTCTTAAAGGAGGAAAGCAAGAAGAGAGGCTGAGGGAGGCAGTTCCAGAGCTTAGGGGCTCAACAACTGAGGGCACAGCAACCGATGATGGAGCATTTAAAATTGGAGATGTTCAAGAGGCCAGAATTAGTTGAATGCAGATACCTCGGCGAGTTGTGGGTCCAGAGGAGATTACAGACTTATTGAAGGGCAAGGTCACAGAGGGATTTGTCAACAACAATGAGAATTTTAAAATTAAGGTGTTGCTTGACTGGCAGCCAGTGTAGATTAGCGAGCACAGAGGTGATATGTGAATGGAATTTGGGCCAAGTAAAGACACAGGCAGCAGAGTTTTAGATGACCTCAAGCGTACAGAGGGCAGAACCTGGGTGACCAGCCAAGTGTGCATTGGAGTAGTCAAGTCTGAAGGTAAGGCACGAATGAGAGTTTCAGCCAAATGGCCTCTTCGTGTGCATTAAGGTTCTGCAATTCATTTGAAGCTATCGGAGAGAACTGAAGGGCACAACAAGCTCCGTGGATGTTCAGTAACAAATTTTTTGTGGCTGTTTCGAGTTATATTGCAGCTTTACACAGCAGATACAATTGCTTGCTTTTTTTTCTTTTTTCCCTAGGGGGGCTAATGAAGCCTGTTATTACTGTAAATGTACAGTGTTTCATCGCTACTGTTAACTTATCCAGTTACAGTTTAATAAATCGGATTGGCAGTTTATAGCCTAAAATATGCTGTAATGAAGTGTTTATTCTACCACCTCCTGAAAGTGAGGCAGATCTTATGAGGACCTGGGTTAAGAACACAGAACTGAATTTTGCGCACGTTATGTGTGTGCGATCGGTGGGCCTGGAAGTAGACGTGAGATCCGCTTCCAGCCTCGATCGCAACTGACACATGATTTCACCAACAAATCCTAGCCAATTAAAGCCCAGCCAGCGTGAAATGTGCCCCCGGACATTGAGGCAGCGCTGTCAGCAGGGGGTGGGGGGGAGAGTGGGGGGGTGTATGGTGGGCACCAAGTCCAATGGGGACCTTGGGGTTGGGCGGTGTTCAAAAACTGGAAGGCAGCTCTCTAAAAGCTGCCAGGAGTTGGTGAGGAGTTTCAGGGAGCTGTCCATTCTCAAAATATGGCAGCAGTTATGACCTCAGCACCCGCTGGGCACACCAGGTGGGAGGGCAATGCCAGTGAGCACTCTGCCCCACCATTCTGTGACGAGTGCCTGCCCATTCTCGTGGAGGCAGAGAGTGCCCGGCGTGATATTCCCATGCTGCGGGACCCCACATGACAAGAAGGTCTGGATGCAGGTGGCTGCCCAGATGAGCGGGCATGATGTTGTGCACTACACATGGATCCAATGCCGGAAAAGGCTCAGTGACCTTCTGCGTTCTGCAAGGGTGAGTACCGACTTTGCATGGAACTGTGTGTAGATTTCTTGGAGGGTGGCTATTCACCGTGGTCCTCAGGGGTGTGAGATGAAGAGTGCCAAATGGCACATATACCTGTGCCAGCCAAGATGTGCCTGTTTGCTTTGGGTGTATAGAAGGGTGAGTATGCCACTCTGATGGGCACCTCAAGCTGCCTCTGAGGGGGTTGGGGGGATGTTGAGGCTGGTGTGGTGTTGCAGGTAGAGGACGAACTAATGAATGCACTTTGGTCCGTACAGGAGAAGAGAAGCCATAATGCACTGGAGCATGCACAAATGGGTAGTGGAATGCCCAATATCCTGATCCTCTCCAGGTTTGAGATGGATGCCCTGGACTTGGAATGTGAATGAGGAGCAAGGTCCACAGGTCGTGGAGAGGCAGGGGTCTTGGAGGACGGTAATAGTCCAGTGGGCGGATGAAAGACTGGATAGAGTGTGCAAGAAAGCTAGGGTCGTGATGTCTCCAATGAGAAGTTCAAATCCAGAGTACCCACTGCTTGTCCAATCACAATGCCTCAGTGAGGCAGTTGTCCTTTGGTGACAAGCAACCGTCGTGTATGCAGTCACTTAGCAACGATGTTTGCAGCTGACATATTCTCTTCCTCCCTCAGGAGTGCCATCCTCACGATGCCCAGTAGATACTGAGGACCCTCCCTTGACACCCGAGGAGGAGCTGCGGACAGATGCACCCACATCACATCATCTCTCCGAAATAAGCACCAGCACAGATGCAGGCACCTCGGTGGGCAGTAGTGATTCAGATCAGTTGGTAGTGCACAGTGGTGAAAGCACATCACGCGTACTTGAGGAGCTGGCGGAGGCAGAGAGTTCGCAGAGCACTGGCAATCGAAGGATTGCTGCAGATCAGGACCATGCTGAGCCCGAGGCAGATGATGAGCTTCTGGAGTCGTCCAGATGTTGCATGTCCAGTGGGATGTGCAGGACGATCTGGCGGAGATCCCTGAGGGTCTGTGTGCCATGGTCTCTGTCATGGAGGAGTCTATGCAGGGCGTGAGCACTGCGGGCTCCAAAGCTCCGAGCACACAGCCTCCTCCATTGAGAGCTCAAGGGGAGGGGAAAAACCGTAAAAACTGGTGCAAACTGGTCTTGTATACCATAAAATGGAACACCAGTTAAAACTGGGAAACAAGAGTACTGGTCCGAACTGTGTTTTTTTCCTTCTGGGAGAGTGGTGAATCATGGAGAGGCAGCTCCAGGAACAGAGTCTGGGGTTTCTGGGACTGTGCTCGGGCCTGCAAACCCTCACATCGACAGTGACCTCAGCAGGTCCCTGCCAATGTCGGAGGTAGATGAGGCACCTCGTCTCGCTGCGAGGTGCCCGTCCATCAGTGGTGAGCAGTGAGGTCCAAACCAACCTCACACTGCTGGACCAGCGGCATGTCACATTTGCAGCTCCTCTCAGGGTGCTCCAGATGAAGGCAGCAGCTCCTCTGCCCCTCTGCCAGGGTCCATGGCATCTGACAAGGCCGCAGCAACTGAGGAGTACCCAGCCATGGTGCTGGGTGCTCCCTCCCAGGCGCTGCCTGCACAGGCTCCGCAGGCCAGAGGACGTCCACCAAGGTCATCAGGGCCGACAGGACATCACAGTCAGCTGGCAGACTCTAACACCGCTGCCAGCGAGTAGGGGGTGGGGGTTGGGGCACGCCAAGACACAGCACTGCAAGTGAAAGTTTACAGCACTATAAACACAAGAGGGGTTGTCATGGGTGGTACTACTTCAATTAAAACGTGTCCTATGTTCAAATTGTGTAAACATGACCACCATATAAGGATATTATTATGTTTAATGGCCTGACTGTGTTTTATGGGAAGAATTTTCCCGTCGGCGAGCGGGGGCGGGGCCCCCTCGCCTACACGCAAAATGACGAGGAATGATGTTGGGCGGAACCCCCGAAGTCATCTCGTGTCATTTGCATTTTCGGGTTGGCGGGGGCGCAGCCGAGTCAGCCGTGTGCCCACCGACCTTTCAACAGCCCATTGAGGCCATTGAAAACACAATTAAACCAATTAGTGGACTTGCAACATCTGGACGACTCCAGAAGCTCATCATCTGCCTCGGGCTCAGCATGGTCCTGATCTGCAGCAATCCTTTGATTGCCAGTGCTCTGCGAATTCTCTGCCTCCGCCAGCTCCTCAAGTACGCGTGATGTGCTTTCACCACTGTGCACTACCAACTCATCGGAATCACTATTGCCCACCGAGGTGCCTGCATCTGTGCTGGTGCTTATTTCGGAGAGATGATGTGATGTGGGTGCATCCGTCCGCAGCTCCTCCTCGGGTGTCAAGGGAGGGTCCTCAGTGTCTATTGGGCAGTGGTCCACGGGCGGGATGAGGTTTCATGACTGAATTAAAAATTAAGATTCACTTTTATTTAAAGTTATGTCCGTGTCCCAACTCATGGGACGTTGTCACATGATGGGACATGGATGGTAAATGAAATTTGGCAGAATAACTTTTTCACTTTGGGAACCGATTTCCCTAAGGCCGCACTTAGTCTCAGGGAGATCGGAGCGCGAGCACAAAGGAGCGCACTTCCACATTTGGCATCCCCCTCTGCCCGCACAGGGAGCACATAGCACTTCCATACGGCTGTCATGCTGGGCGGGCCTTAGTTGGCCCGCCCATGAAAAATGACGGCGCGGGGCGCTGATCGGAGGGCCGTCCTCCCACGCCTGCTCCTGCGCTCCCCCCACAACGGGGGGGGAAAATGTTGTCCTATGTCTCGCATAGGTATTGGGCATGGGAGTGGCTTGTGACAGATGGGAAGGGCTGCGAAGTTTATTTCAGAGGTAGTTAGTTGACATTGAGGTCACAGGATGGCCTCATCAGGAAAGTTTCTCGCTTTCAAGCCATTCCTTGGATGCCTTGCTGAATAAACAGAGAATCAAGGCCTCCCTGGTCTCCCTGCCTCCCACAAGGTTCATCACTTCTGTAGCCACGTCCTCACCCTGGGCCTCCTTTGGCTCCTCATCAGACCCATCAGTTTGTTTGCCCTCTGGGGCCTGGGGAGCTGCCTCACTGTCATCGTCTTCCAAAAGGTTCCCCCTTGACAAAGCCAAATTGTGCATAGCACATTACACGATGACAATAAGTGAGAGGCATTCTGGGGAATATTGTAGTTCTCCCCCTGATCAGTCCAGGCAGAGGAACCTCATCTTGAGCAGGCCAACGGTCCTCTTAGTTATCGCCCTTGTAGCGGCATGACTTCTATGGTATCTCTTCTCCGCATTCGTCCTCTGGTGTTGGACTGGCGTCATGAGCCATGTTTTTAGGGGATAGCCTTTGTCACTCAGGAGCCAACCATCCAACCGAGCCGGAGCGACGAAGAGCCTTGGCACCTGGGAGTGCCACAGGATGTACGCATCATGGGAGCTGTCTGGGTACCTCGTGCAGACCTGCAAAATCTGTGCCTTGTGGTTGCAAACGATATGGACATTGATGGAGTGGAAACCCTTTCTGCTGACAAAGGCACCCGGCTCACCCGCTGGCATCTTTATGGCCACGCGTGGGCAATCTATGGTACCCTGGCTGCTGGGGAATGCCTCTGGTTCGCTCAGTCTGGCTGGCATCGTCCAGCACCCATCTGAACAGAATGTCAGTGACCAGCTTGATGCAGCTGTGGGCAGCAGATTACCTGCTGACCCTGGGAAGGAACCGGAGGTGAAAAAGTTCAGGGCCACTCACCTTCAGAGCCACTGGCATCGGATGGCCACTGACACAGTTTGAGGCAATCTCTGGGCCAATCATATGGAAAATGGAGGTCACAGTCTCTCTAGAGAGGCACAGCCTCCTTCGACACTGGACCTCCAACATGTCCAGATAGCTGGAGCGCTGCCTTTAGTCTCTTGCCGCAGGAATACGGCGTTTTCTGTGGACCCTACCATCTTGTACTTCTGCTGGCCCTGTGCCTCTCTTTCCACAGGTCACTCTCTGCAATGCTGCCTATGGACACCAGCCCTCCTCTCCCTTCTGGCCCTCTCCTCCTCAGAGCAGGAGATCCCTCCAGCAGCGTAGACAATCCCCATTTGCTGGAAAACAAATGACACAGGATAGTGCCTGAAGGGTGCACACAGCAGAAAGCCTCTAAGAAAGCTTGTAAGCCAAAGAGTCCTCCAGAAGACACAGAAAATGCAAATAACTGTCAGAAAAGTACCAGCAACCAACTCTCACCTAAACTCCCACCTAATCACAGCCATGGTCCTGGTCGGCTTTTATCTCGCCCTAGATTGAGTTTCACTTAAAAATAGGATGGCCGCTTGGCCGTGTGTCCCATGCGCCGACCGTAAAATCGCATGGGCCTTGTAAAAATTCAATCAATTGCCTTTTTAATGGGCTTAATTGTCCATCAAATTGTCGGCGGACCCACTTCCGATTCCCGCGCACACTCACTGAGCGTAATATGGCATGACGGCGCGATGGCATCGGGATGTGCGCCTGACATTTGCTAGCGCAATTTCATGCGAGGTCAGGTCGGCCAAGTGCCTGATCCTGCAACATAAAATTCTGGCCACAAGAAACAGGAGTAGGAGTAGTCTACATGGCCCACTGGGCCTGCTCTGCCATTCAATAGGATCATGGCTGATCTTGGCTTCAACTCCAAATTCCTGCCCACTCCCCATATCCCTCGGTTCCCTGAGAGACCAAAAGTCTGTCTATCCCAGCCTTAAATATATTCAATGATGCAGCATCCACTTTTCTCTGGGGTAGAGAATTCCAAAGATTCACAACAGTTTGAGTGAAGAAATTTCTCTTCATCTCAGTCCTAAATGATCGGCCCCTTATCCTGAAACTGTGTTTTAGATTCCCCAACCAGTGCAAACAATCTCTCAGCATCCACCCTTCAGAATTTTGTAGGCTTCAGTGAGATCGCCTCTCATTCTTCTAAATGCTAGAGAATATAAGCCAATTTACTCAACCTCTCAACATAGGAGAACACCCTCATCCCGGGGACCAATTTAGCAAACCTTTGCTGTACCGCCTCCAATTCAAGTATAAATGTGGAGACTGCACACAGTATTCAAGATGTAGCCTCACCAGAACCTTGCACAATTGTAACAAGACTTCTTTATTCCTGTACTCCAATCCCTTTGCAATAAAGGCCAACATGGCATTTGCCTTTCTAATTGCTTGCTGCACCTGCATGCTAACTTTCTGCACTTCTTATATGAGCACACCCAAATCTCTTTGAACATCAACATTTACAAGTTTCTCACCTTTTAAAAATATTCTGCTTTTCTGTTCTTACAACCTAAGTGAATAATGTCGCATTTCCCTACATTATACTCCATCTGCCATCTTGTTGCCCATTCACTTAACCTGTCTATATCTCTTTCCAGCATCTCACAGTTTACCTTTCCACCTAGCTTGGTATCATCTGCAAATCTGGATACATTACTCTCTGTCTTTCCATCCAAGTCATGAGTATCAGTTGTAAATAGCTGAGGCCCCAGCACTGATCCCTGTGGTACTCCACTATTCACCACCTGCCAACTTGAAAAAACCCCATTTATTCCCACTCTCTGCTTTCTATCCATTAACCAGTCCTCTGTTCATGCTAATATATTACCCCCAACTCCATGAGTCCTTATCTTGCCTATTAACTTTTTATGTGGCACCCTATCGAGTGCTTTTTGTAAATCCAGGTATATACTACATCTAATGGTTCCCCTTTATCTACCCTACTACTTACATCCTCAAAAAGTGCTAATAAATTTGTCATTCAGGATGTCCTTTTAGTAAAACCCTGTTGACTTGTTCTAGTCATACTATGCCTTTCTAAGTGCATTGTTAAGACTTCCCTAATAATAGCTTCCAGCATTTTTCCAATGACTGATGTTAGGCTAACTGGCCTGTAGTTCATTGTTTCCTCTCTCCCTTCTTTCTTGAAAAGCGGTGTAACGTTTGCCAACTTCCAATCTGATTGGACCATTTCCAAATCTAAGGAATTTTGGAAAATCATAGCTAGCGCATCCACTATCTCTGCAGCTATCTCTTTTAAAACCCTAGGGTGTAAGCCATCAGATCCCAGGGATTTGTCAGAGTTTAGTCCCTTAAGTTTCTCCCATACTTTATCTCTGCTAATAGATGGGGGCAGGGTGGGGAAGGGGGAAATAGTGGCATAGCAATAGTGGATTAGTAATTCAGAGACCTAGGATAATGTTCTGGGGGCATGGGTTCAAATCCTGCCACAGCAGCTGGTGGCACTTAAATCCAATTAACAAAATCTGGAGTTGAAAGCTAGTCTCAGTGATGGTGACCATGAACCTATCATTGATTGTCATCAAAACCCATCTGGTTGTCTAATGACCTTGAGGGAAGGAAATCTGCCATCTTTACCTGGTTTGGCCTATATGTGACTCCAGACCCACAGCCATGTGGTTGACTCTTGACTGCCCTCTGAAATGACCTCACAAGCCATTCAATTCAAGGGCAATTAGGGATGAGCAACAAATGCTAGCCTTGCCAATAACGTTCATGTTGCATAAAAGAATAAATAACAATTAACTTCCTTAATTTCTTCACTCTTTTTAGCTCCTAAGTTACCATCTATTTCTGATATAAAATTGTGTCTTCTATTGTGAAGACAGGCACAAAATATTTGTTCAATGCCTCTGCCATTTTCTCATTCCCCATGATAGTTTCTCCTGCCTCTGCTTCTAAGGGACCAATGTTTCCTTTAGCTACTCTCTTCCTTTTTATATACTTAGAAAAGCTCTTACATTCTGTTTTTATATTTCTGCCGAGTTTACTCTCATATCCTATTTTTCCCCTTTTGATCAACTTTTTGGTGGCCCTTTGCTGGCTTCTAAAATACAATCCTCAGACTTGCTACTGTTTTTTGCAACATTGTAAGCCTCTTCTTTTAATCTAATACTATCCTCAACTTCCCAAGTGAGCCACGGATGGAACTTTCTTGCTGAGTTTGTTTTTCAATGGAAACTATTTTTGTTGAACCTTTTGAATTGTTTTTTTTAAATGTTTTCCACTGTTCATTTACTTCATACCTTTTAGTTTATTTACCCAATTAGTCTGAGCCAGTTCTCCCCTCATACCTATATAATTGGCTTTGTTTAAATTTAAGATTTTTGCTTGCGATTGGAGTATCTCACTTTCAAACTGAACATGGAATTCAATGGTATTATGATCACTATTTCCCAGTGGTTCGTTACTTTCACTAATTATTACGAATTAACCCTGCTTCATTACACAATACTAAACCTAAGATAGCATTATCCTTGGTCGGTTCCACAATGCATTGCTCCAAGAAATGGTCACAAAAATATTCTATGAACTCATCTTCTAGACCACCCTTGCCAATTTGGTTGTTGCAGTCAATATGAAGATTAAAGCCCCTTATAATTGTTACATTGCTTTTGTGACAATCTCCAATAATTTATTGTTTGATACTCTATCCAATGGCATAACTACTCTTAGGGGGCCTATAACTTGCTCCCACCAGTGTTTTTTGACTCTTGATTTTTCTAATCTCCACCCATACTGATTCTACTTCATGATCTTCTGAGGACAGACCCTTTTGCACTAATGTCCTTATGTCATCCTTTACTATCAGGGCTACTCTTCACCCTTTGCCATTCGTCCCTCTTTCTGAAATATTGGGCCGTAACCTCCGAGCTATTTGGGGGGTACCCCAAAGATGCGCCGGGGTATCCGTCTCAGAATTGCCTAGGTAAAGGTTTGCACAGCAATTGCCCAGAAGTGCGCGCTTCCTCTGGCCCTGTGCTGGGAACAATCCGAAAATGCAGTTTAAATCGCAAACTCCGGATTGTTCCGGCAGGATTACACCAATAGTTACTCAGAAAAAGTTAGAACTTCTGGGTAACTATTGTAAAGACCCATACCAACCCCACAGGACTCCTCACAGACCCCCAGCCACCCCTGACCTCCACCCCCCCAACCCCCGATTCCCCCATCCCCACCCACCTCTGACACCCCGCCCCCCAAGCCCCGACCTCTGACCCCAGCCCTCTATCTTGGACCTTCCCACCCCTCCCCTGCCTCCCCTGGACCTCTGACACCACTCTCCCCCCCACCACGAACCCACGGTGCAACCCTACCCGCCAAATCCTATCCACTTACCTTTGACACTTACTTTCTCTCCGGCCTGTCAATTTCACTGGCTTTTTAAGCTTACCACCTTTATGGCAGCTGGTGATGAAGCCTTCTTGAATGCGCCAGAGCTGCACTTCACTGGGGCCTGCGAGGAGTCTTTCAATGCAGGCCCCAAGCAGTTCTGGCGAACGGAAGGCTCAGTGTCATTTTCAAGGGTAGGGAAGTGTGAATTTATTCCTTCTAATTCCTGTGGGCCATCTCTTTCCGATGCTAGTTGGAAGCTGCAGCCCATTGTGTACCCTGGAATATTTATTTCCCAACCTTGGTCACCTTGTAACCCTGTTTCTTCAATGGAGATTAGATCGAAATCATTTACCTATTTTTGTTCCACTTACTCATCTATTCTATTGCAGATGCTTTTATTTGCAATTTTACGCGAAGACCTTTTACTTGCAATTTCTTTTACTTCCATTCCCTGCAATGACCTTATTCACTGATGTACAATTTTTGTCAAATTCCCTGGCCCTTCCTGTCTCACTCTGCTTGCCTTTTTGCCACATCACTAAACTGTTCCAACTATTCTCAACCTTTCTCTTTGGATTTCTAAATCTCCCTTCACACAAACCCTCCCCTGCCCCTGTTAGTTCCACAGCCCTGCTTATATAATTGGCCAGGACATTGGTCCCAGTCTGTATGAATCAAAACACCCTCTTCCCACACCACTCTTTGAGTCATGCATTTAATTTTGTAATCTGCTTGACCCTATGCCAGTTGGTGCATGGCTCAGGTAACAATCTAGAGATGATTACCTTTGATATTTTACATTTTAATTTGGACCCTAACCTCTCAAATTCTATTAGCAGAACTATATTCCTCATTCTATCTATGTTGTTGGTTCCCACATTTTTAAAATTCATTCATAGGATGTGGGCTTCGCTGGCTGGGCCAGTGTTTATTGCCCATACCTAGTTGCCCTTGAGAAGGCGGTGGTGAGCTGCCTTCTTGAACCACTGCAGTCCATGTGGTGTAGTCCCTGCTGTTAGGAAGGGAATGTAGGAAGGGAACATGGACCACAACTACTGGATCCTCCCCGTCCCTCCTCAAGTTCCTCTCCAGCCTTGAGGAGATGTCCTTAACCCTGGCACTGAGCAGCCAACACAACCTTCAAAGCCCCCACTCAAGGCTGCAGAGAACAATATCTATACCCCTGACTATACTGTCTCCTATCTCTACCACATTCCTCTTTATGTCCCCATTTGAATGGTATACTTCCCCATGGTGCCATGGCCAGTCCACTCATCCACCTTATAGTCCTTCTCCTCATCCACACAGGTAGCAAGCATCTTGTAACTTTCGGACAATGTCAGGGGCTGAGGCTCCTCCATCACCACTTGCTGATTCCCCATATCTGCCTGACTCACAGTCACACCCTCCTATCCCTGATCATTGACTGACTCTAAAGTTCTACCTAACTTAAGAGGTGTCACTGCTTCCTGGAACAAAGTGTCCAGGTAACCCTCCCCCTCCCTGCATCGCAATGTCTGCAACTCAGACTCCAGTTTAGCAACTCTGAGCCAAATTTACCTAAGCTGCAGACACTTACTGCAGATATGGTTGTCCGAGATTGCAGTACATTCTACAGATTTCCACCTGCTGCAGTCATAGCACACCACGAGTTCTGCCATTTCTGTCTGACCTTATTTTTTAAATTAGTCCATTAATTAATAATTCATGGAGCCAAAGTAATAGAAAGTTGCATTTGCCTAGCTTGGAGACGAAGGAAGGAAACTCACCAGCTACTGAAGGCTGGTAAAAAAAAGTAGAGAAAGGATCACCTGTTACCTCCTGTGTACCAAATTCCCATGTGAATCAAGTCCCTAACTATACATTTGGCCACATCTCACTCCAGTATAGTCTGGCCTCAGTGAATTCCCTTTCTCTGTGCAGCTTGAAAAACCCATTTGCTTATATAGAGCCTCTGATGAGTCACTCGCGAGCTTAGCTTCCTGCTACACTAATTAACACCTATTGAATCAACTACTTTCAGCTGATTGGCAGATAACTACTACTGCCAGTCAGCTCCATGTTTAACAAGGATATTTAGCTCACTTGAAGATTGAAAGCTCTAGTTCAGAGCCTGACTCTTAATCTAAATTTAAGCTTGAGAAAAAATTTACCAGAGCTTACTACATGAACCAAATTCCCAACTACAAACTCTGTCTCCGTGAATGATTCAAACATAGGATTCTGGTCTGATGAAGGTAGGAAGAAACAACAGATCCCCTCCCTTCTTCCATCGAATACAGTGAAATTGGACAATTTTTCCAGCCTTCTTCCCTCCCCACATGCCTGCTTCCCACTGTGATTATAAGTACAGTGGGGGCAATCAAGGTGGCAACTGGCTAAGATACCTGTTGCAAGGGAAGAACAGTTTGCAGTGACTTTTTTGAGGAATGGGATCGGTAGTCGAATTTGCAGCCTGCTTTCTCTGTTCCACTCAGCTTTGAGTGATGCAGAGGAGGAAAATCCAGCAATTTAACTTTTTATTTCCCTTGCTTAAGTTTTAATGTGATTGCTAGAAGCTAGTTAAAAACCAAACATGTTTCCAGCCTTTTCACTTGATGCACAGTTCTGCTGCAAGGAGACATTTGGCTTCATTGATGCTTGCTATTGGTCTAGTCCACCTGTTCAATCATATCTACTTTTAAGGAACAGCCTTCAAGTGAAAAGGCTGGAAACATGTTTGGTTTTTAACTAGCTTTTGACAATCACATTAAAACTATGCAACCTTAAGCAAGGGGATTAAAAGTTAAATTGCTGGATTTTCCTCCTATAATATAAAAATAAACTCAATCTGCACAATGGATCAATAAATCAGGATTTCTGTATAAGCAATGTTAGTTTTAGTAAATTGAAAATGAGTTCCTGAATCACAAATTTAAATACTTCCTTTGAAAAGAATTATAATATCAACAGTGCTTTCAGTAAATAGTATTGATTAGATCAATATTTTATCATGTGTTAACATCTTGTGTATCAAAGGAAAAGATCTCACAGTACAAACACCCATCTTGTCACTATTTTTTAATGCGTTCATATTGGTGTTGTTGTTATCTTTGACTACTGCATTGCTTTCTGCTGAGTTTGTTTTGGAATCTCAGTCTTTCCCAGTCAGCAAGAGAGCTACAAACACTTTTATTGTTGAAACACAGGAACCGCCAATCTGAAACTGAAAAAAAAAGCCCTGACCTAAAAGATAGTGGACATCAGTGAACCATCAAAAGCCTTTCACATATGAAACAGCTGCGGGGAGGGTTCTGTACCATTTATTCAATTTTTATGTTGCAGTGGACAATACTAATTGTAGACTGTGACAGGCCATTTTCAGAGACCACCTTCAGAGTTTTGGCTCAACGAGGCAGCTTTTATTCCTTGGACAGAGGGGATATGTCTTACAGCTTGGCTGCAGCAGTCAGCACATGCCTTGTGGATTACATAGGAGGTACACTCCCTCATTTCAAGCATTAGTCAATAAACGACCTCAAGAGGATGAAAGTCCAGCATTGTTCTCAGAAAAGCTCCCTCGACTCTTTGACAGACACTTCAATGTCCTAGGTGACTAACGTAAAGTAAATATCCTCACGTCTATCATGCCGAGGTACTTCACCAAACATCTTATGTTAAATAGCTTCTTTAATGTCTTTTAAAGATTAGGTTCCAGCCTTATAGGCATTCCTGGGTGGTAGGACATATATTTCTCACTGCCTTTACCCCAGCAAATTAGAAAAAAAATGGAAAAGTGACAACATTCATAGAACTGATGCCAGATTCTTCCTGAAATATGCTCTCTAGAGGTCACTATATAAAGAGAAAACACTTACAAGTTCATTGAAATAAAAAGGCTTTGTGCCAGAACAAATAACACTGTACACTGGAGTCGATTACAGCCAATTCGCTGTTCGCATTTTATTATCTACATTCGATTTTCCCCAACACTCTTCAACCTATTTGAAATCTGTTAAGGTAGAATTTTTAATTATGTTGTATTATTTGTGAGGAAGCCCATGTTTTTATATATGATTAAATAGGTTAAATGTCAAGGATATTTAAGTTTCACCAAAGCAATTTAATTATATTCCCTTTGTAAATTGATACAATGAAAACAGGGAACTACCTAGAAAATGCTTATGAAGTTTCAAAAATGTCTCTTTTGTACCCTTTGAGGAATTAAGTACTTTTTAAAGTCTTGGGATATTCATTCAACCACATGAATTTACAGATTGCTGACTGAGTCATATGATATGAAAATCTTAGACATTAGTACACTGATAAACCCAACAAAGTACGCTCCTTAGAGGTAGAAAAATTCCGGCTCTTCAATTCCTCCCCCAGTTCCTGTCCTATTTATGGCCAACAACGTTTATATTCTTACATTTCAGTTTGGTTACATGCAAACCTTTTGATCAGTCCTAGCTATCAGCCACTGACTTACGACTACATTGTGCTACGTCAGAGCAGGAGCCGATCCACAGGACCTGCCCGACAAGAAAACAAATCTGCTAACACATGCATGAGGGTAGGGTATGTGTTTCTCTAAATAACCTAGAAATTGGGCTGCTTATCTCCCGTTTTTCAGGTGCTATGCAACTTCCTTATTCCATAAAATGGTTGGCAGCAAGTATACACTTCTGACTGAAACTGAGCTGCCCAACATGTTGGATACAGACAAGCAAGCGGTGACCTCCACTTACACCCAAAGCAGGAATTGGGCTCTTTTCATATTGAAATATAATGCCGACCTGAGCTCCTTGCTGCAAGGTTTGAATTCCCCTCAGGCAGCTAGCACCATCGCAGGCTGCAATCGAGAACCAGCCCTATGGAAATGGAGGGAGGGTAAGCTACTTACCTCAGACTGTGGAGCTGGGAGGAGCAAGAGTGCTCCTCCTGACTCCACATTAAAGGGCTCTCTCAGTCCCTGCCACATCTGCCCCAGCCCCAAATCCCTGACTTCTCTTCCCCCTGTCAGCATGTCCTTCGATTTCCTGGTCCAGAGATCCCAATCATTGACTTTCATCCAATCCCTGGCCCCAACCCACGTTCTTGTTCCACCCCAGCAATGGGATCCCATCCCAATTTCCTAGTGCCCGTAGACATTGCCAAAATTCTGATTTCTTAGGGTGCAAGAATTTTACAGACATTGTGTCTTGTGTCATCTACAGGAAACCATTTCCCAGTTGAACAAAAGAGCGATTTGCCAAGAAAAATGACAACATCACACACGGAATTCAGTAAACACTCTTGAATGAGGGTTGCCATGGAAACATAACTCTCTCTGCTTGAACAATGTGCATTCCGAGGCATCTCTCTACACGTTAAGAGTATTTTCTGAATTGAAGAAGAGCAGCTCCTGGCTGGTCAGGAGTGACATAACCTTGACTAATTTATGAATGCGGTACCGTCAAAAAATTCCCAGAAACTGAGC
This sequence comes from Cetorhinus maximus, assembly GCF_964194155.1. Lineage (NCBI taxonomy): Eukaryota > Metazoa > Chordata > Chondrichthyes > Lamniformes > Cetorhinidae > Cetorhinus > Cetorhinus maximus. The sequence continues at coordinate 139,565,452 of NC_135884.1, read as the reverse complement.
ATAAATAGAGGTCGCAAGCAGCAAGAATTGTCAGATAAGTCTTTGCTTCCATTCCACGTTTATTAGTAGTAAAATCCTGCAGAACATAATGTAATGAAAGAAAGAAAGAGAAAGAAAGGGAGAAGAAAGCAGAGAACAAATAGAGCATGCCTATGCTTGTTAGGGTTTAAAGTTATAAAAAAATTACAATCCTGTATTTTTTTTGGAAGTGATGCAAAGATGCTACTGCAGTCTTCGCAGGGTCTGATGAAAGAGATAGTGACCCAAACCTTCCAGATGGGATAAAATGGAAAACTGGTTTTCCATTGCTTCACACTGGAAGATTAAGGGTCATGGTATCCTTGATTTTCTTGACAGTTCCTTAACTCCCCACTGGAGCAACACATTGAAAAAAATGTTTGGATATTTGCCTTGCCTTTCTCCGCTTTGGGTTGAGGTTTTGCAGCAGTTATTTAAGTGTCTAAGTCGTCCATACTCTGCACAATAAAGTGCTTGAGACAAAGATGACGAGGCATAGGTCCTTGGCACTGCTGTAAGCAGCGTGAGTGATACCAACGAAGGTGGTGACTGGCCGGTTAAATCCAATGTGATAAAACATCAGCTTAAATGGCTCAAATAACAATAACAATGACATATTTTTGTATAGCAACGTAGCGTAATAAAACATCCCAAGATATTTCCCAAACATAAAATGACTCGAGCCATATAGAATCATAGTCGTAGAGTTATACAGCACAGAAATAAGCCCTTCGGCCCATTGTGTCCATGCTGACCATCAAGCACCGATCTATTCCAATCCTATTTTCCAGCACTTGGCCCGTAGCCCTGTACGCTATGGCGTTTCAAGTGCTCATCTAAATACTTCTTAAATGTTGTAAGGGTTCTTGCCTTGACTACCCCCCAGGCAGTGTGTTCCAGATTCCAACCACCCTCTGGGTGAAAAATGTTTTCCTCAAATCCCCTCTAAACCTTCTGCCCCTTACCTTAAATCTATACTCCTTGGTTATTGACACCTCAATAAGGGGAAAAGTTTCTTCCTATCTACCCTATTTATGACCCTTGTAATTTTGTTATACCTCTATCAGGTCCCCCCTCAGCCTTCTCTGCTCTAAGGAAAACAACCCTAGCCTCTTCATAGCTGAAACACTCCAGCCCAGGCAACATCCTGGTGAATCTCCTCTGCACCCTTTCTAGTGCAATCACATCCTTCCTATAGTGTGGCAACCAGAACTGCACACAGCACTCCAACTATGGCCTAACTAGCATTTTATACAACTCCAACATAACCTTCCTGCTCTTATATTTTATGCCTCAGCTAATAAAGGCAAGTATCCCAAATGCCTTCTTAACCGCCTTATCTACCTGTGCTGCTGCCTTCAGGGATCTATGGACATGTACACCCTCTGTACAATATAAGAAGATATTAAGTCAGATGAACAAATGCTTAGGTAAAGAGTTAGGTTTTAAGGAGTGTCTTTATTATAGAAAGCGAGGTGGAGAAGTATAGGGAGGGAATTCCAGAGCGTAAGGCTTAGTGAACTGAAAGCGCAGCCACCAATGGCGGAGTTATTAAAATCGAGGATGCTCAAGAGGCCAGAATTTGATAAACACAGATATCCCTGAGGGTTGTAGAGCTGGTGGAGTTTACAGATATAGGGAGAGGTGAGGCCATGGAGGGATTTGAAAACAAGGATGAGAATTTTAAAATCAAGATGTTGCCTGACCATGAGCCAATGTGGGTCAGCAGGCACAGGGATGATGAGTGGATGGAACTTAGTGCAATTAAGATATGGGCAGAAGAATTTTGGATGACCTCAAGTTTATGGAGGGCAGAATATGAGACACCAGCATATTGGAATAGTCGATTTTAGATGTAACAAAGCTATGAAGGAGGGTTTCAGCAGCAGATAAGCTGAGGCAGGGGCGAAGTTGGGTGATCTTACGGAGGTGGAAATAGGCAGTCTTATTAATTGCATGAATATGAGGTCGGAAGCTAATTTGGGGGTAAAATGTGGCACCAAGATTTCAAATGGACTGGTTTAGTCTCAGACTGTTGCCAGGAAGAAAGATGGAGTCGGCAGCTAGGGAACGGATTTTGGAGCAGAGAACAAAAACAATGGCTTCAGTCTTTCCAAAATTTAATTCAAGGAATTTTCTGTTCCTCTGGTAGTGGTAAGCAGTCTGATCATTTAGCAACAGTGGAAGAGTTGAGAGAGTTGGTGGTGAGGTAAAACTGGGTATCATCAGTTTATATGTGAACATTAATGCTGTGCCTTCAGTGAGGGGCAGCATGTAGAAATAGGTGGGGCCAGGGATAGATCCTTGGGGGACACCAGAGGTAGTAGTGCGTTAACCTTAAGAGAAACCATTGCAAGTGATGCCCTGGATACGATTAGATAGCTAATAATGGAACCAGGTGTGAGCAATCCCATCTAGGTGGACAATAGTGGAGATGCTTTGGAGGAGGATGGTGTCGTCAACTGTGACAAAGGCCGCAGGCATGTCGAGAAGGACAAGGAGGGAATGTTTACCTTTGTCACAGTCACAGGGGATGTCATTTGTGACTTTCATAAGAACTGTTCCGATACTGAAACCTGATTGGGGAGATTCAGACATGGAGTTCCAGGAAAGATGGGCTCAGCTCGAGGCGACAACATGTTCAAGGACAGCAGAATCTTATACCTCACGTTGAGCCATTGCATGCTGTGCTCTCATTTTATAGCCATGCATTTATCTATTAAGGGTGTCCTCTCAAGACAAAATCCCACTGCTCATGTGGATGGGTATCAGAAAGTAGCAAAGTAAGAGCAGAAAGTTTAATTTTACCAGCTGACGGCTTCAGTAAAACTGCTTGCTTCAAATAAAGTTGATGACAGGTTTTCAGTTTAGCAGTGAAAATGTCCTGTCATTTTCGGTGTGTCACTGGTTCTATATCACATTAAATGTTGCAATTTTGCATGAACGCATTTGTTCAGATCTATGACAAGGTAGTATTTCTATTTTGAAAGGAGGACAGAATATTGGACACTCAGAAGGTCGAACATATTTAGCCTGTTTTGCAATGCATTGCAAACCAACATGTTTTTCAATCCTGCATAATTGCCTTCATAAAGAACAAAGGATTAGAGAAAAGACCATAACTTGAGGTTATAAAAGACTTAAAGAAACCGTATGGAGTTCAATCTTACTGCCACAGCATTCTTATCCCCTCTAGACACTGATGTTTTTAAAAGAATATAATAAACAGTGTTTTACTTTAAGATTTACTGCCTATTTTCTGCTGCTCAGACAGATTAAAAGTGGCAAAGTCATTCTGTCTTCCCAGTTACCATAGCCTACAACATGTGCAATCTTTCTTCAGGATTATCTCCTTTGACTTGACAGAAGAAAAGACTAAACAACAAGAGTCAGGGTGAAATGTGAGCTCGCAATATATTCCCAGCATCAGTCATGGGAATCACATGCGGTATTTATTGAAGTACATGTTAAAATGAATCAATTTCATGGACGAGCGGCAGCAGAAGGTTGAAGCTTCTGAACAGCGGAAAGATTTGATTATTTTTTTTACAAATTAACAAAAATATTTCACTCATTATTGGATCATTGAAAGTAAATTGCAAATGTATTAATTTTAGACAGGAAAAATTATGGGTATAATTATGTTAAAAATATTCACAAGGCAAGATCTGAAAGACGGCACAGGGGTTAAAAGACCAACTAGACAAGTACATTAATTTAGACAAAGTCTTGAATCTCTATTAGCCTAATAAGGTCTGCATGTATGGAAGTGAAAAGTAACAGAAGACATTAGAGATATGATACGATTTTGGAAACACTTTTACGTACATATCAGGATATCCAAAGATCATCCTGTTTTGGGTTAACACATTCAAAGCCTTTAAATCGACTATTAAATTGATAGTATCCTTCTTTTCCTGCTCTGTGAATCAGAGGGAACCCAATGCTGGTGGGTGGGCATCAGTAATGATACAGAAAATGAAACTGTTATCAAGAAATCTTTCCGCTTCTCAGAAAAATTCTGTCAATAAAATCAACTTCTAAGAGATTTTAGCCAGTAGTGTAAAAAACAAATGGGGATATCAGTCAAGTAATAAAGCCCATATGAAGGAGTTCATGAAATGGCTCCATTATGAGGAAGGGGAGTCTTTTTATAAGCATTACTTGGTTTCAATCAACTGATTAACACTTTATTTGTCCATTTATTTTTTCTCTCGATGTTCCATTCTTATCCTTTCTGGTTTGAAGCTATCAACAGAGTCAATTCAAGTTGGCTATTTTTGGTCGCAATTTCTTCAGCAGGTCAGTCATACAGTTATTCTATAAGTTTGCATGTATACATGAAGTGAAGAAAATTAATATATTCTTGTGAGGTTAGAGATTAATCTGGGTTTTAAGATGTTTTAAAATCTATTTTTTAAATGAGAATGTAGCATTAGTAGAGTTAGAAATAATTCCTAGAATCATACAGTGCAGAAATTCAGCCCCTTGCATGTGTGCTGCCTCTTTGAAAGAGATATACAACTAATACCATTTTCCCCTGCTCTTTCCTGATAACCCTGCAAATTTTTCCCTTTTCAATAATTTATCCAATTCCTCTTTAAATTATTGAACTTGCTTCAACTATCATTTCAGGCAGAGCATTCTAACTTCCACTATTCAAACTCGTTGCGTAAATTAATATCTTCTCATCTCCCCTGCTGGTTCTTTGCCAATTATACCCATGCAGTGCAGATTTTTAAATAATTAAGGCTGTTTTCCTTTCACTGCTTGGATAGAAGTGAAAATGAGGCACATTCTACAATGGGCAGGGAATCCACTCAACTAGTTTATCACTTATGCAGAAAGGGGGCAGTTGGCCCTATTATTATTTTACATATGTGGGTTAGGCAGTAGCTGGGGAAAGATTGTAGAAAAAGTATCTTATACTTGCAGTCTACCAATGGTAATCTTTCCACAATGCAGCATATTTATCACAGAGCAGAAATCTGAACAGTGTCAAGTTAAACATTTGGAGCTAAGCCATTTTTGCACCTGCTGTACTGATACCGTCTCAATTATTTAGATTTGTCTGTCACACTGATGAACTTGGATCAGCTCATATTGATGTTCATGTTAAACCCAGTTAAAACTGAACTTGAGGCCAATTTTCACATCCCTATATATAAATACTCAGGGGCACATGTTCCCGGTCCTTTGCTGGCAGCACTGTATCTTCAGCACTTAGTGGATACAGGATGGTTACAAGGGAAAAAGTGATGGTATTCCCGCAACGTTTCTGGTCTTTGATCTCCTCGGTGGTACAGATTGCAGCGGAGAGTGATGGAGTCGAAGGGTCTGAGATGAGTTGCTACAGTGTGTCTTGTATATTGTACATACTGAAGCCAGAGTGCAATGGTGGCGGAGGAGGTGGATATTCAGTCTACTGATAGGGTCACCAATCAATAAAACTGCGGTACCCCGGATGCTGACAAGCTTCTTGAGGGCTGTCACAACTGCACCCATCCAGTCGAGTAATAAGTATCCGTCACATTCCTGACTTGCAGATGGCATAAAGGTTTTGCAGGGTCAGGGAGGAACCACTCATAGAAGTATACCCATCCTCTATCCTGTTTTAATAGCCACGGTGTTAATATGATTAGCCCAGTACAATTTGACCCCCAGATACTGATGGATTCAGTGAAAGTCAAAGGCAGTGCTTTCTCTTGTTCAAGATGGCCACCTCGTGGTACCATGTCTTTGTCTGTTACCTGTCCAAGCCTGAATGTTTTCCATATCCATTTGCAGTTTGACATGGATTGTTTCATTTGTAGAGGAGTTGTGAATTGAGTTGAACATTGTGCAAGTATTAGCAAATCTGTTGAAACATTAGCAAACAGCCCAGGCCTGACTTTAGCATGAAGCAAAAGTCATTAGTTAAGCAGCTGAAGATAGTTGGACCAAGGATAATTCCCTGAGGAATGGGCCTCATTGTAGGCACTTTTCCCTCCCATAAGGCTGCAAACTTTGTTATGCCTTGGGTCACTCTTACAATCTGCTCACAGCTTAGCTTAGGCTCCAAACCACTTGGCTCCAGAACTCATCACTGCCTTGGTCCATGGATGCAAGAGCTGAATGCCAAGCAAGTGGAAAGAATAGTTATTCCTGCTCTTAAGGCAACATTTGAATGAATATGGTACCAAAGCACCCTTTCAACACTGAAGTCAATCAAAGGGAACAATGGTTTGAGACATGCCTGATGCAAAAGAAGATGGCTCTGGATGTCAAAGGCCAATCATCATGATCAAAAGGCCCCACTGCAGAGGCTTGAATCTAGGCTGATATTTCAATAGCGCTAAAGGAGCGTAGTACTGTCGGAGATGCTGCCTTTGAGACCAGAGAGTCCTGTCTGCTCTTTAGGTGAATGGGTGTAAAAGGCCCCATGACAATATTTGAACAAGAACAGAGAGTTCTCAACCAGGAACACTAATCTTAGAGATTATGGGTGAAAAATTGGATTCGCTAACATACATTTTCTGGGTACCATGAGTGCCCATGGAATCCAAAAAATGTTAATGCTGCACATGCAAACATTTGGGGGCAATTCACACTGGACACCATATTGGTAAGGGTGTTAATGCGCATGCAGTGAATAGCCGCCAGAAGTATGCAGAGCAGGCAGATCATGATGTCAAAGGTGACACTGGTAACACTGTTTTGATGCCAGCAATGCCATTTTGAAGCTCACTGCTTCTCAATGCACCAAGAATCCAATTGTACATCAGTGTTCTTCTGTAGGCTGCCTCATTGAGGTGGTCTTCTGCAGCAGAACCCATGTGCAACCTCTCTCTTTCTGACAACCTGGCACCTGCCCTGGCCGCAGGCCACTCATGCCCAGTGTCCCACGATGTTCAGATCCCACCTCTGTTCTACCCTCTAACTTGTGTACCATGTCAGTATCTCAGCTGTGGCCGTGCCTGTGAAATCAAGTGACATTGCCTTGTCTTTATCATCATTCTGTCGTCGATGTCCCTGCGCTACTGCCTGACTAGGTTGCACCTCTTGGTTATGTGAAAGGGAAAAAGGCACAGGGGTATGGGCATGGTGCAGGGAAGGGGGAAAAATAAGAGGTGCCACATCACTTGCAGCTTGTAAAATCAGAATTGGACACAATACTCCCGTGAGGCTCAACTGGTGTTTTCTAAAGGTTCACCATAACTTTCTTGCTTTTGTATTCCATGACTCTACTTATAAAGTTTAACTGCTTTCTCAACCTTCCTTGCTACCTTCAACAATGTGTGCACATTTACCCCCAGATATCTTTGCTTCTAGAAACATAGAAAATAGGAGCAGGGGTAGGTCATTCGGTCCTTCAAGGCTGCTCTAACGTTCAATATGATCATGACTGAGCCTCTATCTCAGCGCTGGACTCCTGCACCCTCCACATACCCCTTGACGATGCCTTTAGAGTCCAGAAATCTATCTATTACCTTCTTAAATATATTCAGTGACTTGGCCTCCACAGCTTTCTGTGGTAGAGAATTCCATAGGTTCACCACCCTCTGAACGAAGAAGTTTCGCCTCATCTCAGACCTAAATGGTCTACCCCATATCCTGAGACTGTGACCCCTTGTTCTAGGCCTCCCCAGCCTGAGGAAATATCACCCCTGCGTCCACTCCGTCCGTCCCTGTCAGAATTCTATATGTTTCAATGAGATCTCCTCTTGTTCTTCTAAACTCTAGTGAATACAGGCCTAATTGGCTCAAACTCTCCTCATTCAACAATTACCCCATTTAGAATTATAACCTTTAGTTTGTATTGTCCCTCCTCTTTCTTCCTACCAAAATATATCACTTTTCACTTCTCTGCATCATATTTCATCTGCCAAATTTCATTCCACCAGCCTGTCTATGTTCTCCTGAAGTCTATTATTGTCTTCCTCACAGTTCACTATACTTCCAAGTTTTAAGTCATCTGTTAATTTTGAAATTGTAATGCATTCTGCAACCCAAATCTAAGTCATTAATATAGATCAAAAAAAGCAATACCGATTCCTGGGGAACCCCACTATATACCTTCCTCTAGTCCAAAAAGCAACCTTCACCACTACTCTCTGGGCAGAATCGTCCATGCCCACTGGTGTAGGCCATGCTTGGCAGCGTGAGAGGGCAATATGGGAGAGGGGGGAATGAAGGTGCCAGGATGGGGTGAGGCTGAGGGAGGGGGGAATGAAGGTGTCAGGATGGGGTGAGGTTGGGAGGAGGGGAAATGAACATGTCAGAATGGGGTGAGGTTGGGGGTGAGGGAATGAGAGTGTCAGGAGGGGGTGAAGTTAGGGTGGGGAATGAAGGTGTTGGGGGGGCAGGCTAGGAGGGGAGAGGGAGTATGGGGGAAGAAGGGGTAACAGAGAAGATGGTAACTGGAGAGGTAGGTGTAAGGGAGGGTGGAAGGCGTAAGGGAAGGAGCTTGGAGGGGGCAAGGAGTGCGGAGAGGAGAGGCAGTCCATGTGGAGGAAGGAGTGCAGAGAGGAGAGGGAATAAGGCTAGAGGAAGAAGTAAGGGTGGAGGAAGGAGTCGTGAAGTGGGGAGTAGGAAAGGTGGAGGAAGAAGTAAGGGTGTTTGAAGGAGTCTGGTTGGGGGAAGGAGTAATGCTAGAGGAAGAAGTAAGGCTGGCGAATAGAGTCAGGAGAGGAGAAGGAATCAGGGTGGTAAAAGATGTAAAGGTGCCTGAAGGAGTCAGGAAGGGGGAAGGACTAAGTGGTGCTGGAGTCCGGAGTGGGAAGAGAAGCAAGAGAGGGGGGATTGTAGCAGGGTGGGAAGGGGTTCCAAGGTGGGAAGGGGTTCCAGGGAGGAGAGGTCCGGAGGGGGTGATGTCCAAGTGAACATGCAAGGGAGGGTTCTGATAAGTCCATGACTGCCTCCTGGGGAGCAAACTGAGGGTAAGCGTGGAACAAGGGAATGGTGAGAATGATCGAGGGCAGAGTGAGGTGGTAGGGTGGGAGGGTGAGGGTGCGATGGTAGCAATAGAAGGAATGGCAAGGGTGGTTGGTGGGGACTCAGAGGCAGACACAGACCCTGGGGGAGGGAAGGAGGAGGTCGGGGAGGTGAATGTGGATGGGAGTGGGATTTTCAGGAAGGAAGGGAATGTGCACATTCACCTGGACATTTCTGAAGGAAAAGGGTTATGGCTGGTAGGTCACGGAGGGGAGGCAGAAGGTAATGCCGGGGGGTCAACAGTGATGGGGGAAAGGAAATGGGTGACTAGGGGAGGGGAAAAGACATGGGAGCGCACGAAAAAGGGAATCCAGGCCATGCTGTCCAAATTGTAAGTGAAACGACAGTCGTGTTGGGCGAGATCAGGTGCTGCATGGGAGTGTGAACATTGGGTGGGCGGAGATGCAGGTCAGCTCAGATAGACAACTGAAAGTGAACCCGCGCAGGCAGCATTCAAAATGCTCAGGACAGTGAGGTGAGTTTGAAACATGAAGGATCCGCATGCATGGGACAGTGCTTACACGAGGCTCCGAAAGGACCAGCCACACACACACTTCTCCCTCCAGAATCACTCATAGGCCAGCTGCTCCCTCTGCGGTGACAGAGGATGAGGTTGAGGGGCTCACAGGCAAAGGGGACTTCGAGGGATAGGACAGGCTCTGAGATTCCTGAGTGGATGACCCAGTCCTCCTCCTCCCTCCAGGTGTCCAGGGCCCCCGGCCTGACTCCTTGAGGGGAAAGAGCGCCTGGAGGGAAGTCGAGGTACCCTGTTTTCCTCTCACATTGCCAATGCAGGAACTCATACATGGCTCCCGTGATGGAGTGCAGGTTTGCACACATGTCTGCGATGCACTGGACCAGTTCTCCATGGCATCCAGCATCATCTCCATGGAGACCTCCTTACACACACATGTGGCCACCACTTCATCATGCACTACTCCGACTCGTGTGCTATTCTGTTGAGGGCCTTCCAACAGCTCTGTGCGATGTTCCCACACCTTCTGCTGACTCTCCAGGATGAGTTGGAAGGCCAAATCCAGAGGCTAAATCACCTGACTCAGAGCTCACAGATGCCTGATCCGCAGCAGCCCTCCATGTGCCAGGGAGCTCACATGAACCTGCCTCCTGCTACTGTGGATATTTGCCCATGTGGTAACCATCAGATCGTGACACAAGCCTGCTCTGGATCTAGTTCCACCGAGGTGTGTGTCTCTATGCTGGTGCTGGGTGTGGGTAAGCATTGTGACTGGTCTTCCAGGCTGCTTATTTCCAGCTCTTCAATAGAGGAGGAGTCCTCTTGGCTGGAGGTCCATGTCCTCACCAGCGCGATGGCACACTGCTCAAAGTCAGTGAGGGGCCTAATGTGCACCACTCCATCTGGGACCTCTCCCTGCTGATGTGAGCCAGCTTCTCCTGCATGAAGACAGATGGAGAGAGTGTGAGCAGGACACATGGCACTGTGTGGAATGTTTGTGTGGTGAGCAGAGCCATGGACAGGATGAGGACGTGAGCTCGAGAGGATATGAGCCTGATGGAGATGTGAGGGTGTGTGTGAGAGTTAGTGGTGTTGTCCCTTGAGGTGTGAGATCCCTGTGAATGTGTGATGGATTTGTGAGTGCGTGAGTTAAGAATGATGAGAAAAGTGCGTTACCCTGATAGAATGGATGAGACCATTCATCCTGTAGTGGCACTGGGTGGCTGTCCTCTTCTGCATGGCATTGGCGCTGACCACTGCTGCCACCACCACCACTGCTGGATTGGTAATGCAGCTGCCCATCCTCCAGCCAGAGCAGGGGTAGAGGACATTACGGCGGGTTTCCACAGCGTCCAAAAGGGGCTTGAGGGATGCATCACTAAACCGAGGGGCTGCACTCTTTTTGCCTTTCAGGGCCACCCTGCTTTCCAGGCAGCAGTCCTGGGCTGGAAGCGCTGAGAGGTGGGCATGTAGCTACACTTTAACTGTGACGTCTGGTGTGATGAAGCAGTGAGGTAATGGTGTGGCAGGTGAATGAGAACCCGCTCACCATGGAAACGGCATGTTTCCCAGGAGTGCATAATCAATGCGGCGGGTTTGGGGCGATACGGTGTGAAAAGCCGCCATTGCGGCCGGTGTGTAAAATGTCGTTTTACCTGCCTGCTACCACACTTAGTGCAAATTTGGGACAATTCCGCCCTCTATTTTCTGTCACTCAGCCAGCTTCATATCTATGTTGCTCCTGTCCCTTTTATTCTCTGGGCTTCAACTTTGCTGACAAACCTGTCATGTGGCACTTTTAGAAGACGCCATACACTGAATCAACCACATTACCCTCATCAACCATCTCAGTTACCCCATCAAAAAACTCATTCAAGTTAGATAAACATGATTTCCCTTTAACAAATCCATGCTGGTTTTCCTTAATCAATCCACATATGTCCAAGTAACAGTTAATTTTGTCTCAGATAATAGGCCATAACTTCCATGGAGTGGCAGTTGCAGTCAGATTGCCACTCCGCTCCTAGTCACTTACACCGAAATTCAGTGGCACCTTTCACGCCCGATCTTCTGACTTAGGCCGGATGTGAACAGTGCAGTGCAGCAGATTCCCGAGGCCTTTAGTCGAGTGCGGGAGAGTCAGAGATAAGGAAGACGTGCCCCTTTTCTTACAGGGGGTTGGGAGGGTAGTCGGAATGGGCAGCTAGTCGGAGGGTAGCCAGGGATGGGGAGGGTAGATGGGGGACGGGGATACTCTGGGGGTAGGGAGTAGTTGGTGGGTGCCATTGGGGGATGTGGTCACGGGGTAGTTGCTGGGGGTGGGGGTTAGTCGAGGGATCCTGTGGGGATGCAGGGGTGGGGGGTCAGCACTAGAGTTGCTGAGGAGTTATAAATAGTTTTAATTCTTGTAACTTTTCCTGAGTAATTATTCCTGTAAGACAGTCGGATTCACCTGAAGACTACAATTTAAGTCGGAGTATCGGATGGTTCCCAATGCAGGGCAGTTGACCAATGGAAGTTTGAACTTCTGTTGAACTTAGGAAGTTTGAATTTCCTGGGTAATTGCCGTGCAATCCTTACGTGGGGGCTTTTGGGGTGGGGGTGTCTCCCAGCACATTTTTGGGGTATCCCCGGGTACGACACCCCAGAGATTGGAAGTTATGGGCCATTTTTTCTTAAAGCCTTCTCATCACTGAGATTAAACTGACTGGGCTGCTGTTGTTGGGTTTATCCTTACGCCCTTTCCCAACATTTGCAATTCTGTAGTTCTTTGAAACCACCCTGGTATCTAAGAAGGATTAGAAGATTGTGGCCAGTGCCTCACAATTTCAACCCTTACTTGCTTCAGCATCGTCGATGATCCAGTCTTAGTGACTTATCAACTCTAAGTACAGCCAGCCTTTCTAGTATCCTGACTTCATCAGTTTTTGACCCATCTCATATCTGAACTATTTCCTCTTTCACTGTGGCTTTGGTTGCATCCTGTCCCTTGATACAGCTATGAAATGCCTCAGCCACACCCTACACTCCCACACAGAGGATTCCCTTTGGTCCTAATCGACCCCACCCTTTTAACTATTTATATGCCGATAAAAGGTTTTTGAATTCCCTTTTATGTTAGCTGCCGGTCTCTTCCCACACTTTTTATTTGCTTCTCTTGGGCAGGATTTTCCCATTGGTGGGCAGGGGTGCGGGGCCCACTCGTCGACACGTAAAATGACGAGCGGTGATGTCGGGCGGAACTCCCGATGTCACCACGCCCCATTTAAATTTTCCGGTAGGCGGGGGCGCAGCAAAATCAGCTATGCGCCCGCCGACCCGTCAATGGCCAATTGAGGCAACTGACAGAGTCATTTAGCTAATTAATGGACCTGCCCATCCAACCTTAAGGTTGGCGGGCAGGCCAGGAGCCCTGGCGGGAATTAGAAAAAGCATGAAACCTCATCCACCGGCGGGATGAGGTTTCATGTAGGGTTTTTAAAAAAATGTATTAAAGTTTTTAAAATAATTATGTACATATCCCAACTCAATGTCACATGAGGGGACATGTCAGGAATTTTTTTTTTCTGTTTTTAAGATTTGTGACAGAACAGCCGATCTCCCTGAGGCAGCACTTAGCCTCAGGGGGATGAATGCGTTCTTTCGTGTGCACGCGTGAGAGAGCGCACTCTCGGGTTTAGGGCTTCCCCCTGCCCCCTCCATCCGCACAGGGCGTTGCGCTGGGCAGGCCTTAATTGGCCCACCCACGTATAATGGCGCAGTGCCCCCAATCAGGGGCGCCAATCAGAGGCGCGCCAATGCGCGCCCGCAATTCAACTTCGCCCCCAAAGAGGGGAAAATCCTGCCCCTTATTTTCTTTTTCATGTTGCTTCTGATCTTTCTATATTCAGGCTGGTTCTCACTTGTGTTAACAACTTGACATCTCTCGTAAACCCCTTTCCCCAGTTTCATCTTTTATCTATCTCTTTCATCATGTAAGGAACTCTGGATTTGGTTGCCCTACTTGTGTGAATGTATGCTGACTGTACCGAAACCATCTCCTTGAAGGCAGCCCATATTTTGACTCCGGTTTTGCCTGCCAATCTTTGATTGCAATTTACCCAGGACAGATCTGATCTCAACCCAATGAAATTGGCCCTCCTCCATAGAACCATAGAAAAGTTACAGCACAGAAGGAGGCCATTCATCCCATCTTGTCCATGCCAGCCAGAGGACACCCAGGTGCCCTTTCTAATCCCACCTTCTTGCACCCGGCCCATAGCCCTGCAGCTTACAGCACTTTAGGTGCAGATCCAGGTACTTTTTAAAAGAGTTTAAAGTTTCTGCCTCTACTACCAACTTGGGCAGCAAATTCCAGACACCCACTACCCCCTGCATAAAAAAGTTCTTCCTCATGTCCCCCCTACACCTTCTGCCACTAATCTTGAATCCATGTCCCCTGGTTCTAGAATTCTCCATCAAGGGAAACAATTTTATCCTGTCCACTCTATCTATCCCCCTCATAATTTTGTCCACCTCAATCAAGTCACCTCTCAGCCTTCTTTGTTCCAGGGAAAATAACCGCAACCTATCCAATCTCTCCTCGTAACTACACTTTTCTAACCCTGGCAACATTCTTGTAAACCTCCTCTGCACTCTCTCCAGAGCTATTACATCCTTCCTGTAATGTGGTGACCAGAACTGCACACAATACTCCAGTTGTGGCCTCACCAGTGTTTTATACAATTTCAACATTATATCCTCACTTTTATATTCTATACCTCTGCCAATGAAGGAGAGCATTCCATATGCCTTCTGTACAACCTTGTCTACTTGAACTGTTGCCTTCAGGGACCTGTGTACTTGTACGCCAAGATCTCTCACTTCATCTACCCCTCTTAGTATATTCCCATTTATTTTGATAACCCCTGTAACTGTTTGACCTCCCTAAATGTATGACCTCACACTTCTCTATATTAAAATCCATCTGCCATTTCACCGCCCACTCCACCAACCCATCTATATCGTTTTGGAGATTATGGCTATCCTCTACACTATCCACTACTCGGCCAATCTTTGTGTCATCTGCAAACTTCCCAATCGTGCCCCCCCATGTTCATGTCCAAATCATTAAAATATAACACAAACAGCATGGGTCCCAACACTGAGCCCTGTGGAACACCACTTGAGACAACTTTCCATTTGCAAGGGCATCCATCGACCATTACCTTTTGTTTCCTGTTACAAAGCCAACCTTTTATCCAGTTTGCCACATTACCCTGAATCCCATGGGCTTTTACTTTCCTGACCAATCTGCCATGTGGGACCTTGTCAAATGCCTTGCTAAAATCCATGTACACAACATCCACTGCACTACCTTCATCAACCCTTCTTGTCACTTCCTCAAAGAATTCAATCAATTTTGTGAGGCAAGACCTTCCTTTAACAAATCCATGCTGACCATCCCTGACTAGTCCATGCCTTTCCACATGACAGTTAATCCTATTAAATCCAATTAAATATTTTTATTCTAGATTGCTCCTTGTCCTTTTGCATAGCTAATCTAAACCTTATGACACAATGATTACTATTCCCAAAAGTGTGAAATGAAGCAGTTGAATGTGAGGCATGAGACCTGATTGATAGCCATAGTTGGTAGGTGAGTGATGTGGGTGTGGTGAATTGAATCCTGGCTGAGGCTAGGATTGCAGTTGGTACGATATAACATTGGAAGATGCATTATTTGACCTTGACTACTTATGTAAGCTCATTTATCTTCTTGGAGCATTGCATCCGGGACCTCAGGGCGTCGCTCCTGGTAGTGACCTCCTCAGCTATCTGCTCGCACTGCTTTTTGACCATGTGTCTGGAAGGCTTCCTGGTCCTCTGGGAATGAAGGCCATTTCTCTCTTATTTTCCACCTCCTCCACCAAGGCCTGCAGTGCAATGTCCAAAACCTTGGAGCCTGCTCTCTCTCTCCCATGTTGTGCCAGTTTTCACTGTTTCCCAGGTCAGATTCACTTCCTTGATGACTGCCCAGCACAATGTACCTCGCCTTTAAGAGGTGCAGGCTTGCTTTACACAGTGCAGTTTAGCTTCAAGAAGTGTTAGGAAGTTATGTATTTGGAACCCCTGCTGATGTATGCAGTCAACCAACAGCACAGTTAACACTGGCTGCACAAAGCAAACATTCAAACGGACAGGTAACACAATGCTGATATACTGCCTGCAGTGCATTAAATGGGTGCAGGGCAATTGTACACTGTGATCCCCACTGCATGTCTGATTGTGGGATCTTACTTTGTAAAAAAATGAATGCTTCAGTTCTTCCCATTATAACATTGACTATATTTCAAAATAATTCATTGACTGAGATGTTCCAGGGCTCACAAATGACCTATCAATGCAAATTCTCTTTTTCCAAGCTTTGAGGAATACGCTTGGTTATGCATGTCATGTGAAAAAAAACCAAACGGCTTGTAATATAGTTGAGCAAAAGAATTATAAGCTTACACATAGAACAGAATACACCCCAAGTAGGTATGAGCTTGCCTAGAAGGTAGAATACATTTGTGAAGGTCATAAAAGTTTGTAATATGACATGCCAGCTAAAGTAGCACAAATACTGGATAGTGAATTAAGATTTAGAACTTATGAATATAGAAATTGCTCCACAAAAAAAGACCAAGGTTTATCTGCCCTCCTGGTCATCGCAATGCTATATTTAACGTGGAGCTGTTACCTAATCAAATGAATTAATTTCTGTCATTTGATCTATAGCAGACTCAGACATGACATGCTACAATGGTGGCAATATTTGGGAACAATAGATGCAAACTAACTTTTACCCTTCCAAGCATGCTAAAGTTACCACATATAATGTCTCAAATTACTCAAAAAAATGATTTGCACTATTGCAAAAAAGAGGAGCATTTTCCCAGGTATTCTGGCCAACATATATATTTATGATTACCTGGTCATTATTTGTGCACAGTAAGCTCCCACAAACTGGTGACCACATGTTCTACATTACAACAATGACTATACTTTAAAGTACTTAGTTGGCTGTAAAACAGTTTAGGATGTTCTGAGGTCATGTAAGGCGCTATACAAATGCAACTTCTCTTTCTCTTACATCTAGTGTATCCAATGCGGAGAGAGGGGGCGGGAGTTGGGTACAGGGTGTTTGTAGGGTGTCAAGGGTGATTGTGTACACGTTGGAGAAGATGGTGGGACAGCCAAAACCAGTTGGGGTGGCAGGGGGTTGGAGATATTGGACATCTGTGGGGAGGGAAGAGGGAGATATTGGGGTGGGAGGGAGGGGAATTCAGAGACTAGGGAGAAAGAAGGGGTTGAGGGTTAAGTCAGAGATTGGGGGAGGCTGGTAATCACAGTGGATTTCTGTGTGGCGATACATGTTGGGTTGAAATTGTGGAGGTAAGGAGTGTGAGTTTACAGTGTTAGCTTGTTGAGCTATGAGGAAACATTCATTCCCCTCCACCACAAGCAGTGCTGCAAAGGCACTTGCCTGATGAATTCAACCTTTCTTGCCTCCTTTTGCCTACTGGTTTCCCAGGGCCTGGGAAATTCACATAACATGGGTTAAAAATAGAAACACTGTAAACAATAGAAGTACACAGCCTCCTTAAAATGACCAACACGGTTCCTGAGATTGGATTGGTCGGCTGCCTCTCATCCCACCTTTGTTGAAATCGGAAGCGCTATCTGCAGACAAATCCTATAGCAGCTACCAGCAGTGGAACTTAAAACAATTGACACAATTCAGATGTAAAACCACAAGATTTAAGAGTTATCCAGTGCTATATCTCATCCGCACAATGTGTAAACTCTAATGGCTGTTGAACTTTGAACCCTAATTACATAAAGATCCCAATCAATATGTTATGGCCCATAATGTTATAAGCAATATGTTATGTCATATCTGACATGACCCTGATCAATATGTTGCTTTACTCTGCTCTTTCAATCATTTTTATTTTACTTTGAAAAGTGATTGATTGTAAAACATACCTCCATTTGGCCCTTAACTGCATTGGAAGTTGATTTTAAATAAGTAAATCTAAGTAAACCTAAAGCATTTGGATGGATTTGAGGTGGGTTGGGGCCATTTTTAATGTTTTCATAGTTTAACCCCCACCAGGTCCAAATCCACCTGTTTTAGGGGGATAAAATTACCCCCCATATTTTCTGCAGATTAGTTTTGGAGTTATCCCCTCCTTCAAGCTCAGACTGTGTCTCCCGGTTCTACAGTTCAGGGCAAGGTGAAATAGCTTGACACTGTCTGCAATATCTAATCCCTTTAAAATCCTAAAAGCAGCAATCATTTCACTTTTCAATCTTGTCTTTTCCAGTGAGAACATGCCCAACATTTGTCCTGTGGACTGGTTTACTGGGTGCCTGACTTCTAACGCTTGCTTGCTATCACATTCTTTAATATTTAAGGTGATTCAGAAGAGTTCATTTGACTACGTGTGGCTAATACCTAGCGGCAGTGAAAGCATTATTTGCATCAGTGGAACAAATTGTTTATAGACTGGCCTCATCCTGCAGGAATCTGTTGTTTGTAGAGTATGTGCACAGTGTTTTAAAGGGCTTTATATTTCCTAAAGCCTGCACTCATTGCAGGATTTTACAAGGCCATGAAAATTGTTTCCCAGCAGGGTGCTTACATGTAGGCAGCAATTAAAAGCCTCCATCACTCAGAGCTTGTCAGAATCTAAACAATATCTGAAGCAATAACTTTCTCCAGTTACGTAAATAGTGCTAGAGCTATCTAGTTAAAGAAAGACTGCATTTCTATAGTGTCCTATCATGTCTCTTTGCACTTCACTCACCGTGCAGCAAATATTATGCAAGCAAAAACAGCAGTTGTTTAAATCATGAATTATACTGATGTGGATAACATATATTTTTATTTCTGTTGGACTGTGGATTAAAATTACAATGGCTGCAGTTTGAAAGACATGTCTACTGGAACAGTATAAGGCATGTATACAATGTTGCTGTCTTGGAACAGAGTGTACCAGGAAAAACAGGATGGTGCTGAGGAGGAGTCCAGTCTAATGGGGAACTGCCTGGCAATAGCGTTTTAATTGGCTCCTGACCAGGTGACCATGGTTTGTATGAGAGCGGAATAGCTGCTAGTCTGAAAAAGAAAACAACTAAAATCTCTTGCTTCTGTGTGTGTGTCAGATTCCTGTAATTCTACAATAGTAGCTAGTGCCTTTTTCTCCTCATATCTCGATAACTTGCTCTCTCTCTCTGAAAACCCCTGTCAAGAGGCAAAGGGGAAAATCATCGTTAGAGACATTGAAAAGCAAGCGTTCAATAGTGAAGTAAAGACTGAAAGTGCTGGAAGACCATCTTGTGTCGTTAACAAAGAACTGAAAGGAATTTGGAAGACATCAATCAAAATCAATCCATTGAATCCTGTGCTCCAGAATTGGTGCTATTGAACTATTTTATCCCACCCTTAAAATCCGTGTTTTTCTGTGTCTTATGTGTCTTTTATGTGTGTGTATGGGGATTTAAGAAGGGGTAGACTTCAGGTTATAAAGGTAGAAATTAGCAGTCCATGTTTCTTTCTTTTGCCACTGGTTAAAGATAGTTTGTTCACTAAACAGTTATTTACTTATTAAGTTTACAAACCTGGTGCTTGTATTCTGTTAATCTAACTTAAACAGTTAGATGGGCTGCTCAGGGAGCAGTGGGGCTTGATATTGCAGCTCACTATCCCCAGAGAGTCGTGACACTAGGCAGAAGGATGCCATTCAGTCAGTTGAGTCAGTGCAGGATATTTGAAAGAACTTTCCAATTAGTCCCACTCCCCCTGCTCTTTTCCCATTCTCTAAAATCCCCTAGATTCTGGAAAGGTCCCCCAGCAGATTTGAAGTTAACAAATGTAACATCGCTATTCAAGAAAGTAGGGAGAGAGAAAACAGGGGAACTACGGTCCAGTTAGCCCGACATCGGTTGTCAGGAAAATGCCGGAATACTTTATTTAGGGAATCTTAACATTGCACTTAGAAAATCATCGAACGCTCAGTCAAAGTCAACATGGTTCTTTGAAATGGAAATCATGTATGACAAATGTATTAGTTTTTTAAGAATGTAACTCATTTTACCGAATTTTATCACCCCCTCACAGCGGGGCCAGTGCCGTAGAAGGCGGCGAGTCATTCCAAACTTCAATGACTTTGGCAGGAGGAAAAAAAGATGATACAAAGGGATTTGGACAGGTTAAGTGATTGGGCAACTAGGTGGCAGATGGAGTATAATGTGGGGAAGTGTGAGGTTATTCACTTTGGTCATAAGGATGGAAAAGCAAGCTTTTTTTTTTAAAAAGGCAAGATACTTGTAAGTGCTTACGTTTAGAGGGACTTGAGAGTACTCAAAACAACAATCACAGAAAGTTAGCACGCAGGTAAACCAAGCAATTAGGAAGGCAAACGGCATGTTGGCCTTAATTGCTAGGGGATTGGAGCACAAGAATAACACAGTCTTGCTACAATTGTATGGGCCTTTGGTAAGGCCACACCTGGAATGTTGTGTGCAATTTTGGTCTCCGTATTTAAGGAAGGATATAGTTACATAGAGGCAGAACAGCAAAAGTTCACAAGATTGGTGCGTGCGGTTAGAGTTGTCCTATGATGAGACTAAATTTGGTCTATATTCTCTGGAGTTTAGAAGAATGGGAGGTGATCTCATTCAAACATACAAGATCCTGAAGGAGCTTGACAGGGTAGACACTGAGAGGTGGTGGAATCTAGAACACGGGAGCACTGCAGGAATTCACCAAGGCTCCTTAGGCAGAACCTTCCAAACCCATGACCACTACCACCTGGAAGTTCTCCTCCAAGTCACCCACCATCCTGACTTGGAAATATATCACCTTTCGTTCGCTGTCGCTGGGTCAAAATCCTGCAACTCCCTTCCTAACAGCACTATGGATATACCTACACCGCATGGGCTGCAGCAGTTCAAGAAGGCAGCTCACAATTACCTTTTCAAGGGCAACTGTGGATGGGCAATAAATACTGGGTCAGCCAGGGATGCCCACATCCCATGAATTAATAAAAAAAGAACAGTCTCAGGATAAGGGACCAATCATTTAGGGCTGGTATGAAGAGAAATTTCTTCATTCAATTTGAATCTGAATCTTTGGAATTCTCTACCCCATTGGGTTGTAGATGCTCCATCACTGAATATATTTAAGGCTGAGATAGACAGATTTTTGGTCTGTTTGGGACTCAAGAGATATGGGGAGTGGGGGCAGGGGGAAAGTGGAGTTGAAGACGAACATCAGCTATGAGCATACTGAATGGCGGAGCAGGCTTGACAGGCTGTATGATGTTCCCCTGCTTCTATTTCTTACGTTCTTAAGCCTTGAATTTTTTCTTTCCATTTCCAAATGTATTTTCAATTCTCCATTAAAAGCTGTTATTGAATCTGTTTCCACCACCCTGTCAGGTTCTGAATTCCAGAGCGTAAATGCTCACTGCATAAAAATCTCCCTTCTGGTTCTTTTTGCCGATCTTACCTCTGCAATAACTAGGGTCATTTTCCCTTCACTACTTGAATGGAAGTGAAAATCAGGTGGGTTTTAAAATGGGTGGGCAATCCATTTAACCAGTTTATCACCTAAGTTGTAATGGTGGAAACTAGCCTTATTATTATTGTATATATGTAGGTTTGGGTATTAGTGGGTTGAAATACAGCTTGTATTCCCAGAATCACAGAATCATGCAGTGCAGAAGAGGCCCTTCGGCCCATCGAGTCTGCACCGATACGTGAGAAACACATTATTGCAACAAAATATCTTAAACTTGCAGACTAACAGTGGTTACCTTCCCACAAAGTTGGATATATGGTCACCGAACAGAAATCCGAACCTGAATTTAATGAAATACATAGAGCTGAGCTAGATTTGCACCTCTTTCCACCAACCTTTTATGCAGTTCATTCCAGATCACAGCAATTCACTGAGTTGAAAAACAACCCCCCCCCCCCCGGCCTTGGTTCTTTTGGTGCTTATCTTAGGTCTGTGTCCCCTGGTTACATATCTGCCCAGCAGTGGAAACATATTCTTCTTATCCACTCCATCAAAATCCCACATAGTTTTAGGAACATAGGAGCAGGAATAGACCATTCAGACCATTGAGCATTTTGAGCACCTCTGTTCAATCTCCTCCTAACTTCTCTGCTGTAAGGAGAACAACACCAGGTTCTCCGCATAACTGAAGTAGAGTTTTAGTAAACCCCCTCTGCACTCTATCCTCGGCATTAACATTCTTTCGAAAGTGTTGTGCCCAGAATTGGATATAATACTTCGACTGAGGCCTGTCTAGTGATTTATAACGGTTTAGCATATCTCTTGCTTTTTGGACTTGGTTTATAAAGCTAAGATTCCTTTATCAGCTTGCCCTCTCACCTTCAAAATTTGTTGCAGCCTTGCATGCTGCAAGATCCCACAAACTGCGACAACTAATTTTTGATATGATTTGAGAAAGGAATGTTAATCACGGGACTGAGAGAACTCCCTGCTCTTCTGTGGTTGTTTTTCTATTGGTTTTGTGCCATTTATGTATGGCTTAGAAACTTTAGGTTTCCTGTAGATTGACTGCTGATTTATTTCACAGTCTGACAGCTCAGAAAGTGACATAGCAATATACTAAAGCAAGTCATCTTCAGCGGACGTGTTAGTTGTAAATATGTTCAATGTGTCCATGGAATAACCTGGGGTAAGCTTTTGCCAGAGCATCCTTATAATCTGTGATGCCTGTGCTGCACTTAGAGTGGCAGGGCTATTAGTTTAGGGGCTAATTGTACTCTTCTACAGACAGGGGCAAGGTGAGAATTGTTTTATGCAGCGAGTTGTGATGAGCGGGAATGTGCTGCCTGAAAGGGTGTTGGAAGCTGATTCAACAGCAACTTTCAAAAGGGAATTAAATACATTCTTGAAGGGGAAAGATTTGCAGATCTACGTAGGAGAATTTTCACGTCGGCGTGTGGGGGCGGGCTCTGCATGCCGATGTGTAAAATGGTGCGCGGTGATGTCGGGCGTGCGTCCCGACGTGACCGCGCGTCGTTCAGACCTTCAATGGGCATGCGCCGGAAATGGTTGCGCACCCGCCGAACTGCCAAAGGCCTGTTAAGACCATTAATAAACCAGTTTTTTGTCCTGGACGACCCTGGTTGTCGCTAGGCGCCGATCAGCCATGACTCACTGTCACTCCTGGGCAGCATGTGCGGAAGCCCCTGCTGCCCCTTCTTCATGAGGTTGCTGCTCCTGCCTTTGCGCAGCCAGGAGCCTCAGTCGCACCTTCCCCAGTCTTCTATGGTCTCTGTGGGCTATCAGGTATTCAGCTAGGTCACCAGGATCCATGATCCTAACGTGGTCCTCCTGCCGCATGAAAGAGAGAGGGTAATGATCAAGGCCATCTCAGAGACGCAGCCATGAAACTTTATACACATCTGATGCCGTGTCCCCCTCCAGCACCTCAGCTCTTCAGGAGCTGGTGCGCAGCATCACTTGTTGCAGATGCTGGTGTGATGGGGGCCAGCCCCACATTAAAGGTGCCGAGAGCACACAGGGGCCAGAATTTTCCAGTTGACGTGAGGGGGCAGGCCCTGCATGCCCGCGCATAAAATGACGTCGGGCGAGCATCCCGACATCACCGCCCGCCATCGAGTTATTTGGGAAGGTGGGTGCTACAAGTTCGGATGCGCGCCCGCCACCAATTAACAGGCCAGTTAAGGCCCTTGAGGCAGCAATTGATCTCGATTTTTCACAGACCGTGCGATCTTCAGGACGTCGCACGGGCGCAACGGGCAGGCGGGTGGGAGACATTTGTATAAACCTCAGCCACGGGCGGGATAAGAGGGGTGAGTGGGGTCGCAAATGTGATATTTGAGGGATGTCAGTGTGAAAGTAACATTTACTTGCCTGAGTGAGCAGGAAGACTTCAAAACTCATACCAGCTGCTAGGACAGGAGTAAAAGCCTCGGTCAGGACTCCACAGTAGAAATCATTTCTGGGGCCTGCAGCTTTCAGGAAGCCTTCCCTTAGCTAAGAAATCAGAGTTGTGCTCTCTGGAGGCACCTTGGAGGAAGAGGAAGGGAGGGCCAGAAAGGGGAGGAGGCCAGGAGTCCACATTCAGCCTCCAGCTGAGCCACTTTTGGGAGGCCAGGCGCAGGCACAAGGGGGCGCAGGACCAACAGGAAGTCCAAGGTGGAAGGGGCCGCAGAAGACACCACTATCCTGCTGCCAGGGTATACAGGCAGCGAAGCAGCTACCTCAATATGTCTGAGGTGCAGTGCCGAAGAAGGCTCCGTCTCTCAAGTGAGACAGTCACCTCCATCTGTCAGATGATAGGCCCTGAAATCTCCGCAAACTGTGTGGGTGGGCACCCCATGCCAGTGGCCCTAAAGGTTCAACTTCTCATCCTCAACTTCTATGCCTCCGGCTCTTTCCAGGGGTCACTGGGTGATCTCTGCAGAGTCTCCCAATCAGCTGTCCATACTTGTGTCAAGCAGGTCACAGACGCTCTATTCAGGCGCGCATTGACTTTCATCCACTACTGCTGGGACCAGGCCAGCCAGACAGAGCGAGCCAGCGGCCATTGCTGGCTTTCCCCGTGTCCAGGGTGCTATAGACTGTACACATGTGGCCAGCAAGGCGCCAGCAGGTGAGCCCGGTGCCTTCGTCAACAGGAAGGGCTTCCACTCCATGGACGTGCAGATAGTGTGTGATCACAGGATGCTGATTCTACAAGTCTGTGCAAGGTACCCAGGCAGCTCCCATGAAGCCTGCATCCTCAGACACTCCCAGGTGCCGGGGCTCTTCAGTGCTCCAGCCCGGCTGGATGGATGGCTGCTGGGTGACAAGTGCTATCCCCTCAGAAGGTGGCTCATGACGCCTCTCCACCATCCAAAAACAGAAGCTGAGCAGCGGTACAATAGGAGCCAGAGCACCACAAGGGCTGTGGTGGAGAGAGCCATCGGTCTTCTCAAGATGCGCTTCCGATGCCTGGACCGTTCAGAGGGCGCACTCCAATACCCCCCAGATTGTGTGTCGCTGATAGTGGTTGCATGCTGTGCTCTCCACAATCTGGCGCTGGAAAAGGGTGACGCAGTGGGCGAGGAAGACATGGACACAGTTGCTCCGGATGCACACGATGAGTCCAGCAGTGAGTCCGAGGATGAGCACGCACAGGAGAACGCTGAAGGGGTAGATGCTGACCCGGGCACACTCCAGGGAAACAGGGACACCCGGAAGGCTTTAATCCAAAAAACTTTCAGCTATCCCACCACAGATGGACCTTCAACACATGCCTGGGCTGCAGGCTCCACACTCCACACAGGCTAAATCAGCCTGGATAATAACATTAACTAAGGCCTTTGTCAATAAAGCTCAATGTCAAACAGCTCACTCATAACAACATGACTTCCCCTACACACGCAGAAGTGAGGAATCACCCTGAGGCATGGCAACATGTCAAAATTTATTGAGCAAACAAAGTAAATTCATAAAGCAAAACAAAAACGGTGTTGGCCATCACACAAAGTCTTCGACTAAGTACTATGGGCCAACATGAAAGCACCAGTGAGGAACCCATGGTGTGCCTAAGGTGCCTTAAATTTACACTTATGGGTGCTATGTCTAGGTGCTGTTCCCTCGCTGGCACTGGCATCTGAGACAGCCTGCTCACTGTGCTGTCCTCATGGCCTCGATGACCTTGGAGGACGTCCTCTGGCCCGTGGAGCATTTGATGGCCCCGCCTGGGAGGGAGCGGCCAGCTCCACAGCTGGCATCTCCCCAGTCGCCTCAGCCTCATCAGATGCCACGGTCACTGGCAGAGGGGCGGAGGAGCTGCGGTTCTCATCCAGAGCACCCTGAGAGGAGCCCGCAGAGACAACGGGCAGCTGCTGCGCCAATGCTCACTGTAGATGGATGGGCACTGAGCTGGGAAACTTGGTGCCCAGACCATCTCCCACACTGGCACTGACCAGCTGTGGCCAGTGCCGCTGTGAGGGCTTGCAGGTCCGAGTGCAACCCCAGGAGGACCTGATTGTTCTCCTGGAGGAGCCTCTCCATGAGAGTCGCCACTCTCTCCATGGAGGAAGCATGGCACTCAGCCATGAGGCTCATTGCATCAGTGATGCTCCGCGTGGACTCCTCCAGCACGGGCACCATGCCACGCATAGCCTCATGTATCTCCGCCAGATCGTCCCGCATACCCTGCTGCACTTCCAGCATTCGCTGCTTCGTGGGCATACATCAAAAGAGTAGAAGTTTGGGTGGGAAGCCTGTGAATGAGGTTGCTGTGCATGAACTGTGGAAGGAACCAATATCATGGAACAAATCACCTTTTTTATTGCGCTTAAAATGTAGACTTTGAAAGGGCTCATCAAAGATCTAGTGGACAAATGAATACATAAAGTATTTGAAATATTTACTAGGGGATTAATACCTGAAGCAATCAAGAGTTTTATTAAATTAGCTTTCTTTACTGACACCACGCAATATACACTATGAGCTTGTTTCGCGTAAAATTGATTTTAACATGTTGATAACAGAATTCCTTTAAGACCATAACCACTTTATTTATGAGGTTTTCTTTACAGGAAGCCCAGTGATTTTTAAAAGCCTTCGATGATCAGCAAGAACTGATAGTGACTTAAATGTTTTACAAAGTGGAACATTCATCGAGGATTAAAGGTTTATTTCAATCCTGTTCCTCATTAAGACTCGAAGCCCCACACAAAAGCTAATTAATGTTTTTCTGTCATGTTATTTTGATTCATATTTCCTGTCTGGAAACATGAAAATGGGAGCTGAGCCAAAAGGACACAACAGCAGCAGTCGATGAACAGGCAGAGACTTGCCGTGGTGGAACAGACGAGACAAGCTTTCTGTTTTTGAGGAAGCGGGAACTTTCCATATAGGCGTAGTATGCTCCAAAATGTTGTCCATAGGGAAATGAAAATACTGAGTCGTTGCTGTTTTCTATTCAGGAAAGACTTTTTTTTAAGGCAAACTCGCCTCTTTTGTTTTTGCAAACAGTGAAATCAGCTCTAGGGGAAAGGATGGATATTGTGGTGCAAATCAAATAACATTACAGATTTGGAGTAATTTATCAAGCATTAAAGAGATAAGACACTACAAATAATTTAACAAAGCCAAACAATAGGGATGTCCAATTTTTATTGAGTCAATGAATGGCAAAGTAAGCATTGTGTTTTGAGCCTCTGACTGTACAACATCCCATGGCAAACGTATACATAATTATTCAATTAACTTAAAGGGTGCTACTCATAACTATTATTTATGTCTTTCTTTCTCTCTGTAACACTTTGCATTTTGTTAACTATCCTTTTCTTTGTAGGTTTAAACCATTGTCAGAAAAAGTCCAGTGCTTGGACGTAACTAGATAGAACTTAGAGAGCCTGTATGGAAGGTTTTGTTGATGCGTATATTTTATAAGTTATCGATTTTGGTCATAGTTTGAACATATCTTAATGCCCGTGCTGGATACGTTTGAAATGATAGCAAGCGACTGGGAGTGAAGTTGTTCTGTGGCTCGTTTTCTGCTGCTGTTGATGGGTGGCATAAAAGTCAAATTTGGCAGCAACGTGTGTGATGAACTGTTTTGTTGGTTCTCACTGGGTGTGACTCCTTACACAGGAGGGGCTATCCACTCCAGAGAAAAACAAAATACGCTTGTCTCTCATGACCTGCAGCAAGCCCATTCCCCTGAACCCTGGTTAGTTTTGAAACTCATAGTAGAATGCACCATCTGTCTGTATCTCAATTTGTACACTATCTGTGATAAATCTGGTATTGATTCAACCTGTAGTTAAAAGACAGTCTAGAGTTTACTGTTGGGAATATGTATCAAATTGTAAACTGGTTTATAAAGAAAGCATTGGTGGTTTTGTTATTTATCACACAGTGCAGCTTTTGGCCCCGGATAAAATGGGATTAAAGTTTCTAATGTATAATGGATTAAAAACATGATGGAACATAAGGCTCCAAAGTTACTGGGAGTATGGAACACAATTAAAAAATCTAGACTGTAATGTTGGATTGGTAGCCTGGCATTTCATGAGATAGCCTCCGGGAGAAATTTCACACGTTCTTTGATCTTCTTGGAAGTTTTGCCCTTAGTGAGTTATTCTCCATCAGGAGATGGAATTGAGTTCAAAATAGGGCCATATTACATATGGTCCATTAAAGCAATGGGATTGATGGGCTGAATGGACTTACTAGGCGATAAATTAGCTAAACCATGGAAACAGACACAGGGATTGCAATTCACGACGACCCCAGGCTTGTTCAATGGAATACAGGCAGCATGCCAACTTTGTGCTACCTGCACAGTATCATGATTTCTACATGCAGCCAGCACTCCCCGTAATGTTCATTCATTTCGGCGAGGCATGGGGTGGGGTGGGGGTACCAAGATGGTTATTCCCTAGTACCACTTAACGCCAGCCTGCAATATTTCAATAGAATGCACATTGTGGCTGCTAGAGGTACAGAGATCATTGCAAATAGTGTGCTGTGCAAAAATCAGCAATGACTGACGGTAGGAAAGATTGGTCGCCAAGGTTTCCACATGCTGCACTGAAGGCCTTGACGGGAGAGGCAGAATGGAGGAGTCTTGTACCCATGGGGGTCCAGTCCCTCCAGACCCATGTAAAAGAGAGGGAAGAGATCAATGCCAGGAGTATACTGCCAAGAACATGGATGCAGCGCAGGAGGAAGATTAATGACCTCATGTGAATGATCAATGTCAATGAACATATTTTCAAGTGCCATATCCTACCAGCTGCATCACTAGCCTCAGCCACTGTTTAATTCACCAGACCAGCATCAATCACCTACCAACAATCTCTAACAATCAAGACTCATGCCTAATATTTGTAGCTTCATCTCACTCTGGCACACTTAACACTGCTGTAAGCCTCACACCCACATCTCACAACTTGTACCAACTGCCAGCTATTCATTTGGCTATGATAGCCACCTGACTGACACAGATTGCATGACATGCACTGACACACTTCCCTCCTGCAGGAGAAAGTGGGACACAATCAGAGGTAGCAGGGGCTAACCGGGGAAGGAGAGGCGTGTCTGCATGTTCTCACCCCTATGGAGGAAACGGTGCTGGACATTACAGGCACAGCCATTGCTGAGGTAGTGGCCACCAGCAGGGCTGAAGCCATTGAAGATGGTGGCATTTTCATACCTAATACTCTTTCTCAGGTGATAAAACAATGGTCCCAAGTGCACTGCAGCCAAGGGGGAGGGAAAGGATAGTGTAAGTACCAGCTCACCAGAAAGCAAGGTTTCACACTGCTTCTGCTGCAGAGAACTCAGGTAATGACTTTGACTAAGAAAGGTGATGGGTGCGCACATCCAAGTGCTTGGTGTGTTGGAAACCCTGCTGGAAAACATGCACCCAATGTCAAAAAGCATGAAGGAGACCAGTGCCAACTTGGCACAGGGGTTTGTGCAGAATGTGCAGCTCATCCTTCCTAAATTAAACATATGGCCACCTTCGTCAACACTTTTTCAGAACCAAACACGACACCGGCCTGGACTTTCACTCCTTCACTCGGGTACACAGAGTCAGGAAATTTCCCAACTCCGCAAACCTGACCCGGGAAAAACTGTTCCAGGTAGATAAACTTTATTTTATTTCATCTCACTATGGTTCCCAAGGTCTTCTTCTGGTGGATATTGAGTGAATTGCCATGGAGCGTATAAGGGCAAAAGATGGTGGTTGTGGGGCATGTGTTGGCAAGAGTTGGCACCATGTTTCCATAGGGGCTATAAAGGGCTATGGAGATGAATAGCGGGGGGGGGGATCATGGATTGGCATGGAGGGTATGAGGGACCATGGGACTGGGTACTAACATGGAGGGTATGAGGAGACAAGGGGGTGGGTAGAGGAGCAAAGGTTGGTATGGAGGGTAAGAGGTGCCATGGGGTCAGTAGCACGGCATGATTTGGCAGGAATGGGGCATGGGGACTGTGTGGGTGTTGAGGGATGGGGGCTAGAGGGTGTTTTTTTATTGTACTGTTATTACAACTGAAGCAAAGTCCCACACTAATGAGGTGGGCCTTTTAAACAGCCCACCTCCACACTCGACAGCCCTTGTAGCTGCCTGTGCAATGTTTCCATGGTTGACGGACCCAACTCCACTCGGCCCACTAGAATGAAAATCACGGTGAAATAAAATAAAGTTTATCTATTGTAGACTTCACTATATTAAAATCATTTCATTGATAAGAGGCCATTCAATACATTTAAATCCCTCAGATACTTAATCCTCTACAAAAACAAACATTTGTATTCATAGTCCCACATCAAAGACAGCCAATCACTTTATAACTATTTGGAACTGTCAACAAGCAATTAACTTATGGACCACCCACTATGATAATGATAGATTGTGGAAACAGTCAAACAGAAATAATACTATAGTGATGGTCCTCAAGCTTATGTCACAAAATCTACTGAAATTGCAAGCATCAATTTTTTTCAAATGTAGGCTGGCTTTTCTTTTCAAAATTTAAAGGGCAGGGGGTTTAAATGACTTGACAGCTTGAGAGTTTTACGGACCTTATCCACTTTTTACGTACATTCATGTCTACTCTTGGATCCCAAAGGGGTACCTGACCTCTCCCAAAGGGGTACCTGACCTCTCCCAAAGGGGTACCTGATCTCTTCCAAAGGGTGCCTGACTTTTCCAAATAGCTCCAGTAGGTTTAGACATTTCAATCAAATTCATGAAGCCAACGAGTCATGTTCCAGAAACCTCAGTAACCAAAATTGGTTCTGTTTGAAGGCAGCTGCATTTTTAATTGTGCCACTGCCTTTCTGAACCACGGGTGTGTGTAATATGTCCCACCCCCACTTCCCTCCCTCTCTCCCTACCCACCTCTGTGAAAATGGTGGACGCTGGATTAGAGGGCTGGGCTTCCAGATTCAGGACTCCAGCATCATTTTGCCTAAGGTGCAGAGCCCTTCTGGCTTTGCAAAGACTCAGGTCATGGGCCAGAATCCTATGTTGGTTGTGCGGGTGCGCGTCAGACCTGACAGCATATGAAATTGCACAAGAAGATGCCAAGTGCACGCCCCGACGCCATTACGCACTGGCGTGAGATTTCACTCAGCGGGTGCGCGAGGCAGTCGGAAGCAACCCACCAACAATTAAACAGGCAATTAATCCCATTAAGGAAGAAATCTATTTTACATGGCCCATTCACTTTTACAGTTGGCGGCCAGGCCAATCAGCCAGGCGGCCTTTACAGTTTCGCTGAAACCGTGTTCAAGGGCGGGATGACATGTCCGGGGTGAAATATAATAAAAAGTATATGTGGGGACTGATGTTCTTTTGAGTTCTGCTGTCAGGTGCTTGAATGCGCTGAATAGACAAATATTGGTGCATTTTTTTCTTGCTGTTTAATCTGTCCAGGTCTGCACCTCCACAGCAATTGTCTGCTTTAAGGGAGCTCACTAGAAGCACCCACCCACACCCTCACTTCTGTCGGTGCCTACTCTCTTCCTGCAACCCCCTCCCCCAGCAGCACTGAGGCTGTCTCAAAACGCGGTTTACACTGGCTGGTGTGAAATTGCCGGTGTGAAATTGCATTCGGGGGGCCGATCACTGGCAGAAGCGCATTTTGCATCCGCTTCCAGGTCTGCTGATCGCGCGTGTCCGACGAACATAAGATTCGGGCCATCGCGTCTGATGGTCAAAATCTCATCTTCTATTACAGCACAAGCAGCATCCACCCACTGCTGTGGAAGCTTAGGCTGCAGTCATCATGTCGCTGGATATGTGTGTGCAAAGCAACTTCAAGGGCATCACAGCACTCCCAGAATCTGTTCCCCAAAAGGTCTGTTCCTAAAAATCAATTGCATTAATGCCCTCCTGGTGAGGGTCTTTCTTCCCCCTCTTCCTCCTCCCTCATATAGCAGCTTACCTGGTTGTCTTCATTGTTCCACTCAATGCAAAGAGGAAGGCCTACTGCTCCACCTTTTTCCCGGAGCAACTGGTCTATATACACCCTTTAAGTCATCAAAAAAGTCCTTCAGCACCTGCCAGGCTACTTCCATAAACTATGGAAACTTTAACCAAATACAAAAAGCATTTGAAACCCATGAAATTGCAACAACATCCAGAAGAAGTAAACCAGCAATGAACCTGTAAGTAGTTGATGATCCCTTTCAATAGCGTTGATTGAGCAAGGGAGGGTGCTGGTTATGGGAATCCTTCATGCTGCTTAATGGTTTTGTAGCTGAGCCAGGTTAAGTGAGTGTATATGTTGGAGCATGAAGTTCCAGAATGGCAGCGCTGACATTTCCTGCTGAATGACATCATTACCTGTCTGCATTCCATACCATACCTCTGCCAGACGTTAGGTGTGCATGTGCTAACCCCTTTACCACGTAGGAAGAGTGCAGACATGCCACAGATGCCATTTTGGCACTTTAAGGAGCCTTATAGCACCTGATAAATGGGTGCTACTGAGCTCAATTTCACCCCCATCACCTCATTCAATCGCAAAAGCATTCAGATTTGAATCTGAAAATGGGACGCTTACTTTTACATTAACTGTAGTGCAATTTTTCCTGGCCCTGTCCATTCTATAAGCAGTAGCGTGTACGACATGAACCACCCTTCATTCAAAGGATGGCTTTCTCATGAAATAAACTCACTGGCTCCTGTGCATTCCAGTCAGATCCCGATCTAAAATTGTCCGATTACTTCTCCAAATTTTGAAGCGCTCCCTTGAATTATTGCAAAAATACAGTGGCCGCAAACTTCATATCATAGCGCAGCTGGCGTTGGCGCAATGGAAGCCTGGTGAGTCAAAAATGGCAGCTGAGCCATTTACAGTCAATTCTGGAGTGGCCCGCACAGGCCAAGCTTGTAATGGTGTCAGTGCAGACATGCTGTTTGTACATTGGAAGAATGGACAGTGGGCTGATTGTGATATCACTGAGCATCAAATGCTTACTGCAGTAATATAGGGCATTGGAGAGACTACAGCTGGAATACTGCATATCATTTTACCGAATGAAAGATATACTTACCTGAGAGGGTGCTACAAGGATTCAACAGACTGATCCCTGGCATGAGTGGTTTGTCCTTTCAGGGGAGATTGAGCACTCTATTTCCTAGAGTTTGGAAGAACGAGAGGTGATTGCATTAAAAGATATAAAATTCTTATGGGAAGATGCTGGAAGGATGTTTCTCCTGGCTGGGGAATCCTGAGCCAGGGGTGAGAGGCTCAGAATAAGGAGCGCTCATTTAACACTGAGATGAGGAAAAATTTCTTCACTCAGAGGATTGAGGATCTTTGGAATTTTCTACCCCAGAGAGTTGTGAATGCACAGTCATTGTGTTTATTCAAGACAAGGATTAATAATTTATTTGGATGCTATGGGACTCAAGGGATATGGGGATAGTGCACAAAGGTGGAGTTGGGGTAGAAGATCAGCCATGAACTTATTGAAGGATGGAACAGGCTGGAATTATCAAATGGTCTATTTCTGCTCTTACTTAGAAACATAGAAACTAGGAGCAGGAGTAGGCCATTCCGCCCTTCGAGCCTGTTCCACCATTCAATATGATCATGACTGAACCTCTATCTCAACGCCATATTCCCACTTTCTCTCCATGCCCCTTGATGCCCCCAATATTCAAAAATTTATCAATTTCTTTCATGAATATACTCAGTGACCTGGCCTCCACAGCCTTCTGTGGTAAAGAATTCCACAGATTGACCACCCTCTGAGTGACAACATTTTTCCTCATCTCAGTCCTAAATGGCCTGTCTCGTATCCCGAGACTGTGGTACCTGGTTCTAGGCTCCCCAACCAGGGGAAACATTCTCACTGTATCCAGTCGGTCTAGCCCTGTTAGAATTTTATACGTTTCAATCAGATCCCCTCTCTTTCTTCTAAACTCTAGTGAATACAGGCCCACTCGAACCAATCTCTCCTCATACGACAGTCCTGCCATCCCCGGTATCAGCCTAGTGAACCTTCGCGACACTCCCTCTATGGCAAGTAGATCCTTTCTTAGGTAGGGAGACCAAAACTGCACGCAATACTCCAAGTGTGGTCTCACCAAGGCTCTGTATAACTGCAGTAAGACATCCCTACTATTATGTTCTTCTGTTCTTAAATACCATGTTTTTAATATATAATTATAATCAATAGTATAAAATCAAAAATTAGGTAAAAAACGGACAGAATGTATGACTTTAAAATAAGGACCAAATTCTATTTACGTGCCAAGGTTCAGTATAATGCCATGCCTTCTAGTTGAAGATTGCACTTAGTCTTGATTTACCATGTATAATACCATGAAAGATTGAAGAGCAATAAAAAGAAATGTGGGCATACATTTAAACATCTCGGTGACCGATGGTAATCATATGAACTTTCAAAGGTTACAAAGCTTTAAGCAATCTCATTGACTGTAATTACATAATTATTCCATAGTATCATTTTCCAGCAATCCCACTGGCTCCTGGCAAGCACATGACTGAATTAATAGTTCTGTGTTTGATTGACATCACTCTGGTTCAATGCTGGTGAAGCCAAGGCAAGTCATGGTGGAAACTTGGCATGTTTCGCTTGATACATAATGACTGTCAACCACCATCATTGTGCAGCCTCTTGTGTTAGAGTGTTGTAAGATGTGTTCATTTCTGTCGGTCAATTGGCTCAGATCTCCTTATTAAAATAGTAAACTGGGATAATTTCACCCAACATTGCATGGGCTGGATCAACTTACTGTCAGCTGTGATTAACAAGCAGTAGACTCAAATATTCAGCATCTATGGTTCAATGGTAACTGAAAGTTTTACATAAATATTTCACTTCACACATTACTCAAGATCAAATACCCTGCCTTCCTGTCCAGACTACTACAAAAGTAACCCTTAGACTACCAGTTGGTGCAAATAAATTTAAATATCTTGGATTGTCTACATTTTTCAGTTTACATGTTAATGCTGAAGCAAACATTAGTATTAACTAATAAAGATACTCATTAGGTATAATGTTGTCACTGCAATAATAATGCTATAAAATGGAACACTAAAAAGATTCTTTGAATAAAAATGATTTACAACGCTTTAGTTCCCCATTTTCAATTGTTATTTCCCTTATCTATGTGTCCTAGTCTATTGAAAGCTTTCCTTTTTTATTAACTTTTAAAAATCTACTGTTTTCCTCAGAACCCCAAGTCCCACTTTCCATTTTATTTACAGGTTAGGGAAACATTGAAAAAGCTACATTCCAAAAGAGTGAAAACTACCTCCCTTTCCAATTAGTCAGTCAAAAACTGGAGCTCTTAAGAAATGCATCATGAGCAAAAGCTGGTCAATCTTTATTTTGTCTCAAATACAAACCTACTTCCTCTGGACAAGTTTTCCTTGCTTCAGTCCAGGCGTGAAATTTGTGAAGAACTGCCAGTTCAAGTTTCCAATCTTTAATGAGGTGAACGCTTACTCATGCTTTGTAAAGTCCCTTAATACATCCAGCAAAATTTGGTTGAATGTTTATTAACTGCCACAGAGATCTTCGGTATAGCTTTGAAATTCTTCCTGGTATAACAATATCAATTTTTCACAAGGACTCTACTTCCACAGTATGAATCCAAACAGAATCCAAAACCAACCAATTTATCTTTGATTGCAGTACAGTACACAGCAGAGGAAGCTGGTCTCCATTATTCAGATGGAGTGCATGTTTCCTAACCTCAGATTAACTCCGTTACTCAGTAAACGTTCTTAGTATTAGGCAATTTCCTTTGGATTCTCTACTCAGTGACAGGCTAATTAGGCTTGCTTCTGGTCCTTTAAGGACACTGGACATGTGACATTTAGACTTTAACTGCTTAAAAGGATTAATTAGATAAACTAGGACATCAAGTGGTATACCTCCTATATTATTTTCATTTTCATTACAGCAGATCTCTGCAAAAACCTATGAAAATCTAAACCTGTCTCAGGTCAACATTTGTTCTGCCGGATGAGAATTTTACAAAGAGCACAGGAATTTTCAGCAGCAATACATAAACATGTCAGGCTGCATTCTGGAGAATTCAATTAATTATGGAACCGAAGTGCAACACTGGAAAACATCTTAAAATATTTTCAGCCAGAAAACATTCTGAAATTCGCATAATAATGAAAGAAAAAATTGCAGCCCCTGAATAATGTTTCTTTATATGCAATAATTGCATACAGGAAACCAATTAAATGTAAGAAAAATAATAGTTTCCCTGAAACCATGGGAAAGGAAAAATATGAAGTGGGAATATCATGTTAGGATGCAAAATGATATGTGTACAATGCCCTTTCACAGTGCTGTATTGTTTGGCTTTTAAGTGTTATTAAGTAAATGTTCGTGTTCTCTCGAATTAAATGGGTCTCGCAAAACGGACTGGAAAGTTTCAAAACTATTTCATTTATATTGTTACAACTTGATTTCAACTTTTATTTTTCATCTTCCTTCAACGAGAAAGGTGGGCTGTTCTGAAGCAGGGTTTCACCACAGCTATTGATCCAGGGGTGGAATTTTACGGCAGCAGGATTTTACGTTCCCGCTGACGTCAATGGCCAGGAATTTTCCCTCACCGGGCGGACTTAGCGGGGGCGGGCGGGAGCAGTTGGGAAGCTGACACTTGATGTCCTAGTGCCGCCCGCAATTGGGACTGGACTGCAAATTCACGCTGGTGGGCCAATTGAGGCCCGCCCAGCCTGAAACGCGTGCAGCAGTGCTCAGCGCTGCCTGTGTGGGGGCGAGGAGGAGGGCGAGCACGCAACTTTGCACATGCACCCAGGTGCGCGCTGGAAAAAGGTTCCTGAGGCACAGAGCTGCCTCAGGGGGATGAAGAGTTTAAGAATTAAAAATAAACAATTTTAAATTGCTAAAAAACATGTCCCCTCAGGTGACTCTGTCACATGAGCAGGGACACGTTCTTAATGAAATATTAAAATTTATAGTTTACTTTTAATTGCTGTTGGAGACCTCGTCCTGCCCATGGGTGAGGCTTCCTAAAAAGTGCAAAGGCCACTTGGCCTGTTCGCCCGCCCGCCAACTGTATGGTTGGACAGGCAGTGAAAAGTAACATTTAATTGGGACTTTGATGGCCTTAATAGGCCTCTTAATTGTCGGCTGGCGTGCTGCCAACTCCCGTGTGCGCCCGCCGACCGAAATATCGCGCAAGTGCGTGATGACATTGAGACGCTCACCTGACGTCATCACGCGTCATTTTACGCTCGAGCAGGTTGGGCATGCGCCCGCCCGCTCAGCGAAAAATCCTGCCCAATGGAGTTTCGAATGGCTCGTCGCATTTTATGGCCCAGTCCCCACCGTGATGGGGCCGTAGAATTCCGGTCCTGGTTATGCCAGCCAAGGGTTGCACTGGAGTTTGGGGCAGCACAGGCTGTTGAAGCTCACCTTATTTAAGGTATTCATGCCTAAATGGGAAACTCCGCCACCAAAAAGTGCTCAAATTATCGGCAAACCAGTTCTGGCAAACTGAATGTACAAAAAATTAAATGGATTGCTGCAGCCTCCCGTGAGAGAATGTTAATATTTTGGCTCAGATCTTCAACATGCCGGAGACCCTCCCTGTCCTGGCAAAAATGATGGAAATGGCCGACAATTGTA
Source organism: Cetorhinus maximus (assembly GCF_964194155.1). Taxonomy (NCBI): domain Eukaryota; kingdom Metazoa; phylum Chordata; class Chondrichthyes; order Lamniformes; family Cetorhinidae; genus Cetorhinus; species Cetorhinus maximus. The sequence continues at coordinate 139,528,273 of NC_135884.1, read as the reverse complement.
AGTCTTGCACCCGAACATGGCACTTCCCATTTTCATCTTGGAGGGAATGGGGATGGTTTGTGTTTCACACATGCGTGGTTTACAGAGGCAGCTGTCTACTTATATCATCAGCCACCCCCACTGAAGTCGGATTTTGGTAGGCAAAGATTATAAATCCCATCATACACAGATTGGACCTGGTAAGAGCAGGTCTGAACTTTGTGGATTTGTTTGGATACCCAGGGTACCCCTTTGGAGAGTAAGGTACACCTTTGGAGATGGCCCTGGGACACCTTTGGTGGAGATCAGATGCCCTTTGAGGGTAGTAAGTATAATTTAGAAGTGTTAAAATTCAGCATGAGTATGTGTAAAAAGTGCATAAACTCATTAACTGTCAAACTCATTGGAAATGTCAACAGACCTGTCAAAATCAACTTTCAAAACTGGCAAAAGCACCACAAGAGGGCTTGTCAAAACTGTCAAGGGGAAATGCCAAAAGCACCTTTCAAAGAGAGTTGTCAGCCGTCAAGGCATTTAAAAGTCCTGCCCTTTAAATCTTCTAAAAAAATGTCTGGAATATTGAAAAAACTCATTGCGATTTCACATTGTCTGTTGACATAAGCATGAGGGCTTCAATTACTGCATTAGTGCTTCATGACTGATTTCACATCCATCCTTGGATGCCTGCCATTTCACAATTTGATTGGCAGCTACAAGCAGTTATAGATTCTTTGAAATGGGACTATAAATTCCAATGCTTGTTGTTATAAGGGATTGTACACTTAACTGAAATGTTTGTCATTATAAGGCTTTATTCAGTTGAAGAAAGGGAAATGTAGTAAATGGGGTTTTTACGAATGAGAGTGTTTTTTTCAATATAGTTAAGTACGCAACAGATATTTAGGCCTGAATTTTTGCCATGATGGAGAGTCCATCATAACGAAAATGGTGGCTGAGCCCAAAAATTAGAAGTCCTGCCCCCATACACAGCTCTTACTATTTTCGAGAGGCAGGGCTGGAGCTGGGCCAGGGTTCGTGGATCTGTGGTTTACGGAGTCAGCTGGCCATTTAAATCATTTTGGTAGGTCAGGAGTGTAAAACCCAATGTGTGCAGATTAGACCAGGTAAGAGCTGGTGGATTTGCTTAGATAGCCAGGACATCCTTTTGGAGAGGTAAGGTATCCTTTTGGATATGATCCAGGGGCACCTTTGGGAGAGGTAAGGCATCTTTTGGGATTAAAAGTAGACACAGTTGTGCATAAAAAAGTTCATAAACTCATTTGGACTATCAAAGAACTGTCAAAGTGTCAAAGAGTTGCCAAAACTCATTGGAACTGTCAAAACTGTCAAGAGATTAACTCTGCTGGGCTTTAAATTTAAAAATGCGTGGAGTTTAAAAAAATCAGTGCTTTATATTTCATTCTGTCCGTTGACATAAGCCTGAGGACTATCGTTATAGGCTATGTGCTGCATTGATTTGACAACCTAACATTATCACAGTGTGGTGCTTGTTAAGTGAGCAGTTTGATTGACAGCTCCAAGTAGTTATTGAATATAAATGTTTATTTTCAGAAGAAATTAAGTCCTTGGATGAAATGTTTGTTTTCAATAAGAAATTAGTTGAAGGAATGTCAATGTTTTTTTTTCCAATCAATAAGAGTGTGTTTTTAAAATTGTGATGTCATCAATAGAGACATAACTTTATTTAATATCGGCATGGCTCCTGAGGTTTACCCATGGTGGATACTAGGTGAGTTCGCATGGATGGGGTAGGGCAAAGGATGGTGGATGGGGGCATGGGTTGGCATAGGGGATATTATGGGCCATGGCAATGGGTAGTGGGGGCATGGAGAGTGGGTAAAGGGGCATAGGGTGTATGAGAGGCCATGGGATGAGTAGTATGAGGTAGCATAAGTTGGCATGGATGAGGCATGGGGAGCATGAGGGGGTGAGAGGTGAGTGCTGGAGGGATGTTTTTTGTTTTAATCTTTTTTAAAAATCTTCAACAAGGAGCCAGAGCACCAACCAAGGCCTTCTATCCAGCCTGCCAATGCAGCCTCCACAATGGTTCTGGGGGTGGAAGGCCCAAAATACTAATCTAGCCCACCGCCCAGAATGAAAGTCCGAACTCCTGGGCTGTAGAGTAAGGAAATGTTCCGTCTCTGTGCTCCCAACCAGAGAGAGAAAATCTGGCCCCTAGTATTTTATTTTATCTCACCTGGATCGCATGGATCCTGAGGTCTGACTATGGTGGATACTGGGTATGTGGTATGGTAGGCATAAGGGGCGGCATGGGTTGGCATGAGTTGGCACTAAGTTGGCAAGGGGGCTATAAAGGGCCATGGGGGAATGGCTACAGGGTATGAGGTGGAATGAAGGTCGTGAGGGACCATGGGGTTAGGTACAGGGCGTAAGATGACATTGAGTGTTTGAGGGGCCATGGAGGGTGGGTACAGGGGCATAGGTTGGCATGGAAGGCATGAGGGGCCATGGAGGTTGGGAACATGGCATGATGTGGCATGGGTTAGGATGGATAGGGCATGGAGTGTTGGTGAGGCTGAGGGGGTGTGAGGGATGAGGGCTGGAGGAATGCTTTATTCTCATTATTTATTTTTGGACACAGTGCCGGAGGTCAAAGGCAAGCCTTCCGCCCAGCCTGCCTCCACACCCCACAGCCTTATCACTTCTTCCTGGATCACCCTCCCTGACTCCTTTTCTAGCCAGACCTCAGGCTGAAAATCCAACGCCCTGACAGCCATTTATAAAGGTCAGGCTCAGGAGCCAGGAATTTGCCCAACTCTGTGCAACCCACTCAGGAGCAAAAATCTGGGCCTTTGTTTCTCTCACTCTCTACAAAAAAAAACACATGCAATCATTTAAAATGTGTTAATCAAAATAATTCTCATGCAGAATGTTCATTCTCTGGCAAAACTCAATGACATAGATGTTTTAATGCTGAATTGAGGAATTTTGGTCAATACCCAAGGCAGTCTAGCCTAAATATGTAGAGAAAAGTATTAGGAAATGTTCAAGGGTCTTATTAATGTCTGAATATGTCAGACAGGTATGCATAGCTCTTTGAGGGAGTCAGGGAACTGATCGGTACTGCAAGGTAAAGTAAGTCTGTGAGTTTGGATCCATGTTGCATTTGTCTGGAGCGATTGGATTTCTAAACCATTTAGAATACAAGAATTCTGAGCAAAAGAAAAAGGTCCAAACAAATGTCTTTTTTCATAAATAAACTCCTGCCTTCTCAGGATATAAAACAACCCTTTTCTTCCATCCAGGAATCCATTTTCTGCACCAGATTAAACAGGATCACAGAATTCTTTCCGCACAAAAGGAGGCCATTTGGCCCATCGTGTCTGCACCAGCTCTCCAAACGAGCAACATGACTTCATGCCATTCTCCTGCTTTTCCCCCGTACCCTTGCACGTTGTTTCTATTCAAATAATCGTCTGTTGCCCTATTGAGTGCCTCGATTAAACCTGCCTCCACCACACTTGTATTTTTTTCCTCTGGGTGATGCAATGAACATTGTAAGTATCAGTAAAATCATGGACCTGGAGTGAATAGTATGGGGAAAATTATCCCCCTGTCAGGGGGGAAGTGTAGGGGCAGGCGCGCCTCCGATCGGCGCCCTCAATTGGGGGCGTGCCGCCATTTTACGTGGCCGAGCCAATTAAGGCCCACCCAGCGTGACATCCACCAGGAAGTGCTATGCGCTCCCTGTGCGGGCTGGGGTGGGGGATGGGGGGATTCCCTCAGCCAAGAGTGCGCTTTTTCGCGCATGCGCATGAAAGAGCTCACTCATCTCCCTGAGGCTAAGTGCTGCCTCAGGGAGATCAGCTCCAAATTTAAAAATGGTAAGCAGATGATAACAACATTTCCCTGACATGTCCCCTCATGTTACACTGTCACATGAGTTGGGACATGTCCATCACTTTTACTGAAACCTTTATTAAGTATTTAAAAACCCTCATGAAACCCTCATGAAACCCTCATCCCGCCCGTGGATGAGGTTTCCTGCTTTTTCTGAAGCCCACCAGGGCTCCCGACCTGCCCGCCGACCCTAAGGTTGGACGGGCAGGTCCAGCAATAAGCTTCATTGATTTTTAAATGGCCTCAATAGGCCGTTGACAGGTTGGCGGGCGCGCAGCTGACTTGGCTGCGCCCCCCGCCAACACGAAAATTGAAATGATGCGGGGTGACATCGGGAGTTCCACCCGACGTGATCCCGCGTCAGTTTACACGTCAGCGAGCGGGCCCCGCCCCCCCCGCTCGCCATCAGGAAGACCCTCCCCTATAAGAAGGGAATTTTGGAAAATTTAAACCAGTGCATCAATTATCTCACTAGCCACTTCTATTAAGACCCTAGAATGAACTCCATCAGGACCTGGCAACTTGTCAGCCTGCAGCTCCAACAATTTTCTCAGCACCACTGCCCTGATGATTGAAATTTTCCCCAGGCTCCTTCCTCCCTTCCATTTCCTGATTTACAGCTATTTCTGGGATGTTACTTGTATCCTCTATAGCGAAAACCAATGCAAATATTGGTTTAATTCATCTGCCATCTCCTTATTTTTCATTATTAATTTCCCAGCCTACTTTCTATAGGACCAGCGCTCACTTTGTTAACTCTTGTAGTTCTGAGATATCTATAGAAATTCTTACTATCCATCTTTATGGGCAGCGCCTTTGGCTCGGTGAGCGGGGGCAGGGCCCGCTCGTCGAGGGGACATGTCCTAAAATTTTTTCTTTTCCTTTATTAAGATTTTTTAAACTTAAACTAATCTCCCTGAGGCAGCTCTGTGCCTCAGAGATTTCTGCACTCTTTTTGTGCGCATGCACTCAGGCAACCCCGCCCACCCCGGCCGCACAGGGACCGCTCAGTGCTTCCGTGCCTTAATTGGCCCACCCACATAAAATGGCAGCTGCGCGCATGCCCATGCCCGCTCCCACACAACGCCCCCCTCTACCCCCCCCTCCACCGACAGGGAGAAAATTTTCCCCTATATTTCTAGCTAGTTTTCCCTTGTACTCTTATTTTTCTTTCCTTCTTAACCATTTCATCATTATTTGCAGTTTTTTTATATTCTGTCCAATCTTCTGACCTGCCACCCATCTTTGCGCAATTGTATGTTTTCTCTTTAAGTTTGATACTATCTTTAATTTTTTTAATTAACGATGAATGGTGGGTCCTCCCCTTGGAATTTTTCTTTCTTGTTGGAATGTATCTATTCTGAAATACCCCCTTAAATGTCTGTCACTGCATCTCTATTGACCTATCCCTTAACCTAATTTTCTAGTTCACTTTAGCCAAATCTGCTTTCATGCCCCCATAATTCCCCACTCTCCTCGCCCTCAAATTGAATGTAAAATTTAATCATATTATGATCCCTGCTATCTAGGGGTGCCTTCACTATGAGGTCGTTAATTAATTCTATCTCGTTGCACAATACCAGGTCCAGTATAGCCTGTTCTCTGGTTGGTGCCAGAATGTGTTGTTAGTAGAATCTATTCCGAAAACATTTAGATTACCTTTGCCCATCTGATTTTCCCAGTCTTTATGCAGATTAAATTCCCGCATGATTATCACCGTACCTTTCTGACACACTCCCATTATTTCTTCCTTTATATCCCATCCTACTTTATGGTTACTGATAGGCGTACACCACTCCCACAAGTGACTTCTTGCCTTTATCATTTCTGATCTCGACCCAAACCATTACTACATCCTGGTTTTCTGAACTTAGGTCATTCCTCTCTGATGTGCTAATACCAACATTAATTAACAGAGCCACCCCTTCACCTTTCCCCAGCTTCCTCTCCTTCCTAAATGAAATGTACTCTTAGTATTCAGGTCCCAATCTATGTCATCCTGCAGTCATGTCTCTGTAATGGATATCAGATTGTATTTATTTATTTCTATTTGCGCTCTCAGTTCATCTGCTTTGTTTCAAATTCCACTTGCATACAGATACAGAGCCTTTGGTTTTGTAATTTTATTATTTCTGTAATCCCCAAGCCTTATCTGTTGATTTACTGTTAGATTTTTACTCCCTGTACTCTCTATCCCTTCCTGTCACAGTCTGTTTAACATTACCCACATTAATACCTTTCTCCCTTTTTTGTACTCTTTGATTTACCACATCTTCCCAAATTTGATCCCTTGCTCCTGCTATTTAGTTTAAATTCCTCTCTAGTTCCCTAGTTTGCAGCTCACTAGAATGCTGGTCCCAACATAGTTCAGGTGCAGACCATTCCAACGGTACATCTCCCACTTTCCCCAGAAGTGGTACCAATGCCCAGAAACCGGAACCCACTTCTCTAACACCAGTCTTTGAGCCATATATTCAACTCTCTAATTTTATGTAATTTATGCCAATTTGCATGTGGCTCAGGTAATAATCCAGAGATTATAACATTTGAGGTTCTGCTTTTTAATTTAGTGCCTAGCTCCTCATAGTGTTTATGCAGAACCTCTTTCCTAGTTCTACCTATATTGTTGGTATCTACTTGGACCATGACAACTGGATACTCCCCCTCCCACTGCAAGTTCCTCTCCAGCCCTGAGCTGATGTCCTGACCTCTGGCTCCGGGCAGGCAACACAGCTGCCTGATCTCTGGCTCTTTGTTGCAGAGAACAGTGTCAATCCCTCTCACTATACTGTCCCCTAGTCCCATAACACTATTTTTTTCTCCCTCCACTTGAATGGCTTCCTGTACCATGGCATCATGGTCAGTTTGTGCACCCACCCTATTGCTCCTGCTCTCATCCAAACAAGCTGAGAGAACCTCAAACCTATTGGATAATTGCAAAGGCTGAGGCTCCTGAACTCCAGCCCTTTGGGTCCCCTTATCTGGCTCTCTCTCAGTCACACCCTCTTCTCCCTGACTACTGACCAAATCAGAAGACCCTATCCTAAGTGGCGTGATCACCTCCTGGTACAAAGCATCCAAGTAACTATTCCCCTCCCTGGTGTGTCGCAGTATTTGCAGCTCAGCCTCCAGCTCAATGACTCTGAGCCGAAGCTCCTTGGGCTGCAAACACTTACTGCAGACATACTTGCCCTGGATCACACTAGCATCTAGGAGCTCCCACATGCTGCAACCTTGACACTTCACCTGCCCTGCCATCTTTAATGTGTTTGAGTTAATTACTTAATTATATTATTCACTTATTTATTTTTCTTTTTTATCTATTTTATAAACTTTACCACCTGTCTGTATATTATTTTAGGCTTTAGGACTGGAAAAGACCTTAACTACTTACCAGGTACTCACCAAATAGCCAGCTCTTTTCTCTGTAGTACACAAGAACCAATTTCTACAGGGTGAGAAAGGTAGAAAAACAAATGGTAAGGAATACCTACTTCCCTTCCTTCTCCAACTCTCCCATGCACCAAACTCCCAGGTATGCACTCAGTTCCTCTGCTGCACTTATTTGCCTTAGCTGCACTAAAGAACCCTGAATTCATAGGGCAGAATTTTGCCCTTGATGGGCGGGCAGGCCTCACCGGCTTGGCGGCGGGCGGGCAGCCAATTGCCACTGCCAAAACGGGCCCCGCCGCCATTTTAAGTGGGCAGGCCAATTAAGGCCCCCCCAGCGGGCTGTCCGACTGGTAGCTCTATGGATTCCCCAACTGTCAAAGTGCGCTCTTTCACGCATGCGCGTGAAAGAGCGTACATCCCCCTGAGACTAAGTGCTGTCTCAGGGAGATCGGTGAAAGCTTCATAAACATCAAAAATAGAAAAATAAAAAAATTATTAACATGTCCCCCTCATGTGACAATGTCACACAAGATGGGACATGTTAATAAAAAGCACAGAAACTTTATTAAACTTTTTAAAAACAGACATGAAACCTCATCCTGCCCGTGGATGAGGTTTCATGTTTTTTCAGAAGCCCACCGGGGCTCCTGGCCTGCCCACCAACCTTAAGGCTGGACAGGCAGGGCCTTTAATTGGGTTAATGATCCTGTCAAAGGCCTCAATTGGCCATTGACAGGTCGGCGGGCGGACAGCTGATTTTGCTGTCCGCCCGCCTTCGTGAATATTTAAATGGGGCGGGATGTTGTCGGGGGTTCCCCCCGACGTAATCCCACATTATTTTTGCGTCAGGGAGTGGGCCCCGCCCCCAACTCGCCGACGGAAAAATTCTGGCCATAGTAAACTGAACTGGAGCTAGAGAAACCAGATTCAATCAGTTAGCCAGTTATCTATTCAGCTCTCTCAGCAGAGTGTGTTTAACCTGCTTAAGGCTGGAAGAAAGGAAGAAACTTAGTCTATTTACACAGTGCTTTCCAGTTACTGCTAATTACAGGCTAGATGAGATTTTTCAAGAACAGATTAACACTTTAAACTCCCCCACTCAGCAAACTCCAAGATATGCACTTAGTTCCTCAGCTGCGCTCATTTTGCACTTGAAACATCGATGAGAGTGGGAGCTTAGCATGTTAGCTTGTATTGCATGATCTAATGCTTTGTTCTATCAGAAAAGGGAGAGGAAGAGGATGACATCAACTTACCTTTAGTAGGAATGATATGGATGCTCTCAGCTGCCATAGATCCATTGGTCCCAAGGCCCACTTAATGGGTGGAATGGGACTTCCATATATTCCTAATACTGGACATGTCTGATGCTACTGGGATTGCTTAGGTCAGTTAATCAATGTAGCAATGAATGTACACTGGGCAGTGACTCGGTAAAATGGGCCAATATATTGATTAGCATGTGTCTATATTAACTGGAGTTAAACGAATTAGAGGTGATCTCATTGAAACCTGTAAATTTTATGGCCCCTTGGAGCAAGATGGCTGTAAAATTGGGCACCATGCCAGTGACACTGCTCCCAACACCTATCCACCAGTCTCAGTGCTATTTTACTTGCAGCGATCAATTAATGGCCACTTAAAGGTCTCCACCCACCACTACTGGGATTTTACCCACGGTCAGGGGAGACAGACGCCAAGTGTACAGCCTGTCATGTGAAGCCTGGCAGACTAGTGGCCAGGTTAGGGGGAGTGATGCCTCCTTTTTAGCACTCCCCCTCCCTCACCACGTACACCACACTCCGGATTCTCCCTTCCCCAGTGCCCTGTCCACCCCAGTGCACCCCCCCCCACCAATCCCCTTGTCCTCTTATCCAGGGCTGCCAACTTGGCCCCAGCAAGGCTCCAGACTGACAAGTCCCAGTTCCATTGAAGTTCACTTCCCTCTGGGACTCACTACAGTACCAGCAGTGGCTACTGCTCCCAATGGTGCTGCTGGGACCAGAGAGCTGCTGGCCATTTGATTGACTGGCAGCTCCTGGAGATGGGACTTCTTCCCCAATGTGGGCGAAAGCCTTGCTTCAAGCCGACTAATGGCACGGTGGCTGCAGGGCGAGCCTGCCAAGCAGGGGTGGGCTCGCTCCTTTTATGCTGGGGGGGATGGGGTGGGGACATGGCCTCCAGCACAAAATGCTGCTGCCAACGGCCCCATCAGCCAAACAGCTTCCTTCACACCTCCAGTATTCTTATAACTGATAAATAGAGGTGTTTAAAGATTATGAAAAACAGACAATTTTTTTTAATGCCCCTGTTTATTTCCCAGGTTCTCACAACAGTGTCCAAGGAATTAATCTTTAATTCCGGAAATACCCAGGGGGATTGAGGTAATCGCTGCCTGTTTCTATTTCACATGCACATACACACACACACAACTTCTCTATTTTTATTAAACATTTACTTGAATAATGCTTTTGAATTTATTCCTCTGGTTTTTCATTGATTAACTTCAAAAAAACAACTGAAGAGAATCAGGGCAGAATTTTGCCCTCGGTTGGCGTGCGGGCCCCACCGGCTCGGCAGTGGGCGGGCAGCTGAACTCCGCCGCCGAAACGGGGCCTGCCGCCATTTTGATTGGGCGGGTCAATGAAGACCCACCCAGTGGGCTGCCCGATGGGAAGTGCTATGCGCTTTCTGTTCCAGGGGGGAGGGATTCCCCATCTGTCAAAGAGCGCACTGCTCCCTGAGGCAAAGTGCTGTCTCAGGGAGTTTAGTGAAAGGTAAGTAAAGTCAAATAATAGAGACAGTTTAAAATTATTAACATGTCCCCCTCATGTGACAATGTCACACGAGATGGGACATGTTGATAACAAACTCATAAAATTTATTAAAATTTTACAAAACGGTAATGAAACTTCATCCCGCCAGTGGATGAAGTTTCATTAATAATCTACAGGCCGCTGGGGCTCCTGGCCTGCCCACCAACTTTAAGGTTGGCCGGGCAGGGCATTTAACTATCTTAATGAGCCTGTCAATGGCCTTAAATGGCCATTGACAGGTCGGTAGGCGGACAGCTGATTTCGCTGTCCACCCGCCTTCCTTAAGGTTTAAATGGACCGGGATGACGTCGGGGATTCCTCCCAACGTCATCCCGCGTCATTTTCCCCTCGGCAAGCGGGCCCCACCCCCAAATCGTTGAGGGGAAAATCCTGGCCTCAGTTTTCCGGTTATAGACTGTAACCTCTCCAGTCCGGAAATCTGAAATCCAGAAACATCAATTGTCCAGAATTTATTTTTGAGCAGGCCTCTGCAACTTACAGACTGCAACAAATTGCTGAATAGTGAACGGAATGGCCTTAATAGTTATTCTAATGTTCTTCCTTCTCCTGAAGATAAAAGCAACAACCTTTCAATGGGAAAACTGCAGGAGAGAGACAAGATGGATGACAGATGAAGATCAGTTGGCTAATTAGATGGAAATTAAAATTAAAAATCAGAGCCTTTCACACTGATAGTACATTGCCAATCTTTCTGGGAAAGGAAATTCTTCTCAGTTTTTTTTTATATTGAATGTTTAGTTCATAATCATTGCCCAATTTTTCCCAGCTAAGGCCTGTTAGCAATGCTAATTCTGGGTCACTTGGAATCAGCTGTTCCCTCGATGTCATTGGCATCATTTTAGAACAGCAGAGTACTCTGGAAACATGGAAGATACAGACAGTGTTGTGATAAATAAGACAATTTTCATTAGTGCTTTCTAATATTTTGTCACTGTTTTACATCTCAGGTACATATTTATACCCAGGTCACACAATTATGGTTCGGCATTCTAAAGTTATTCTATAATCCAGATAATTCTGAAATCCCAAAAGCCTCAGTTCTTAGTCCCAAGAATTCTGGGCTGGAGAGGTTACCGTGCACTAACAAAACATTGCAGCTTCATCCTAGCAAATCAGGGGCAGGCAAGGTACATAGGCTCAGACTGTGGATTTTGTCTTCATCTAGCAGCACAGCTCTGAGAATAAATGCCAAACACAAGACCACATTTTTGGGAGGTATTGAGACCTTTGAGTAAAAGTGTTAATAATAGTGCACAATGGTACAAAGGGCAATTTTTAGTTATATTTAAATTTTGTGGCTGTGAAAGGTGTAAGTATAGGAACATAGGACTTAGGAGCAGGAGTAGGCCATTTGGCCCTTCAAACCTGCCCTGCCATTCAATAAGATCGTGGCTGATCTGGTTGTGGTGGTCTCAATTCCATAACCCTTGACTCCCTTGTCTCTCAAAAATCTATTTAACTCTGCCTTGAATAAATTCAATGACCCAGCCTCCTTTGCTTTCTGAAGTAGAGAATTCCACATACTAATGACCCTCTGAGAGAAAAAAATTCTCCTCATCTCCATTTCAAAAGGGAGATCCCTTATTGTTAAACTGTGTCCCCTAGTTCTAGTCTTCCCCACAAGAGGAAACATCCTCCCGGTTTCCACCCTATCAATTCCCCTCAGATTTTTACATATTTCACTAAGATCATCTCTCATTCTTCTAAACTCTAATGGGTATAGGCCCAACCTGTTCAACCTGTCTTCATAAGGTAAGCCCTTCATCACTTCTAATGAAATTGTATCCTTTTTTCAAATGAGGAGACAAAAACTGTACACAATGCTCCAGATGTGTTCTCACCAAGGTCCCGTACAGCTGCAGTGAAGCTTTCCTACTTTTATATTCCATCCCCTTGCAATAAACACCAACATTCCACTTGCTTTCCTAATCACTTGCTGTAACTGCATACTCATTTTTTGTGATTCATGTACCAGGACATCTAGATCCCTCTGTACCACCAAGTTCTACAGTTTCTCTCCATTTCAGTAATACACTGCTTTCCTATTCTTTCTGCCAAAGTGGATTTTCCTACATTATACTCCATCTGCCAATTTTTTTGCCCACTCACTTAAACTGTCTACATCCCTTTGCAGACTCCCTCCCTCCTCTTGACAACTGAATTTCCTACCTATCTTGGCTTCATTGGCAAATTTAGCTAACATACATTTGGCCTCTTCATCCAAGTCATTGATATAGGTTGTAAATAGTTGAGGCCCCAACACTCCACTAGCTGCAGCCTGCCCACTGCTTTCTGTTAGCTAACCAATCCTTTATCCGTGCTAATATTTTACCCCCTCCACGCTATGCTTTTATTTTCTGTAGTAAACTTTGATATGGCACCTTATTATATGTCTTTTGGAAATCCAAGCACACACATCTACAGGTTCTCCTTGCTCGTTACTTCCTTAAAAATCTCTAAAAATTAGTTAAACGTGACTTCCCAGTCACAAGGCCACATTGACTCTGACTGATCACATTATGATTTTTTGGGTATCGTGCTAAAATGTCCTGAATAATGGATTCTAGTAATTTCCCCATGACAGATGTTAGGCTAACTGGCCTGTAGTTTCTGCTTTCTGTCTCGCTCCTTTCTTGAATAAAGGTGTTAGATTAGCTATTTTCCAATCTGCTAGGACCCTTCCAGAATGTAAAGAATTTTGAAAGATTATAACCATTGCATCTATTATTTCTGCAGCTATTTTCTTTAAGGTCCTAGGATGTAGGCCAACTGGTCCTGGGGACTTGTCAGCCTTTAGGTATAATAGTTTTCCCAGCACCTTTTCCCTAGTGGTGGTAATTGTTTTAAATTCCTCCCTCCTACTCGCCTCTTGATTTTCATGTATCTTTGGGAAGTTTTCTAAGTCTTCTCCAGTGAAGACAGACACAAAATACCTGTTCAATGCCTCCACTATTTCTTTGTTTTCCATAATCAATTCCTCAGGCTCACTCTCTTGAGGACCAACACTAGCTTTAGTAAAAAGCAAAACACTGTGGATGCTGGAACATAATACTGGAAAAAATTCCCACAACACCTTCCCATGCAACCACAGGAGGCGTAACAACTCCTCCCTCCTCACTGTCCAAGGCCCCAAACACTCCTTCCAGGTGAAGCAGCGATGTACTTTCACTTCTTTCAATTTAGTCTACTGTATTCGCTGCTCACAATGCGGTCTCCTCTACATTGGAGGGACCAAGCGCAGGCTGGGAGACCGCTTTACAGAACACCTTCGCTCAGTCCGCAAGCATGACCCAGATCTTCCGGTCACTTGCCATTTCAATTCACCATGTTGCTTTCACGCTCACATTTCTGTCCTCGGCCTGCTGCAATGTTCCAGTGAAGCCCAACGCAAGTTGGAGGAACAGCACCTTATTTTCTGTCAGGCACCTTGCAGCCTCCTGGACTCAACATTGAGTTCAACAACCACGGACCATGAACTCTGTCCTTCACTTTGAATTCTTTCCCCCAAAGTGCCAGTCTGCCTTTTGTTCTCATAGTTTTGCTTTCAGGCAGTGTTATTTCTGCTATTAACACGTTCTGGGCCTGACTATTTCCCGCATCGGGCGGGCTTGGTGGGAGTGCATGGGAACCCGATCGCCGCCCGCGGGTGGGCCATTTAAGGCCGCCCAGCATAATGCGCAGCTCTGGCATCAGCGTGAAGGGGCGGGCAGGGGTGGGAGCGCAATGGCTGCCGTGTCCAATAGCGACCTGGCGGCCTATCCAAAAACGGCACAGGCAGCCATGCAAAGGCTGCCATTGACTTGGAGTATCATTGCCATGCAGAATGTAGTAGCAGAACATGGCAGGTGGGAGGGCAGGTCCGCAGGGCAGTCGGCCCCGAGTTTTTCCGACGAGCGTCTCGCTGCCCCTCCTGGAGGAGGTGGCAGCCATGCCGAGATATCCTTGTCCCAAGGGACGGGAGGAGGAGGCCCCCCCCACTGCACCAAAAATGCCTGGGAGGAGGTGGAATCCAGGGTCAGCTCCCAGGATGTGGTGAGGTGCACATGGATGCAGTGCTGTAAGCGCTTCAATGATCTCCTGCGATCAGGAAGGGTGAGTATCGTGTTGGCATGGGTCACTTAGCACAGCAGTTAGGAGCTGCCCCCCCCACCCCCCACCCCCCCCCACCCCCCCCCCCCCCACCCCCCACCACACCCAGGACCTCAGAGTTCTAAGAGTGTGAGTGGCAAATGTCAATGAGGCAGCATCGGGGCAAGGGCGTGAGCCTTGGCTGCTTGGAATGAGTGTCTTCTGGCTCCAGGGTCACAATCGGCTGAGCCCTGTGAGGTTTTCCTCAGGTGGGGTTGGCCAGGCTGCAATGGCAATGCTGGTACAAGGTGGACCAATCAATGCTCCTCTGTCCTTTCGGGAGAAGACATCCCACAATAATGCTGAAGAGTTGCGGACTGGAGGAGGACTGGTCCACCTTCTAATCCTGTCCCGATACAAGCAGAAGGCACTGGAGTTGGAGAGACAGCATACGCCTAGGTCAACCAGCCCCGGTGAGGTTGGGGTGCCACAGGGAGGTAAGAGTGCAGTGCATTGAGGTCAGAATGTCTGTCATAGCAACCGTTCCACTGTATATTGATGTGAGCCTCGAGCATGGATTCCCCATTGATAATGCCAGGCATGCACAGTAACAGTGTAACGACTTCAACTAATGACATGTCCTTGTTCTTCCTTTCAGGCTCAACAGGAGACTGTCGGGGTCAGGAACCCAAAGGACCACCACTCACCCCAGAGGATATAGAGGATATAAACGCAGCAGTGTCACACCCTCCCAGCCAGGCAGGCACTAGCGCAAACCAGCACCTCGGTGGGCATTAGATCAGCAGCTAGTATCTCGGTGCACAGCAGTGAGGCGCCTTCACACTCGCTTGAATTGCAGGTGGATGCAGAGAGTGCCCAGGGCTCCGGCAGTCGGTGGACTGCTGTGGACCAGGAAGATGCTCAGTCAGTGGCTGATGATGTGACTCTGGAGTCGTCCCTGAGGCAGCAGATGGTGGAAGTCCAGCAGGGTGTGCGGAGGTACATGAGGGATTGCGTGCCATGGTCTCCGTTGTGGAGCAATCCATGCGGAGCATGAGCAAGGCAATGACCCTCATGGCCGAGCACACTGCCGCCTCCATGGAGAGAGTGGTGAGTCTCATGGAGAGGCTGCTCCAGGAGCTCAATCAGATCTCCCTGGGGATGTGCCCGGCCTTGTAAGCCCTCATACCAGCAATGACCGCAAGTGGTCACTGTCAGAGTGGGAGATGGATTGGGCACCCAGTATCCCAGCTAGGTGCCCATCCATCAATGGTGAGCAGGGAGGTCCAGAGCGACCTGATATTGGTGCATGAGCTGCTTGTCATCTCTGCGGACTCCTCTCAGGGTGCTCCAGATGAGGGCAGCAGCTCCTCCGCCCCTCTGCCAGTGACTGTGGCATCTGATGAGGCTGCGGTGACTGGGGAGATGCCAGCCATGGCACTGACCACTCCCTCCCAGGCGGGGCCAGCACAGGCTCCACGGGCCAGAGGACGCCCACCAAGGTCATCAAGGCCAATAGGGCAGCAGAGTGAGCAGGATGTCTCCAATGCCAGTGCCAGCGAGCACGTAGCACCAGACGTAGCACCCGTAAATGCAAACATAAAGCACCTTTGGCACAACACGGGCTTATCCCTGGTGTTATTTTTTTGCCTCACATTTAAGTTATTTATAAGTAGGTGTGATGGAGAACACCTTTCCAGTTAATTTGATTTATGTATGCCAGGCACCACACCAGTAAATGTGTTTGTTTTCCACAATCCTGTGGGTGCTTCATTAGTTGTGTAGGTGAAGGGTAACCCATGATATTATGAGTGACTTGTTTGTCATTGAGCTTTATTGAAATGGCACATAGTGCATGTTGTTCACCAAGCAAATGTTCCTGTCAAGTATTGAGTATGGAGCCTGCAGCCCTGGCATGTGGTGGTCGTTCTTATTTGGTATGAAAACTGAAGGACCATTGGATAAAAGTCTCCCGGGTGTCCCTGCCTCCCTAGAGGTTGCCCAGGTCAGCGTCTATCCCCTCAGTGTTCTCCTGACCGTGCTCGTCCTCGGACTCACTACTGGACTCATTGTCTGCTGCCAGAGCAGCTGTGTCAACATCTTCTTCCTTCACTGTGTCCCCCCTTTCCAGTGCCAGATTGTGGAGAGTGCAGCATGCAACCACTATCAGAGACACACGATCTGGGGGGTATAGCAGTGCAGCCCCCGTACTGTCCAGGTATTGGAAGTGCATCTTGAGACCGATTATTCTCTACCACAGCCCTTATGGATGCATGGCTCCTATTGTACTGCTGTTCAGCCTCTGTTCTCGGATGGTGGAGAGGTGTCATGAGCCACCTTTTGAGGGGATAGCACTTGTCACCCAGCAGCCATCCATCCAGCCGAGCTGGAACACTGAAGAGCCCCGGCACCTGGGAGTGTCTGAGGGTGTAAGTGTCGTGGGAGCTGCCTGGGTACCTTGCACAGACTTGTAGAATCAGCATCCTGTGATCACACACTATCTGCACGTTCATGGAGTGGAAGCCCTTCCTGTTGACTAAGGCACCGGGCTCACCTGCTGGCACCTTGATGGCCACATGTGTACAGTCTATAGCACCCTGGACGTGGGGGAAGCCAGCAATGGCCGCGAAGCCTCTGGCTCGCTCTGTCTGGCTGGTCTTGTCCTTGCGGTAGTGAATGAAAGTCAATGCACGCCTGAACAGAGCTTCTGTCACCAGCTTGACACAAGTGTGGACAGCTGATTGGGAGACGCCACAAAGATCACCCACCAACCCCTGGAAGGAGCCGGGAGGCATAGAAGTTGAGGTCAACTGTGACCTTTGGCGCCACTGGCATGGGGTGCCCACCCACAAAGTTGGAGCTGATCATCTGACAGATGGAGGTCACTGTCTCCCTTGAGAGGTGAAGCCTCTTTCGGCATTTCATCTCAGATATATTGAGATAGCTGCTTCGCCGCCTGTAAACCCTGGCAGCAGGATAGTAGCGTCTTCTGTGGCCCCTTCTGCCTTGGACTTCTTGCCTTGACCCTGCACCCCTTGTGCCTGCACCTCTCCGCCCACAGGTCGCTCCCCTGGAGGCTGAATAGGGACACCTGGCCTTCTCCCCTTCTGGCCCTCTCTTCCTCCTCAGAGGATGTACCTCCAGCGGAAGGTAAGGGAAGGCTGTCTGATACCTGGAAGGCCCCAAGTGGTGTGACTCCTCCAGAGTCCTGAACTGAAACCTGTTATTTCTGACAAAGCAGCTCTCAAGTGAAATGAAGTTATCCTGTTCACACAAGCGAGTAGCAGTAAGTTATAATCTGAAGTACAAACAACTCGCTTTAGCAAGCCCAGTCACCCATCTTATCCTGCCCGTGGATGAGGCTTACGAAAATGTGGCCTACCCGCCTGCCCGCTGCGCCCGTGCGATGCCCTGAAAATCGCACGGGCTGCACAAAATCAAATTCAGCTGGTGCCTCAAGGGCCTTAACTGGCCCATTAATTAATGGTGGGTGCACCTCCATCCCCATAGCGCATCCGCCTACCGAAATATCGCGATGGTGCGCAGTGACACATGCCTGATGTCATCGCGCGTCATTTTACGTTCCGGCATGTCGGGCCTGCCCCCGCACACCAAATGTAAAATTCTGGCCCTGATATTTTGCTTTTCGCCAGTGATTATCTTTATTCTGCTATTAACACATACTCTGGGCCAAAGCTTTAATCTTTAATGCAATCATTACCACTCCCTTTATCTTGTGTTCCATGGCATAATTGTAATTTAATTTCTCCTGCCCTCTAACATAGCCTTGATTTTCCATTTTGCTGCAGCAGCCCCTCTTGCCTTTTTCAACAGCATAAAACCCATCATATTTCTACCTCTCTCCAGTTCTAAAGAAGAGTCATATTGGACTCGAAAATTTAACTCTGTTTCTCTCTCCACAGACCTGCTAGTTTTTCTAGCATTTTCTGTTTCTTTACTAGCTTTACTTACTCTTTTCCTATTTATATACTTGTAGAAACCCTTACTATCTGTTTTTATATTACTAGCTAGCTTTCTCTCAAACTCTACTTTCTCCCTCCGTATTTTTTTATTCATTATTTGCTGGTTCTTAAACTCTGGCCAATCTTCTTACATACCACTATATTTTGCAGATTTGTACAGTGTTCCTTTCAATTTGATACTATCCTTAACTTCCTTATTCAGCCATGGATGATGCATCCTTTTCAAAGGATCTTTCTTTCTCACTGGGATAAACCTTTGCTGACAGTTATTAAATATTTTCTTAAAAATCTGCCAGGGCATCGCCACTTTCCTACCTTTTAACCTAGTTTCCCAGTTCATTTTAGCTAGCTCTGCCTTCATACCTTTATAATTACCTTTATTCAGGTTTAAAACACGAGCCTTAGACCCACACTTCTCCCCTTCAAACTTAATGTGTAATTCTATCATGTTATAATTGCTTTCACCTTGAGGCTCCTTTACCATGAGGTTATTGATTAATCCTGTTTCATTGCTCATTACCAGCTCTAGAATAGCCTGTTTTCTGGTTGGCTCTAGAACGTACAGCTCTATGAATTTATTTTCCAAGGCTACCTTTGCCAACCTGATTTGCCCAATCTACACATAGATTAAATACACCCATGATTATTGCTTACCTTTCTTACACACGCCATTTATTTCTTCCTGTATCATATAGTGTTACTACTGTTAGGGGGCCTATAAACTACACCCAGAAGTGACCTCTTACCTTTATTATTTCTTAGCCTCTAACCAAATGGATTCTATACCTTGTTCTTTTGAGTTAAGGTCATCCCTCTCTACTGTATTAATGACCTTGTTATTTAACAGAGCTACCCCACCACCTTTTCTTAGCTTCCTATCTTTTCAAAATTTCAGAAGCCTTTCAGTATTTAGCTCCCAGCCTTGGTCACACTGCAACCATGTCTCCGTAATGGTTATCAGGTCATACATATTTATTTCTATCTGTGCTAATAATTCATCCATTTTGTTACAATGCTCTGCACATTCAGATGTAGAGCCTTTACCTCTGCCTTTTTACAATTTTTGCAATCTCTGGCCTTAATTCATGGTGCACTTTTACGTTTGTACTCTCTGCCCCTTCCTGCCACACTCTGGTTATCATTAGCCAGATTGCTACCCTACTCTCTGACCTTGTTGTTTCTCTTCAATTTCCACATCTCCTCTCACATGACCTCTTCCCTCCACTGTTTAGTTTAAAGGCCTCTCTATTGCCCTAGTTATATGACTCACCAGAACACTTGTCCCAGCAGAGTTCAGGTGAAGCCTGTTGTAATGGTACAGCATTCACTTTCCCCATTACTGGGGCTAGTGCCCCATGTATCAAAACCTATTTCTCCTGCACTGGCCTTTGACTGATGCATTCATCTCTCTATTATTATTTACCCTATGCCAATTTGCTTGTGGCTAATATAATAAGCCAAAGATTATTGCCTTTGAATGCTTTCTAATTTAACCCCTAGCTGCTCATAATCCCTAAGCAAAACCTTTTTCCTAGTCCTATCTATGTCATTGGTGCCCACACGGACCATGACAACTGGATCCTCCCAATCCCACAGCAAGTTCCTCTCCGGCCCGGTTCCAACTTTTATTTTGGACACTAAAAATTTCAGTTCTTAAGAAAAGAACATGGGAGGTGAATTGTTTTTTAAAAAAACATTCTGCATTTAATTGGTTCATCTTTCTTTTAATCAATAATTTATCCATATTGATTATTCAGGATTGGTTGTTCTCATGGCTGTCAGCAGTTGGTGTCAGTTTTCGAACCATATTCTTTATGTTTAATTGTTGTAGCAGGTGAATGGTAAATGCCAAGTTTCCCAAATCCCAAAGGAAAGCTTGAAGCGGCTGCCACAACTATTTACAATTTGTACTTATTTTGAGATGCAGGCTTTAAATTCACTAAAAATAAGGCCACCAAGTCATATAGGTTTCTAAGAAAACAAAATTAAACCTTTATTACATTTTTAAAAATGATTTTAAGTACATACATAGGTTTACAAATTGCAACCAAAATAACTTCTAGCTCCCCTGATTAATCTAACTCCCAGTTACATCTCCATTAAGGCAACAGTAAAAATACATATTTTTAAAAGACTCAGGCAAAGTAACACGATACCCTGAACAGCCAAATTCAAAGTAAGTTTTCTTAACTTCAGTTTCTTTAGACAGCAGCTTGAGGCTTAGATGCTAGAGGCTTTTCACTCTTGTTAGATCTTAGAATGCCTTCTTTCCTACACACAACCTCATCTCCTTTATGCAGATTTCCCCTTTGAATGCAAATTCCCATTGTTTCACTACGTCTTTGGACTTTATCTTTCTAATAATAAAAATCTATCATAGTACCAATCTTATCAGTAACCTTTGGGGAAAATAAACACACTGTCCCTTAACTTCTCCTGGCTAGGTGAAACATTTCACTCCCTCTTTTGAATTCAAGCTACTCTGCTTTATTTAAAAATGCAAATCTTCCCTTTATACCTCACATTCTAAAACTTCACCCATGTTTACCCACTTAACCTTTCAAACTTAGCTTATCTTCTGATATATTAAAGCCTTCAGACCAGCTACCTTTAATTCAATTAAGTCACACACATACACACACACACACACACACAGGCCCACAGACACAGACCCCACTATTACTCTACAATAAATTCCAATATCCTTATGAAAATTATTATATCTTCCTGACATTAATTCACACATTGCCTACCTATTTGATTGCCATAGTTTTGCTTTGAGCCAATCAACAATCTGTGGTGACAGAAGTGTTACAAAAAGTATATGTGGTACTTATAGGAGGTGCAAACTATATGCATAGTTTATATGCAAACAAAACCATGTGCTAAAGATTAGCTTTTGAAGTGAGTAGAAAACTAGAAACATACTCTCCTTTGAAGAAAACGGAAAGCACAGATGTAAACTGCTATTTTTTTCAAAACTAGTAATTTGTTCAATCTGGTATAGTTAATGGTAGATAATTAAATAACTAGTCATTTGGTAGTACAGAACTTGAATATTGCAGAAAAAAATACATGCTATTTTTGTCTTGCACTCATCAGGACAGCTATGCAAAGTAAAGGGAACAACAATTTATGCTGAATGAGAAGAGAGTGCTGATTGTTTGGCGAGTGAACTCTGAATGGTAGAAGCATTACCATGGAGAATGCAGCAGAGAACTGTTAACTGCCAAGCTTTTGTTCAAATTCATACCATCCTGGTCTTTTTTCAGCAATAATTAAATAACATTCCCACTATCTGTGTTAAATAGAACAGCATTCCATTATCTTTCAACACTATCTACAGAACTAAAATGTTCCACAGGATTTGTTACTATTGGTATGCAACCCACCTGAAGGAGCTTATCACTGGGACATTTATCCTGTTGAGCTTACCACTGGCACACATATTTTATTAAAGGAGCTTAACACTGGTACATACATCTTTTAGAAGGAGCATAAATCTGATACGCTTTTACATTCACGAACTAAATATACTAAAGTTCAAACATTCAACTTGTAAGAACTGTAACTAAAAATTATAAAAACAATGCCCCCTCTGTACATAATGGTCAAAGTGCTTAACATACTCGGCAAATACAAAGAAAAGGCATATTATAAAGTAGACACCCATACTGGTTTACAACCATTCCTTTACTCCCACCCATTCTCAGAATAGGAAAATAATAAACACGTTTATTGCCACATTCAGTTTATGATTTTCAGTTGCAGTAATTAATTAATTTAGAGACTGGATTTAATGAAAAAAGTATTTTGTGGTGTTGGTTTACAGTAGTTTAGAATATAAATAGAATCAAAAAGGGAACTACTCTTTTTCTATGGGTTAAGGACTTCCGAGATATGAATGAACATTTTCAATTCTACGTTTCAAACGTTTAAGAGTTTCTTTTTAGCTACCATTTGTGAGAAACGAATACATCTCTTCACTTGTAGAATGACGTGTCAAGCCGGAAGATGCAGCATTCAGGCATGGGTCACAATTTGATTCCTCATTTTGCAAACAGAAGGAGGACTTTCAATAGTGTCGGCTGGTGTCAGTTCTTTCTCCCCTGAAGTGTGACGTCCTTTAAAGTGGCTCCCTACTTAATGGTCTCATGGCAACCTGATAAAGTTCTTCACACACTTGCCTAGTTGGTTCAAAAAATTCAACATAAGTGAGCTACAACACAACCAGAAGACTCAGGCAACTGGGGTTTTTCAATTTAGCATTGGTATTTTTATAATGTGCTATATATCAGAGGTCTTGAATATACAGGATAATAAACAACTCCAACTAATACTGAATAAATGCACAGACTACAGACAGAGGTGTTTAATCAGCATGAGTAGGAGCTGTTTTTTGCCAGACACACTCAGCACCTCTGACATTTATTGTTGCTGAGCTCTACAATACATTTTTAAAGCGGAAATACAGAAGAAAATAATAAATAAAAGCATTCATATGATTAATGTAGGCAAAGGATTTGGGACCTACTTTTATTTTTTTGTAGCCTGAGTGTCTTATTTCCGTAATCAGTTACATGCTGAATAAAAACATGTGAGACCTAAGGGGTATCAGTTTCAATTTCCAGTTATGCTGTAACTTAAACTCACATTGTTATATCAAACATGTATAGGACATAAATATTACATTTTAATTTGTATCACTGTATCACATATTATTGAATCACATGGGTGAACATGCAGAATAACCAATTCCCAGGCCAGTTCTTCTCTGTTCACATTTAGTTGCAAACAGAAATAAACACAGCACTCCTTGTGGACTGACAGGGTAATGATTTCCTGCTTGGAATCTGATGGCACAGCTAGCCCTTTAAGAGTAGATAGTCAGATGTTTACCCATCATCAGGTCACCAGGGGACTGGGTACATACCCGCTAGTGGACTCCCAGTGAAAGAGGGAGTAGGATGACTACATGTCACAAAATCCCAGGGAATTGAACTGATGGTTGGCCACCAGCCACCAAGGAAATTAGTTCCATTGCCAAGACCAACAAGAAAATTGACAAATACTTTTCTTTCTAGTCACTAACATCCAATATTGAAACCGTAAATAGCAGTGCAGTGGACTAATACAGAAGCATTTTCCTTTTCCACCCACCTGCAGAGTTGGGAGGTAATGGTATAGAGGTATTGTCACTGGAGTAGTAATCTTGGGAGACCTAAATTCAAATCCCACCATGGTAAAATTGAATTTAAGAAATATCTGGAATTAAAAGTCTAATGATAAATACGAGCAAGAGTAGACTCCTCAAACCCTTGAACCTACTCTACCATCCAATATAATCATAGCTGATCTTTTTGTGTTTTGATTTCCACATCCCTATCTAACCCTGCTTATATTCCCTTGCCTAACAAGAATCTATCTACCTCTGCCTTAAAAATATTCAATGACCCTGTGACCCTGCCTCCACCACCTTCTGAGACAGAGGATTCCAAAGTTGCACAACCCTCTAGGAGGAACAATTTCTCCTCATCTCTGTCCTAAAAGGGTGAGCCCTAATTTTAAAACAGTGCCCCTCGTCCTGGACTCACCCACAAGGGGAAACATCCTTTCGACACCCACCTTGTCAAGGCCGTTCAGGATCTTGTATACTTCAATCAAATCACCCCTCACTTTTCTAAACTCCAATGGAAACAAACCCAGTCTGTCCAACCTTTCCTCATAAGGCAGCCCACTCATTCCAGGTATCAATCTAGTAAACCTCCTTTGAACCGCCTTCAATGTATTTACATCCTTGCTTAAATAAGGAGACCAAAACCATACACAGTATTTGAGGTGCAGTCTCACCAATGCCCTGTATAACTGAAGCATAACATCCTTACTTTTATGTTCAAGCCCTCTCTTAATAAAGGATAGCATTCCATTAGCCTTCTTAATTACTTGCCGTACCTGCATACTAACTTTTTGTGACTCATGTACTAGAACACCTAGATCCCTCTACATCTCAGAATTATGCAGCCGTTCTCCATTTAAGTAATACTCTGTTTTTTTGTTCTTCCTGCTAAAGTGAACAACTTCACATTTTCCCACATTAAACTCCATTTGCCAGATCTTTGCGCACTCACTCAGCTTATCTATATCCATCTGCAACCTCCTTATGTCCTCTTCACAACATACTTTCCTACCTATCTTGTGTCATCTGCAACTTTAGCTACCATGTCTTCATCCCCTCATCTAAGTCATTGATGTAAATGAGGCCCCAATACAGAGTCCTGTGGGGACTCCACTCATCACATCCTGCCAATCAGAAAAAAAGACCGATTTACGCATACTTTCTGCTTTCTGCCAGCCAGCCAATCTTCTATCCATGCTAATATGTTACTCCCTACACCATGCGCTTTTATTTTCCGTAATAATCTTTGACGTGGCACCTTATCAAATGCCTTCTGGAAACCCAAGTGCAATACGTCTACAGGCTCCCTTTATCCACAGCGCATGTTACTCCTTCAAAAAAACTCCAATAATTTGGTTAAACATGATTCTCCTTTCACAAAACCATGCTGACTCTTCCCAATTGCCTTGAGCTCTTCTAAGTGCCCAGCTATAACCTCCTTAATGATCGATTCTAATAACTTCCCCACAACAGACGTCAAGCTAGCTGGCCTATAGTTTCCTGTTTTCTGCCTCCCTCCCTTCTTGAATAGGGAGGTTATGTTTGCTACTTTCCAATTTGATGGAACCTTTCCAGAATCTAGCGAATTTTGGAAAATAAACACCAGCACATCAACTAACTCATTAGCCACCTCTTTTAAGACCCTAGGATGTAGTCCATCGGAACCCGGAGACTTGCCAGCCCACAGCTCCATCAATTTACTCAATACCATTTCCCTAGTGATTTCAATTTCACCAAGTTCTTTTCTCCTGTTCACCTCCTGATTTTCAGCTATTTTTGGAATGTTTTAGTATCCTCTGTAGTGAATACAGAAGCAAAATATTTGTTCATTTCTTCCACCATTTCCTTATTATCTATTAACTCCCCGCTGTCACTCTCTACAGGACCAACACTCACTTTACTTACTTAATTCCTTTTTAAATACTTGTAGAAACTCTTGCTACCAGTTTTTACATTTTTAGCTATCTTCCTCTCATACTCTAATTTCTTTCTCCTGATTAACCTTTTAGTCATTCTCTGCTGTTCTTCATATTCTGTCCAATCGTCTGTCCTGCCACTCATCTTTGCAGAGTTGTATGCTTCTTCCTTAAGTTTGATGCTTTCCCTAACATCTTTAGTTCACGGATGATGGGTCCTCCCCTTAGAATTTTTCTTTATAGCAGGATGTACTTATTTTGAATACTCTGAAATATTCCCTTAAATGTCTGCAACTGCTTCTCTATTGATCTATCCTCTATCTAGTTTTCCAGTTCACTTCAGCTAGCTTAACTTCCATCCTCACATACTTGTCCTTATTTAAGTTTAAGATACTAGTCTTAGACCCACTCTTCTCCCTTTAAAACTGGATGTAAAATTCAATTATATTGTGGTCACTGCTACCTAGGGGTGCCTTTACTCTGAGGTCATTAATTAATCCTGTCACGTTACACAATACCAAGTTTAATATAACCTGCTCTCTGGTTGGTTCCAGAACATGTTGCTCTAAGAAACTATCTCAAAAGCATTAGAAGAGCTCTTCATCCAGGCTACTACTGCCAAACTGATTTCTCCAGTTTATGTGGAGATTAAAATTACCATGATTATTGCTCTCCCTTTATCACAAGCACACAATGGGCAGAATTTTCCCAGAATTGCACTAAGTGTGGTAGCGGGCAGGTAAAATGGATGAAAATCGTGGGCTTTCACGCCATTTCTTCCCGAGCCTGCCTCATTATTCATGCCTTCCCGGGAAACACGCCGTTTCCATGGTGGCTGGGCTCTCATTCGCTCAGCTGCCATCACCCCATTGTTCCATCTCACCGGCCACCATCTTTATGAGGCAGCTGCCAGCAAAACGCTCATCACCACCAGCTCACCGCCTCTGCCGGAGAGGCATGGCCAGCAAAGGAAAAAGAGACTGCAGACCCCTGCTTCAATGGGGGGTCCCTCGAGTGGCTGCTGGATGCCATGGTGGCCCGCCAGGATGTGCTCTACCCCAGCTCTGGCCACAGGATGGACAGCAATGTCATCAACCCGGCTTGGGAGGCAGTGGCAGCGGTGGTTAGCATGAACGCCCTGCAGAGGAGGATGGCCACCCAGTGCTGCGAAAGGTTGAATGATCTCCTCTATTCTGCCAGGATAAGTCACTCTTTTCATCACTCCCAACTCACACACTCACAAACCCATCACACATCCATAGGGCCCTCACTCACTGCCAATGCAAGGGACATCACCATTCACTCTTTCACACACACCATCATTGACCTCATCCCATCCATGGGACCGCTCACCACCCACACAGGCCAGGCATACTTATCATCTGGCCCGGCAGGCGTCCTGATACACTCTCCCCACCTCTATCCATGCAGGAGAAACTGGCTCATAACAGGAGGGAAAGGTCGCAGACAGGTGGAGGGATGCCGGATATCAAAGTTCTGACAGAATTCAAAAACAGAGCCATCCAACTGGCCGGTGATGCCCGGAACCAGTCCTGTGCTAATGTTGAGGTCGGCGCTGCTCTACCAAGTGAGGATCCATCAGTGCAAAATCCATCAGACAACCATGCTGTGAGAGATGTGTCCTGTTTCACAGGCCACTGCCATGCACTAATTATCTCCCCTTGCTTTCACAGGCACATCTGCCAAACAGCCGACAGAGTCCATGACCCAGGGCCTCCAATCAAGCTCAGAAGAAATCTCTGAAGAGGAATCGGAAGGCACCTTCCCTGAAGTCCCGTCACAGTGCTCACCCACACCCTCCGCCAGTGCAGAGAAACACACCTCATAGGATCCTAGCTTTAGAGTAGCCTCGGGATCACAATCTGGTGAGCATATCGCACTTTCTGATCCACAGCAGGCGGAGACAGGGACTTCCCAGGTCCCCGGCATTTAGGGGACTGCTGGAGGCCAGAACATTGCTGAGTCTGAGTCAGATGACAAGCTTCTGGACTCGGTCATGCCACAGTTGCCGGAGCTGCAGCTGCAAAGGCAAGCTAGGGAACAACATGTTTGCTGCACTCCTCAGATTGCAAGGCAAGATGGAGAGGTCCATCTGTCTTCAGGCTGAGGTGATAGTGCTGGCTTTGCAACACACCAAGGCCAACAATGGCAAAATGGCAGCCGCCACACAGACCTTGGTCCAGGATATCACTCCTGCACTGCAGCACGGGCTTAACTCCATCACTGATACCATAGTTGGTCTCCAACAGCGTGTACACGAGAGGGGTGTTGGGGAGCTTGATCTCACTCCAGCTACCCTTTCCACTCAGGGAGTCTGCCCGGGGCCCTTGGGCACCCATGGGGAGGAGGATCAGCAGGTGCACACTCCGGGGCCATCCACCCAGGTGACTCCGGGAGTGACTGGCCCATCTGACTCCTCTCTTCATGTGACCTCCGCAGATCCAGCTTCACAGGCCGAGGAGGGTGCCACTGCCACACAGCAGGAGCCCAAAAGCAGGCCTCCGAGTCTTGGCCCTCCAGAGGATGCCCACCAAAGTCATCACAGACAGGGCATCAAGTCAGCAGGCTGCCTCCACCTCTGCTGTAGATGTCTGAGGAGCACCAAGACGTAGCGGCAGGGTTAGGAATGCTAGGTAAAAGTAGCTGTACAGCCTGGCCACTTGTGTTGATCACTTGTACATATTGTTCACTATTGTCAATAAACTTTTAAGAATGTCACACTGCCTATGGCTCCTTGTTCTGATGAGCAGTGTTCTTGTTACTCAGATGTGAAACTTTTCTACTCAAGATAAAAGGCAGGTGTCTCAGTCCAGGGCCTCTTCCCTGTTCTCTATGCAGCCTTCAGGCCACAGTGATGGTCCAGTCTCACACTCCCTGGAAACATTACTGACGCCTGCACCTCGGCAGTGCTGGTCATTGCTGCCAGGATGTAGTGGCCAGGTGCCACAGAGTTCTCTCATTCTCTCTGTGTGCTCTCAGCACGTTCAAGGTGGGGCTGGCCCCCATCACACCAGCATCTGCGACCAGTGATGCTGTGCACCAGCTCCTGAAGGGCTGAGGTGCTGAAAGTGGACACAGCATCAGATGCATCTAAAGTTTCATGGCTGTGTCTCTGAGATGGCCCTGATCATGGAGCGCAAGTAAGCTACCCTTGGCCAGACTGGAGTTAGACATTCACCGAGGCTATGCTAAGGTCTATGGGGTGTTCTCACTGCATGTTGTCATCATCCTCCTGCAATCGAGTGACTATTAGGGCCTCCACTGCTCTCCATGACAGGAGCATTCTCACAGTCAAATGTTCACAACTGCGATGTGAGGATCTGCAGGGACACCTCACTGCCTGTCGTCATCATCCTCCACAAATCTGGCAGCTATGAGGGCCTCCCCAGTGCACCTACCTCATCGAGCCAGTGATCCTGCCTCATCCCCGCTGTTGTCACCACCGAGGACCCCCTCACCTTCATCCCCATTGGCGTCCTCCCCATCTTTGAAGATGTGCAGCTCCTCCATCTCTTCCTAAACCAGCTCCACAGCCCATTGCAACACCAGGTTGTAAAGGGCACAGAGGACGATGATGATGCGTGACACCCTCTGCGGACTGTATTGCAGGGCTCCACCAGACCGGTCCAAGCATTGGAACCACATCTTCAGCATCCCGATGGTCTGCTCCACCAAGTTGTGAGCTGCAGCATAAGCCTCATTATAGTGTCGCTCTGCTGCAGTCTGAGGCTGCTGCATGGGTGTCATCAGCCACGGCCTCTGCGGGTAGCCCTTGTCCCCAAGGAGCCAACCCTGCAGACTCTGTGGACCCTGGAAGACTGCAGGGATCTGCGAGCGACTCAGGATGTAGGCGCTGTGTACGCTCCCTGGAAACCGTGCGCATACCTGCAAGATGCGTTTCTGGTGGTCGCATACCAGCTGCACGTTCAGTGAGCGGAAGTCCTTGCAGTTGATGAAGTCCACCAAGTGTAGCGATGGAGACCTGAGCGCCACATGAGTGCAGTCAATCGCACCCTGCACCTGTGGGAATCCCGAGATCAGGGCAAATCCAATGGTCCTTGCATCCTGGCTGTCCTGGTCCCAGGCAAAATGCACAAAGTTGTGTGCCATGGAGAAGATGCATCCGTGACCTCATGGATGCATTTGTGGGTGGCGGATTGTGAAATCCCACAGAGGTCACCTGTGGAGCCCTGAAAGGAGCCACTGGCATACAAATTGAGCGTCGTGGTCACTTTCACAGTTACTGGCAGTGGATGCCCTCCATGTCCCCTTGGCGCCAAGTCCTGCAGTAAGTGGCAGATGTGAGCCATCAGGTCCCTAGACATGCGCAGTCATTAGCAACACTGGTTCTCGGTCATCTGCAGGAATGACAGGCAGTGTCTATAGACCCTGGGTGTCGCAAGGCACCGACCAGCTACGGCTCACTGTCGCTCCTGGGCAGCATGTGCAGGAGTCCCTGCTGCCGCTTCTTCATGAAGTTGCTGTTCCTGCCTTTGCGCAGCCAAGAGCCTCAGTCACCCTCTTCGCTGTCTTTTATGGTCTCTGTGGGCTATCAGGTATACAGCTAGGTCACCAGGCTCCATGATCCTGGCATGGTCCTCCTGCAGCATGAAAGAGAATGAGAGAGGTGGTTAGCATGGCTGTACTTAGCACCTTTCCTGGCCCTGTGTGACTGCCCCTTAATGCTTCCAGAGAGTGATAGTCACCCCTCGGATGGCCAGAGATGAGTGCACTGCATGGCTGCCCTGTCAACCTGCGACATGGGGGAGACTGGTCCAAACCAGGATGCTGAGATTTCAAGGGGCTGTGAGCACCCCTAGCAGTGACTGTTACATGGCCAGTGTTGGTGAGGAGATTGTACAACGTGTGCAGTCCAACTGCTCTGCGGTCCAGTAAAGTGGTGGCGGACTTGAGGTCTGTGCCAGGGGGCGGGGCAGGGGTAAGGTATGAAGCGCTTGGTGGCCCTTTGGTGCCTCCGCGTTGCTCGCATGGGTGCACAGGCTAGGAGCCTGACCCCAATCATATCACTGTGGCTGCGCCTGACCTGACTCAGTTGCAGAGCCATGGTCAGTTTATACAGGTGTCCCTAATGCGTGGCCATTTCCCTCGCTTACCCTGCCCCCCAGCTCAATTGCCTGCGCGCGGGATGCAGCGCCAGGGCAGCGCTTGACCCCCCTGCCACCCCCCCAATCCCCAGCAGTTGCTTCCAAGGCTGGCCAGCACTTGCCCCCAGATACCCCCCCAGCAGTCACCTGCGGGGCCAGGCATCAGTTTCCCACACCCCACTCGGCGCCCCTGAGGCCTGTAAACATCAGGCGAGCTGTGGAGAACGCTGCTGCTCACTCTCCTCAGTTCCCCCAAAGTGAAGGCCGCCAAGTGCACGTCTCCTGCGTGCTGTTGTGAAACACCTCGGCGGGAAAGCACGCCGACGTGGACGAACGTTACGATAGGGTTCCAAGAGCCTGGCAGGATGGCCTTTTAATTAAATGTTAATGTTATCCAATTAGCTCTCTGCCGGCCGATGGCGGGAAACGCGGCCTGCCGTTGGCGGGCTGAGTGAAAGATCGCGAGCTGCCTTCACGCCGTTGTGAAATGGGTCCCCCAAATTTTCCGAGCACACCACCTGCCACATCTGCCGCCGGGGGCTAGGAAAATTCTGCCAAATATTTTCTCTTGAATACTTTGTCCTACACTGTGGCTACTGTTCGGGGGCCTGTAGACCACTCCCACTAATGACTCTTTCCCCCCTGCTATTCTTCATCTCCACCCAAACCAATTTTACATTTTGATCTCTTGAACCAAGGTCATCTCTAACTATTGCACCAACGCCCTCTTTAATTAACAGTGCTACCCCTCCACCTTTACCTAGCTTCCTATTCTTCTTGAATGTCACGTACCCTCAATATTAAGGACCCAATCTTTGTCATCCTGTAGCTACGTCGCTGTAATTGCTATCAGATCATATTTATTTACTTCAATGTGGGCCATCAGTTCATTTACTTTGTTATGAATGCTATGTGCATTCAGATAGAGAGCCTTCAGTTTTGTCTTTCTGTGACCTTTGTAACATCTAGTCTTGACTGTTGATGTATTATTAGGTTTTTTCTCTCTTCCTGCCATTCTCTGGCCCTCATTTCTCATGTTACTATTTTGCTCTCCTGTCTTGACTACACCTTGAATTCCTACCTCTACCCAAGCTTGATCTCTCATCCCTCTTGTTTAGTTTAAAACCCTCTCTACTTCCCTAGTTATGCGATTTGTGGGGACATTCATCCCAGCACAGTTCAGGTGTAAACTGTCCCAACGGTACAGCTCCCACTTTCCTCAGTATTGATGCCATTTCCCAACAAACTGGAACCCACTTCTCCCAGACCAGTCTTTGAGCCACGCATTCATCTCTCTAATCTTATTTGCCCTTTGCCAATTTGCACATGGCTCAGGTAATAATCTAGAGATTATTACCTTTGAGGTTCTGTTTCTTAATTTGGTACCTAGCTCCTCATACTGACTTTGCAGATCCTCCTTCCTAGTTCTACCTATGTCATTGGTACCTACATGGACCACGGCAACAGGATCCTCCCCCTCCCCCTGCAAGCTCCTCTCCAGCCCTGAGCAGATGTCCTGAACCCTGCCATTAGGCAGGCAACATAGCCATCTGGACTCTCACTCTTTGCTGCAGAGAACAGTGTCAATGCCCCTCACTATACTATCCCCTACTACCACTACATCCCTTTTTGCTCCCCCCGCTTGAATGGCCTCCTGTACCACAGTGCCATGGCCAGTTAGCTCATCCACCTTGCAGACTTCGCTTTCATCCACACAGGTTATGAGCACCTCAAATCTGTTTGACAATTGCAAAGCCTGAGGCTCCTCCCCTACTGTCTGCTCAGTCCCATTACCTGTCTCACTGACAGTCACATCCTCCTGTCCCTCACTGCTGACCAAAACAGATGACCCTCTTCTAAGACGTGTGATTGTCTTCTGGAACAAAGCATCCAGGTATTTCTCCACATTGCTTATGTTGCTCAGTGTCTGCATTTCGGCTTCCAGATCAATAATCCTGATCCGGAATTCCTCAAGCTGCTTACACATCCTGCAGACAGATCGCTTTAGCACCCAAAAGCTCCCATATCTCACAGCTGCAATCTAACACCTGTCCCGTCATTCTAACTTGTTATTTAGTTAATTTACTTTAATTACTTTCTCTCTATGAATGCTACAATTTACTGTTTATTGAATGTTCGTACCACTGACAACTAAAGGTTATATGCTTCTTAACTACAAGGTATGTGTTTTAGGTGTTTGTTTAAATTACTTTATTTTTATTGCTTTTTTTTATCTTTGTTGTTTGATTTTAATTTTAAAGTTTTCAAATTTTGGTTTATAATTTTAAAATTTTAGTTCTTTTTATTTATAGATCTACCTTAACTCGCCTGTCCTAAGCTGGTTTCTCACACACTGTCTCTTAGACTGAGCACTTACCAGCCAATCAACTTACTAGCTTCCTGTGACGTCACAGTTGCTTTTCCTTCTTCCCTGACTGCAGCCTCACAGCAGCTGAAACAGTGCACTCCTCAGGTCCTGACTGTATCCCGCAGGTCCGCTCCACTCTGCTCCGACTCCCAGCAAGCTAAGCCACTCTGCAATCCCTGGTCTGCATTTATAGGTGCTCCTCAGCTCAGCTGACCATGAAACCATTGTCGATTGTTGTAAGAAACCCTCTGGTTCACTAATGCCCTTTAGGGAAGGAAATCTGCCGTCCTTACCTGGTCTGGCCTACATGTGGCTCCAAACCCACAGCAATGTGGTTGATTCTTTAAAAAAAATGCCCCCTGAACAAGGGCAATTAGGGATGGGCAATAAATGCTGGCCTAGCCACATCCCATGTACAAATATTTTTTTTAAAATTCAGTTCCTTGACGAATAATTAAGAAATAGGGTGAAGACAAATGATGCCAGATCTCTGTTGACAATGCAATTCCCTGGGATTCCTGAGGTTTCCTGGGAGGGGAGGAGACAGAGTTATTGAACCAGGGATCTAAAGATGCCTGCTGTCTCATTTTTGTGGCTCAATGCCAAACCGGTGCCTACTTGGAGTGGCACCCAGGAGAAGTAGGCATCAGGCCTTACACAAAGTCTTGATTAGATCAAAGAAGAGACAGAAAGAAGTCAGAACCAAAGAAAATGGTAATATCTTTAGATTAACTGGGATGAAGGTCATCCAGCTGCTGTTTTCGGACAGATGGCTCTCGCATCTGCAGGAACAGCTACATTAATCCCTGTGTCCTGTTGCAAGCTGTGTCAAAGGATGAACCTGCACTATAGGTATGCCTGGCCAGTTTGAATGACCTGAACCCACAGAAATGGGCTGGTCATGTCAAATAGGACTCATTTCAGGTATGCTTTGCCTGAATAGTGTCCAATAGTAGGGGGAAAAACATCATAGACATAACGTTTTGAGAGATTCTGTACTGTATCTGGCCTTCTACGGAGTAAGTGCACATCCTAAAATCACAGGTAGCAAACCCTGGATTTTCCAATGTTCTATGTGAGGGGACCCATTTAGTGAGATTGTCCTCATGACAATGGGCGAATTGTCCTTCGCATACAACCACAGCTTTAAGAAAAATGTATCTTAATTTCACTAGCCAAAACTGGACCTAAGAACAGATATTTTTCTTGTATCCTAATGAAAGAATGTTACAGACCACTTTAGATTTGTAACTAACCTTTAGAGTATGTTCTGATTGTTATGATATGGCAAATGGTAATTGCCAGGTTGACCAAATCCCAAAGGGAAACTTGGTCATGCTATCACAACAATTCTGCAATTTGTATTTATTACGAGAAGGTATGTACACTGAAGTCAGAAATAGAGTGTTCACTACCACCTTTGGAGATTTTAAAGGTTAAATTAAAACATTTATTACAAAAGAAATGAAAACTTAAACACACAAGACTACAGTTACACAGTTACATTTAGTTTTATAACAGTTCTCACAATATTTCTACTTAACTAAACTCCCAACTACACATCCCTTTCAGGCAACAGTCCAAATAGATTCTTAATCTATAAAACATTCAACAATATTATCACAAGCTCCCACTGTTGCTGTAAGGGAGGTATTTCACAGCTTCTCTCTCCCTCTCACTCAACAATGGAACTCCAAAGGCTTTTAACCAAACCTTGATTACTGGAACAGCAAACTTCCCCAGGGTGGCTCGAGGCTCTTCCCACAAGTCTGTTTCACACAGTGCACCTTTCAAGATCTCACACGGCTACACTTCATATAGCTTTTCATCTTTGTTTAAATATATTTTCTCCCCTTTGATCTATAAATCCCATTCTTTATGTGGAAATTACTTTTCCCAGAATATAAAAATCTTTCATGTTGTCATTATGGCCAGCGCTTTCAGGAAAAAATAAACTTAATAACTTTGCCTTATTTATCTTGCCATTTGTAAACATCTTAGCATCTCCCTTTGAAAACCAAATAGCCTCTCAACTTGTCTGAAAATGCAAATTCCATTCACAATGTATCTGCTGAGACTTCATCCTAGCTTACCCATCTCCATTTCAAATGCCTGTTTACACCTAACCTCTTCTGATGATTCAAACCTTGCAGTCTGACTGTTTGCAGTTTAATTAAAGTAGACACACACACACACACATACATACAGTCCCATAAGCCTGCTTCAGTATCCCACAGTAACATTAGGGAAGAAAATGATGTTTTTTTTTACATGACTGACTATATCTAACTATATCTATATATATCTATATATCTATATATATATATACATATATCTGCCACAGAAATTGCACAATGATCACCTGAACTCTCTTTCAGCGGAATGCTAAAGTATGCAATTGAACATTAGCTATAATAATGCAAACTAATTCACCTTAATAGCGGGCAATAAAATACTTAGCTTGGTGGTTTAAAAAAACAATTGGCCTTGCAAAGCCCAATAAGGTACAAGTCACATTTTATCTCTTCTTGAATTCCATTTACAATTTTGCAAAATTGCAGTAGAGCTGTACCTTGTCAAAATATCCTGCATTCAGAATAATATAACAATTGAATGCACTAAGGTGCTGCCAATTATTTAATGAAGATAAATAATATTGGACCTCTACCACTTCCAAAATGGCTACCTGATTCATAGGAAAGAAAACATCCAGAATATGCAATTAGTACAAATGTTGCTGCCATCTTTAAGGAGCTTCTGCTCCCTTGAGTTTGCCCCTGCCTCACTTGGTACTGCAGCACTGCTTCATCGTCTCGCCTTGGGAACAACAAGCTCCATCTTGGTGGGAACATGCCCAGGCTACATATGACTTTTGACCCAGGAAAATGGCTCAAGGTCAGAGGTGGGGTCAGGGCAACAGGCAGAAGTGATGATCAATTAACCCCCTTGAGGAAATCCGTGTCTTCATGTTTTATTTAAGTGCATCATCATTCCAAGAAAAAGCCACCCAGGCCTGAACTTTTCCCTCGTCCGGCTCGCGTGATTGGCGGGCCCGGGAATAAACGGGAAACAGGCCCCCCGACCGTGGTCAGCTCCCGACCGCGATTTCACACCGGCTGGCCAATCAACGGCCAGCCAACGTGAAACGAGCGCTGAAAAGCTCAGCGCTGCTGGGGTGGGGGTGGGAAGAGGGTGGGTGACGACGTCACCGCGGACACGGGTGAGCGCTTCCGCTGAGCTCCGTGAAGGCAGACAGCTGCCTCGGGGAGCTGCAGACCTGCAAATAATAAAATAAAGCACCAAAAAAGCTGCAAAAAAAATGTCCGTGCAGCACAATCAAGCACCTGAACGCATAAAAATGCTGTCCCCAGATATTGCTTTTTATTTTATTTTCTAACGGGGATTTCATCCCGCCATTGGATGAGGTTTCATCAAAAATGTAAAGGCCGCCTGGCTGATTGGCCAGTCCGCCAACCATAAGGTTGGACGGGCCACGAAAAATCACGTTCAATTGCGCCGTTCGTGGGCTTAATTGCCTGCCTAATTGTCGGCGGCGTGCTTCTGACTTGCCATGCACGCCCACCGAGCGAAGTACCATGCGAGTGCGCAATGACGTTGGGGCGCTCGCCTGACGTCATCTCACGTGATTTTACGCTTTTTCGGGTCAGGCGCGGGCCTGCCTGTGAAACGCAAAATTCTGCCCACAATTTCACCTGGCTTGACTTCATTCAAATTCAGGGTGGCAATTTACCATATGAAAGGTTAGTTGAGTATCAAAGCTGACAGTATTTATGACACCTCTGTCGTGAATGTTAATTGTTTGCTTAAGACTGAAGAAATAAATGGGGATCGCTAATTAAAAGTGAGCCCATGTTTGGCCATGATTCTCTTTTCATTCTGTCACAGGAAACTCAAGATAATTAAAATGTACTCCCTGCACACATATTTTGGCTTAATCAGTGTTTGCAAAACTAATGCTGATTGATATGATGGCTCATTTGGCCAAAATTCTTAGCACATACACAGTATGCTCATTCACAGGCAGTTTTAAGTTTAGCAACGTGAACTGAAGTGTTTAACTACCATAATGGTGAGCACAGTGCTGGATTCAGCATTTTCAGCCTGTAATCATTGGGTAAAACACACAGATTGTAGCCAGGATACAATTGCGCAAGAGGTCTTGTGGCATGGAACAAGTATGGTGAGACATTATTGCATCGCTGTTAACAACCAGTTGGGTTGTGCTTTTCAGTGGCATTTGCATTCAGTTCTGCATCAAGCACTGTCAGCTCTGCCTGTATCTGGAGCAGACACATTTTTTTTTTGTCTACAAATATATTGCATGCAGCTTCAATGTTATAAAACTCAATTCCTGTAGAAATGTGTGACATTCAGAGAAGGTAATCCTTAACAGGGAATTGTTATAGATTGTTAGAACAAAGAGGGACAATCAGACAGAATTATTATAATAAAAGGGGGCAAGGTGTAGAGTTTTAACAAAGAGCCATTTCAATTATATTTGAATTACATTTAACGCTGGGACCTGCTACCTTCCAGTAGGTGTCCTGCTTGCCTGCTAAAGAAAGAGTAGGTTAATATTGGGCACCCAGAGGGGGGTCAGCGGAGCCATGTGCACACAGGGCATTTTGACTGTCTGAAGCTATGTTATTCCAGATATTGCTGCTAAAGGCATTTTGACAGTATGTTGTCCAGGTTTTGCTGGGTAAGAAGGGAGATTGAAAGCCTCCCTTGCCCTATCTCTCCACATCTGGTCTGAAACCACCCCCTCCAGAGGGGTCTCACTGCAATCACCTTCAGAATCTGAATCCAACCCCGATGTCAAAGTGTAACTTTTATTGTGCTCTGAAATAGAAACCATTTCAGATTGATGCTGAAGATACAGTGTACGCACACCCTGAACAATGTAAAATAAAAGCAGAAAATGAAATTCTCAGCATGTCTGGCAGCAGCTTTGGAGATGGAAACGGAGTTAATATTACAGTTGATGATCTTTCATCAGATAATCTCTTAGCCATGTCGTTTGAATACATTGGTGAAAGATAAGCATTAATGGTTCATGTATTTTTGCAAACGTCGCTGTTAAATCAAAAATGAAGTACTTGACTTATATTATGACTGTGATGTGGTAATCTTTCCCTCCTCTTCATTCTTGAACTTTCTGCAGCCTTTGACATGGTGACCACACCATCCTCTGCCAGTGCCTCTTCTGCGTCATCCTGCTGGGAGCGGCTGCCTTTGCCTGATTCCATCCGTATTTATCTAATCATAGCTAGTGACTCATCTGCACACGTCCCTGGAACATTACCTCTGGATTACCCCAAGGATC
The DNA here is from genome assembly GCF_964194155.1 of Cetorhinus maximus. Classification (NCBI taxonomy): domain Eukaryota; kingdom Metazoa; phylum Chordata; class Chondrichthyes; order Lamniformes; family Cetorhinidae; genus Cetorhinus; species Cetorhinus maximus. Next base: position 139,490,198 of record NC_135884.1, on the reverse strand, counting down.
TATCCTTGGCCCCTCCTATTTCTCATTTACATGCTATCCTTCAGCAACATCATCCAAAAACGCCACTTGAGGTTCCACTTGTTCACAAAAAGTAGCATTTCCCAAGCCGTATACATGTTGAGGGCCGATTGTAATAAATCGTTGAACTTGAGCAATGTCAAGGAAAATCCTAAGGCGTCTTCATGCGATCTAATAATTGCACCTGTGCTGTCCACGTTTTGTAACATCCAGCAAACATGTCTTAATATCTTCTTACATGGCTCAGTGTCAAATTCTGTTAGTTCATGAAAGCACCTTGGATGTTGCACGATGTTAACGGTGCTATATAAATTCAAGCTGTTGTTTTTGTTGTTTATGTAATGAGTAAATTTGTGGGAAGATGTAAGAGGGATGCATTGCTCATGAAAAGAAACTCTCGAGCCTATCCATTTGATTCATTTTACAAGACATTGAATGCATGCCTGAAAATGCAACACCTCATCGGTTTTAAACAAAGATTTCCCTCAATTTTCCTTCTGCCATTTCAGCAAGAAATTGTACACTCCACAGCAGAACTAACGATTATCGGCCTTTATGGAAAGTAATAAGGCTGTTCAGCCGCATAAGAGGTGATAAGATTAAGATTCTGAGGGGGCTTTACAGGGAAGATACGGAGAGGATGTTTCCTATCGCAGGGGAAGGTAAAACTAAGGGACACAGTTTTCAAATAAGGGAGCTGCCATCCAAGTTGGAGGTGAGGAGGAATTTATTCTCTCAAAGGGTTTGGAATTCTCTTCCTCAGAGAGCAGTGGAGGCTGGGCCATTGAATATATTCAAGGCTGAGTTAGGCAGATTTTCAATTGACAAGGGAATCAAGGGTTATGGAGAGGCAGGCAGGAAAGTTGGGTCAAGGGCACAATCAGACCAGTTATGATCTTATTGAATGGTGGGGCAGGTTCGAGGGGCCGAATGCCCTACTCCTGCTCGTATTTCTTATATTCTTGTATATAAAGAATCAGTACTTTCAGGAAATTTTGAGTTTTATTTGGCATTCATGAAATTGCAATTTCTGAAAGTGTGCATTTGAATAGTAGGTATTCCAGCGATTTTGTTAACAGGAATAAAATTTGGAATAATAAAAAAACTTCGCTGGGGCAGAAAACTTTCTCTTCCGTTGACTTCACTGCCAAAGCTGAATCATCACCAATAGATTGGCAGCAGGCGAACGGAGGATTGTTTACTAAACCAGACTTTCTCGTGACATGTCCAGCAATGCAAGTGAGGTGCTGAAAAAAACACCCTCCAAGGTAGCAGAAATGTGTTCAAGTCTGAACCCACAGTTGTCTTGAAAAAGATCATTGTACTTTATGGCTTTGGGGTAAGGTTGGGAGGGTATATATGGTCATGAACAAGGCACGGCAGTTCTGTGGGATATCTTGGATGGACAAGTGGATCCTTTCCGTTCCGCCATTTGTCAATGTCTTATTAATTACATTGTTAAGATTTAATGGCAATTACATTGTTATAGTGTAATGGCAACAGGTGATGGGTGTTTGTACACCTATAAATGGGGATAGCTGGGACACTGGGGAGTAGTGTTGACTGTGAACTAAGTCAATAAACTCACTCCAGCAAAGAAAGCAGCTATATCCCAGTTTTAACTTTACCAACCGGCGTGGATCCAGTTAACACCACTATCAGTAATCCTGATTTTATACACACCAACCTGTTTAAACAATCTTCACACAATGTCACTTCCAGATTCCTGTTCATCTCCTACTAATGTGGGCGCAATCCACAGGACTTCAACAACATTACCTGGCATAACATTGCTTTGCACACCAGAAAAGTCCAATTTTCATTAAATGACTGTGAGTTATACAACGACAATCTGTCAAATATAATGGCATGCAAGGTGACTTGGAGCACAACAATGTATGACAACACCAGCAAATCCCTGACTGGGCTCTGTCAAATATTATTCCAAGTCTGTCAAAGTGCACAGCCAAATTCTTCCTTCAAACAAAATTGTGGTATTTGCCCACATTTCTGTGGCATAAATAGAAGACCACAGGTTTTTCTGTTTGACACACAGCAGACACCCTGTTTGTGATCGGTTTCACCTGTCTCCGCCTCCCAACAATGTCGCTTGGAGATTTACAGACTGAATTACTTCTACATGGATAAACATGTCATTATTTATGTTATGTGAAAAAAAAACTGGATAGAAACAAATGAAGAATAAAATAAACTGGAGCAACATCCCTCCCAAGTGTGCAAGTGGGCAACTTTTGGGATATTAGCCGAATTTATACCACAGGCAAAGGGGTCCTAAGCTTGCCCTTGCTGGCCGTGGGAGCAGCTAAGCAGGGACTGGCAGACCATTTGTTAAGAGGGGACAACCCTCGCCACCAACTATCTGACGAGTAGCTGAGGAGCAAGAGCGTGAGGGCCATAAGGAGAAAGAGGAAGAGGAAGGGAGAAGGTAACCTAGTTAGTACCTTTCTGGCTGGCCATTCCATAATGGTCTCGTCTAAGTGTGACACCAGTCACTGCAACCCCAATAATTTGACACCTTACCTTCCCCCATCACTGACCATCACAGTGTTCACTTAGCCGCGGTGCAAAAACAAAAACCACCACAATATAAATATTCCAAACCAAATTTATAAACAAAATCATGCTTTATTACAAACAAAGTTATCAAATCATCCTTGTGAATTTCTTTTGTGTCTGTCTTCGTCTATCTTTACTTTCCCAACTGCTCCAACGCAGTGCTACCCCATTTGATGTAATATGGTTGCTGACTTTCAGTAGAGGAGAGTGCAGGTGCCTTGGAGGATGATCTTCAGCGGCTGAGGGCCTTGAAGACTCATTGCAGACTGCACGAACTTAGCATGGGTGGCTGCAGCCTGGTCTGGCTCGCTGGCAGGCAACAGGAAGGGCATTGGTGGAGTGCCAGGGTTGGGAGGGTCAATACTCTCTTCTTGAGAGAGGATAACAGGTGTGTGCTCCATGGATCCACTGCCATAGCCCTTGGATAGCACCTCAGCACTTCTACTTAGCTGTTAGAGGGTAAATTGCTGGACTGCTATGGCACCCCGCAAGGCCCTTTGAATGTTGTAATCCACAGTCAAGATGGCAGAAGCCTGAGCTTGCAATGGCAGCAAATTGACTTTGCACGAAAGTAGTATGAGCTTCCACTGGAGCACTAAGATGGTGGATGGCTGCTGCTTGTGATGCAATGGAAGCTGCAACAGTAGCCATCAGACAGTGCATCATGGATGGATTTACACATGTGTGAAAGGAATTGGCCACACTTCCATGCTGAAAAAGATGGACTCCAAGCTCTGCACACAACCCTATGCCAAGTTGGTGCTGGACTCCACCATGCTCCTTGCCATTGACCGCAGGCTTTCTGGTAGGGCCCCCAGTGCATCACACATTTTATTGTGCATATCCATCATGACCTCCTGCAGGCTGCCCCACTGAAGCTCTTAGATGACTCCTATGCAGCAGAACCCTTGTGTGGCCTCACCATCTGATGAGCTGGCACTTATTCTATCCTGGTCTCCTTCCCTGGCTCCAGCACATTTGTGCCTGGTCTCTCAACATGTGCATATCCCAACTCTATGCAGTCCTCTAAATTACACACAGTGTCCATCTCTGAGCTGGGTGTGTGAAATCGAGTAACAGTGTGTCTTCATCATCACTCTCTTCTCGCTGCCTCCAGCCGGCTGCTGAGGCCCCCGTCGCCTCGACAAGATTCCATCCAAGGAATGGCACTGGCCATTCACAATTTTGGCCCCTTAACGGTGCATCCAACCAACTAACAGCACAGTTAGCACAGGATAGGTGCTGGAATCATAGAAATGAGCAGGCAGCCTGAAATTAGCACACTGCCTGCATTTCAATTAACGGGTGTGGGTTAACTGCACCCCACAAATTCTGCCCTCCTTTCAGTGCAATCCAATTTAGCGCCAACTGTTTCATTGCTGGATATTAGACAGATTTAAATCAAGGGTAATACATAAATACCTCTTTTGATAAGATTTGTTTCCAACCAGGCATTCTGAATTATTGAAGGAATTTACTTTATTACCTCTGGGAAAATTCAATTTGTATCAGATAAAAATTTGTTTTTTAACAGATGACTATAGAATGTGTTCCAAATAATCTTTAATACCCCATATTCAATGTAAAAACAAATGTAAAAGGAATTTAGAAGGTTAGTGATGTTAATATGCTTTACTTTATAAAAATGTTAAACATATCAAGGATTAATTGAACTGTAATTACCTGTTTGTAACAGAGATCAAAAAGAGTTCTTCTATTTGGCTACATTTTAAGTTCTAAAACTGCTGAATTTTGCATAGCACAAACAGGCATTCAGTACCTGGGTTGACACAGTCCTACCCAAGCATATTTATTCAAAGATCAATGACTCCTTAATGACCAAACACCTTTTCTTTCCAGTGATTGCCAAAGGTTTTGAATGGCAGGTTTTGTTATTGTGCTGCTATTGTCCTCGGACTGGCTTCACAATGGAGAGAGGGCAGCTTGCTGGCTACCTGAAATCATGTGTGGCAATGAGCCGTGCACCGCTGACTGACAGCACGAGTCCCATTAGTGTTTGTGGGTCACAGTCGCAGATGGCTTCACGCTTATGGGAGCAATGACCATGGAAGGATGGTCAGGCTCCAGCCAATGGTCACAATGACAGACCAGGCCTAATAAAGAGGCTCAGCATCCGCTGCACTTTCAAACTTCAAAACATTAATCAACAGCAGACGTTTCTACAGACTGGAGTAATCAGCGCCTTTGCAAAGTTTCATGCGTGTCCTGACCATTGCCAGTTTTCAGCCGCAGCACGCTTCTCCGTTTTAGGAATTCTGACAAGAATGCAGATCACAAGCATGTTTTGTTTTGAGGAGGAGGATGGTTTGAATAATTTGAGTGCGAAACCTGGATGCACCTTTCCACCCCCCCCCCACCCCCAATACCTAAAACAAAAATTCATTAAAAAAAAACCAAACTGACAAAGGAAACAGCATTAGGAACCCTATGGATTAATAAAGCAATCAGATTCCTTGATCCGTCCTTCCAATGGGGATCTGCATATGCTTTTCATCAGGCTTGAGGTGCTTCATTTCAAAAATTAAACTTGGCCAAAATCTCCTTCAGGTGCACTCAATGAGCAGCTGGAGAAAGATGAAGAAAAAGATATTAATAGAAAAGCTAACATTTGAATTTTACAATTAAAATCCACCAGTTGTACCTTCAGAGACCTTAAAAATTATCATTTACTTAGAACTATTACATAATTCCAGTGGGTTAGGACAGCCAACTTTTAGTAGATCCTACCATGCTTTTCTTCTTCACAGCTCAGTTTGATAAGGGGTAGAATACATTCACACTGAATGTAAATGCGCTGGATAAACTGTGTAATGATATTGGCCTTAGAGAGGACTTTGCTGCTTCTGGATTTCAGAAGTTCACAGCATGCCGGAGGCACGATTAAAAAAAAACTGCACCTTCGCACACATGTTTATTTTTATTAGCAATGAAGAAGTAATTTATACATTGGTACCCCTCCTATGTATGAATTGCTTCCATATTTTGTGATTGTTACTTTGGTGGAACCCTCTATTAAAACTTGCTCATTCCTTTGAGTATTTTAAAGCCTTATCCGAACTGGTTCAGTTTATCCTACAGATTGAAAGATTCATTGTCTTGGCAACTAGGTCTCGTGGGGAATTAAAAGCACAGATTTATATAACAACAAAGCTGGTTTAGGCACACACCTTAGTGGAGCTTGTACAACATGGTGATAAGGTTTAGCAAAATAGTAATCTTAAAATGTAGGAGCAATGCCTCGTTACTTCTGGAGTCCCGTAGGAAACTACAAAGCTAAACCCTGCAGACACTGGAATTCGGAAATAAAAGCAGGAAACGCTGAAAATGCTCAGCAGGTCAGGTAGCATTGTGGGGAGAGAAACAGAGTTAACGGGCAGAATTTCCAATGGGCTTCAGGACCTCAAATTCGGGAACAAATGGGCATCTGGAGCCTGCACTTGTGGGGATGAAGATCAGCCAAACAATCTTCCTAAGAGATGGCCTCTGAATTGGTGCCTCTGCACTCACTGTCCTATTGAGGACAATTGGTGGGCTCCTGGTGCTGCCGGCCCAATTTAAAGGGCCAGCAGCTCTTAAGACTTGTTATAGACCTCCTGGGAGAGGTGGGTACTGCTGAGGTAGATGAGAGATCACTGGGGCACCAGAAAATGGTGCTCATGGAAGCATGAAATCAAATGAATGAATCAGAGCAGGGAAGTTGGTAGTGATTGTTTCATCTTGAGTTCAGGGTCTAGGTCGAGTTCCTTTAGGGTTTGCTTGCTACCCTAAGAATGCTACCATAGACTGTCATTCGTAAAACCATTATCGTTTGTTACATTTCAAAGCTCTACACAAGACTGTATTTCTGCTTCCTACCAGATCTCAGTTACTTATTCATGTGATGTTGCATTATTGATACATCAGCAGTTGTATCAGTATCAGGTGCTCCTGATGTTAACCCTTTGCTCTACATCTCTCCCTGCCACCACCCCCGCCCCCCCCGAAGTCTTTATCCCAACTATATACATGCTCCTATGTCTTCCTACAAAGTTTCAGGCTTCACAGGATTATTTTCTGTGGTGCCTTGATCAATCTCCCTGATCTGGACTTGATTTTATTTCAAGGTGGAGGACCAACTGCACTCTCTCCTTATTCAATAGGAGTGCCTTCCACCTGGGTGGTTGTAGAGTTTCCACTTTTTTCTGGCTTCTTGTCGCCATCCGGATTTAAATAGTATGTCCAAGGTTCCATTGGTTTCCTTCCCAAAGATATCAATGGTCTGTGGTCTGCTCAATTCTATAAGATCTCAGCTGTGGAGTTCTTTCTATTACAATGATTTCTTTCTGTTGACATTGTATCCACACTTTCTCCCTAGGCTGTAGCGCTTTCAAGTCTCATGCGCTGTGCCTGAAGTTGAAATTACAAGCCTATCTGTCTCTTTGTTTCTTCCTAACTCTCTCATGGTCATACGAGGTAATGTTAGGTTGTAGTGTTTGTTGTAGAACTGGAAGTTTTGTTCGCAGCCATCTTCCCATCAACAGTTCTGCTGGTTAGAAATTGTTTTTTAAGCAGTGAGGTTCTCTATGTAAGAAAGGCTAAGTTAATACCTTTGTTCTTTATCATCAATTCCTTGATTGTTTGAGCTCCTCTTTCTGCTTCTCCATTTGAGTGAGCATATCTAGGCAAACTAGTCACATGCATGATACTACATTCCTGCACAAAGTTCTGGAACAGCTCATTAGCAAACTAAGGACCGTTGTCTGACACCACAATGTCCAGGATGCCACAAAGTGTCACAAAGATTCTTTTTAGTGACATATAATGACTGCCTCCCTCTGTGATGAGGCTATGCCCCTCTAATTTTGAAAATATGATTTTCAAACTTTCAACTGATTGGAAATTTTGCAATTTGCAATTAGACAGAACAAGCTACTTAAAAATGCAAGGCCATCTTTAAGGTGAAGGTGTGAAACAAACAAGTCACCCTCAGGGGAGTGCAAGGATAGAGACATATCCTATAATTCAGAGACCCATCAAAACTCATCACTGTCTAAAATGTAAAGTGCTGATTATTGAAACAATGGCTGCCACAGACAGGGCCACCCAAAATCCCTTGGAAATACACAGTGGGTGAAATACAATGGGCCAGGCTACAGCCACTGCAGAGAGCTTGCTAAAATGTTTGCAGCAGAGGGCACAGGCTGAAAGCTGAGCTCCCTCCTTCTCTTTCTTTTGGAGAAAGTGTATTACCCGGTTCAGAAACCAACTTTACTGGAAATCTATCAATGAACCAAGATCTTGTAATAATCACAACATCTTCTATCTCTGACCACATCCATGAAACCAACGAATCTAAATTGACTGCAACATTTTTTAAAATCCACACCTCTAGGACAACCAAAGGATGCTGAATCATATATTCTTTTAACTTCCCTTACTTCTGATACCTGTGTTAAGTCGTGTGTTTATTTTTTTCTCTCGTGTTTAGTGGTTAATAAATATGCTCTTTCTTTGACTCAAGAAAACCTTGTTTGATTGGTTCCTTATTGCTCACAATTTAAATAGTTAATTACATTTTGATGTGGAAAAGGCATAGCCTCATGAAAAAGAAACTTAAGCCTTTCTTGTGGTCAACTGAGGAGGTTGAATTGAGGGGAACCAGCTCATCCCTTCTTGCCTGGCCATGACACCTCGATGAGCCGTGTACCAGAACATCGTCCATATGGCATATCACCCCTTCTATGACTTCCAGAGTCTGAGATATCATTCTTTGGAATATCTTAGGTGCAGAAGGAATTCTGAATGGTAACCTGTTAAAACAATAGTGACCAATTGGGGTGATAGAAGTAGTTAGCAACCTGGATTCTCTGTGCAGAGGCAATTGCCAAAAGCTGCTTTTAGTATCCAGTTTTGTGAAGAGAATGCAAGGCTTTCATCCACTGATGCCAGCGGGTGGATCTCATGCTCAATTGACTTGTTTAATTGAGTCAAGTCCATACAGGTTCTAATTGAACCATTTGGCTTTGATACTGGGCTGAATTTTGCCGTTGGCGAGCAGGGGGCGGGGCCCGCTCACCGACGTGCAAAATGACGCGGGATGACATCAGGGGGAACCATTGAGGCCATTGACAGGATCATTAAAACAATTAAAGGACCTGCCTGTCCAACCTTAAGGTTGGACGGGCAGGCCAGGAGCCCCAGTGGGGAATAGAAAAAACATGAAACCTCATCCACCCGCGGGATGAGGTTTCAAGTAGGGTTTAAAAAGTGTAATAAAGTTTTTGTGAAATTTATTAACATGTCCCATCTCGTGTGACATTGTCACATGAGGGGGACATGTTAAGGATTTTTTATTTTTATTTTTAATGTTTATACAGCTGTCAGCGATCTCCCTGAGGCTGTACTTTCGTGCGCATGCGTGAAAGAGCGCATTCTCGCATTTGGGGAATTCCCGCTCCACCCGCACAGGAAGAGCATAGCGCTTCCCACCAGGCATCACGCTGGGTGGGCCTTAATTGGCCCGCCCATGTAAAATGGCAGCGGGGCCTGCTTCTCCGGTGGGGATCAGCACCCCGCCCGCCAAAGATTGGGTCGGGCCCGCCCGCCCGGTAGGCAGAAAATTCTGCCCACTGTGACTACTCCAGGACACCATTTCACTGGTATGGTTACTGGAGAGATGACTCCTTGTTGTATCATGTTTTCAATCTCACTCTTGACTTTGTCTAAGTGTGGGCGAGGGGCCTTTCTCATTGAGAACATTTAGACTTAGCATGCACCCTTAGCGTCACATGATATTCTGTCGTTAGCCTTCCTAAGCCTGAAAGTAGGGGTAGAAATTCACTTCTGAATATATTGCTGGACTGCTTATCAGTAATTTCACCAAACTTGTAAATCAGCCTCAACTGCAAGCGCACTTTTCTGCTCAATAATGAAATCTCCTGGTTCTGTATAAAATAGAGAAGTTCAATATTTTTTTATTCTTGTATCTTAATCTCACCAAGTATTGGTCTATTACTTTTAGTGAACTCCCTCCTGGGCCTTGCAACTAGATGGAGGATGGCTGTAACGTGATATTTTAAACCAATTTATTTCATCAGATAATACTGAAACACCTGCCTTAGTATCTAACTGTGGGATGACCATCAACTTCTAATTTGATGCTCCAATAGTTATTTCCTGTTTCATTAACTTCTCCTCAGTAGGTTACTTCTTTTCTCTGTGGCTCCTCACCATCTTGGATTTGACTTGATTTTATTATTTTCTCCTTCTTCCCGTGAGCTATTGATATTTTAGATCGGTAGGCGATTTTGAAATGTCCTAACTTTCCACAGTTTTCCCTCCGCACTGAGAGCATCTCAAGATGGTAGTTGGTATGTTTTATTCCCGATCCTGCAGGCTTTTGCTTCACTGAGCTTTCTCTTTTCTGTCTGACGTATTGAATGGCCTCACTCATTTTTTTCCCAAGGGGCATCAGTTTTCCTATGAACAAACGCTCTGCTTTGCTTCCTAAGATTGGTCGTCATGCTATTTGCACTGCCTTTGTAAGAGTTAAATTTTCCCTCATTTGCAAGAGATCTGATAGGGTTTCAAGGCCCCAACTACTGCATAATTGCATATTAATTCATCTCTGAGGATCCTGAGGTTGCAATTCTCAGCGAGTCTGTAGAGGTCATTTATAAATGAATCCATGCATTCACCCATTTTTTGTTTCCTCTTATTAAATTTCCCTTACTCAATGAGCAATTTTTTTCGAACACTTAAGTCTACCTCGAATGCCTGGAAGACTTCGTCACATGAGCTTTCAGCCTTATCGACTCTGCCTCACTATTACATTGTCTGCAATAGCTCCAGCTGCATAGGGAAAACCCGATCCCTTTGTTCCTTCTTATGCAAACCTGAAGCTATTCATATCTGGAGAATCTCTTCCACCAATTATCCCAGTGTTAAGCCTGTTGCAAGCATTCAGCACTTTGGAAAGATTCTGGGAGTGACAATGTAGACTCCATGTTTTTCTCCTAAGCTCTAGGTCTTTTACTGCTTCAGTAGTTTGGTTTGTAGATTGTGATCTGCACTCACTGCTGTCTGTGAGGACTCCAGTCTGTGTTTTAGCTTGCATCAGCAACACCCAAGATGCTCTGTTCTCAGGTGAGTCTTCAATCTTTTTTCCTCTTGTCCTTTTTCCAAGGGCTTGTAGGTCTTTCAGGTCTGCAATCTTCACTTGGAGTTTTTCTGAGTCTTTTATGCTCTGTCCACTGCACCATGTTATGGGCCCCAGCTATGCCTGTCTCTTTATGGGGTATGTGGAACATTCCTTGTTCCAGTCCTACTCCGGCCCCCTCCCACAACTCTTTCTCCGGTACATCGATGATTACTTCGGTGCTGCTTCATGCTCTTGTCGGGACCTGGAAAAATTTATTAATTTTGCTTCCAATCTCCACCCCTCCATTATCTTCACATGGTCCATCTCTGACACTTCTCTTCCCTTCCTTGACCTCTCTGTCTCAATTTCTGATGATAGACTGTCCACCAATATCCATTACAAGCCTACCGACTCCCACAGCTACCTCGACTACAGCTCCTCACACCCCGCTTCTTGTAAAGACTCCATCCCATTCTCTCAGTTCCTTCGCCTCCGTTGCATCTGTTCTGATGCCGCTGCCTTCAAAAACAGCTCCTCTGACATGTCCTCCTTCTTCCTTAACCGAGGTTTTCCATCCACGGTCGTTGACAGGGCCCTCAACCGTGTCCGGCCCATATCCCGCGCATCCTCCCTCACGCCTTCTCCTCCTTCCCAGAAACATGATAGGGTCCCCCTTGTCCTCACTTATCACCCCACCAGCCTCCGCATTCAAAGGATCATCCTCCGCCAACTCCAGCATGATGCCACCACCAAACACGTCTTCCCTTCACCCCCCCTGACGGCATTCCGTAGGGATCGTTCCCTCCGGGACACCCTGGTCCACTCCTCCATCACCCCCTACTCCTCAACCCCCACTTATGGCACCTCCCCATGCCCACGCAGAAGATGCAACACCTGCCCCTTCACTTCCTCTCTCCTCACCGTCCAAGGGCCCAAACACTCCTTTCAAGTGAAGCAGCATTTCACTTGCATTTCCTCTAACTTAGTCTACTGCATTCGTTGCTCCCAATGCGGTCTCCTCTACATTGGAGAGACCAAACGCAAACTGGGCGACCGTTTTGCGGAACACCTGCGGTCTGTCCGCAAGAAAGACCCAAACCTCCCTGTCGCTTGCCATTTTAACACTCCACCCTGTTCTCTTGCCCACATGTCTGTCCTTGGCTTGCTGCATTGTTCCAGTGAAGCCCAACGCAAACTGGAGGAACAGCACCTCATCTTCCGACTAGGCACTTTACAGCCTTCCGGGCTGAATATTGAATTCAACAACTTTAGATCTTAAACTCCCCCTCCCCCCATCCCCACCCTGTTTCTTCCCCCCCACCACCCCCCCCCCCCCGCTTTTTTTTCAATAATTTATATAGATTCTTCTTTCCCCACCTATTTCCATTATTTTTAAATCTAAAACTAAAACCTTGTTAGCCTTTCCACCCCACCCCCACTAGAGCTGTACTTTGAATATCCTGTCCTCCATTCTTAATTAGCACTTTTCTCAGACAAAACACCTCTTTGACCCTTTTGTCTGTGACATCTTTTGATTATCTGCTCATCTCCACAATCACCACACCCTCAATGTCTCTCTCTCCCCCACCACACACCCCCCCCCCCACCTCCACCTTAAACCAATTTATATTTCTCCCTTCTTCTAACTATGCTTCAGTTCTGCCGAAGGGCCATGAAGGCTCGAAACGTTAACTGAGTTCTTCTCCGCCAATGCTGCCAGACCTGCTGAGTTTTTCCAGGTAATTCTGTTTTTGTTTTGGATTTCCAGCATCTGCAGTAGCTTTTAGCTTTTTGTTTTTAGCACCATGTTATGTATTGTGTTTGGGTTCTAGATGGGGTTTCTTTAGGGTTTGCTTGTTACCCTAAGAATGCTACAATAGACTGTTGTTCATAAAAACCGTTCTTGTTTATTTACAGATCAAAGATCTTCGCTGTACTCTACACGAGGTTGTACTGCTGCTTCCCACCACATCTCAATAATTTAACCCTGTGATGTTGCATTGCAGGTACATTGGTAACAGGTGCTCCTAATTTTACATTCTATAGCAATTTGATGGAAAACACTTCTGATTTTTTAAAAATTCATTCATGGGATGTGGGCGGTGCTGGCCAGGCCAGCATTTATTGCCCATCCCTAATTGTCCTTGAGAAGTTTGACACCATCCAGGATGAGGCAGCCCAATTGATTGGCACCCCATCCACAAACATTCACTCCCTCCACCACTGACTCACAGTGGCAGCAGTGTGTACCATCTACAAGATGCACTGCATAAACTCTCCAAGCCTCCTTAAACAGCACCTTCCAAACTCACGGCCGCTACTGTCTTTTTAACCGTTGAAGTCCATGTGCTGTAGGTACACCCAAATGCTGTTAGGAAGGGAGTTCCAGGATTTCGACCCAGCGATAGTAAAGGAACTGCGATATATTTCCAAGTCAGGATGGTGAGTGGCTTGGAGGGGAACTTCCAGTTGGTGGTGTTCCCATCTATCTGCTGCCCCTGTCCCTCTAGATAGTAGCTGTCATGAGTTTGGAAGGTGCTGTTTAAGGAGGCTTGGAGAGTTTCTGCAGTGCATCTTGTAGATGGTACACACTGCTGCTACTGTGAGTCAGTGGTGGAGGGAGTGAGTGTTTGTGGATGGGGTGCCAATCAATTGGGCTGCTTCATCCTGGATGGTGTCAAGCTTCTTGAGTGTTGTTGTATGCAACAGGCAGCCGATCTGTTCCCAAGCCCGCCACTAGGAAAGTTGGCATCCTGACATGGCTCCCCACTGTTTTCACAGCACACCCCTCCCACCCAACCAGACTACACCCTGCCTCCAAGCCTGCCACCACAGGGCCGGAAAAATGCTGTCCAATGTTTCAGGTTAGTAACATTGGCTTAAACTGGAAAATACTACAGATGTAATAGGTTGTCAGCAAAAGGCAGGAAAAGGGGTTAGGGAGAGATCAAAAGGAAAGATCTGTGATAGGTGGGTGGTAGGAGGGATTAATTGACAAAAGGGATAACAATGCAAGCAAAGGAAACTGGGAATGGCAAGTAAAGAAACAAAATATGGCCTAGAGGATGTGTAAATATTGAAAGTAGAATCATTGCCAACAGCTAACTTCCAAAAAAATGGAGACAGAGGTTATCATCTGAAATAGTTGAACTCATTTTGGGGTCTGGAAAGATGGAAAGTGCTTAATCAAAAGGTGAGGTGCTGTTCCCTGAAATTATATTGAGCTTCATTGGAATAGTGTAGGAGGCTGAGGACAGAACACAACACAAGAATTAGAAGTGACAGTGAGCTATTCAGCTGCTTGAGCCTGCTCTGTTATTCAATAAGATCATGTTTGATCTGATTGTGGCCTCAACTCCACTTTCCTGTCTGCAACTGCCCCCCTAGTAACATTGATTCACTTGTGAATCAAAAATCTATCTAACTCAGCCTTGAATATATTCAATGAGCCAGCCTTCACTTCTCTGTGGGGAATAGAATTCCACAGGCGAACGACCCTCTGAGAGAAAAAATAATCTCCTCATCTCAGTCTTCATGAGCGACCCCTAATTTTTAAATTGTGTTCCCTAGTTCTGGACTCCCCCACAATGGGAAACATCCTCTCAGCATCCACCCTGTCAAGTCCCCTCAGGATGTTCAATGTTTCAATAAGACTGTGGTGGGGCGGAGAACTGAAGTGGCAGGTGACTGGAAGTTTGGGGTCACACTTGCGATCTGATTGGAAGTGGTCACCCATTCTGCGCGTTGTCTCCAATAGCTGGAGGTGGTGACATCATGAGCAGTGACTACATTATATGCAATTAACAGAAGCAAAAGTAAATCATTGTTTAAGCTGAGAGGAGCCTTCGGGGCCTTTGTGGGAAAGGCGGATATAAAAGGGCATGTATGGCAAATCCTGTGCTTGCTTGAGAAGGTGCCCTGGAAAGGTCCCCTGCCCAGTGGGGATGTTGGGGGTGATTTAGGACCAGAGGATGTCATGGAAGGAACAGTTATTTTGGAATGCTGAAAGACGAGGTGATGGGGAAGATGCATTTAATGGTGGCATCACATTGGTGGTGGCAAAAATTCAGAGGACTGTCCATTGAATGCAGAGTCTGGAGGCTGGACAATTGGAAGGTGAGATCAAGGGATACTCTATTATGGTTCTTGGAGTGAGGGGGAGGGGTGTGAGCAAAAGTGCAGGAAATGGAATGGACACAGTCGAGGGTTCTGCAGCCGCAGTAGAGTGGAAACCTTATTGAGGAGAAAGGAAGACATCAGAAGCTAGTATGGAAGGTGGTGTTGTCAGCAGATGCAACAGAGTTGGAGAAACTAGGAGAATGGAATAGAATCTTTACAGGAAATGGGATGGAAGGAATTGTGTTCAAGCTATCTGTGGGAATCAGTGGGCTTACGGTGAATATTGGTTGATAACCTGTCCCCAGAAATGGACACAGAGAAGTCAGGGAGGGGAAGGGAGATTCAGAGATGGGCCACTTGAATGCGAAGGATGGGTGGAAATTTAAAGGAAAGTTGATGAAATTTTCCAATTCAGGACAAGAGCAGGAAACAGCACTGATAGAGTTATCAATGTTCCGGAAAACAAGAGGAAGGAGGGTACATAAGTAGGACTGAAACAAAGAATGTTCCATGCATCCCATGAATAAACAGGCGTAACTAACACCCACACCTATTCACATCACAATGTTAGTCGGAGGGTTCTTAGTTCTGACATCCGAAATGCTAGAAGGCAAACCAATCTAAATGTGAACAAAACACACATAGGTTGTGTGATGATGCTGCTTATATGTATCATATAAGCTTCACTAAAGTCCATGCCTAATGCTGCTTTGTTTTTACACAAACATTTCCTTTTAACACCTCAAAGGACTAAATTGACAATCCTGCAAAAGTTTCTTCAGACTAGGGGAGGCTTAGCAATACTGAAAGGGAGTGAGTAGGCTTCTCCTTGTTTTTCATGAATCTGTCCATGATTACTATCAATGCAGGCCAATGGTAAGGTGAAAGAAAGTACTTTTACTGCAAGTAAAAGAACAGTGTCCCAGTGTGGAATGTACATCTGCTACAGTGCCAGGCAAAACAACTTAGTAGCATTGATAACACGGTAACCTTCAGAAACCAAATCAATACAGAGTTCTTAGTCCTGACAGATCCAAATTTTATCTGTTTAGAAGATCTAGGTCAGAACTGAACAATTCAGCCAAAATATCATTTCAACGAGACGGTCGTGATTCTTGTGGAGGGTTTCTGCTCGACAATTACTCCTTGCTAAACTTTATTAACCCATGGGCTGCTTTTTCCTTTCATTTTCTTTCAGATGAGTTGGACCTTTCAGTCTTAAACTTTTGAACCTTGATAAAGGAAATATCATGCTCCCTGCTCTCCCCACAGAATTTAGCTAATGAGATTTTAAAGGTTCATTCTACCAAGAGCCACAAAACTAAAACCTAGTGCCAATCCAAGATAGCTGTTAGGGTCAGATATGAGTGTCCAGGTATGAGTGTGTACATTGCTATCCCCTTACAAATTCTCCTCTTGTAAAAATGCTACTTTATGAAGCCTTTCATAACAAATCCATGCAGGAAAGTGTATAACTATTTAACAATTTACCGTCAAGGCACAAATATATTTGTCAGACCGAAAAAAATAAGAACATACCGGCAGCACCCGCTCCCAGCTTCATGAGGAAAGTGACCAACCAAACAATGCCCCAAAGATAGCCAAGGTAACCAACTATTTCCCTATGGCTGCTCTGACCCTGATGTGTGCACAGCTATTGTGTTACTATCTACAGTTTGTGCACAAAAACTTGAAGGTGGCAGGACAAGTTAACAAATCAGTAATAAGACATTTGCGATCCTGGGCTAAAGACATAGGCCTGAATTTTTAGGACACATACCCACCAACTCCAGCAGCCCCAATGCCATTTTATGCTCTAACGTGCATTGATTGGCATAAGGCCCTCACTCAGGAGTAAGTCCCGGCTTGGAGAGCTACTGACCAATCAGATTGGCCGGCAGATCTCTAGTCACTCCAGGCACAGCGCAGAGGTGGCCAGAAGAGGCACTGCAGGGAGCTGCCTGGGACTAAGTCCTGGGACCCGGATAACAGGTAAGTGGGAGGGGTCCCAGGGCAGTGAGGGTAGACAATGTCTGGGGAGTTGCAAAGGGAGCAATCAGGGTCTCGAGGGATAGGCTGGGGTGGGATGGAGGACTGGAAGTCACTGGGGCCCAAGGGGAGGGCACCCCCCAGTCAGGAGGGGCCTTCTGATGGAGGCACCCCACCCACTTCTCACCCGAGATCAAACTCAGTTTAATTCCGGCCTTATCCCCTGAGCTGTCATCTGCCCGCTAGCCTAAAAATTGAGGCTGAATGGGAAAATGCCTTTAAGTGGCCATTTACGGGCTTTAGGAAACCTCATCCCACTCATGGATGAGGTTTCCTAAAAAGCGCAAAAGGCTGCTTGGGCTTTTTGCTTGCCCGCCAACCTTAAGGTTAGACGGGCAGTGCTAACAAGGACAATAATTACTTTAATAGGCTGTTTACATTTTGGCGGGCACGCAGCCAACTCCAGGGCACGTCCGGCAAATGAAGTATCGCGGGACTGCACGTTAACATCAGAACGCACGCCCGACGTCATCGCACGTCATTTTATGCGTCAGCATGTCGGGCCCGCCCCCACACGCCGAGAGAAAAATCCTGCCCAAGGTTTTTTGTTAAAAAAATTACGCTTGCAAGTTTCATAAGTGTTTAACTGTTTACATGCTCTAACCATAAAATACACAATCAGACAGGTTTTCTTGAGTTTTAAAAAAGAAAAAAGGATAGTTTTTATTGTACTTAACCAACACAAACAAACACACACACACACACACATGTACACACACACACATTACAGAGTTGGGAGGATAGATTAAGTACTTTAGAATCCAGTAAAATTAAAGGGGTGTACGGCTCTTGAAGGTGGGTCTCTTGGCTGGCTTCAGGCTGAATTCGGTGGTCCTATTGTTTTCACTCGGTAATCCTGGTGATTTTGATGTTGAGGCAGTTTAAAACTAGATGGATGATTTATCTGTTCTTCTAGAGACAGCAATGCTGGATGCAGTTACTTTTAAAAACTCTGCCTGTGACAGTCAAAATCAGCAGACAGGGTTCAAAACTTGCAAGCTGGATAGAAAGAGAGAGAGAGGAAGAGAGAGGGAAGAAACCTAATCAGGATCTTGTTCCTTCAGCGTCTCAGTTGCCTGTCCAGTTCTGCAGAGAAAAGCAGGTGCTTAAAGTGCAAAGAGTTGGCTTTTCGCATGACCTTTTCTCGCCAACTGCCAAGTGGTCCAAATATGGTCATGGTTATTGTATTCCAGTTACCTTGATTAGATCATGGCTGGGAATTTATCTCACAGCCAGGGGTCCCATTGTCCAAGTGATTATGTCTAATTTTTTATCTTCATCCAGTCCTTCTTCTTCTGTATGGCTAGGTTTGGAGCAACAACTATAATTTTGCACCAAGGTGGTCAAGCCAGGATATTATGTAAGGAGTGGTGGTGTGTATCGGTGTAATACCTCCATTGTATTCATGAGTCACGCATTGAGTCGGTGTGTTCCATGATCTGTTCTGGGTGAGCACAGTCACACACAGGAGAGTTTTTAATTTCCCATTTGTGCAGAAGGTATCCGTATCTGCCATGCTTTACATGGATGCAGTTTAGGGATTCCCATGAGCTTCATGGGAGGTCGAAACCAGGGACTTACTGTGTCGGGTCATGTGAAAAACTTTTTCACACAGCGAGCGGTTAGGGTTTGGAACGCATTAACTGGAAATGTGGTGGAGGCAGGTTCAGTTGAGGCATTCAAGAGGGCATTGGATGATTATTTAAATAGAAGCAATGTGCAGGGTTACGGGAAAAAAGCAGGAGATTGGTACTAAGTTAAAATGCTCAGAGAGCCAGTGCAGACACAATGGGCTGAATGGCCTCCTTCTACACCACAACAATTCTGTGATTCTGGGTCTTTCACGAGATGTTTGTTCATGACTTCTTGTGAGGACCATTCTTTTTCCCCAGGCTTCTTCAGGGTTGAAATTGCATTGCCTGAGGGTGTGTGCATGAGTCCAAAAGGGTTTACGTGACTTCAAGTAGAAGGGATATTTTTGAGATCTGGATGGAAGGGGAAGCATTTGTCTTCAGCAATTCACTGAGCTTCACACAGGGTCACTGCATTGTGGAGGATCGGTAGGAGGGTAGGGGGCTATGTGTGCCAGCACGGGTAGCCAGGGTGTTAGGGTTGACTTGAGGGTTCCAGTGATGCATCTCATTGCTGTACTCAGTTGAACATCAACCAGTTGAGTGTGGCTACTTCTGGTCCAACCCAGTCCATCACCCAGTTGAGCACCAAGGTGATTGTCTGAACTCTTTGCTAATGGGATAGAAGATGGCCCCTATTTATCTCCTTCAAGGCAATTGCTCCTGTTGTGGGTTTGCAGACAGGTTGTCTCCATTTCAATAGTTTTGGAATGTAGAAGGTACAGTGATACAAATGTGCAACCATCTTTGACTGTGATTCCAAGACACTGGAATGTGACTTTAGTCTTAAAAAGAACATCAGTTAGGGATTTCCAGACAGTAAATTCAAAAATTATATTTTGATATAAAGCATTTTTTTATGACAGGGTACAGAAGAGATTCACTAAAATGGTTCCAGGGATGAAGGATTAAGCTACGTGGATTGACTGGAGAAGCTGGTGTTGTTCTCCTTGGAGCAAAAAAAGAGATTTAAGAGAGAAAATCCTGAATGGTTTAGCTAGAATAAATAAAGACAAACTGTTTCCAATGAATGAAAGGTTGATGACCACAAGGTGTAAATTTAAAGGGCTATAACTTCCTCAGGGTGGCAATCAGCATTGGATTGCCACTCTGTGCCCAATTACTTATGTCATTTTTTTTCAAAGCCTGTCTCGCCTGACCTTCCAACTCAGGCCAGGCGAGATCCAGGCAGTGCAGCTCGCACCCCCCCCACCAGCATCGAAGTGCAGCTCCATCGAATTTAAGGAGGACATGCCCCCTTTTTTACTGCACTAGCTGCCGTAAACCAGGTAGGTTTAAAGGTCCAATGAAATTTAAAGGTCCTTGGGAGCCAAGGGAGAAGGTAAGTGTCTAAGGTAACTGGAAAGGATTTGGGGATGGGTGGGGGGCAGAGGTCAGCGGGGGATCGGAGGTCGCGTGGGGGGTCGGGGATGTGGGAGTAGTCCCGTGGTGGGGTCAGTCTAGGTTTTGACAATAGTTACCCAGAAGTTAGAAGAGGTTTTAATTCTTCTAACTTTCCCTGAGTAGCTATTGGTGTAACCCCATCCAAAGTTTGCTATTTAAATCGCATTTTCTGATGGGGGTTCCCAGCACAGGGCAATTAAATTGCCCAAAGGAAGTTTGAGCTTCTGGGCAATTGCTCAAACTCTTACCTGCGAAGTTCCAAGTGGGGATCCCCATCTCTGGGGTACCCCCTCCCCAATCTAACACTGGGGAGCTCAGAAATTATGGCCCAAAGTGATTGGTAACAGAACCAGAGGCAGCATGAGGAAAAAATTCTTTCAGTAATGGATGTTTAGGATTTGTTGTGCACTGTCCAATATAGTGATGGACACAAATCCAAAAGTAGTTTTCAAAAAGAAATTGGATAAATACTTGAAGAAGAAAAGAAATGTAATACAAAAACAAAAATACCTGGAAAACTCAGCAGGTCTGGCAGCATCTGTGGAGAGGAGCACAGTTAATGTTTCGAGTCCGTATGACTCTTCAACAGAACTAAGGAAAAATAGAAAAGGGTGAAATATAAGCTGGTTTAAGGGGGAGGGGGACGAGTAGAGCTGGATAGAGGGCCAGTGATAGGTGGAGATAACCAAAAGATGTCACAGACAAAAGGACAAAAAGGTGTTGAAGGTGGTGATATTATCTAAAGGAATGTGCTAATTAAGGGTAGAAAGCAGGACGAGCAAGGTACAGATAGACCTAGTGGGGGTGGGGTGGGGTGAAGGAATCAATAAAGGCTAAAAAGTAGAGATAAAACAATGGATGGAAATACATTTAAAAATAATGGAAATAGGTGGGAAAAGAAAAATCTATATAAATTATTGGAAAAAACAAAAAGGAGGGGGAAAATCGGAAAGGGGGTGGGGATGGAGGAGAGAGTTCATGATCTAAAATTGTTGAACTCAATATTCAGTCCGGAAGGCTGTAAAGTGCCTAGGCGGAAGATGAGGTGCTGTTCCTCCAGTTTGCGTTGAACTTCACTGGAACAATGCAACAGGCCAAGGATGGACATGTGGGTATGAGTGCAGGGTGGAGTGTTGAAATGGCAAGTGACAGGGAGGTCTGGGTAATGCTTGCGGACAGACTGAAGGTGTTCTGCAAAGCGGTCACCCAGTCTGCGTTTGGTCTCTCCAATGTAGAGGAAACCGCATTGGGAGCAACAAATGCAGTAGACTAAGTTGAGGGAAGTGCAAGTGAAATGCTGCTTCACTTGAAAGGAGTATTTGGGCCCTTGGACGGTGAGGAGAGGGGAAGTAAAGGGGCAGGTGTTGCACCTTCTGCGGTTGCATGGGAAGGTGCTGTGGGAGGGGGTTGAGGTGTAGGGGGTGATGGAGGAGTGGACCAGGGTCTCCCGGAGGGAACGATCCCTGCGGAATGCCGCCAGGGGGTTGAAGGGAAGATGTGTTTGGTGGTGGCATCATGCTGGAGTTGGCGGAAATGGTGGAGGATGATCCTTTGAATGCGGAGGCTGGTGGGGTGATAAGTGAAGACAAGGGGAATCCTATCATGTTTCTGGGAGGGAGAAGAAGGTGTGAGGGCGGATAAGAAATGTAATGATCTGGGAAGAGTTGGAGAGTTGGACTAACTGGATTGCTCTTTGAAAGGGCCTATGTCGACTCGATGGGTTGAATGGGCTCCTTCTAAGCCATGTTAATACATGATTCTATGATTATATGTTGTCAATATACCCTCTAGTAGTTGCTGTTTGAAGAAAATGTATTTCATTTATATATTAAAGAGGATTCTCCTTACGCTTTCCATATTCTCCCTGCACTCTCAAAGACATTTAGCTTTGCTGTAAGCACTGTTCTAAAACTTCCAGAACCATTCCATGCCCTCAACTCAACAACAAAAACAGAAAATGCTGGAAAAACTCAGCAGGTCTAACAGCATCTGTGGAGAGAAAAACAGAGTTAACGTTTCGAGTCCATATGACTCTTCTTCAGAGCTAAAGAGAAGTAAAAATGTGATGAAATTTACACTGTTTAAGGGGGGGTAGAGCAGGTGAAGCTGGATAGAAGGCCAGCGATAGGTGGGGGGCAAAGGAGATATTGACAAGGATGTCATGAACAAAAGGACAAAGGGTGTGTTAATAATAGTGGTAAGGGCTAAATGAGGTGCTGATAGTGGCAGTGAGATAAGAAAGCAGATTGTGATAATAGCAGGACAAGGGGAAGCACTCTAAAAAGAACAACATGAACAAGTAACAGATTGCCCTTGTGTGCCCTTCCTCAACTCAGGAAGTTACTCTTCACAAATAACCATAGATAGTCAAGTCTGACAAGTGCTCAGCAATAGACAACATCATAACTATACTCACTCAACATCTGCAGACACCCACTTTCCAGTGGAAATACTGCATAACAATTAGGAGCAGGAGTTATGGCTGATTCCTCTTCTGCCATCCCTAATCTGCGACAGTAAAGAAAATTATAACATCCCAAATCCTGTCCTAGCTGGGATCAGCTGATTTAACACTAATCATGAGCATAAGGAAGCCTTGCTTTGGTAAGATCACACCTGGAGTACCATGGACAATTTTGGCTTCCTTATCTAAGGAAGGATATACTTGCCTTGAAGACAGTGCAGCAAAGGTTCATTATATTGATTCCTGGGATGAGATTGTCATATAATGGGAGGCTGAGTAGATTGTTTCTATATTCTCTGGAATTTAGAAGAATGAGAAGTGATCTCATTGAAGCTTGTGAGATTATGAGGGGTTTGACTGGGTAGATACTGAGAAGCTGATTTCCCTAGTTGGATAATTTAGGTTAAGGAGGCACAGCCTCAAGACAAGAGGGCAATCATTTAAGACCAAGATAAGCAGGAATTTCTTCCCTCAGAGGGTTGTGAATCTTTGGAATTCTCTATCCATGAGGGCTGTGGATGCTCAGTTGTTGAGGCTGTGATAGGCGGATTTTTGGATTCTTGGAAAATCATGGGATATGGGGTTTGAGTGGGAAAGTGGGATTATGGCCAAAGATCAACCATGATCTTATTGGATGGCAGAGCAGGCTTCAGGGACATCTGGGTGACTTTTGCTTTTATTTCTATTCTTAGTATGAAAGCTCTGAATCGCAGCCACATGGGAAGCCACTGATCGTAAGGACAAATAATAAACCTTCCTAGGCCTTTTAATATGGGGGCTTAATTTCGAAAATAGTCTGTTCAATTTTTTAAGAGAAACAATATTAACACTTGTGGAAAAAACTTGCACAGAGAAAAGGAATAGAGAAATCAAAACAGCGATTTGTGCTCCAAGGTGCACCAAAATAGAAAGGCCCCAGGATCATCTTAAATTGGCCGTCATCACCGCATAATTGTCAGCTGAGGCCCACGGGTGGCTCCAGAGGGTAGGGGCAGCGACTAGAGTGAAGGTGAGTTGTGAGTGCAGGATAGCAGCTGTTGCAGTCTTAATGAGAAAGCACTCCTGCTCACCCTGACTCCACCTTATAGTAAGTTAAAAATAACCTACTTGCATCTTCCAGGACAACACTATTTTCAACCTTAAGCCCCCATGTTAAAAGGCCAAGGAAGGATTATTATTTGACCTTACGATCAGTGGCTCCCCATGTGGCTGCGATTCTGAGCTTTCATACTAGGAATAGAAATAAAAGCAAAAGTCACCCAGATGTGCCTGAAGCCTGCTTTGCTGACCCTTTTAGGAGCACTAGTTAATGTCTGCAAAGCCTAAATAAGTGGCCGGAGTTTGCACATTGAACTTTCCAACTAGTGTCAAAACAATTAGCAAGTCAGTCCAAAGATGGGCAGAGGACACTTATTTCAATATTTCAGTTGGGCCCTAATGCCATTCTAAAGAAGACACAGGCAAACGATTTGTGGTCCTTCCCACTGCTAACTTTGTAATTAGAGCATTTGTGTTATGCTTATACAATGGCAGAACTATGTTGAATTTAGGCACCAAAATACTATTTAATTTGGCCTAAAATAATCCCAAACCATTGAACTCAAAAGCTAGATCCAAACCAGTGAAGTCAGTGAGTCAGTGGTACAAGTGGAAACTTACTTTGGTAATGAGGTGTTGTGTTTGACATATGGAACAGAACATTCTACTTCCAAGGTATCACAAACTGACCACATTCATTATGTTCTCTTCGCTATTTATAACTGTGATTATGAGTTCAAACTCCATGCAAGTATTTAGCATATAACTGCATTGCTATCCAGTGCAGTACTAAGAGAGCACTGCAGTCCTATTGGATGAGATATTAAGCTGGTAAGTCTCCCTTTTCAACATTATAAGTCCCTCATAACTTTCCTGAAGAAGAGCAGCATGTTTTTCAGGGGTCCTGGCCAACATTGCTCCACCCAACCCAATTTAACTGGTCAGTCATTGCATTTCTGTTTGTGGGATATTAATACCTCCAATTACTGTTAAGCTAACCTCTATTTCAATCACTGCACTCCTAAAGCAATTCATTCTGTGAAATGCTCTGAGACACTTCAGTAACTGATTGAGTGTTTAATTTTTTCTTGATTCATTTTTGGGATGTGAGTGTCCCTCAAGAAGATGGTGGTGGGCTACCTTCATGAACCCCTGAAGCCCATGTGATGTAGTCTAGCCACAGTGCTTTCTGTAGTGGTTTGATACAACTGAGTGGTTTCCTAGGCCATTTCAGAGGGCAGTTAAGCAACAACCAACTTGCTGTGGATTTGGAGTCACATGCAGATCAGACCAGGTAAGGATTTCTCCCAAGAAGACCATTAGTTTACCACAGGAGTTTTTTTAAAAATATAATAATCTAGTCATTTTACAATCATTAATGAGATTGGCATTTTATTCCAGATTTATTAATTAAGTTAATTGTAATTCCCCAGCTGCCTAGGCAGGATTTGAACTCATGTCATAGGAAGCATTAAACCAGACCCCTAGATTACTAGTTTAGTACCATGACCACTACGATACCATCCCCATGTGGGTATTTCTTTCTCTGAAGCAAGTAAATATAAGTAGATTTCTTTCACTTGTAGTTTCATAAATAGCAAAATTATTGCCCCGGAGGAGAGTGTCGAAACTGATTGGTATAACATTTGACTTATAACAAGCATGGGGGTGGTGGGGTGGGAGGAATCTCATACATTTCGAGCGTCAGTACACAGTTTCAAGTCTTGCAGAGTACAAACAAAGGCACCAACACATATGGATATTGTGCGCAATGAACATGCACTTCTATTATTATTTGGCTTAAATCCTATGCGGCTTATTGTTGAAGGCTGGTTCACAATAAGGATTTTATTACGAATCCACCACAGATTTTGAAATGTGGCAGCACCAGTGGGTATGACCTGGAATGTCATGGGAGTGTGGATGGAAAACATGATTGACAAATCTCCCAGTGCTACATCTGCTGGAATACCCAAAACAGAATAATGGGAATATCTCCAAGGTGCATGGAGCCAGTCCCATGTTGAGTTCAGAATTCTGGTGGTCCGTCTGTGTTTGTTTGAAATTCAGCTCAATAACTCAAATAAGAGCAAAGATTCCCTGGAATGTAAGCCAATGGTGTCCAGACAGTTCTGTCAACGAGTTCAGGAAGCTGGCTGAAAAATATTGGGAAGGGGCCCAGCTGTAAAACAACCTGCAGGGAGCTAATAAGAACAAAGTGTTCCTACTCTTTTTAAGAGAACGAAAATGAATGTTCATGCACATTTTAATAACTTTGTTGTCTTCAACAACAATGGATATTTGTTGCAGATAAGTATGGCATTTACATTATGATGGGATTTGTTTTTCCAAATCCTAAATTCGTAATGTTGGTGCTCATGTTCACTGGGTCAGGGTAAAATGTTTGGGAGTGGTGTTAGCAATGTCAAAGGCACTCATTTTTTTTCCACCCAGTCTTTTTGACAACATTGTAAAACATTACAATCACACAATGCTGGTTAAAACCTAAGCTGTCTGCACTTAAAATCACTTGTATGTAACAATATTGCTGCTGACACACTGACTGACTGACAATCCCTTGATCTTGCTTGTGGTCAAAGTATAGCTCTTTAAAACAATATCAAGAAAATAAAGTGAAGGCATGTGATAGGAGAACACTATTACAGAAACTCACTGCAGGCCAAGTTCAAACTGCAGTCATATGTAATGAATTTTTCAGTTCTCACTAAAGCACACATTTTGTGGGGAAAAATGAATAACATGAATTGACAGCCCTTTCCAGGGAGCCTGGGACTAGGTGTTAGCCTTGGCTCTGTGGTAGAGCTCTTGCTTCTAAGCCAGAAGGTTCTGGGATCAAGCCCCACTTCCTGATAATCTATGCTGACATCTCAGTGGAGCACTGTATTATAGAAGCTGTGGTCTTCTGAATGAAATTTTAAAGCAGGTTCTTCAGGTGGACGTAAAAGGTTCGAAGACACGATTCAAAAAAGTCCTGCTCTGGCCAATATTTATCCTTCAAGCAACACTAATAAAAAACAGGATAACTTCTCCTTTGTTTTATTACTGTTGGTGAGACTAGTTGCATGCAAATTGACCGCTGGATTTGTAACCAAAATGCCGACACTTCAAGAGTGATTCACTGGCTGTAAAGCACTTTGGGAACTCCTAAAGTTCAATTTTTAAATATATATTTGTTCTTGGGATGTGGTCATTACTAGCAAAGCCAGGATTTATTGCCCATCTTTAATTGCCCTTGAGATACAGGGAAGTGTTCTGTCCTATGTTCGGGGTCTAGATGGGGTTCTTAGGTGCTTGTCTATTCTCTCAAAGTAAGCCGTTCAAAGATGGATCTTCTCCTCCCTCTAGATATCTGATCCTCAATCATGAAGTTACTTCATCATTATATCATGTGCTTCTGATGTTAACCCTTTACTCTACATTTGTCGCCAAGTCTTTATCCCACATCATATTTACATCCTCCTGCCTCTCCTCCCAAAGGACTTCTCAGGTTTAGTCTCCTGGGTGACTGTAGAGACCTGTCTTGCTGTTTCTTCTTTATCTGCATCAGGATCTGAGTAGTAAGCCCAAGTGTCCATTGGCTTTCTTTCCAAGGATATTAAGGAACTGCAGCTTCCCCTTATGGGGCCCTGATCTGTCTCAATCCTGTATGATCTTGGTTGTGGAGTTTGCTCGATGATTGTGCCTTCTCTCTGTTGGTTTCAGACCCATAATCTCTCCCTGTTGTAATATGCCTTTAACAGGTATCAGCATGATATCACTAGAAAGGAAATGTGTCATGTGACCCAGCCTTAGTTTCACTTTTGCTTTGAGCAGAACACACACATAGCTCTGATGTCTTCAAGATATATGCCCATGTATAACTGTTCTCAAGTGCCTAGCCTTAACAAATGATCCCACAATATGTTTACCAAACCCTTTATAAGCGATTGGTGCCTTGTGTCTTGTACAGTAAATAAGCCCAAAGTATTATATCATTATAATAATATAACATGGTGATCAGTGATGGTAAAACAGATGGCAGCAACATGTGCTGTGGATAAAGGGGAATCTGTAGACGTACTGTACTTAGATTTCCAGAAGACATTGATAAGGTGCCGCATCAAACGTTATTGCAGAAAACAAAAGCTCACGGTGTAGGGGGTAACATATTAGCATGGATAGAAGATTGGCTGGCTGGCAGAAAACAGAGAGTATGCATTAATGGCTCTTTTCTCGGATTGGCTGGATGTGATGAGTGGAGTCCTGCAGGGGTCTGTGCTGGGGCTCAATTTTTTACAAGTTATACCAATGACTTAGATGAGGGAAGCGAAGCATGGTTAAATTTGCAGATGACACAAAGATAGGTAGGAAAGTATGTTGTGAAGAGGATATAAGGACGTTGCAGATGGATATAAATAGGTTGAGTGAGTGGTCAAAAATCTGGCAGATGGAGTATAATACGGGAAAATGTAAGTTGTTCACTGGCAGGAAGAATCACAAAGCAGAGTATTACTTAAATGGAAAATGACTGCAGAATTCTGAGGTGCAGAGGGATCTAGGCGTTCTAGTGGAAGAGCCACAAAAGTTTAGTACGCTCATACAGCAGGTAATTAAGAAGGCTAATGGAATGCTATCCTTTATTATGAGAGGAATTGAACATAAAAAGTATGGAGGTTATGCTTCAGTTATACAGGGCATTGGTGAGACCACACCTCGAATACTGTGTGCAGTTTCGGTCTCCTTATTTAATGAAGGATGTTAATGCATTGGAGGTGGTTCAGAGGAGGTTGACTAGATTGGTACCTGGAATGAGAGAGTTGTCTTATGAGAAAATGTTGAAAAGACTGGGCTTGTTGCCACTGGAGTTTAGAAGAGTGAGGGGTAACTTGATGAAAGTATATAATATCCTGATGGTATTGACAAGGTGGACACGGAAAGAAGGTTTCCTCTTATGGGTGAGTTCAGAAACCAGGGGGCACTGTTTTAAAATTAGGGGTTGCCCATTTAGGACAGAGATGAGGAGATTTTTTTTCTCTCAGAGGGTTGTGCGGTTTTGGAACTCTCTGCCTCAGAAGGTGGTGGAAATGGGGTCATTGACTACTTTTAAGGCAGAGATAGATAAATTCTTGTTAGGCAAGGGAATCATAGGTTATTGGGGGTAGATGGGAATTTGAAATTCAAAACACAAATAGATCATCCATGACCCTATTGAATGGGGGAGCAGGCTCGAGGGGCCGAATGGCCTACTTCTGCTCCTATTTTGTATGTTCATTTGTAACATTAGGTACAGGTATGACCTGGTGAACAGCCTTAGATGGTGCTACATGGCATGAGAAGACCCTCAGTGTTTTGGTCAGACCTCAACGAAGTGCAGCATTGTAGAGTGTTGAAAACGCAGTGTAGTGACTGTGAAGAAAATCTTTGAAGGCACAATGCTGAGCTAGTGCTCAAGTAAAGAGCTGGTAAGCAGGTGATCCCTCATGGTGAGATTACAGTTCCATGAGTGGGACAGCTCATCAAGAGGACCAGCACCGGGTTAGCTCAGTCGGGAAAGGCGAGTGACCAAGGTGTGAGCCAGATCAATAGCCAGCAAGGGAGAGTCAAACCAGCAAGAAACAAAACAAAAAGACATTCAAATTGGGCAAGGAACCTCCTTCTGATTATCACGATAGCACCTCCTCAGCTGATGAATAAGTACTCCATCTTGGAAAGCACTGGGGTTGGCAAGGGTGCAGAATGTACTCTGGGTGGGGGGACTTCAATGTCCATCACCAAGAATGGCTCGTAAGCACCACCACGGGCTGAGCTGGCCGAGCCTTAAAAGACATAGCTGCTCAACTGTGTCTGCGGCAGGTGGCGAGGGAATCAACAATAGGGAGAAATATACTTGACCTCACTAACCTGCATGCCGCAGATGCATCCATCCATGACAGCATTGGTAGGAGTGACCACCGCACAGTCCTTGTGGAGGCGAAGTCCTGTCTTCACATTGAAGATACCCTCCATCGTATTGTGTGGCATTGCCAGTGTACTAAATAGGATAGATTTTGAATAGATCTAGCAACTCAAGACTGAGTAATCATGAGGCGCTGTGGGCCATTAGCAGCAGCAAAATTGTACCCAACCGCAATCTGTAACCTCATGACCCGGCATATCCCCCACTCTACCATTACCACCAAGCCAGGGGATCAATCCTGGTTCAATGAAGAGTGCAGGAGGACATGCCAGGAGCAGCACCAGGCATACCTAAAAATGAGGTGTCAACCTGGTGAAGCTACAACACAGGACTACTTGTGTGCCAAACAGCATAAGCAGCAAATGATAGACAGAGCTAAATGATTACACAGCTGACGGATCAGATCTAAGCTCTGCAATCCTGCCACATTCAGTCGTGAATGGAGGTGGACAATTAAACAACTCACTGGAGAAGGAGGTTTCACAAATATCCCCATCCTCAATGAGGGAGGAACCCAGCACATCAGTGCAAAAGATAAGGCTGAAACATTCGCAACAAACTTCAGGCAGAAGTGCCGAGTGGATAATCCATCTCAGCCTCCTCTGGAGGTCCCCTGCATCACAGATGCCAGTCTTCAGCCAATTCGATTCACTCCAAGATATCAAGAAACAGTCAAAGGAACTGGATACTGCAAAGGCAATGGGCCCTGACAATATTCTGGCAATAGTACTGAAGATTTGTGCTCCAGAACTTGCCATACCTCTAGCCAAGCTGTTTCAGTACAGCCACAATAATGGCATCCATCCAGCAATGTGAAAAATTGCCCAGGTATGTCCTGTACGCAAAAAAGCAGGACAAATCCAACCAGGCCAAATACAGCCCCAGAAGCCTATTCTCCATCATCAGTAAAGTGATGGAAGGGGTCATCAAAAGTGCTATCAAGCAGCACCTGCTTAGCAGAGTGAGGATCCCTAGCAAGAATCTATGAGAATGGGGGAAAAACACTCCGCTGGTTTGAGTCATACCTAGTACAAAGGAAGATGGTTGTGGTTGTTGGAGGTCAATCATCTTAGTTCCAGGACATCAATGTAGGAGTTTCTCAGGGTAGTGTCCTAGGCCCAAGCATCTTCAGCTGCTTCATCAATGACCTTCCCTCCATCTTAATGTCAGAAGTGGGGATATTTGCTGATGATTGCACAATGTTCAGCACCATATGTGACTCCTCAGATACTGAAGCAGTCCATGTCCAAATTCAGCAAGACCTGGATAATATTCAGGGTTGGTCTGACAAGAGGTAAGTAACATTCGTGCCACACAAGTACCAGGCAGTGACCATCTCCAACAAGGGAGAATCTAACCCATGCCCCTTGACATTTAATGGCATTACCATCACTAAATCGCCCACTATCACATCCTGGGGACTTCAATTGACCAGAAATGGAACTAGACTCATCATATAAATACAGTGGATACAAGAGCAGGTCAGAGGCTAGGAATCCTGCGACAAGTAACTCACCTCCTGACTCCCCAAAGCCTGTACACCATTACAAGGCACAAGCCAGGAGTGTGATGGAATATTCTCCATTTTCCCGAATGAGTACAGGTCCAACAACACTCAGGAAGCTTAACACCATCCAGGACAAAGCAGCCCACTTGACTGACACCTCTTCCACAAATGTTCATTCCCTCCACCACCGACGGCAATGGCAGCAGTGTGTCCCATCTACAAGATGGACTGCAGTAACTCACCAAGGCTCCTTCGAAAGCACTTTCCAAACCCACAACCGCTACCATCTAGAAGGACAAGGGCAGCAGATACATGGGAACACCACCACCTGGAAGTTCCCCTCCAAGCCAGTCAACAGCCTGTCTTGGAAATATATCGCTGTCCCTTCACTGTCGCTGGATCAAAATCCTGGAACTCCCTTCCGAACAGCACTGAAGAGGTGCCTACACCACGTGGACTGCAGCGGTTCAAGAAGGCAGCTCACCACCACCTTCTCAAGGGCAATTAGAGATGGGCAAAAATGCTAGCCTAGCCAGCGATGCCCACATCATGTAAATAATTTTTTAAAAAGACCACTTCGCCAGCAGGTACAGAGAAAAGGGTACATACTGTGATTTCTCAAATGCAGATCTAGCAGACAGAATTGTTGATTTGCTGATCGCATCCACTCCCATGGAAGCATTCCAGAAAGCTCTTTTAGAAAAGCCCAAAATGTGTAGCATCGAAGAGCTACTCAATGATGGACGTATATACGAAGCAATCCTTGCAGGTTGACAAAGCTTACAGGTCCTGAGTAAAACCACAATTGTTGATACACACACTAGAGCCCCCAAACATAGCAAGACATGCAGAAGGTGTGGACTTCCGCATGCACCAAGGAAATGTCCAGTATTTCATCAATTCTGCAAGGCATGTGGCAGAAAAGGGCTATTGGCAGCGGCAGTGCATGAGAGCAAAGGCTAAAAACAGCTACAAAGAGCTGTGCACTGATCCAAACAGGCCATAAACAATGGGTGCCTTCAAGCAATAGAAATGACCATCTAGTATCCTACCAGAAACATATACATGAGATGATTGACAAACCAGAAAATGATGATGATGTGCACAATGAGACAAAAAGCAGTGAACACACGTTTTAAACCACCTATCTTGTGGAAAACATAGATGTTGTCACACCGTTCAAAGTATTTGCCAAGATTCAAATTATCTGTCCTAAGAAAGTTGGTAACTATTGGTTATTGACCAAGATTGACACAGGGGCAAGTGCCAGCATACTACCTCTGTAAATTCCAGAAGACATGTATCCACAGATGTGGATACATATGGCTAAGGCAAAAACTACTGGTTTGAAAATTCCAGCAAACAGCGGTTCACTAATTCCACATACAGGTTCCATATTCCTGGAGTACAAGTACAATCAAACTGCCTGGGTGTCACAGATGTTCTACATTGTGGAAACTAAAAGCCCAGCAATAGCAGGTCTACCAGCATGTCGGGACCTCATGCTAGTAATCCATGGAATCAGTCAGACATCACAAGGCAGGTCAACCTCAGAAACTACTCCTATCACCTCAGTTCACAAGCAAACATTGAAATATCCAGAATATTTCCACAAAATTGACAGTTTCAAGGGAGCTGCCACATTACACTTGCAGGACAATGCAAGTCTGTCAATTGATCCACCACGTATGTGCAGCATCCACATACAAGACAAACTGAAGGTCCAACTAGACAAAATGGAAAAAGACAGAACCATTAGAAGAGTACAAGAGCACAAAGATTGGTACAGTTCAATCACATATGCCATAAAGAAGGACAGATCACTGAGAGTATGCCTCAATCCCACAACATTTAAATGCAGCTTTGAAATGTCGTCCTTACAAAATACCCGCATTGGAAGATTTAAATCCGAGGTTTGCAGGTGCAAAATTCTTCTCGAAGCTTGATGCCCAGGTTCTTCTCAAAGCTTGGTTACTGGTCAATACACTTCTCCCTCAGGGAGAAATCCCAAGAGTTTACTACATTTTGTACCCCATTCGGATGATACTGTTTTAAACAACTTCCTTTCGGGCTATCTGTTAGCCAGGATCTCTTTCAAACTCACATGGACCGCATTGCATGCACTGTATTAGGATGTATCTGCACCACAAAAGATATAGCTGTTGCTGGAAGAACAAAGCAAGAATATGACCATAATCTGCATTTATTGATGTAATGAAGGATTGGTGTTCAACAGTCTGAAATGTAACATCAACGTGCAGCAATCAATTTCTTCAGTTCTATTTATTCCAGTGCTGGCATATGTCCTGATCAAGTAAAATATAGGATACTAAGGCCATCAACTCCTCAAGATAAGGACGATCTTCGAAGGTATCAAGGTTTCTTTAATTTCTTATCCCCATACATTCCCAATTTCTCTCAAAAATCTTCATTGCTAAGGGAATTGTTGAAAAAGGATGTGCATTTCCTGTGACACAAAGACTACCAATACCATTTCAAAGCACTGAAACCATCATTATTAGAAGCATCGGCAATGCAATTTTATCATCCTAGGGAGACAACTATCCTGGAGATGATTCACAGAAAGGGTTGGGAGCATGCATACTACAAAAAGGCAAACTGATTATCCTTGCTTCAAAATCTCTGTTCATAAAACAATCCAACTACTCCAACACCAAGCAGGAAACATTAGCTTTATTGTTTGGAATTATACTTTTTCATATCTATCTATTTGGCAGAAGATTTGTGGTAGAGACCTACCACAAGCCACTGGAGATGATTTGGCGAAAATTATTGACTAGCGCATCGCCAAGGTCATAATGTCTCTTGATAAAAAGATTGTGATGTCTCTTGTTAAAGATTCAAGGTTACGACTGAGATTAAGCACAAGCCAGGTAACTTGATGGTCACACCAGATACACTTAGGAGATTGCCTAACCCAGTGAAAACAGAAGATATATCCTTGTATCTACAAGTTGACTTCATTGATATTGAATTTGAAGGTGTTCTCCAAGTTGGCACAATTTGTGCAATACAAGAAGAAACAAAGAAAGATTCTACATTACAGAGACTCTGGAAAAACACAATCAAAGGATGGCCTGATTCAATTCAGCATGTCCTCGAACATGTGAGATTATTTTGGCCTTACCAGGATGAGCTAGGCATCCCCTAGGGAGTCATTTTTAAAGGCATGCAGGTCATCATACCGGAATCTGTGTGACCTGATATTCTTCAACAACTTCATCATTCACACATGGGCATAGATCAGATGAGAAGACTCGCAAGAGAATGTGTCTATTGACTGGGTGTGAACAATGACATTGAAGTCGTCGTCAAGACGTATGAGGCATGTTAAGAGTATATCCCAAGTCAGCACAAAGTACCATTGATTCCACATGAAGTTCCTACCCATCCTAAGTCCAAAATTACATACAATTTCTTTCACGTCCATGCACTGACTTCATCATCATCGTCCACTACTTTACCAAGTACCCCATTATTTGATAATTGCACAATACATCAAGCATAATTGTTAGGCACACTCTAAGTGCTATTTTCAGTTTATTTGGTGTACCTAGAGAGATGTTTATGGATAACATTCTGCAATTTATTAGTAAGGCATTTCAGGATATGTGTGAGAAGTGGAATATTAATAATTACTTCTTCTCCTCATTACCTTAGATCTAATGGCCTAGCTGAATGAATGATTTGCACTGTAGACAGACCAAGCAAGATCTACACATTGCAATGTTACATATGAGAATAATACCTTTAAGTGCAACTATTCCATCACTGACGAAGCTCATGTTTGGCAGACTAGTGCATATCAATCTACCTACTCTTCCCCATTCTACTCTATCAAAAACTAGAGAACAACATTTAAAACTGCAAGTAAAGATGACCAACATGCACAATAAAAATGCAGGTACAGAATTGTCAAGTTGATAGTTGGGACAAGTTCACATCCAGATCCTACAGAAGGTATGTAGTAGCCAGTAGAGGTGACAAGGGTTTTTTCAGAACCAAGGTCCTATGAAGTCATTATACACAAAGGCACAATGGTGAGGCATAACTGAGGGCAGATCAGATCCATTCCAGCTCAACCATCATACAGCCCTATTGCATCTAGAACAAGATCTCAAATGCAACCAGGAACAACACCCAAGAACAGCAATCTCACAGATCACTGATCAATTAAAGATACCTCCAGGCAAGGTTACCATTACAAGATCTGGGAGCACCAGCAGATTACCTTTGCGCTTTAGAGAATCATAGATTCATCAGTTCTATGCACCAATGTAATGGTAACGAAACATGAACATGTATCATAAATAGTTATACTTGTTTGGAAGAGGGGGAAAGTATCTTTTTTAAAAAAAGGGGATGTTGTAATATGCCTTTATGGGATATCAGCATGACATCATTAGAAGGGAAATGTGTCATATGATTCAGTCTTATTTTCACTTTTGTCTTGAGCAGAGCACACACACAACTCTGATGCCTTCAAGCTGTATAATTGTTCTCATGTGCCTAGCCTTAATAAATGAACCCACAAAGTGTTTACCAAATCCCTTATGAGCAATTGGTGCCTTGTGGCCTGAACACTAAATAAGCCCAAGGTATTATGTCATTATAATAACACGACAATCCCCAAGCTTCAGCATTGGTAACTCATGTGTTCTGTGCCTGTGGTTAAAGTTATGAGCCTGTTTCTTTCTCATTTCTTGCTCACGTTGTTTTACCTCCTCATGGTCGGTCGTTCATGGTGATATTGGATTTAAGTTCCCATGTCAGAGATGAAAGTTTTGTTCTCAATCTCCTTCCCATCAATAACTCTGATAGTGAGGAGCCATTTTGCAGTGATGAGGTTCAGTAACTCAGAAGACTAAGGTCTTCATTCTTCAGCAAATCTTTAATAGTTTGTGAACCTTTCTCAGCTTCTCCATTTGATTGAGGATAATAAAGTGACCTGGTTATGTGAATGAATCTGTAATGCTTTGCAAAATTTTGGAATAACTCATTAGCAAATTGTGACCCATTGACACTACAATGTCTGAAATGCCATGTGTTGTTATAAATTCTCTTCAGCGATTGAATGACTCCTTCCACTGTGATTCTGTGAAATCTGTTTACTTCAATCCTCCTTGAGTAGTAATCAGTGACAGTAAGGAATGTTTTGCCCTTAAAATCAAATAAGTCACTTCCCAGGCACTCCCACAGCATTGATGGAAAAATAGAAGATGATAGTGGTTCTTTATGCTCTTGGCTGTTTATTTCACATGTAAGACACTTAGAAATCATTTCTACTACCTGGCCACCAGGCTGATGGCTGGGCTCTCACACAACATTTAATCTTTAAGTGACCTTGGTAATGCCTTTGAAGAATATCAAAATGAAGAGCTGTCAGTGTGACTATTCATTTATTGAAGCCTAGTAAATCATCAATTACTGTGAGGTGCTTACGCTGTTCAAAATTTTGGTATCATACTGAATTACTGAGATTATAGCCTGGCCATCCTTCCAGACAATGTTCTCTTATCTGGAGACATTCATCCTTTTCCTGGTGTCCTTGTTTTACTTCCTACAACTTTTTTTTGTGGTAACTGCTATGTGTTGATTAATTAGGGATGTATATGCTTCCATCTCCATGATGAAGTATAAATTCTTATATTTGGTTCCTTCTGATGGTATCAGTGATAGTGTGCCTGCTGTCTTTTGATTCTTCCATTGCACATACTCTGTTGTGGAGTCATATCTCATTAATATTAATTTGAATTGCTGGATTCTGGGCAGCATCTTTGCAATTTCTTTCATCATCAGGAGGCAATGGCATAGTGGAATTGTCGCTGGACTAGTAATCCAGAGAACTAGGGTAATGCTTTGGGGACCTGGGTTTGAATACTACCACAGCAGATGGTGGAATTTGAATTCAGTAAAAACCTGGAATTAAAACTCTAATGATGACTATGAAACCATTGCTGATTGTTGTATAAACCCATCTGGTTCACTAATGTCCTTTAGGGAAGGAAATCTGCTGTCTGGCCTACATGTGACTCCAGACCCACAGCAATATGGTTGACTCTTAAATGCCTCTGAACAGGGGCAATTAGGGATGGGCAATAAATGCTGGTCTAGCCAGTGATGCCCACATCCTGTAAATGAATAAAAGAAAAGTGACTAGCGGTTTATGGTCTGTTTCAATTTTGAACTGCAATCCGATGGTGTAGTCTGAGAATTTATTGCATTGTTGCCAATGCATCTTTTTCAATTGTGGCATACCTTTGTTCGGTTTCTGATAATGACCTTGAGGCATAATAAACTGGCCTATGTTTACTCGCTCACTGCGCTGGAAATAAAACTGCCCCAGATCATTTCACCTTGCATCTGCTTCTACTATGGTCAGTAATACTGTGTAGTGATGTGCCAAAATTTCAGAGGAGATTGAAAGTTGTTTAATCGTTTCAAAAGCACTTTGCTGTCCCACATTCTAGCACCACTGTTGACCCTGCCTGCACAGCTGTCTCAAGGGCTCATTGGTAAGAACTTGCCTACTTGGTCACCATCCCAAGGAATCTTTGAAGCTCAGTTATGTTCCTGGGTTGTGGAAATTCACTGATTACTTTTGCTTTTTGTGGATCAACTGTGATTCCAGTAATTTGTACTATATGACCTAGAAACTTGATCATAGGTTTGGCGAATTCACATTTTTCATTTAATGTTAGACCTGCATCCTGTAAGAATCTCAGGGCTGCTCTGAAAGTGCAATCATGCTATTCTCTTGTGGAGCCATGTACAGGTATGTTGTCCATATGGCATATTACTCCTTCCATGCCCTCTAGAGTGTGAGACATTGTTCTCTGGAAAATTTCAGGAGCAGAAACAATGCCAAATGGTAATCTAATAAAACAACAATGACTGGATGGCAATATAAGTATGCTCAGCAATCTAAATTCTTTGACCAGAAGCAGCTGCCAAAATCCAATTTAGTGAATAGAGTATTCTTGGTTTGTTTGGCAAGAATCTCATCTACTGAGGTCATTGGGTGAATCTCACATTCTACTGATTTGTTTAGTTGAGTTAAATCCACAAAGGTTCTTATAGGGCCATTTGGCTTTGGGATTGTGACCATTCCTGAACACCATTTTGTTGGCATGGTGACCAGTGAGGTAACCCCTTATCGTTGCATCTTCTCAATTTCACCCTTGTCTTTATCCAAGAGCGGGTGAGGGTCTTTCCTCAATGCATAGAGGCAAATTAGTTTAGCATCAGCTCATAGGTTGATATAATACCCCTGGCCTGTAAATAATTTTGGAAATTCATTCCTGCATGTACTGCTGTAATGATCATCAGCAACTTCATCCAATTGCTAGATTAGCTTGAATTTTAAGCATGCCGTTCAGCTTACTAGAGAGCGTTTTTTATTTTGAATGACACAGAGAGGTTCGAAGATTTCTCTATCTTTATACTTTATCTTTGCCATGAGTTCGTCTTTGACTT
Organism: Cetorhinus maximus; assembly: GCF_964194155.1. Taxonomy (NCBI): domain Eukaryota; kingdom Metazoa; phylum Chordata; class Chondrichthyes; order Lamniformes; family Cetorhinidae; genus Cetorhinus; species Cetorhinus maximus. The sequence goes on along the minus strand of NC_135884.1, from coordinate 139,451,798 downwards.
TCAATGTAGTCCTAACAGGACACTGTAATTTGATAAAATGAGGGTTTCAATATAATCTGCTTGAACCATTTTATTTTGTCTGATAAAACAGAAACTCCTGCTCCTGTGTCTAATTTCAACTCTGTGGGGTGTCCATCCACTTCGTGTTTAATACGTTAGTATTTCTTTTTGGCATCATTTAGCTCTCCTAAAAATGTTAATTCCTTTTTCTGTGGTTCTTCCACTTCTTGTACGTGGTTCTGCTTTAATATTTTCTCCCGCTTTTTACAGGTTGTCAGCGTTTCTGAGCGGCAGACAGTTTTACGTGGCCTACTTTTCCACAGATGTGGCACTCTGCTCCTCATGCTTGACAATCTTCTCGCTTGTGTGGTTTATTCCTGACACACCTAAAACATTTCAAGAAGGCGGTTGGTGTGCTTTTGCCTGTTTTGGAGGGCTTAGACTTTGACGCATTTTCCCTCTTATGGCCTACAAACTGAATGGTCTCACTCAATCTCCTCCACAAGATCTCGCCTTCTCTGTGAACAAACACCCAATTTTGTTTTCTAAGCTCAGTTTACCTCACAATTTGTACTGACTTGACTAGTGTTTAATCCCCTTTTGTTTGTAAGAGATCTGATAGTGTTTCATCCAGGACACCTACTATGATGCTGGTGTGAATCAATTCATCCCTTAAGGTTCCATAATCGCAGTTCCCTACCAGCCTGTATAGATTGTTGATGGACAATTTTTTTTAAAAATTCATCCACGGGATGTGGGCTTCGCTGGCTGGGCCAGCATTTATTTCCCATCCCCAGTTGCCCTTGAGAAGGTGGTGGTGAGCTGCCTTCTTAAACCGCTGCAGTCCATGTGGTGTAGGTACACCCACAGTGCAGTTAGGAAGAGAGTTCCAGGAGTTTGACCCAGTGACAGTGAAGGAACAGCGATATATTCCCAAGTCAGGATGGTGAGTGACTTGGAGGGGAACTTCCAAGTGCCACACAACACGATGGAGGGTATCCTCAATGTGAAGACAGACTTCGTCTCCACATGGACTGTGTGGTGGTCACTCCTACCGATACTGTCATGGACAGATGCATCTGCGGCAGGCAGGTTGGTGAGGTCAAGTATGTTTTTCCCTCTTGTTGGTTCCCTCACCACCCGCCGCAGACCCAGTCTAGCAGCTATGTCATTTAGGACTCGGACAGCTCGGTCATTACTGGTGCTACCGAACCACTCTTGGTGATGGACATTTAAATCCCCCACCAAGACTACATTCTGCGCCCTTGCCACCCTAATAGCTCCCTTCAAGTGATGTTCAAAAAGGAGGAGTACTGATTCATCTGAGGGAGGGTGGTACATGGTAATCAACAGGAGGTTTCCTTGCCCATGATTGACCTGATGCCATGAGACCTCATGGGGTCCAGAGTTGATGTTAAGGACTCCCAAGGCAACTCCCTCCTGACTGTATACAACTGTGCTGCCACCTCTGCTAGGCCTGTCCTGCCGGTGGGACAGGACATACCCAGGGATGGTGATGTTTGGGGCATTTTCTGTAAGGTATAATTCTGTGACGATGACTATGTCAGCTGTTGCTTGACTAGTCAGTGAGACAACTCCCAATTTCAGCACTAGTCTCTAGGGGACTTTGCAGTGTCAACAGGGCTGAGACTGCCTATGTCTTTTCCAGTGCCTAGGTCAATGCTGGGTCGTCCATCCGGTTTCATACCTTTTTTGTGACTTTGTAGTGTTGAGTGACTTGCTAGGCCATTTCAGAGTCAACCACGTTGCTGTGGGTCTGGAATCACATGTAGGCCAGACCAGACCAGGTAAGGATGACAGGTTTCCTGTCTGGAAAATTTGTCCTTCCCTAAAGGGCATCAGTGAACCAGATGGGTTTTTAAAGCAATTGACAATGGTTTCATGGTCATCATTAGGCTTTTAATTCCAGATTCTTATTAAATTCAAATTCCACCATCTGCCGTAATTGGATTTGAACCCCGGTCCCCAGAGCATTACCCTTGGTTTCTGGATTATTAATCCAGCAACAATACCACTATGCCATCACCTCCCCCATCCATTCTTTTGCCTGGTCTTTGCTTTCCCTTGTTAAATTTTGTTCTTTCTATCATTAATTTTCTGCAGATGCTGAAATATGAATCAAATGCTTGTAGGACTTCGTCGTAAAAAGTTGAAGTTTCATCCACTCTCTGCCTGCTATTATGTCATCAGAAATAGATCCAACTGCATAAAGTAGTGTACTGACCTGATCTTTTTGATCTTTTTTGTGCCAGCCAGAAGCAGTTCTATATCTCATGTAACTTTTTCTCCAGTTGTCTTAGTGCTGATTCTTTTGTGAGCCTTCAGAATTCCAGAATGGAACGGAGAGTGGTTGTGTGGATTCCATTCTTCTGTCAAGCCCTGGAATAGTTGTTGCTTCACTGGCTCTAATGTTGATTCCGGTCTGTGCTCACTGCTGTCCAGGCTCCAGGTCTTTGTCGCAGTTTGCATCTTCTGCACCTGTGCTGTTCTGACTTCTTGATGGGTGTTGAATCTGATCCTTTCATCCTGTTATCAAGGGTCTCTTGACTTGGCCGGTCTATAGCTGCTTCTTAAAGTTTTCCTGTGTCTTTTACTTGCATCTGCTATCACCATGTTTTGTCACCTGCTCGGGGCCCAGACAGGTTTTTTTGGGGCTTGTCTATTCTTCCAAAGTAAGCTGCTCGAGACTGTTGTTTTGTTTAAAACCATTACTCTTTATTTACAGCTACGGTACACATATTGGGAGTGCTGCACAAAGTTGGAACTTCTCCTCCCTCCAGATCTCTGTTACTCAATTATGTGATGTTATATCATCATTACATCAGCATCATGTACTTCTTTTAACATTTTACTCTACAGGAAGAAATTCCAGGATTTTGAGCCAGAGCCAGTAAATGAATGGCAATATAGTTCCAAGTCAGGATGGTGTGTGACTTGGAGGGGAACTTGCAGTTGGCTGCGTTCCCATACACCTGCAGCCCTCGTTCTTCTTCGTAGTAGAGTTCTCAGGTTTGGAAGGTGCTGTTAAAGGAACCTTGGCAAGTTAGTCCAATTCATCTTGTAAATGGTACACACTGCTGCCACTGCATGCCAGTGGTGGAGGGAGTGTATATTGAAGGTGGTGGATGGGGTGCCAAACAAGTGAGATGCTTTGTTTTGGATGGTGTCAAGCTTATTTAGTGTTGTTGGAGCTGCACTCATTCAGACAAGTAGAAAGTATTCCATCAAATTCCTGATTTGTGCCTTGGAGACAGTGACAGGATTTAGTGAGACAGGAGGTGAGTTACTTGTCACAGAACTTCCAGCTTCTGACCTGCTCTTGTAGCCACAGTATTTATGCAACTGGTCCTGTTAAATTTCTGGTCAAGTTGTTAATAATGGGGAATTCAGCGATGGTAATGCCAATAAATCTCAAGGGTGGGGGGTGGTGGGGGGAGGGTGTTTTAATTTTCTCTTGTTGGAGATCCTGGTGAGTATCTCACCTACTGACCCTTGTGTGGCACAAATGTCACTTGCCACCTATCAGCCCAAATCTGAACATTGTCCAGGTCTTGCTTTATATGGGCATGGACTGCTTCAGTATCATGGAGTCTGAAATAGTGCTGAACATTGTGCAATCATCAGCGAACATCTCCATTTCTGATCGTATGATGATCAGTGAAGCAGCTGAAGATGATTGGACCTAGGACACTACCCTGAGAAGCACCTGCAGTGATGTCCTGTGGCTGGAATAATTGGCTTCCAACAGCCACAACCATCTTGCTTTTTGTTAGAATTTACTCCAGGCAGTGGAAGGTTTTCACCCTGTTTCGCATTGACTTCTGGGGATTTTGCCAGGAATTCTTGATGCCATACTCAGTCAAATGCTGCCTTGGTGTCAAGGGCAGTCACTCTCACCTCACCTCTGGAATTAAGCTTTTTTGTCAATGTTTGGACCATGGTTATAATGAGGTCAAGAGCTTAGTGGCCCAGGCGGAAATCAAACTGAACATTGGTGAGCAGCTGGTCACTGAGTAAATGCCATTTGATGCCACTGACAAGACTACTTTCCATCACCTTGCTGAATATCAAGGGTTGACTGATGGGGTGGTAATTAGCTGGATTTAACTTGTCCTGATTTTTGTGGACAGGATATACCTGGACAATTTTCCGCATTGTCAGGTAAATGCGAACGTTGTAACTGTACTGGAGCAGCTTGACTAAAGGTGTGGCTAGTTCTGGAGCATGAACCTTCAGTGCTACAGCTGGGATGTTGTGAGGGCCCATAGCCTTTGCAGTATTCCATGCCTTCAGCCATTTATTGATGTCACATTGCTGGCTTTATATTCCAGAGGAATTCAATTACCATGTCTGCTGTAGTAATTATCTTGTAAAACAGATAATTAAATATTTTGATGTCTCACTTCAGAAAATTTTTAAGAATAATAGTGTAAAAGTCAACAGGAGATGGGGTCTTGCATGCTCCCCTGGGGTGGAGGGGGCATTTGAGAGTCTGTCCCTTTTCATCCCACTTGGGGGTGGAATGCAAGTTGTACATCTGGCTGGCTGGCAGTCTTCCCATGGTCTTAATGGGATTATAATTTATTAAAAATTCAGCCAGATAAAGAGGCATTAGAAATTGTATCCTTTTCTTAAAAAAAACACATCCTCCTAATGAAGTGGATACTTTATTTTATTTATCCTCCACATGTGGGCATTGCACAAGGTCAACATTAGTTGATCTGAATGAATGGTTTTCTAGGTCTCTTCAGGCGGGAGTTAGAAGTCAACATATTGATGTGGAACTCATTGAGCCATGGAAACTTATAGCTCAGAAGGAGACCATTTGGCCCATTGTGTCTATGCTGGCTCTTTGAAAGAGCAATCGTGCTTAGGACTACATTCTGTTTTTTGTCTGTAACTCTGTAAGTTTCTCATTCTCAACAACCTGTCCAGCTCCCTTTTAATCATGTTTATGGAATCTGCTTCCACCACCTTTTCAGGTTGTGTTCCATATCCTGACAACCCTCTTCATAAAATAATTTCTTCTCATCTCCACTTTAGATCTTTTGCTAACTATTTTGAATCAATGGCATCCAGTGATTGATAAACTTGCCAAAGGGAATAATTTTTCTCTATCTGAAGTCACATGTAGATCAGACAGGGTACGGACAGTAAGTTTCCCTTGCTAAAGTACAGCCATGAACTAGTTGAGTTTTTATGACAATCTGACAGCTTCGTGGTTACTTTTACAGATATCAGTTCTTTTATTTCCAGATTTTTCTTCACAGTATGCTAAACCACAGAATGGTCGTAATAGCTGACTGAAGATGAATAGTGCCAATGCAATTATGGATGACCTGCGGAATGAATTATAATTCAGCCCTTTCAGTGAATGTGCAAGGCATTCCTTCTGCCCACGAAAGTTGGGAATTTCAGCTGAACCGATGTTTCTTTGAGGAATAAATAGCTGGGTTTTTTGAGTTTAAGATTCCATTGCTTAGATAATGCAGAAAGGATTGTATTAAGAATGCCCCTTCACATTCAACGATTTGTCAATTTGAACACCTAAGTCTCTTTGTCTTTCTACACTTTAAAAAAAACCCCAGAACCTTGAGCACAAAGACCTAAACTAACACTGTAACGAGGGAGTGCTGTTCTGTCGAAGGTGCTGTCTTTTGGATCAGACATTAAACTAAAGCCTACCCTTTCAGGTGGATGTAAGAAAACTCATGTCATTATTCAAAGAAGGGGAGCGAAATTCTCCCAGGTGTCCAATATTTATCCTTCAATCAACACCAGGTTCAACAAATGACCTGGTCATTATCACATCACTGCTTGTGGGAACTTACTGTCTGCAAATTGGGAACTGTGTTTTCTGCATTAGAACAGTAACTACATATCAAAAGTACTTCATTAGCTAGGTCTTCAGGTTCTGAAAAGGCCTATATAATTGCAAGTTCTTTTTTAACTCCTCCATAGACAGCCAACAGCATTTCCTATTCCATAGTCTTTCTATCTATTCCCTTGTAGGTTATAATGTCCTTTGTAATGAGATATTCTGTTTGCGCTATACTGGCACAAGAAATTTAACACTCATGACAATTCTATTAGTTCATCACTAGAAACATATTTTTATCAAAGTATTTTTTTATAAGAAGAGCCCTAAATATTGACACATCTACTTTCCTCAGTCATGCAATATGTAATAATGAGGATTACAAAATTCTCTACATCAGCTAATTGCTACCTCTCATTGACCAGAAGGCTTTGTTTTCTGAAATAATATTAAATTACTGCAGTTACATAGACATTGGAGGACATTTGGAGCTAGGAGATTTCCATTATCTTAAGTAAAATTAATCTGGACATTTTCAACCAGTTCCCAGAGAAGGTGAAATCACAGTGTAAACCTGGCCATAATTCTACACTAGTTTGCTCTAAGTAGAGAATCTCAGAGGTCATAAAGAGAATAGATGCGGGAAATGGAAATGTTACAATTGTACAGTATACTGGAGAAAACTCAGAAGTAATGTAGCAAAAGCTTTGTTCTGCATCCAATAGTTGCTATACAAGATTAAAGGGTTATTGCTGCAGACATATGAACACATGAAAATTACAGCAAAAGACTAGCTGGTCCATCAAGTTTGCTCAACATTAATTATGACTGGAATATCATGGTCAGGCACCTCCTACTGTTCCTGCTACTCCTCCCCCCCCCCCCACCCACCACTCCCAACAACACACAACCCTCCCATTCAGCCATATAGTCTCCTAGGAGAAGCAAAAAAAAATTAGCAAACCCCAAAGCCAAGACAGGAAAAAAGACTATGGAAAATTCTTCTCCAACCCTATTGGGTTCTGGGTCCCTTTTCAATAGAAATGGGTCCTCAGGCTAGCTGCACTTTCACAGGCAGCTCAATGAAGCGAAGAGTTCAATCTCAGGCTGCCTGCCTTACCAACCAGTTGCCCTCTGCTTTCTCCCGGGAGAAGGTTGAGCACTCCTACTCTTCAGCTCTACAAAAACATTTTCTTTTTAAGAAAACAGAAAATTAACTCACTTAGTGTTGGCAGTCACTGGGGCCACTGAACAATCTTGAGCAGAGGAGGTCTGGTGCTTGCCCCATACATCGCAACTACTTTCTCAATGGAGTCCGTCACAGATGTTAGGCCCCTACTCTCCATATTTAAAAGGCCTAATTCCCCAAAAATAGGTGCTCATATTTATCTCTCATCCTACATCACCAAATAGAAATGATCTGGTTATTATCAAATTGCTACTTGTGGGACCTTGCTGTGAACACATTCACTTCTGCATTTCCTACATTATCAACAGCTCAAAAATACTTAATCGGCTGTAAAATTATTTGGGATGTCCTGGCACTATGAAAGGTGCTATAGAAACGCAAGTGCATTCTGTTTCTGAAAAATAGAAATATGTTTTGGGACAGTGTGAAAACAATGGAATGAACATTAGGTTAGTTATTATTATGTATATGGCCTTTGAGAATAAACTTAAATTCAGAAAGAAATCTCTGATATTTCAGTGAAAAACATCATTTGCTTGCAAGCATCCTGCTTTGTAGTAATACACTCTGTCAGTCGGTTAAAAAATATGGATGAATGTAAATTTAAAGGGCTGTAGTACAAAGGATTGAGAGAATGGATATGTTCATCCATGAGGTATATGATGATGTAGCACTGACGTCAGATAGTCATGTGCTAGGCACTCTAGTCAGCAAGCAGGCAGCCCTGAGGAGAGATGTGCCTCCCCTGTAACCCACTATGTACACACTGTAAATAGTGTAAATAAGCTAGTTTTTAAGTAAATACCCTGATATGCCTACGGATCTTTCTTGTTAGAATCTAGGCTTAGTACATTCCACAACAACAGACGTTTTTGAAAAGGAGCACTCACAAAAGAAATTGGATAATGTTCACGATATTTGATGTGATAGATATTGCGGATCACAAAACATTATCTTGTTCTTTGTATATAATCTCTGGAATGTTTTCTTTCTACTATTTGTGGTACAAAATTGGTTGGTGAAATAAAGATTTATAGAGTGCCTTTCATGGCTCCAGGATGTTCCAAAATACTTCACCATCAATGAATTGTAGTCACTGTTATGCAGGCAAACACCACAGTAATTTTGCACTGAGCCAAGTCACAAACAGCAAATGAGATAATGGACTGGTAAATCTGTTTTGGTGGTGGCTGAGAGGTAAATGTTGTACAATACACCTGAAGAACTCCCATGCGCTCCTTTGAAAACGCAATGGGATTTTTATTACAAGCAGACAATGGCCTCCATTTAACATCCCATCTCAAAGATGCAGTATCTCCTCAGTGTTCCACTTATCAGTCATGATCATGTGCTCAAGGGGTGAAGTGAGGTTTGACATCATGGTCTTCTAACTTGGGAGGGGAGAGCGCTACTACTGCAATAAAACTGATGCCTAACGTGATTAGCCCAGTAATTTCCAGCACATAAAGAAGAGGCTTAAGGGCAGGTCTTCCTTCAAATAAAATAGTAAGATAGGAGCTTTTGTGAGTCAGGGGTTTGAGATTCAAAACTAGCTTCTCCAGATATAAAAAACTCATCCCTCTAGCAACCGCCTACCACCCACCCACCCCTCTGCCTCCCCTGGTCCCCTCCTCCCTCCACACTGCCATTCTTCTGACTCTGGCTTCTTCTGTTTCCTTTCCTCCCTTCACCAACACCAATGGACGTGCCTTCAAATTCCTAGGCCCTAGCTTCCAGAATTCCCTCCACCTCTTTCTACCCCTTTAGACCCTGTTCAAAATCCATCCCTTCAAACAAGCTTTTGGTCACCACTGTTAATATCTTCTGCTTTACATCAGCATTTTTTTTTTCCCAATATACTTCTGTGAAATATTCTTTTTACTTTAGAGGCCCTATGTAAATGGAAGGTGCCACAAAGCACCAGGGGGCTACAGTAGCTCAGCTTGTGGGCCATGAGTGAGGCGCCTCCACCATCCACAAGATGCACGGGAACACCGACTGCAAGTTCTCTTGCAAGCCACGCGCCATCCCGACTTGGAATCATATCGCCATTCCTTTGGTGTCGCTAGATCAAAATTCTGGAACTCCCTTTCTAACAGCACTCTGTATGTGCCTGCGCCAGATGGACTGCAGCGATTCAAGTAGGCTGCTCACCCCCACCTTCTCAAGGGCTATTAGGGAAGGGCAATAAATCCTGGCCTTGCTAGAGACACTCACATGCTATGAAAGAATAAAAAAAATTGAAGTCTTGGAATGTAACCCTCCATTCATCATAAAGTGGTGTACATAGTACATAACATTTATTGGCTAAGATGTATTATAATTGATAATCTAACTAAAACATTTTTCACAATACTCATTGGTGCATTCTGATTTTTTTTGCTGAAAATTAAACAGAGGATGTGATAAGTATCTCCACTATGAAGACAAGCAGATGAGGGAGTAATGATCAGCACTGTGAGTGAAGAGATCCATCATCTCTTTGCTGACTAGGACACATTCTATTTATAACACATGTTAAAATATATTTTTGGAAGTTTTTTTTTTGTTTTTATGACCCCACAAGCATGGTGATATGAAGAAATATTTCCACAGTCCTCAGACCACACATGTGGTTTTAAGTACCTTCCCCACCTTCCCAATTAGGTTTTATCATTTCAGCTCCACAAAAAGGAATCATGTTCGCCATCGTGCCCTTTAAAGTGCTAGAGGCTTTCTACTGAGATGCAGTAAGCTCAAAATGAAGCAAAATGTAAAATAAAGCAACTTATTGGGCCGAGTCTTTACTTAGATCAGCTGTGACTCACACTCTTCCACTATTTGCTGCCTGCATGTTTTCTTTTCGCAGAGAAAGAGAAATATTCACAGAGAGCGTCAATTTTATAAATCCATGACCTCAGTGACCCCATGTCAAAAAACCAAAACAAACATTGTCTACCTTGTTTCACATAACTAGTCACTAGGGCATGTTTCCCCCTCCCTCCTCCTCCCCCCTCATAGCTGCTCTATGCAGAGTCAAACAAATGCAAAAACAAAGCAACCAGCATTTTCTTTCAGTAATGTTTCCATTCACCTGCCCTGTTTCATTAAGCTGAAAATATGAGTTTGATCTGGGAATTTATTTAAATGTGTTTTGATGTGGATATTCCTAGTAAATGAATAAAGAATGTCTAACAAATGAGCATGTGTTTTTGAGGGAACTGACCCTAATCATATTGAAGTTATATATTAAAAGTGGGAAACTGTACTCATTCAGAGACTGCCAACTATTGGATTTGAAACTAACAGGGCGTAAACACCCCTGATTTAGGAAAGAGTTAAATGCATTATTGAACACTCCATTGAAGATAAATCATCCACAATAAAATACAACACTCAGAGAGACTGCCTATGGGACCAACCCCACAGATTGGGAGGGAGGCGAGGTCATTTTGCAAGGCCATATGCTTTGAATTAGATAATGGACTCCTGAGTGACCCAGAGGGTATGTCTCCTGGATTCACATTTTGCACTGTCACATTACACTTTCCTTCCCTCACAGCTCCAGAAAATAAAGTGCAACCATTTCACAAGCAAAAATACACACAGTTCAAATGATCGGTGAATGTACGGTAGGGTTTCTAGAAATTGCATTACTGGCACATTTTGGTAAAGCACATTATTTTTTTGAAAAAAAAGAAATTAAATGAATACAACAACAAAAACAAAGGGATGAGGAAAGGGTTAACTTGCTCGGGGGAGGGGGGGGGCTGCTGGTTAAACAATGTTGGCTTGTGGAGTGTGCTCAGCTGCCACATGAAAATGATGGTTTAGGCTGTTCTCCCATGTTAATGGCGCTATACAAATGCAAGTTCATTAGCAACAGCATTGTTGTTGTCGATGTCATTATTCTTAACATCTGTTAAGTAAAATATTTCCGAATTTCGCTACGAACCGAAGATACACAACCCAATTGTTTTAAAGAAGGAAACGAAAATGACGCCCGCATGGCACTTGCTGTACATCCTGGTCCAATGACACCTTTTGCTGATGCATTCTATCTTACCTCAGCTATTATAATGCACACATCGAGACAAACAGGACGTTGGGGAGCAATCGATGATCCCCTTTGGGATTCATCGAAAATCGCCAGTCAGACCAAATATTGACCATTGAGGTGTTGGCGAGCAATGAATGCCAACCAGAAACTATGAGATCACGTACTTTCATGGGAGAATTCAACATAAGCATGCAGCAGTAATTAGTTTCAGAAAAGAAAACAACTCCTTCTTCCAACAAAAAAAAAGCTCACTCCTCGTTACATCAAAGTCCTACCCTTACGCGTTGACCATATGGCCCGATTTTACTTTATCAGCGACACAACCTAACAGTAAATCTTCCCACCCCCCTACTTCACCATTTCTACACACAGTGGGGAAAGAATAGCTCCGGCCACTACATGTAGCGACACCATTAACGCATTCACCGTTAGTAACGGTGAGAAGAGGGTATAAGTATACATTTGGAGAGCATTTATGATTTCGCTCAAAATTCTTATTAACCCAGTTTCACACAATTCGTGGCAAAAGCAATAATTCTCTAGTGGTTTGTGGGGTTTATATTTGCCACACTTTGTAACAAAATCAGATATGCACATTGAAGGGAAAGGATATTTCAGACATGAGGGAAGAACTCGAAAGAAAGAATGTGCATCTATATAGCACCATTCACATCTGCGGGATGCCCCGAAATACTTCATTGCCAGTAAACAGCAATGCACTCGCTGCCATCTTGTAAGAAAACATAGCAACTGATTTGCACACAGCAAGTTTTTAAAACGACAAATAACAAGGGATGGTGTTTTAGATGGTGTTGGCTGGCACTTAAATGTGGTTCAGAACACCGAGAGAACTCTCTGATCTTTGAACAGTGCCACAGAGCCTTTCACGTCAAACTGATGGGACCTCAATTCATATCAGATCTAAAAAAGAACCTACAGACAGGATCAAGTTGATGAGTTTCCAGCTGTGGTGAGGGATTGCTGCTTTGCGATTTACACTACAGGCTTGGAATTGGAAAATATACCTTAAATAGTCCTGTGCAGTTTCAAAAAGAATAGAAAATCCTGTCGCAGTATGTGAAAAAAAGAGTTTAAGATGGTATATGGTCAGAAATTGCTGTCTTGCAAGCCAACTTTTCCAATATTGACATAAATGTCTCTGAATTACCGATGCCGTGTGAACAAAAGCTTACTGCTATTTTTCTTAACAGCATTATATAAGCCCTGTTTCAAAAGTAGTCCAAAATTATAATCTTCATATAAACTCTTTTCGCAGTAATGGAGGATTGCACTTAACCCAGGTTCCAAAGAAATTATTATTATAGTACAGCCTTCCTTCCCGAGATCTAACCAAATACTTAGATTGACATCACGCAGAGGCAGTTACTATGGCACATTTTCTAGTCATAGTCATTACATTCTATCTTTCAACACAAATGTTCCTGCCCTGCTCTTCTAGAAGGTATCAATGTCCATGCAAAGAGAAAATTAATAATCCGCGCATTAACGTTTTGTTTCAGCATCCTCTGATAATCCTCCAGCAGATGTGCAAACTAGGTAAACTCGCCAGTGAAAGAAGCTTAGCTGAGCGAGTTCCAAAAATCACAGGAGAAATGAGGAGTGAAAAAAGAAACAATTTATAATCGTGTAGCTGTAGCTAGAGAAAATATCCCCTCCCCTGAAATGGTGGAATCTTCAAATAAACCCAAAACATTTTCTCTGGCATCAGGCGCAGGACCAAAAGAATGATGTCTGATGTGCTTTTTTTTTTACATTTCTGTCTCCTAAAGATGTTGGGGGACTTGCATGAAGTGCACTATGGACATCTTTATGTGAATAGCTATTTTTTTTTTTTAAAAACTATTTTTAAAACAGTGTTCACTGTGCAATTAATCGACAGAAACCAAACACAATTCAGAATGGATATGTAGCCCATGTGAACGCTCTTCGTAAAGTTTAACCACCTGAATCCCTCGATCGTCCCGTTTGTTGCTGCTTCATGTAAGGCGGTTGGGAACTTTCTGACAGACTAAGAGCCCCCAAACACAAGTCAAGGATATTTATGTCAGTTTTGATTTTCGTCTGAGCTTCAGCGACCCGCTCCACTGCCCCTCAGCCCGCGCATCCTTCACTGTTTCCTGAAAAACATTCAATGTGGCATTTGGCTGCTGTGAAGTTATCTTTGAAATTGTCATTCACTTACTGTACAGATTGAATATTTCAAATAATTTGAGCCAAAATATTTTTGAACGGGAATGGTGTATACTTGTTCTTCTGTCCCAAAATGCTGAGCAGCTGGTTTGTTTTCTCCCTCCCTCTCTCTCTCTCTGTTAGGGCTTCAAGTGCACCAGCTCAAACTCATGAGCCGATTTATCAAAAATGAGATTCGATGTGCATTGTGAAAGCGCCTAAGGTGCATTGCTCGGAATGATGTGAAAGTGATGCTGAAAATTCATCGAGGTTTACTAGGTAGGATTTATTTTGCATCATTAAACATATTTTTTTTCAGCCATGGGGGTAAGTTGTCAGCTTTCAATATTCCCTGTCATGTCAACTACTCCTTTGCTGATATTGGTTCATAATTATATTTAGCGTGAACCTATTAGGAAAGTGCCTCTAGTTTGGAATAATGATTGGGATCACAGAGCCAAATGTCCTGACAAGTGATAGGAGACAATGGCCAAAAGAAATTCTAATATAGGAATTCTTCATTGGGTTACCTAAGATTGTGGTTAAATGTTTTCTGTGTAAACATAATAAGTATTTTTTTACTTATACCGCACAATACATTTTTGAGACTTTAAATAGGTCACACGGATGACGGAAATCCCTGTGTTTGCCATTGCTGTCATTCATATACATACATACTGAGAATGTCATACCAGTTAGCCAACTCTCCCCACTGTTAAGTGGGTTGATTGTTTGAGAAATGGTTTGCTGCCATTCTTGATCATTTTTGGGGAAACGTTTTTTTTAAAATGTGGTTTAGTAATTACAGTAATCCAAAAAAGTTGCACCTATAGTCTGAGTCATTTTGTAACTAAACCTGACCAGTCGCTCATTAGAATTCACTTCAGCATATATAAAAGGCAGTGTGTAGAAATCAAGGTGATGAAATTTGTTTTTACAAATTCTGTATTCCGTTTCAATATCATCAGCTATTTTAAACCACCTCTCCCATTGCTTTAAGTTGGAGAATAGTTGGCAGAAAAACACTGCAAAAGATTATCTTGTAATTTTAATAAATCTGTTTCTCTGTTCTTCAAGGCATACGCTTATGTGAAGCAGTGGAGTTTTGTTTAGGGTTTGTGTCCATACATTACAAACCTAGAATGAATGTAGTGGATGTGACAAAAATAAATTGATAAAATGAACGTGAAATTCATTTTATAAGTGTAATTATAGTTGTAGTTTTCCTGGATCTTTGTGCCCATATAAAACGCACTGGTTGTAAATATTTTGTTACAGTTTGATAGTCTGTCTGCATATCCTTTAATTTAGGTTTGTTTCTGATCTTAAAATTTCAGGAAAGGATCACCAAACTTTTATTAGAAAAAGTACTTAGTAAAGAAATATATGCCAATTGGAAAATTGACCATATTATTTTTCTTACTTGTGATAATTGGTATAATTCAAGCTTCATTTCAGAACCTTAACACACAATCTCGGTTGACATTTCAGTGCAATACTAAGCATTATTGGAATTGTCTGAATTCAAATGAAATATTGGGATGATTTTATGCAGCCCATCAAAATGGGAAACATGGCAGCCGGGTCCACTCAATCGTGGGAAAAGCCCCGCATCATTCTCTGGTGGTGGCAAAACCTCCAGATTAAGTTGGAGGGCGGAAGGGACTGACCCAGGATTCTCAGCTGCAGGATGTCAATTAGGCTCATTAGTGAGTCAATTGACACTCATTATCCCGAGCCTTTCACAATTTAGTGCTGACTCAGGGATTAAATGGAGGCCACATGTTTCCCACACCCATGGAAGACCGGCAGCAAACCCCTTCAGGTTTGCTAGTGGCCTCCCAAGGGGTTGGGGGGTGGGGGGTGTGAGGGGGATGATCCCTTACTATCAGGCAAATTCTATGCCCAATTAAAGAACCTGTCATCAGGCAGGGAGATGGCCACTGAAAACTACTGCACTGCCCTTGCCTCCGATCCTCCTCCCCTCCCACTCCCACAATCCTCAAACCCACGACCCCATCCCACCTTCACTTACCTGTGGCCTGCAATCCCTCCATGAGCCTGGGCCTTAGGTGGGTGCAATTCTGCCAGCAGCCACTGGTAGCAATGACGGGCTGCAGCCTCTGATTGGCCAACAGTTGGGTCTTGTGTCACTGGAGTCCTCAGCTTTGGAGTAGGCCCGACAGCAGCCAAAGACATTAGATTCGTACAGGCCTCCCCCACAGAAGTACAGGGGCAAGATCCCCCATTCCTTGATAAAATCGCGGCCATTAAGTATCTGTCATTTATGATTTAAGGGAGCATTGAAAGATCAAAAAAGGGAAATTTTACAGAACCTTGGCCATCATTCTTCCCTCTTCTAACACCACCAAAGAATAGATTAACAAGTCACTGAGCTCATTGCTCTTTGTCCATTCATTTCAATGTCCAAAATGACTGCCACATTTGTCCTCATAACAAGTCATTGAATTTCAAAGTAATTAGTTGCCTATGAATTAGATATGTGCAGTCCATGTTCTAAAAGAAATAGATTTTATTTGGCTATTGAGGCAGAGAATACAACATAATTCAAGGGACACTGAGATAAAAGCAAAACACTGTGGATGCTGGAAATCTGAAACAAAAACAAAAATTGCTGGAAAAACTCAGCAATTCTAACAGCATCTGTGGAGACTCTGTCTTTCTCTTCACAGATGCTGTCAGACCTGCTGAGTTTTTCCAGCAATTTTTGTTTTTGTTTCGTAATTCACAGGACAATTACTTAAATATTTGAAAAAAGGTTAATATAAACTTATATTGGAAAAGGGTTGAGAAACAGGTAGGGGAGACAGCTTCAGCTGAAGAACTAGGACTAACACAGGGAAGTAAATCACCACGTTTTGTACTGTGACTTTTTAAGCACATTTCTGGAGGGACATGATAAGGCAACACATAAATGTAAGAGTTTGGGGATCATTTGTACTTTGGCCAAAGGTGTAAAATGAGTATATCAAACCAGCTGTCTGCTACACATCTCTCCCAATTTTCAGCTGGCTGTTCCAAATCCATCTTTTTAATAAAGCCAGTGATTAATGCTTATTATATATATTACCATTTCCTAACTTATGTTAACTGGACATAGTAAAATTAAATTGAATCACAAAAACACATACAAGTTATGAGCCCAGTTTTAGCTCTTGTGCAAGCGGATGAGTTTTGAGTGAATTAAAATCTTGCCCATTACCAAAAGCAATAGGTACCAGATATTATGTGAATAATGTAAAACATGTTTTAATCAGTTCGGACTAATTGCCGGAATAGGGACTTCAATTTTCAGACACATTATAATTCCATTTCACACTAAAGCCATCTCCCTTACATTGGCAGCTATTTAATTTTTTTTTCAAATCATTCTTTAATTCCAGGTTTGTACTCCCTTTGAAAATGTTTTACACTATTTATTGTAGAGCTGCAGTTCATTAACAGGGGATCCTGCTTTCAAATTTAGCCAAGTATACAGAAATCACAGATAGTTAAACTTGAAAAATCTGACATTGACCTGCAAAAGAAAAATATACTGCAGCTTAAAGACGCAGTTGTTTGAACTAATGAGAAGCGATTATATTTTATTATTTTTTAACATTCCAAAAATAAGCGAATTTACTTCAACCAATTAATCCAATCAGCCAAATAAAACAAGATGTTGATGCAAAGTGAATTTAGGTTGAAATAATACTTTGAATAACAAAGTCACCTCGACTTTCTGTACACAAAGTGCTCACAGAACAAGGGCATCCAAAAATTGTGTGACTGTGGCTAAACATCAATCTATTTGTTTCCTCTTGCTAATGTACTGAAATCATTTTTTCAAAAGATAAAGGGGAAACTGATGGTAATCCTTTACAAAAATATTCTTTTCACATCGTTTTTTTTTGTGATCTCATCATACTGCTGATGAATCATTTCCTTCAGACTGAAATCCATCAGGGATTCTGACAGGGATGAAAGACAGACATCTAGTCAACAGTCAACAGCCTCATCACATGTTGCCTCAAACACTCTGGAGCCACCACATCATTTTCTTCAAACCCCAACAACAACACTGATTGCCATGCAACCTTTTCAGCGTGTTTGTGATCTGTGTGCACTGAACAATGAGGGGAAAGGTCCTGATTATGCCTCAGAAGCAGTTCATTGACATGCACTGGTGTGTGCTAAGAAAGAAAGATGCAGCCATCAGTTTAACAGGAACAGTTTTACTTCACCTACCATGGAAAGAATGCTCAGGAAATGCCAAGGAATCTGAAGGGGAAAAAAATGTGTCTGGCCAAAGAAAGAGCTGCTACAATGGACTTGACAGCCACCTGTGAGGGACAGTGTCAGCTTGCCATAGTTTGCAGTCAATTCCTGGATTCAACACATGTAGCAACAGACATATGTACTTCAAAAAAATAGATTAATTTGAACCCATTTAGCAAAAGCCCATTTAAACAGACATTTATATGGCGATTATGGGCTAATGTGACTATGTACAAGGGCACCACCTAGTGTCAAAGCTAAATGGAACAGTTCATTGATTATAATCATTTAGTTCTTTACAGAACACGAGCACATTTAAAATTTATTGGGCACTCCAGTTAAAAATAGAAAATCATATATTTAATCAGGAATGCTCATCCCAATAGCTGGTAATGGACACATCATTCAAGTACATTAGGTTTAGTTTGAAGTAATGTATGTTAAGTTGGGTTGCCCAGTGATGGAGATAGATATTTTAAAGCACAAATTCTGAACCTGTGCAGAAGTTGAATGACTCTAATACCATCTGAATTTCTCTCATTCAAGGTTTTGATTGTCTGAAAAGACAGTATTAGCTTTTGTTGCCTTTGCTGTATATTCCCATGAAGGAAAAAAAAATCTACACAGCTTCACGTGGCCTGGCAATGATTACGTTAAATAGGAATTAAAATTTCAAAGGCAATTTTAACTTGATTTGCTGGGTGAGAAACGCATAGGATGTTGATTTTACAGCCACTCAATAGTACTCTTCACTAGAGATAAAATCATTTGGAGGGAGCAACCTGTGTTGCACCTGATCTCATCTGTTTGACGTGAGGGCAAAATTGCTGCCTAAATTTCAGTTGTCTCAATCACATGGTGTGTACCTTTATCAAAAAAGAGAGAATTCTGTGAATTTGCAGGAATATTTTCCATACATTTTTCCGTTATTGCCCTGTGCTGTGGCAGCAGCAAATCCAGACATGAACTCTAACCTCAAAGCAGCAAATGGCGTCAGGATCCTCAAATAGCAAATCAATAGTCCTGGTGAGTTCCCTTGGTGGGATGCAGTACTGAATGGAAAAGGGAAGAGAGACGGGGAGAGGAAAATCATCATTAGTTGCAATGTGTGGTGCACTCAGTACTCTGCTCCCTACTGGCTGACCATGCAGGAAGATTAGTTCCAGTGCCTTAATACCTCAAATTTGAAGTTAGCTTTCTTGTGTTTAGATCTCCCCATAGCCTTGTCACACACTAATTTTGTAACATCCCCAGCTTTAAATGCAGCCCAAGAATCTTCATTCCTTTTGTGCATCTCTCCTTCCCTTTGCCCCATCATTAGTGGCCATGGTTGGGTTCCATTTTCTGGAATTGCCACCCCTCTACTTCTATCTCCTGTTTTAAGAACCTCTTTTAAACCAGCTCTTTAACTAAATAGGTGATCATTCCTCCTAAACTCAGCTTCTTTGACCTGAAATCAATTTTTTCCCATTGCTCTATGAAATGCCTTCATATGTTTTTTCACATTAAAGATGCTATATGAATGCATTTTTTTGCTGTGGTAGAGACCATGTGGTTCACTGCTTATCCCCATATTTGTAGAGTGGAGGATGCATTGCCCAAGACTGAGAAGGTCTAAGGAAAGTATCTTGAAGATATTGAACTACACTAAGGTAGAGTTCCACAGGCACTGGGCAGCCTTCATGGTCTACCCAAATTACTATTCTGCACATGTGAGATGACAGTGTGAGAGAAAACAGGCTATTAGACCAAGTGATCACGGCTAAATCAATTCTTTTTCTCACATATTAAAGCTATCAGGAAAGATTAAACGGGCTGGTGCTCTTTCCTTAGAAAAGAGAAGATGAGGGGTGACCTGATTCATTTTCCTTTTATTCTTTCACTGGACACGGGCAGGACTGGCTGGGCCAGCATTTATTGCCCATCTCTAATTGCCCTTGAGAAGGTGGTGGTGAGCTGTCTTCTTGAACCGCTGCAGTCCATATTGGTGTAGGTACACCCGCAGTGCTGTTAGGAAGGGAGTTCCAGAATTTTGACCCAGCATTGAAGGGACGGCGATATATTCCCAAGTCAGGACGGTGATTTACTTGGAGGGGAACCTCCAGGTAGTGGTGTTCCCATGCATCCGTTGCCCTTGTCCTTCAAGGTGGTAGACATCGGGGGCTTGGGAGTTGCTGTCGAAGGAGCCTTGGTGATTATGAGGTAGATAGAGATCTTCAAGATTATGAAAGGGTTTGACAGGAATGACATAGAGAATTTGTTTCCACTTGTAGGTGGGACCAGAACTGGGAGGTATAACTATAAGATAAATAATAACTAATAAATCTAATAGGGAGTTCAGGAGAAACTCTTTTACTCTAATCCTTTGATATCTTTAGACTTGACTATGTCAATGCATTCCAAGCCAGCCTTCCAAGTTCTGCTTTCCGCAAATTTGAAGTCATCCAAATCACTGTTGTCCATACCTTAACTTGCTACAAGTCCCATTCAATTACCCTCTCTCTGCTTGCTGGCCTATGTATATTCCCGGTTAAAATTCTCATCCTCATTTTCAAATCCTTCTATGGTCTCCCCTGATCCCTGGCTGGGATTTTCTGGTCCAGCCCACAGCTGGACATGCCACGGATGGGACTGAAAATTTGGCAAACCAGCAAAAGGTCTGTTCACTTTCTGTGGGCAGTGGGACCTTATCTCTGTAATCTCTTCCAACCCTACAAACCTGCCAGATATTTCCGCTCCTCCAATTCTGGCTTCTCGAGCAGCTCCACTCTAAATTGTTCTTGGTAGTTGTGCCATCAGCTGCCAAGAGCCTAAGCTCTGGCATTTCCTCCCTAATCACCACTCATATTTTTCCTCTCTTTCCTCCTTTAAGATGCTCCTTTTGGACCAAGCTTTTGGTCATCCACCCTTTTGTCTCCTTACATGGCTCACATGCCAAATTTTGTGTAATGCATTCCTGAGCAGTGCCTTTACTACTTTAAAGGCACTATTTAAATACCAGTTGTTAAGAATGTGGAACTCGCTACCACTGGCAATAGTTGAGATGAATGGCATAAATGCAAAGCAAAGCTAAATAAGCACATGAAGGAGAGCGGAATAGAAGGTTAGATTGATGGGGTTAAATGAAGGGTAGGAGGAGGTCTGAATGAAACATAAACACTGGCGTGGGCTTGTTGGGCCAAATGGCCTGTTTCTATACTAAAATATTTTGTAACTTTGTAACTCACACGGAGGCCACACACAGGCTGTTTCCAGCACAGGCATTCTAGCTTTTAAAATGGGGATCAAGGCAAATGTTTTCCACTCACTATCCTGAATGTGCTAGGCCAAATGCAACACCTCCACTGCTACCTTGGCTGAGATCAGCTGGTTTAGCAAGTCATTGTGTCAAAGGATTAAACCTGGAGCCTTCTGCATGACTCAATCCCACTTTAAGTGGGACATTTAGCAACGGAGTTGATGAGGAAGGAGTATTCACTTATAAGCCTGCTTCCTGTCTACTGGACAGAACCAGACAGCTGAGTAATAATGAAGGTGTGGTTTAAGAATACAAGAGTATAACATAAAAAAGCATTGAATTAGCAAAGCTAGTTGAACACATCCTGCTTATTCCTTGAAAAGGCCATGCATAATCTCTTCTGTTAATAAATTGTGCCCGATCTCTTTAATTTCCTGAAGAATGGGGCACAATGGGTTAAATTTTCACCTTGCTGTCCTAGTGTAAACTAGCATTGTGGATTGACTGTCCATTAGAGTAACCATTTGACACTCACTTGAATTGATTTCATCGCAACTGAAAATCAGGTGCTTGCCCTGATGGGTGGTTTGCCTTTAAAGCCAGTTTTACGTTCGGGCAGCAAGTTCAAAATCTACCTCTAATAGTTCTTGAGCCATTGGGACCATGTTGTGAATGCTATGGACAGTAACCGGTTAAGAAGGAAGACAGGTAAATCTTCACCCTAAGTTCTCCTAGCTTCATAACGAAGAATGCATTTCAACGAACCTAATTCATACATCCACAAATTCTCCACCCAGAATGGAAAAACAGTAAAAGCTGGGAAATAAGAATACTGGTCTGAACTGGTCTTGTATACCTTGAAATGGAATACCAGTAAAAACTGGGAAATAAGAATACTGGTTGTAACTGTTTTTTTCCCTTTTGGGTTAATAAAAATAAGGAACTTGCATTTATGTAGCACATTCTCACAGTTCGAAGACATCCCAGGACACTTCACATACAACAAGCCTCTTTGAAATACGGCCTCTGTTATATAGGTAAACATGGCAGCCATTTTGAACACAACCATAAGGGAATGAGATGAATGGACAATTAATCTATTTTTGGTGAAGGGTGAGGAAAGAATGCTGACTATAACAATAGAAAAACTCCCTGTTCTTCTTTCAATTATACAATGGGAACTTGAAGATACATCTAAACCATCAAATGTTATTTCCTTTGGTAGCCTTCCATCTTGTGAGATGATGGTTTGTGTCTTTGTGGTCTACTCTGTGTTAAACATGGCCTGGTGTGGCTCAGGAGCACCTATGTGGCAGTTGCTGCTGCATTTGCTGCAGAATGAAGGCAGTGGGCTGAGAAGTTGCAATACTCGCAAGCTTGTTTTCTCTGGGCCCTCATATCAGCAGCTGAGCTTTTCATTTCTCCTTGCCTCTTCTAATGCCCCTTTAAACAGCCAGTCTCTAGAGATCATGGCTGTCAGTGACATTATCTCCCCGTTGTCTGTGTCAATGTCCACCATCTTCATGTCTTTGTTGTGCAGATATGAACATCCAGCAGGTGATGACCAAATGGCTAGTTCATCATACAAAAGGTCTTTGGGTATATGTCCATCATCCATCCAATGGATGTGGTCAAGTCAGCGCAGACATCATTGACTTACTAATGAGTGTACACCGATGGAATCAATATGTTCCATGAGTTGGTGCCTTGTCCTGAGATACCATGGATATGTCTGAGAGAGTGAAGGTGGAAACTGTTCTGCAGACTTGGTAGACTCGCAGTTTGGCTTTCGTGGTCAGGCTGTTTTTCTACATACTCTTACTCAGCTTGGACGTAACAGCTGCAGCTTTTGCATTGCGCATGTTGATTTCAGCATTAAGTGACAGATTGCTGGTGATTGCGGAGTCTAGATATGTGAAGCTATCAACAACCACCAGCGCTACATTTTAATGCTGTTTGATGGCAATATGACAACATCCTGGGCCATGACCTTTGTCTTCCTGATGCTGATGGTCAAACCAAGCCCTTTACAGGTGTGAGCGAGTCTGTCCATTTGTTGCTGAAGGTGTTCCTCATTATAGAATGCTGATGCGGCATCATCAGTGTAGAGAAACTCTCTGATGAGGACTTGGCACATTTTTGTCTTGGATCTCAGGCGAACAAGGTTGAATAGCTTTCCATCAGTTCTGGTATGGAAGTAGACACACAATGTAGATGAACTGAAGGCATATGACAGCAGCAAAGAGAAGAATAGGTCAAAGAATGTTGGTGCCGAGGCACGATCCTTTTTGAGCCCACTGCAGATCTCGAAAGATTCCAATGTTGCCCCACTTTAGCTGACCTTACCCAACACGTTGTCATGGAAACAGGAGATCTCACTGAGCAACTTTGCCTCTTTTCTTCAGTAACCCATTTTCTCCAGCAGCTTAAATAGACCGCCTCTGCTCACATGGTCAAATTCCTTGGTGAGTGAGATCAATAATCACAATATATGTTGGTCTCCTTTGTTCACAATATTTCTCTTGCAGCTACCAGACTGAAAAGATCATGTTGATGGTGGATCGTCCAATTCTGAGACCACACTGGGATTCGAGATAGATGCGTTCAGCCAAGGTCTGCAGTTTGACAAGGACAATATGGGCAAATACATTTCCGCAATGTTCAGCAAGGATATGATTTGATATTTGTTGCAATCACTGCTGTCACCCTCGTTCTTGTACAGGGTCACAATCTTTGCAGCACATATATGCTGAGGTACTTCCTCCAGCAGTGACACAAAAGTTCATGCAGATGCTGCAGGAGTGCTGGCTTCCCATGCTTGATAAATTCAGGCAATAGAACATCATTACCTGGAACTTTGCCTGTTGCAAGTGAGTCAATTGCTTTGATAAACCCCTCCACTGTGAGTTCAATTTCCAGCTCTTCCATAACAGGCAGTCTTTTCAAGGCATCCCGAGCTTCTTCTTCCTAAAGTACAACTCAAGGGCGCATTTCCACCCATCTCTCCAACTGTTTATTGCAGTCGATGGTGAATCCTCAGTCTTTATTCTCAATTGTAAAGAATCAATATATCATAACTCTATAAAATCCTAAGAAATGTATTGACTATTATAGGAATAGATTTCTCCTTTATAAAGAAAGCTCCAATAGCAGCTTCCTGGGCTGACAACCACAAAACAATGGAGATTGTTGTCTTGGCCAAGGACATGTCTCTAGCACAAGCACTGAAACAAAACAATGCTAATCTTGACAAGGGGATGGGAGGTGACCACATGGCCCATATGTAAACCAACTGCCTGAAGGTTAAACAAGATGCCCTAGCAAGTGATGAGCCACGAGATGACCATGGGCTTCTGACAGAAATAGGAGGGATTACCTTGAATATCTATCCCTTGCCAATGGACAATGGAATAAATGATTGGCAGAAGCCTCCCAGAATTAAGGTATATAAACAGATTCTCGAGAGAAAAAAATCACTTTTGGATGGAAGACAGCTTCTCGAGGTAGATCAATGCTGGCTCCAGCCTTGCTTAGCTCAAGAAGACTTTGGACAGAGGAAAGTCTTTCAAAGTGATCGATGCTGGCTTTGGCCTAACACTTTGGCGAGCTTGAAGACTGAAGAAAACAGAAGAAACTGAAACTTCCAGCTATGGAGATCAGCTTCATCTGTCTGTTTGTCTAACTGGGAACTAGTTAACCATTCTGAGGAGACTGTC
The DNA here is from genome assembly GCF_964194155.1 of Cetorhinus maximus. Lineage (NCBI taxonomy): Eukaryota > Metazoa > Chordata > Chondrichthyes > Lamniformes > Cetorhinidae > Cetorhinus > Cetorhinus maximus. Next base: position 139,427,309 of record NC_135884.1, on the reverse strand, counting down.
ACTGTCAGCCATGGAGGTCAACAGCCCCCTGCTTCCCCCATCCATTTGTCCCATCTGGGACCAGTAAACTGTTCTCACCTGTTACTGGCCATATGTCTTTACTGCCTATTTAGATTATGTAGCATATCTAAACTGTTGCTCCTCAAGAAACTTAATAAGCTACCTTAAAATCACCTATGAATTCCCAACTGCCCATTTTGGGTCAATCTGTGACTCCTGAACACTAAAACTTACAAAATTGAGCTGTTTCCAATGCTGATGGACATGTTGCCTTTTTGATCCCAACATACGTGCCTCTAGCTTTCCCTGTGTGGAAAGGTATCTGGATATTCTGGCAAAGTTCTGGCAGGAACTTGACTTGGCTGCGCCATGCAGTCTGCTGGACTTTGAGTAGTTCTTAGTGCATTCAGAATCTGGTCACACAGATCCCACGTGTAATTAATGACAGCAAATCACTTGGTTTCAATGACAGGTTCCATTACAGTGACATCGTGTTTTATATTTTATTCTACTGAATGGTGCTGTTCTTGTAAATCTCTTTTTTTTGCTATTGCTTTCATTCTTGTGAATGGCAGCTCCAATATATATACAGCATGTGTCAGAAACAGGGCAGTTTTCTAAATTGGTCAATATATGTCTTGTTCATTAGAAAATTAACCCCACAAAGCAGATCACAATTCATGTATTTAGTACTTTTCCTGATAATATACTGTTTAACCGCTACTGTTGTATACACTACTTGCTGTGCGTGTTGGTTGTAGAATTGGTTGTGGAAAGACCGGCTCGCCAGTCTCGAACAACCCCCAGCGATGGATATTCTACCGGATGAAAGCCTTCCCCCAGGAGCTAATTGCAACTGGGCAATCTGGAAGTGCCTTAACAGACTTAGGGCCGGTGTAGGTCATTCAAAGGTGTCACTAAGCAAATGGGGATATACAACCAGCCCGACAACTTGTGAATGTGGAACTGAGCCACAGACTATGCAACATCTCCTGCAATGCCTATCGCTAGAGGAACCCTGCACTGTTGCAGATCTTGCTGAATTCAACAACAAGGCGCAAAAATGTGTCCAGTTCTGGCTGGGCCATGTATAGACTGTCCATGGACACGATAAGAAGACCACTACTGTTAATTTATCATTCTAATTGCACATACATCCCACCAGCTGCAGTGCTGCAATGTTGGCTAAACGCAAGTTAATGTTCCAAACAAGCGATCCATAACAAATAATGATTAGGGTATGATATTGTGACTAAAAAAATTGTTTTATGGACGTATTTTTAAAAAATGCATGCCAATGATTGAATAGTAGAGGCTAGTTCTACGAATTAGAAATACCATTAAATGGTTTCCAAACCTCCGTAGAACACTAAAATCTAACTGGAAGAATGATGGGGCATACATTCAACTTCTGCCCCAACATTGCAGATCAGCCACCCTTCATATAAACTACCTGATTTTCCATTTTGTTGCCTTCATTGGACAGTTATAAAAGGCAGCTGATTACGATGTCAGTTTTATACCCAGGAGGCTGGATCTACTCAATGGTCACCTCCAATACCACTGGTTTATCCTGATAGTGAACAATCCCATTACTCACTATATTTAAATAGCTCTTTTAAAAGTTTTAAATGATACAACATAAGGGAGAGGAGAAATTTGTCTTGCTTCCTATTCCTTAAAATTATTGTGTGCTGGAAAATGCAAATGGCCAAGTGTCTGTGCATGTGTGTGTATCCATTTTGTGTGTGTGTGTGTGTGTGTGTGTATGTGTGTTGTGTGTGTGTGACCTTTTGATGGTGAGAGGATTATGCTCAACTGCTTTACTAAGCCATATAATGGTGTTCAATCAAATGGCAGTTTAATTGATGTCTGATAATTAAATCAATTAAGTTGAAAAGCAGGAATTTTCAAAACCATAATCTGAACTATTTTCTAAGGTATTGCTGAAAAAAGTGACGTGTCTAAGCTTTTCATCTTGCACCCATCAGCATTTGCAAGAATACCAATATGAGGGGAAAACAATAATTTATACTGTATGTGAAGAGAGTGCTGATTGGCTGGTAAGTAGCATTGCCATGGAGAATGCACCACTGATGATGACTGACAATTAACTGCCAAGCATTGTTTGAAATTTAAACCAGACAGCTTGACCTGATTGGTCAAGGCATTGCCCAGAGGAATGAGTCAGCAAATGACTATCACTTTATTTTGTTTAGCTGAAATATGGGCAATGTATGTACATGTTCTTTCTGCCTTTGAGGAACAGGGCCCTGTGTATTAATATATGTAGCTTCCAGTACACACAAATGTGCCACACTGTGACCCCAACTGACAATCTTAAATTGGCTGTCAGCGTAATTCTTAGTGCATTGAGGATTATTTAGCAAATATTGTCCAATTGCGGAATCACATCTAATGTTGGACACTGTGTTTTGAGTTCTGCAAGCACAGGCTGGTTGGGTATGGTCTGTACTCTGCCCGTTGTGAACAGTAGCTGGGACATGCTGTTTGATATGATCCACCAGTCTTTGGGACATACGGCCTACATACCCAGCATCACACTGGCACTGAAATTCATATACCACATTTCTCATTTGCGTGATAGGCAGAACATATTTTTGTCTTGACGGCAGCATCCTGTTAGTGGCGAATACCACTCGTGTTGCTATTGCATAGTAGCAGCGTGAAACAGCTAGCTTCACCTGTTGCTCAAATTTTTGAGCAACCTTGCCTATGGTAATCTGAGGTAGACTGGGCACTTTTCAGGGCCAAAAGTGACGGTCTTAGGCCCGTTCATGAGTTTGCGTGATACACAGCACAAGATGATCTGTTCAGGGTAGCCATTATCCTGCAGGATGCCTTTGATGTGCCTTATTTCAGCATCAAGCTTGCATGGTGAGCAAATGGCTCGGGTTCTATTTACAAGGTTGCCGATAAGACCAATCTTATTGCGTGTGGAGCTGTAAGAATCGCAACGGATATATTGAAAAGTGAAGGTAGACTTGCAGTAGATCATGGTAGAGAATCCCTGGCAGGTTTCTCAACTGGCAGGGCTTCTCTACCATGGTCTACTGCAAGCCACTTGCCAACCAATCACTGTTCACAAGAAATATAAATTATTGTTCTCCCCTTATGTTGGTATTTTTGCAAGAGTCCTGATGAGTGCAAGATGAAAAGCTTTGACTTGCATCTCTTTTCAGCAAACTCAAGTTCTGTACTGCCAAATGATTATTTTCTAAGGGCTGATCTGCCTGTACGGGGAAGAGTTTCACCAGATTGTTTCTGGAAGAGCTTGTCCTGATTTTTTTTTTAAACAGTTCAGTCCAGCTGATTGTGCTGACAGACATAATAGCAGGCATGATTGCTGTTTCTGGGAGCTTGCTGTGCATTAATAAAGTAATTATACTTCAAAAGTACTAAACATCAGTCATTGTACAATTTTTAACGTGGTTTTCACACTTCGAACTACAGCTAATAAATGCAGTCCATGTCCAAACGCAGCAAGACCTGGACAATATCCAAGCTTGGGCTGACAAGTGGCAAGTAACATTCGTGTCACACAAATGCCAGGCAATGACCATCTCCTACAAGAGAGGGAGAATCTAACCATCACCCCTTGACATTCAATGGCATTACCATTGCTGAATCCTCCACTATCAACATCCTTGGGATTACCATTAACCAGAAACTGAACTGGACTAGACACATAAATACTGTGGCTACAAGAGCAGGTCAGACGCCAGGAATCCTGTGGCAAGTAACTCCGCAAAGCCCGTCCACCATCTACAAGGCAAAAGTCAGGAATGTGATGGAATACTCTCCACTTGCCTGGATGAGTGCAGCCCCAACAACACTGAAGAAGCTGGACACAATCCAAGGCAAAGCAGCCCACTTGATTGGCACCCCATTCACGTACATTCACTCCCTCCACCACAACGCACAGTAGCAACAGTGTGTATCATCTACAAGGTGCACTGCAGGAACTCACCAAGGCTCCTTAGAAAGCATCTTCCAAACCCATGACTGCTACCATCTAGTAGGACAAGGGCAGCAGACATATTTGGGAACACCACCACTTGGAAGTTCCCTTCCAAGCCACTTACCATCCTGACTTGGAAATATATCGCCGTTCCTTCATAGTCACTGGGTCAAAATCCTGGAACTCCCTCCCTAACAGCCCTGTGGGTGTATCTACGCCACAGGGACTGCAGTGGTTCAAAAAGGCAACTCACCACCACCTTCTCAAGGGCAATTAGGGATGGGCAATAAATGCTGGCCCAGGCAGTGATGCCCACATCCCGTGAATGAATAAAAAAAAGTTTGCCATTTGTCTCAAGAGCTGTTTTGATTTGGTCAGCTCCATTTAACCATTGCAACATTATCCTTTTAAATATCATGGTCAGTGGTAGTACTCTTACCTCTGAGACAAAATATCATGGGTCCAAGTGCCAGCCCAGAGATTTGACACGCAATGTAGACTGGCCTTTTATTGCAATACAGGGGGATGCAGCACTGTCACAGATGCCATCTTTCAAATCAGATGTGAAACCGAGGCCCCATAAACTGTCTTATGAAGGCGTAAAAGATCTTGTGACACTTCTCAAAGAAAAGCAAGGAAGTTTTCCCTGGTGTCCTGGCCAGAATTTCTCCATCTACTGACATCATTAAAAACAGATTATCTGGTCATTATCACATTGCTGCCTGTGGGAGTTGCCCTACCCAGCCTGGCTGCTGCAGCTCCCACATTACAACAATGACAGATTTTAAAAGTATTTAATTAGCTGTAAAGCACATTGAGATTTTCTGAGGTCATGAAAGGTGCCAGATAAATGCTAGCCTTCCTTTTGTGAAAATCATGAAGAAACAAAATCGTACATTGCAGTGGCAATATGCCAAACATGTAGTACTAAATGAGGAGTTAAACTCTGGATGTTAGCATCTTGGAGAGCTAAACCCAGAGGAATACGGAGACAGTGAGGAAAGTGTTTTGTAATAAACGTGTTGAGCCTCTCAATGTTATGAAGAAAGATATTCTGGGTGTACCTGTTGCTTATGATATTAGTGCTGGTGAGATTCTGTTTGATGTCCAAAAATTGCACCAAAGATTGACCTGGCATTATACGACCTTGTTCATCTTCAAGGTCTTTTTCATTCTTTAACAGAACGCGGGTGTCGCTGGGTAGACCAGCATTTTTAATGTCCATCCTTAACTGCCCTTGAAAAGGTGGTGGTGAGCCGCCTTCTTGAACCGCTGCAGTCTGTGTGGTGTAGGTACACCCACAGTGCTGTTAGGGTGGCAGTTCCAGGATTTAAACCCAGCAACAGTGCAGGAATGGCGATATGGTTCCAAGTCAGTATGGTGTGTGGAGATCACGGGTTTGGAAGGTGCTGTTGAAGGAACCTTGGTAAGTTACTGCAGTGCACCTTGTAGATGCTACACACTGCTGCCACTGTGTGTCAATGGTGAATGGAGTGGATATTGAAGGAGGTAGATGGGGTGCCAGTCAAGCGGGCTGCTTTGTCCTGGATGGTGTTGAGCTTTTTGAGTGTTGGAGTTGCACTCATCCAGGCAAGTGGATAGTATTCCATCACAGTCCTGACTTGTGCCTTGTAAATGACCGACAGGCTTTGGGGAGTCAGGAGTGAGTTATTTTCCACAGGATTCACAGTCTTTGACTTGCTCTTGTAGCCACAGTGTTTAGATGGATGGTTCCAGTTCAGTTTCTGGTCAATGGTAACCCCCAGGGTGTTCATAGTGGGGCATTCAATGCCCCACTATCAACATGCCATTGAATGTCAAGAGGCAATAGTTATATTCTCCCTTGTAAGAGATGGTCATTGCCTAGCACTTGTGTGGTGCAAATGTTACTCGTCACTTATCAGCCCAAGCCTAAAAGTTGTCCTGTATATGGGCACAGGCTCTTCAATGTCTGAGGAGTCGTGGATGGTGCTGAACATTGTGCAATAATCAGTGAACATCCCCACTTCTTACTTTACAATGAGGGGGTGGGGGGAGGGGTGGGTGTGTGGAGGTATTCGATATTCCTTCCACATTTAAAATGGATAGTTGGACCCAAGAGGCTCAGAAAGCAAGGAAATGAAGGCATTTTTAACTTCAAGGAATAATCTGTTAGAACAGGTTAAATTGGATAAGTGCAAGGTGCAATGCATCCACACTTATTTGGAACAAGAAAAATAAAGTAAATGATAAAATAATAATAAAAAATGAAAGAGAAAGAGAAAACAGTTAGAGGAAAGAACAGAAATTCGGATTATTTTAATCACATTTTACGTGTTTAATTTTAGCTGTGAAGGGATAGACATAAGATATAATATTTTCTTTCTTTATTCTCTCAAAGGATGTGGGCATCACTGGCAAGGCCAGCATTTGTTGCCAACCCCTACTCACCCTTGAACTGAATGGCTGCTAGGCCAATTCAGGGGACAGTTAAGAGTCAACCACATTGCTCTGGTTCTGGAATCACATGTAGGCCAGACTGGGTAACAATAGCAGATTTCCTTCCTCAAAGGACATTAATGAACCAGCTTCATGATAGCTTCATGGTCACCAATATTGAGACTAGCTTTCAATTCCAGATATTATATTGACTGAATTTAAATTCCACCAGCTGCCATGTGAGATTTGAATCCTGGCCCTTAGACATTAGTCTGCATCTCTAGATTGTTAATCCAGTGACATTACCACAACACCGCCATGTCCCCAAGCAACTGAATAGATTACTCACTGTAATATCAATATCTGTTTCAGCATCACTGCGTGTGGTTAGAAAACTTAAAACATAGGCTAACCCACTGAGAATGGTATTTTGACATTGCACTATATCTCCTTTTCTGGAATAGAACTGCAAATTTTATTTTAAATTTAGATTTTTCATATTACCATTGTCTTTACTTTACGGAATTAGAAACCTTCAAACATTGTGAAAGAAAGATGAGCATTTACATGTTGGTTTTCATGGCCTCATGAGATCCCAAAGCATGTAACAATCAATTAATTACTTTGCAGTGTAATCACTGTTGAGAGTTTGTACACAGAATACTTGCAAAAACATCAATATGATAATTACCATATAATCTATTCATTAGTGATGTTGGTTGAGGGATAAATACTGGTCAGGACAATGGGAGATCTCCCCTTTACTTCTTCAAAATAATGTAAGTTATGCAAAATATTCCATTATAAGTGTGGGTCATAAAAATTTGCATGTATACAGGGCGTTCTGCATTTGTAACATAGCCCAAAGCACATCACATCCAATGAATTTTGAAGGGTAATAACTGTTGTTAAAAAGGAAGGCATAACAATTTCAGCACAGCAACATTCCACAAAGAGCAAATGAGCTGAGTGACCAGTGATTCTGTTTTGGTGGTGCTTGGGGGTCGGGGGGGGAAGCGAATGTTAGCCAAGACACCAAATGAACTCCTTGTTCTTCTTTGAGTAATGCAAGGGACCTTTTATATCCACCTGAACTATAACTGGGTTTCAGTTTAGCATCTCATCCGTAAGATGGCACTTCTGACAATGCCATATCCCTTATATTCTGTAGCAGATTTTGTTCTTTCTCCTTTGTTTCTTCTTCTAATAATGTACCATATGGTTCTTTGCTGTACTTCCTCTCACACTCAGGGGTACATTGGCTCACATCTGAACTATAAAGAACAAAAGCATATAGGTTTCATGGATATCAATGTTAATAGAGTAGAATTTTTTTGATTCAACCTGGGAAAACTTTGGAAAATTGTTTTAACGTTAAGCGTATCTTTTTCCCTGGCAATGCAACATCTAATAGACCCACTTTTACTTTAAGTGGGTTAATGGCTGCAACCTAATAATGCACAAAGAAATTATATATAAATGTGTTAAACAATGCATTGCCAGGGGAAATTAAAGTCTTAAAGATGATAGATAATAGCCTTGTGGTTAGAGTGTATATGGTTACCATCTATGTAGAAAATTGTCAGTAATTACAGGGTTGAATTAATGCAAGTTGTGGGTGTGATCTCTTCCCTGTCTCTTCCTGGTCTTTTCCTTCTCCTCCTCCTCCTGTTGCTCCTCCTCCTAGACCATAAGATGTAGGAGCAGAAGTAAGGCATTTGGCAAATCGAGTCTGCTCCTCTATTCAATGAGATCATGGCTGATCTGATAATCCTCAATTCCACTCTCCTGCCTTTTCCCCATAACCCTTGATTCCCTTACTGATTAAAAAATCTGTCTGTCTATCTCAGCCTTGAATATACATAACGGCCCAGCCTCTAGAGCCCTCTGCGGTAAAGAATTCCACAGATTCACTATCCTCTAAGAGAAGAAATTCCTCCTCATCTGTCTTAAATGGGTGACCCCTTACTCTGAGATCATGCCCCCTGGTCCTAGCCTCTCTCAGAAGGGGAAACAGCCTCTTAGTATCTACCCTGTCAAGCCCCTTAAGAATCTTATATTTCAATAAGGTTGCCTCTCATTCTTATAAACTCCAATGAGTACAGGCCCAACCTACTCAACCTCTCCTCATAAGAAAACCCCTCCATACCCGGAATCAACCTAGTGAACCTTCCCTGGACTGCTTCCAATGCCAGTATATCTTTCCTTAGATAAGGGGACCAAAACTGTTCATTGTATTCTAGGTGTGGTCTAACTAGTGCCTTGTATAGTTTTAGTAAGATTTCCCTACTTTTACACTCCATTCCCTTTGAAATAAAGGCCAACATTTCATTTGTCTTCCCTATTACCTGCTGAACTTGTATGCTAGCTTATTGGGATTCATACACAAGGACCCCCAAATCCCTCTGTGCTGTAGTTTTCTGCTGTGTTTCTCCATTTAAATAATATTCAGCTCCTCTATTCTTCCTGCCAAAGTGCATAACCTCACATTTTCCCACATTATATTCCATCTGCCAAGTTTTTGCCCACTTACTTAACTACTATATCCCTCTGTAGACTCTGTCATCCTCACCATTTGCCTTCCCACCTATTTTTGTGTCATCCACAAACTTGGTGATAGTACAATCACTTCCCTCATCCAAGTCATTAATATATATATTACATAATTGTGGCCCCAGCACTGATCTCTGTTACCAGGTTGCCATCCTGAAAATGCCCCCCTTATCCCAACTCGTCTTCTATTAGTTAGCCAATTGTCTATCCATGCTAATATACTACCCCCAACACCATGGGCTCTTATCTTGTTAAGTAGCCTTATGTGCGGTACCTTATCGAACGCCTTTTGGAAATACAAATATATTACATCTACTTGTTCCCCTTTATCCATCCTCCTCATCCTCTTTTTCCTCCCAAGTAGTCCTTAGAATCTCAGTACCCTCGGAATCACAAGGTTATGGAGGATGCCCCACAATAACACAAACATTGATACTCTCTTGAGTGTATATTGCAGAGATCTCCCTGACTGATCTAAGCAGTGAAACCATTGCTTGTGCAGGCCAATGGCTTGCTCCATGGTGTTGCAAATGGCTCCATGGCTTTCACTAAAAGCTGTCTGGCCTCACATAGTGGGTTGGCGTAACGGGGTCATAAGCAGTGCATGGGGAGGGATAGCCCTTGTCACTGATCAGCCAAACTCTGGTGTGCCTTGGAGCCCCAAAGATGTGCAATTTTGTGGACTGGATGCTGCCAGGATAGTGGTGTTCACCAGGATGAACTCCTTGTTGCGGTCGCACCAACTGCAAACTCAGAGTGGTAGTCCTTGCAATTCCTGCATTGCTCCCCATTAACGTCATAGGCCAGAGAGCCACATCTGTCCAGTTGATAGCATTCTGCATCATCGGGAAGCCAGGTATCCTGGCAAGTCCACGTGCCATTTTATCCTGCTGTTCCCTCCTCAGAGAGGAAAGGATGAAGTCCCCTCTCCTTGTGTGCAATGCCTCTGTGACCTCTCTGATACATCTATGAATGTAAACAAGAGCACCCCCAAAATCCTGGAACTCCCTCCCTAACAGCGCTGTGGGTGTATCTACAGCACATGGACTGTAGCCGTTCAAGAAGGCAGCTCACCACCACCTCCTCAAGGGCAACTAGAGATGGGCAATAAATGCTGACCTAGCCGGCGACTCCCACATCCCATGAACGAATAAAAAAATATTTGCTTGGTAATATATTGAAACCTGTTTAAGACTGATGGGGATGAGGAAAATCTAAGGACGAGGCAATAATTTCAATGACGTTTTCTCCATGCTCGGATCATTTTTTTAATTGAAAGCTTATTTTTGTTAGGAGTTAGGTAGGTCTTTGCAGCAAATGCAGCCAGGATCAGAAATTAAGGATAAGAAGCATAGCTCAGAGGTGCACTTAAAATAGAAAACACATTGAAATTTGAAAAGGAATAATAATGTTTTCACGGACATCAAGATTTTTGATGTCTTTTTCCGCCCAAATCAAAGTTCCACTTGTCAAACTTTCCCTTTCTTAGTTTGAAATGCAGACTTTTCTAAGCTTTTCTTCACTTTCCACTGTTGGGAGATTATCAGCTTTCTTTACTGGATCAAAATTACAGCAGCAAATTCTATTAGATTGCTGTGAGTATAGAAGCCAATCTTTGAAATGTAAACACAATCTGATTCTAATTCCTGTGGTTATCACTTGGTAAAAATATTTAAGTGAAAACAGATTCCCCTATTCTGAACGCACAAAAAATCTAGCCCAAAGCAGAATTTCCAAAAGGCAAGTTACTTAGGCGGCGTTGATAGGTTCATTTGAAGCACTTTTAAAGATAAGTTAAACTGAAGTGAATGGGTGGGGAAATAAAATAAGGACTTGTGAGCAGCATCCTAATACAGCTGAGTGTACATGTGCAGGGTGTGGGTGTGGAATGATGGAAGTAAAAATTATTTATTTCATATTGGAGTCTTCATCGGACACATTACCCAGACAATTGGCGGGCACATTCCACTGAAAACCACTTGACAGCTTTTTTCTGCTAAACCGGCTGAGTTCGATTATTTTGATCAACGACTCACAACAAAAGCTTACAAGTGTAGAGTGCTTTTGACAGGACAAAAGATCACAACAGGACGCTAGGGGAAAGGTGACCAAATATAGAGTTAGTGAGACAGTGAGGCAAATTTTGAACGTCGAGAGAGAAGGATTTTGGAAAATAATTCTAGAGTGAGTGTGAGGTGATTGGACATGGCCAATCGGCATTTCATTGATGGTGTAACAACAACAGTTTGCATTTATATAGCAACTTTAACAGAGAAAGGATCCCAAGGGGCAGAAAGAAATGTTATGATAGGTGACCAAATGATCAAAGAGGTAGGTTATAAGGAGTGTCAAGGAAGAGTGAAAGATAGAGAGATGGAATGATTTAAAGAGGGCATTCCACAGCTTAGGGACAAGGCAACTGAAGGAGTGGCACTAATAGTGAGGCAAAAAAAAGGGATGCACAAGAGGCTAGAATTAGAGGAGCGCTGAATGTTGTTGGGCTAGGACGTTACAGAGATAAGGAGGGCCGAGGCCAGGGAAGGATTTAAAAAAAGGGTGTGAATTTTAAAATTGAGGTATTATTGGACCAAAAGCCAATGTCAGCTAGCGATCCCAGGTAATGGATGAATGGGACCTGAAGCAAGTTAGGAAATGGGCAGCAGAGTTTACGAGTGTATAAAACCAATGTTTACAAAGTTGCTGTTGTACATATCAGAAAAAAAATAATCGGGGTAAGAATTATAACCTCTTGCGTTCATGTAGAATCGCGTAACATGTTTGTACCAAATTCCTCTCTGCATTATTTTAACACAGCTGTAATGCTGCTGAACAGGATAACACATGTCTAAAAGAGCATACAAATGAAAACAGTGCCAATTGTAATTTCTACTGTAAATTCTATTGGCAAAAGAATGAATGGCCCTGAATTTATTTCTGCAATATACTATAGGAGAGTGTAGGATTTGATAGAACACTTACCCTGAAGTAAGTGTAGTATGCCTAAGACTGGCTTTTTAAATTCAGCCACCTCGTTATCATTTTACTTCAATGTTTCCTTCCAACTAGCAAAACCAGTTGTGATGCAAACCTGCGTGATGCAATCTCAACTCTGGTTTCCAGTTAAGCAATGCTTTGCTTTAATAATTCTCATCCTTGTTTTCAAAATCTCCATGGCCTCTCCCCTCCCTATCTCTGTAAGCTCCTCCAGTCCTACAACTGAGATATCTGCACTCCTCGGATTCTGGCTTCTTATGCACCCCCGATTTTAACTGCTGCACCATTGGCAATCCTGCAAAGGCCCTAAGCCTAGAATTCCCTCTCTAAACCTCTCCACCTCCCCACCTCTCTTTCCTCCATTAACATGCCCCTTAAAATCCACCTCCTTAAAGCATCTACTTTAACATCTCCTTATGTGGCTCAGTGTCAAATTATATTCCTGAGAGGTGTTTTGGGGCATTTTAATACATTAAAGGCACTATATAAATGCAGGTTGTAGTTGGTATTCTTAAAGGGACAATCCAAATATGTAGATTGAAGAAGTTAGAAATGGCTGTTAGACTCATGTCAGAATGGAGTCTAGATTGGCAAAGGCTATGTCCCGTTCAGTGAAACAAACATAAGGAGCAGAAGTAGGCCTTTCAGCCCATCGAGTCTGCTCCACCATTCAATGAGATCATGGCTGATCTGATAATCCTCAATTCCACTTTCCTGCCTTTTCCAAATAACCCTTGATTCCTTACTGATTAAAAATCTGTCTACCTAAGCCTTGAATATACTTAGCGACCCAGCCTCTACAGCCCTCTGCGGTAAAGAATTCCACAGATTCACTACACTCTGAGGGAAGAAATTCCTCCTCATCTGTCTTAAATGGGTAACCCCTTACTCTGAGATTATGCCCTCTGGTCCTAGACTCTTCCAGAAGGGGAAACAACCTCTCAACATCTACCCTGTCAAGCCCCCTGGGAATCTTACATGTTTCAATAAGGTCACCTCTCATTCTTCTAAACTCCAATGAGCACAGGCCCAGCCTACACAACCACTCTTCGTAAGGAAATCTCTTCATTCCCAGGAGCAACCTAGTGAACCTTCTCTGGACTGCCTCCAATGCCACTATATCTTTCCTTAGATAAGGGGACCAAAACTGTTCATTGTATTCTAGGTGTGGTCTAACTAGTGCCTTGTATAGTTTTAGTGAGACTTCCCTACTTTTATGCTCCATTCCCATTGAAATAAAGGCCAACATTCCATTTGCTTGCCCTATTACCTGCTGAACTTGTATGCTAGCTTTTTGTGATTCATGCATGAGGACCCCCAATCCCTCTGTGCTGCAGTTTTCTGCAGTCATTCTTCATTTAAATAATATTCAACTCTTTTATTCTTCCTGCCAAAGTGCATAACTTCACATTTTCCCACATTATATTCCATCTGCCAAGCTTTTGCCCACTCACTTAACTTGTCTATATCCCTCTGTCAACCCCTTATGTCATCCTCACCACTTGCCTTCCCACCTATTTTTGTGTCATCCGCAATATTGGCTAAAGTGCATTCACTTCCCTCATCCAAATCATTAATATATATCGCAAATAATAGTGGCCCCAGCACTGATCCCTGGTGGTACTCCACTAGTTACAGGTTGCCATCCTGAAAATGCCCCCCTTATCCCAACTCTGTCTTCTATTAGTTAGCCAATCCTCTATCCATGCTAAGATACTAACCCCAACACCAGTATTATAAGTAGCCTCATAGGCAGAATTTCGCCCCCCCCCATTGTGGGGGGGGATGTTCAAGAGCGGGTGCGTGGAGGCACGCCTCTGATCGGGGGTGCGCCGCCATTTTACATGGGCGGGCCAATTAAGGCCTGCCCAACGTGACATCTGCAAGGAAGCGCTATGCCCTCCCTGTGCGGGCGGGGGTTGGGGGTGGGGGGATTCCCTAAGCCGAGAGTGCACTCTTTCATGCATGCACACAAATGGGAGCACTCATCTCCCTGAGGCTAAGTGCTGCCTCAGGGAGATTGGCACCACATTGAAAGATATTAAAAATAGAAAAAAATATTTCCCTGACATGTCCCCTCATGTGACACTGTCACATGAGTTGGGACATGTCCATCACTTTCAAAGGCACTTTTATTACATTTTTAAAAACCTACATTAAACCTCATCCTGCCCTTAAGGTTGGACGGGCAGATCCACTAATTACTTTAATGATTTTGTATTGGCCATTGACACGTCAGCGGGCGCATAGATGATTCTGCTGAGCCCCTGCCTACCTGAAAATTTAAATGGAGCGGGGTGACATCAGGAGTTCCACCTGATGTCATCCCGTCATTTTACGCGTTGGCAAGCGGGCCCCGACCCCGCTCGCCAACTGGGAGAGCCTGGCCTATGTGCAGTATCTTATCAAATGCCTTTTGGAAATCCAAATATGTTACATCTACTAGTTCCCCTTTATCTACCCTGCTTCTTACCTCCTCAAAGAATTCGAATGAATTGGTCAACCATGATTTCCCCTTCATGAAGCCATGCTGACTCTGCTTGATTATATTTTGTATTTCTAAATGCTCTGCTTTTACATCCTCTATAACAGACCGTAACATCTTCCCAATGACAGATGTTAAGCTAAATGGCCTATGTTACCTGTTTTTGTCTCCCTCCCTTTTTAAATAAGGGTGTTACATTGGCAGTTTTCCAATCCCCTGGACCTTTCCAGAATCTAAGGATTCTTGGAAGATTACTATCACTATCTTTGTAGCTACTTCCTTTAATGTCCTAGGATGCAAACCATCAGGTCCAGGGGACTTATCGGCCTTTGGCTCCTTAGTTTCTCTAGTACTTTTTGCTCTAGTGATAGTTATATTTATTTACTCCCCCCTTCTGTCCCTTGATTATTTAGTATTTTTGGAATGTTATCAGTGTCTTTTACCGTGAAGACTGATGCAAACTATTTATTCACCTCCTCTGCCATTTCCTGGTTCCCCATTATTATTTCCCCAGCCACATTCTCTAAGGGGCCTATGTTCACTTTGGCCTCACTCTTCCTTTTTATATATTTACAGAATCCCTTACTGTCCATTTTTATATTAGTTGCTAGTTTACCCTCAAAGTTTATTTTCTCCCTCTATTTTTTGGTCATCTTTTGTTGGTTTTCAAAACTTACCCAATCCTCTGGCTTACCAATAACCATTGCCGCATTGTATGGTTTTCTTTCCATTTGATATTATCCTTCACTTCCTTGGTTAATCATGTTTGGTTTATCTCCTGCCTAGAATCCTTCTTCCTCACTGGGATATATATTTGTTGTGAGTCATGAGCTATTTTCTTAAATGTCTGCCATTGATCATCAACCATCTTTTCTGCTAAACTCCTTTCTCAGTCCATTCCAGCCAACGCTGCCCTTATTCCTTTGAAATTACCCTTATTTAAGTTTAGCACAGTTGTTTCCGACCCAAGTTTCTCACTCTCAAACTGAATGCTAAATTCTACTATGTTATGGTCAGTGTTTCCTAGGGGACCTTTTACTCTGAGATCATTTATTAAACCTGCCTCATTACACATTACCAGATCCAAAATAGCCGACAGGAAAATTCTGGCCCATGTCTCCATATGGGTCATACCCATTAACCTCTACTTTTGCTGTTAATTCATTTATTTTGTTCTGAATACAACGTGCATTTAAGTAAAGAGCCATTAATTTTGCCTTTTTACCAGTTTTTCCCCCTCTGCTGCAGTTTTTTTGTTTGTACATTCTATCCCGTCCTGTCACACTCTGTATCATTACTTAAATAGCTGCCCTGCAATGCTGCCATATCCTTTTGCTTTGTTAGCCTATGTATCCCCTCTCCAGAACCCTCCATTCCTCTATTTAGTTAAAGCCCACTCTCCAGCCCTATTTATTCGATTCGCTAGAACACTGGTCGCAGCACAGTTCAAGTGAAGCCCGTCTCACCGGAACAGGTCGCTTCTACCACAGCACTGGTGCCAGTGCCCCATGTACTGAAACCCATTCCTTTCATTCCTTTGAGCTATGCACTTAACTCCTTGACTTTATTTACCCTAATCTATGTTTACCCGTGGCTCAGATAGTAATCCCGAGATTATTACCTTGGAGGTTCTGCTTTTTAATTTAGCTCCTAAGTGAGTGTTCAAATTCTTTCAGCAGGATCTCCTTTCTAGTTCTATCAATGTTGTTGGTACCAATGTGGATGACAACAACTGAATCCCTCCCCTCCCACTCCAAGTTCCTCTCCTGCCATGAGGAGGTGTCCTTACCCCTGCACTGGGCAGGCAACACAGACTTCAGGACTCATGGTCGCAGAGAACAGTATCTATTCTCCTAATTATACTGTCCCCTACCACTACTTTCTTCCTATTTCCTCCCCCAACTTGAATGGCTCCCAGTACCACTGTGCCACGGTCAGTTCCCTCAACCTCCCTGCAGTCCCCGCCCTTGTCCACACAGCTTGCTAAAACCTCGTAACTGTTGGACAGTTGCAGGGGCTGAGGCTCCTTGAACGCTACCCCCTGGGTCCTCATACCTGCTTCACCTGCAGTCACACCCTCCTGTCCCTGATCAGAGACCAAATTTGAATTACCTGACCTGAGGGGTGTGACCGCCTCCTGGAGCAATGTGTCCAGGTAGCTTTCCCCCTCCCTGATGGGGCGCAATGTCTACAGCTCAGACTGTTCAACTCAGATTCAAAGTTCCTCGAGCTGCAAACACTTACTACAGATGTGTTCGCTCTGGATCTCTTTGGCGTCCAGCAGCTCCCACATGCTGCAGCAGCAACACATCACCCATCCTGCCATCACTATCGTGTTTTATTTAATTAATTAATTACTCTAGTATCCCTGCTCTTTATACTTGAAGACATCCTGCTCTTTACACTGTATTGTAATTATTTTTTTACTCTAGTATCAATCTTACATTTAAGAAGCTTTTTTTTTAAAGAGAAAAAAAAAATAGAAATCTAAACACAAACTAAAGACCTTACTTTTACTTTAAAGACTAGAAATACTCACCAATCCTACTCACCAATCAGCTGCTTTCCCTGCACTCACATCACGTTGTGGTTCACGATGTCACTCCACTGCTGGTCTCGCTGCAGGTTGGCCTTTCAATCTGTGCCTTTTATCCTCTCCCACTCAAAATATACTTAGGAATAGAATAAACCTTAATCACTTACCAGATACTCACCAATTAACCAGCTTCATCTCCTGCGGCAGAGCAAGAATCAATTTCTGGAGGCTGAAAATGTTCAGGCAAAAAGAAAGCAAGTTGGCTACTTATATAAGCTTCTAACACAAAAGGCCTACCTGAGTCACTTAATGAGGATCCAGTTTCAGCTGGTTCTTAATTAAGTTGCTCTTTCACTGGAACCCTTGAAAAAAAACCTTGCTTCTGAAAAAAAAACCCTGCTTAAGGCTGGCAACTACAGAACTTAAACTGCATTTCAGTTTAATGCCAACTACAAGCTAAATTAGATTTGTACAAAATAAAAATTTATAGACTTTCTTACCCAACAACTGCACGCACTCAGTCCTAGACTAAACTGAGTTTGCTAGCTGAATTTATATGCTATTTAAATCCGTATTATGATGCCTCCTGGGGGTGCTGCAGGGGCTGTAAAGAGGAGAGAGATTCTCTTGCTAGTAATGGGAGGAAGAAGCCTACTGCTGAGACAAAGAGGGTGAGGTTAGAGGTTGAAGAGGATGTCAGCAGCAGGTGCCATACTCCTGGATCCAATGAAGAAAGTGGCTTAATGACCTAAGCAGTTCAGGAAAGATAAGTACAGTTGTACATTCACCTACATCCTGCTGCGCACATCACCTCCGGTCCCTCACTCTGCTTTCTCAAGCCTCTACTATCACATCACTGCTCACACCCACCCACCTTTCAGGTGCATCCAATCTTCTCTGTCTATGCACTTCTTCATATTCCCATCTATCCGAGGTGTCAGCTGTGGCTCAGTTCATAGCACCCTCGCCTTTGAATTAGAGGGTTGTGGGTTCATGTCCCACTCCCGGAAACCAAGAACTGTGATTGTACTCGAATGAGTTGCAATCTGTGACTGTTGATAACTCGAAAGAGTTTCCCATCTATCCATCCACCACTTATTCACCCTCACTCTTGTGCAATGTCATGCCTCCCCTTCATAGTTACCCTCACTAAATGGACTCCATCCATTGGATGAATATATACCATTCATGCTTTGGTCACTTCTTTCCCTCCTTGTATGAGAAGAAAGCACAGATCACCGAGGAGAGCGAGTAAACCAGAGCAGATCATCTGCAAATCACACACCGCGCAACTGCAGTGGAGGAGACACTGGAATTAAATGGCATTTCTGTGTCCCTGCTTTTCAGAAATGGGGAGACAGGAAGATCCCAGCTACCTGGTGACACAGTTAAGTAAAAACTGCCCGTATATCATACAGTGTTGTTGACATTTTTCCAGCAAGTCAAATATGATATTGTTCAGAATGATTACTTGCAACATTTTTACATTTCCAGGGTTAATTGATTCTTTTAGCTTAAACATAGACTTCACAAATACAGCAGCAGTGTGTGGGAGGGGGATCACCAGCAATGATTCCTCAGAGGAGCTGAGTCCTTCAATGTCATCATCTCAGGACTCATTCAGACCAGGCACTAGCTTAGGTACTCACACTTCAGGGGGACTAATAAGACAGATAGTGGATTTTCACTTTGTGATTTACACTTCACACGTGAGTAAGAGCAGACGGTGGAGACTTGGTCTGCAGTGGGCAGTTTGCATCAAAGAGCACAGCCATCTCCGAGTTCTGCTAAGTTGGTCACATGTGCTGTACCTCAGAGGCTATCAGTGAAGAGGACCATTGAGCAGCAGCAGCCAATGTGTGATAGTCTGACAGGCATTCAAACTGATATTGACAGAGAGACTGGAGGAGTTCACCTCAAACATGAGGCGAGGTGATCTTGCTGGCCACTGAAGAACATAGAAATGGCCGTTCAGCACATTGAGCCTGCTCCACCATTCAATACGATCATGGCTGATCATTCACTTCAATGACTTTTTCCCACACTATCCCCATATGCCTTTATGTCATTGGTATTTCAAAATCTGTCAGACTCTGCTATAAACATACTCAATGATTGGGATTCCACAGCCCTCTGGAGTAGAGAATTCCAAAGATTCACAACCTTCTGAGTAAAAAAAATTCTCCTCATCTCGGTCCTAAATAACTTCCCTCTTATTTTGAAAATGTGTCATCTGGTTCTAGGCTCCCCAACTGGGGGAAACATCTCACCTGCATCTACCCTGTCTATCCCTTTAAGCATTTTGTAGGTTTCAATGAGATCACCTCTCATTCTTCGAAACTCTAAAGAATGCAGGCCCAGTTTCCTCAATCTCTCTTCATAAGACAGTTCTGCCATCCCAGGAACAAGTCTGGTGAACCTTCGTTACACTCCCTCTATGGTAATAATATCCTTCTGTTATGGACCAGAGGGGAATTAATTTAAACAGCCCTGGCTTCTCCTCTCACTACCCATCCATAAACAGAAAGGTATTTTTGATTTTTGATTTCCCCCTTTATAAGTGGTGGCTTATTTTCCTCAACCCTTCAGTTTTGGAGTCATCCAACCTTCTATTAGTAACTCCACAGCAAACTCAAAATAAGGTAAAATAAGAGGGTTCATTTATTCTACACACACAAAACGCGGGAAAGGGGTTTCGCAATGTCCACACCTTTTTGCACTCATACAATAAAAGAGGGATAAGGAAAAGAAAGGGGCACAGGGCAACACCACGACAGAAAAATAAGAGCTATTGTTTCATGTGTGTCCAGAGTACAGAATCAAAAGTCCAGTGGCGTATTCCTTCAGAGGTTAGCAGGCTGATCTATTGCAGGGCGATCCAACTTTCCAGAAGTGAGAACTTCCATGGTGGGAGATGGCACGTAGAGGTGAATTAGTCTTGATGGCATAGATACAGATGTTCCAAGGTTCTAGTAGTTCACAGTGTAGATGAGGGCCAGGCCTTTGATCTGGACAAAGCACTTTCTGCAGCTAACTGTTGAATGGTAGAATGGTAGACAGGGGCAGGCTGCTTGCCTGGAGTCCTGCTTCTCTTCTGAGGTCAAACCAGGAGCGATGATAACATTCAAGAGCTGTTTAATTAATCAATTCAAACAGCTCAAGTCTCAGTCATGTGACAGGGTTGTTTTGGGTTGAGCTATTCAGCTAATGAGGTGCCTGGTTGAAACCCATTGTGTTATGGAGCAGGTAATGGTGGGGCCATTAGCACAGCATAGGAGTCACAAATAGCTCTACCTTTTTCCACAGCTGGCTGGTGCAGACCTATTGTCTACAAATCCTTTGTGTTGGCTTGGCTGGAATGTTTATGCAATACAAGTCACATTCCAGGATGATGAGGTGTCCCTTGTCCATTGGAACAGCTTAGAATCTTCCAGAAACCAGCATGTGATCAGCTGCAGCCATTTTTATCAGCCCATCAATTATCCATTTTGAAAAATAGAGAAAAAAATATAAAGTAGCCCAGCTGACTTAGATATATATAAATATTTTCCTTCCTGGCTTTTGGCCAGGACACTTCCTAAGTTAACGGGACCAAAATTGCACACAGTACTCCAGGTACGGTCTAACCAAGGTTCTGTACAATTGAAGCAAGACTTTGCTACTCCTGTACTCAAATCTTTTTGCAATAAAGGCTAATATACCATTAGCCTTCCTAATTGCCTGCTGCACCTGCATGTTAGCTTTCAGTGACTTATTGATGAGGATACCCACTTCCCTTTGTACATCTACACTTTCTAATCTCTTACCATTTAAGAAATACTCTACACATCTGTTCCACCTACTAAAGTGGATGACCTCACAGTTTTCCACATTATATTCCATCTGCCATGTTCTTGCCCACTCACTAAGAATGTCTAAATGCCCTCTAAGCCACTTTGCATCTTCCTCACCACACACTTTCCCACCTAACTTTGTGTCTTTCTTGAACTTGGAAATATTAAGTTTAGTCCCCACATCCAAATCATTGAAATATATATTGTGAACAGCTGGAGCCCAAGTACTGATCCTTGCGGTGCTCCATTAGACACAGGCTTCCAATGTGAAAATAACCCGTTTATTCCTACTCTCTGTTTTCTGTCTGTTAATCAATACTTAATCCGTGCCAGTATATTACCACCTATCCCATGTGCTTTAATCTTGCTAACCAACCTCCTGCGGGGACTTCATCAAAAGTCTTCTGAAAATCCCAGTATACCATGTCCACCGACTCCCCTTTATCAATTCTGTTGGTAACACCCTCAAAAAACTGCAACAAGTTCATGAAACATGCTCTCCCATTCATAAAAGCAGGTTGACTATGTCCAAGTGTCCATTTATCACATCCTATACACTGTGTTCTTCCATGGATAGAGTGGCAGTGCCATGGGCCATCACACACGCCAATCAAATGAGCCCACACATGCCTTCAACACCCACTGTGTAGACTCTGGATTGCAATATGTCTGCCATCTTAAATAGCTTGACAGATACCTTAGCCTTAGTGCTGCAGCACCCCACTGATCTACACCAAAGTGTTCTCAAACTCATGGACAGCAGTGAAATGCAGCTGGGCCATGATAGGGGTATTGGCGTAAGGGGTCATAGAAGTGGGGACTCCACTCAAAACGCTTCAAATTTTCACCCATAGCTCACCCCTCAGCCAGCCCCTGACAAGTTACCTCATTGCTCAACGGTCAAGTCCACCCCTCCGCATCTTGAGCAGTCTTTGGCAGGGCCCTAGTCGGTTCCAAAATCCTGAGGCCATTGGTAATGAGCATCTCAGCAGTCAGAACAGTGACCCGAACAGCTTGTCTCCAGCTTTGTTCTATAGAAACTGGAGTAAAAGGAAGAATAAAGCTTTGGGGTTGCACAAGGGTATGTGCATGAGTGTCTGAGAAAATATTCTTTTGATAAGCTTCTGTTCTTTATTTAGCTCATGGGAATGTTATTATTTTTCACCGCTTTCCCGTCTTGTACATTCTTGAGTATCGAGTGGTAAATGATAACTTGTGTGATGATGAATGGAAGACATGAATTGATGGGCGGATTTTAAAGAAGTACTTGATTGATTGTAGGACTGCTTTCTGTCAGTATGTTAGTGGGTGGAGAGAAGGGAGAAGGATGGCCATTGCATTTTCTGGTGACATGCGTCTACTGTTGTAACCTAAGTGAACCTTGTTTCATGTGGGTGTCCTGGGCATCCTTGGCAGCAATGTCATCAACCTCCTCTTCATCATTCTCCACACCATCTGAATAATCAAAAGAGGATCTGAACTCTTCACTTTGTTCCTCTTGCAGGTCCAAACCTTACTGTTGCAAACCATGACCACCCTGGACATCCTGGCTGGTGCATACTGAAGGGCACCTACAGATCTGTCCAGGCACCTGAATCATATCTACAGCATGCTGATGGCCTGTCCAATCACACATCTGCTGGTGATATGGCATTCATTGTTCATAGTTTCCTCTCTACTGGATCCTTCTCTGGTGATGTTATGACCGGTCCTCGAGTGAGAACCTCCAATTTGTTAACTTCCCAAATGGGACCCCAATCTTGTTATGCCCCCAGGTAAGGAGGAATGAGCTGGCTCCAATTCTTCATTCAACCCCTTTGGTTGGTCACAATGAGGTTAATTTAAAAGGGTTCCCCTACCCCCATGGATACCTTTTCCCAGTCCAAATGTATTTATGTTTTAGAAGGAGACAACTTAACCAGGCTTTCTTGAGTCAAAGAAAGAGTGAGTTTATTAGTTACTAAAAACCCAAGAAAAAATAATAATAATGCAACACACAGATCACAAATGAAAAATTGAGTCCAAATAAAAGTTTTTAAAAATATACAAATCAGTCTTTGGCTTGTCCATGAGGAGTAGTTGGCAAAGCGTGCAGCTTTTAAGTTGGGTGATTCTGGTAGAACTGACTTTGTCAGTTTAGCAGTTAGTTTAGAGACACTTGGTTCTGCAGGTTGGCTGAAGAAGCTGTCCTATTTCCTTTTTGACTGTAGCTTTGCTGACTTGCCTCCAGCAACAGAGAGGGAGAGAGATAGAGACTTTTACCTGCAAGCTGCAGGGATGCCTAGTTGATCTTCTTCTGCTCTAACTCTCACAGCACACACTAGCACACACAGATCAGGTTGGCAGCTAGCTTTTTAACCCATTTCCTTGTTGTTACCTGGAAGGGAAAGAAGAATATATCTTTCAACTAGAGTCCATTTTCTTTCAACTCAGATCATTCCTATATTCTGAGACATAATTTACAGAATGTTTGCTGAGATTTGGCAAGCACTCTCAATTGTCTCCGCAACCACAAGAGATTAAAGTTCAGTCTTTTGCATTTCATCTCTTCCTTTCAAGTGTCTCTGCCTGAAGGAGGCCTTGACGTTTAGGTGCGATATTCCATGTTCTCTTGGGGCTAGCCAGTCCAGTTTAATCCAGATAGGAATTTTCCAGTAAGTGGTTACTTTACATTCTCAGCCATTTTTTGCTCAATGTCTTTGCTTGTATGTCTTAAAAAAGACGTGTGTTCTTTAAAAAGTTCAACATGCCTGTCAGTAACTTGGGGCTGTAATCCACTATCGTGACACTGGTATTCTCTCTGCTGGCTGCCTCTCTGTTGCTCCCCTCTCTGATGTGCAGCTATAAGTCTGTGACCAGGAGACTGTGGGTGCTCCTGCTGCTCATCTTGGTCAACTGAAGTCCAATCTAAGGCAGCACATAATGTGTTCGAGCAAAGCTCTAAGGTTCAGGATGTAACATCTCAGCACAAATGTTGTGAACAAACCCTTTCCCACTACCAGGTAGACTTTTTGGACACAGGTCAATTTGAAATACAAGCCTGTAATTTTTTTCTCACACATATCTATGAACAAATGAAAAATGGAACTCAATCAAAGCTAGAAAGCTAGGAAAGAAGGGCAGACAGATGGATTAACTCACATTCGGGCCTGAATTTTCCTGTTGGCGATTTGGGGGCGGGGCCCGCTCGCCGACGGGAAAATGACGCGGGATGACGTCAGAAGGAACCCCCGATGTCATCCCGGTCCCTTTAAGTTTTCAGGAAGGCGGGTGGACAGCGAAATCAGCTGTCCGCCCGCTGACCTGTCAATGGCCAATTGAGGCCATTGACAGGGTACTTAAAGTAATTAAAGGACCTGCCCGTCCAAGCTTAAGGCTGGCGGGCAGGCCAGGATGCCCAGCGGGCTTCTGATAATACATGAAACCTCATCCACTGGCGGGATGAGGTTTCATGTTCGTGTTTAAAAACTTTAATAATTGTAATGTTATATTTATTAACATATCCCATCTCATGTGACAAATGAGACAGCACTTAGTCTCAGGGAGCAGTGCGCACTTTGACAGCTGGGGAATCCCTCCCCCCGGCACAGGAAGTGCATAGCGCTTCCTATCGGGCAGCCCGCGGGGCAGGCCTTAATTGGCCCGCCCACTCAAAATGGCGGCGGGCCCCGTTTCGGCAGTGGGGGTCGGCTGTCTGCCCGCCGCCGAGCCAGTGGGGCCCGCTCGCCCACCAAGGGCAAAATTCTGCCCTCAGTTACAATGGGCCGAATTATCTGAGGCGTGGCAGTCACTATCAGATTGCCACTCAGCTCCTTTCTTTCACCCTAAGATAGGGTGCCACATTTCTGGGCAGGACTTCCAATCTAGGCTTTTTCAGAGTTGCGGAGCAAACCGGTCTGGCAGTCATCCTTCATAGTGCAGGATCATCGGGGGAAGCTGAGTCCTGCCCTCTTTTTATTGCACTAGTTGTTGCATTCCAGTAAGTAGAGAGTGTAAAGGTCCCAAAGCCACTTTGAGAAGTTTTGGAGAGAAGGTAAGTGTGTAAGGTAAGTGGATGAAGGGGTAGGGTGGCAATTGGGTGGGCGAAGGGGTAGAGTGGCAAGTGGGTGGGTGGGAGGTAGGGTAGCAGATAGGTGGGGTTTCTGGGTGGGGAGTTGGGTGGTGGGGTGATGGGAGACTATGTTAGGGGGTCCAGTGGGAAGTCAGGGAGTCAGTAGTCTTGTTACCCAGGAGTTAGAACTGGTTTCAATCCTTCTAACTTTTGCTGGGTAACTATTCTGCTAAGCGAGTCAAAACCATCCAAAGTCTCCGACTGTAACTCAGAATTTCAGAGAATTCGAGACACAGGGGAGTTGCCCATCGGAATACCTACTTTACGGGCAATTCCAACGTAGTCAGTGCACTGGTGTTTCTGAGGGGTGCTCCTCTCTGGGGTACAACTATCTGGAGATGGGAAGTTCTATGCCCTTGAATCTAGAGTACAAAAAAAGGCCCTCTGATCGAACTGGTCTCTACTGGCATTTATGCACCACATGAGCCTGTTTCAAACTGTCTTCATCTAAGTCCATCAGTGTACCCCTTTATTTATTTCTCTCTCATGTGTTTACCCCTTACATGTATCAGTGCTATTTGCCTCAATTACTCCTTGTGGTAGCAAGCCCCACATCCTCACCGCTCTTTGGGTGAAGTCAGCATTTCCTGAATTCCCTATTGATTTTATTAGTGAAAATCTTATATTGCTGGCCCCTTGTATTCTTCCCAGAATTGGAAACATTTCTCCATGCCTCTCCTATCAAGTACTTCCATAATCTTAAAAACTTCTTTTAGGTCACTCTTCAGCTTTCTCTTTTCTAGAGGAAGGAGCCCCAGTCTGTTCAGTCTTTTCTGATATTTATAACATTTCAGTTCTGGTATCATCCTTGTGAATATTTTTTGCACCTTCTTCAATGCTTCCATATATTTTTATGATAGGGACCAAAACTATGCACAGTACTCCAAGTGTGGTCTAACCAAGGTTCGATACTTCCTTTGTCTTCCAATTCTGTAGTAGCCAAAGGCTGGTCCTCTGCTCATTTCCACAATCTTTGTGGCTTGTCCTTCCCTCTTGAGTTGCTCATAAATGCCTCCCATTTTCATTATCAAGTTGTCTAACATCATGATTCTCTTTCTCCCCCTTGATCTACATCCTTCTAGTTGTCCCTTAATTACCTCCTTCAATAAGTTCTCATGCCTTACAATATGGCCAATTCAACCTTGTTGCCTTTCCTTGATGATATTTCCCCTTCCAATATCCTGAGAATGCCTTAATTGCTCTTATGTTCTCTCCAACTGACCCGCTCCATCCTTCTCCAGAGCCACATTTCACAACTTTCTAGTCTTAGGATATCCACTTTTCTCAAGGTCCACATTTCAGGCCCATACAACAAGGCACTCCAAATCCTCTAGAAATGAACCCTAGTTTTGCTTTGTTTTTCTTTTAAGGTCTTAGTAACCTATGTTGCTACTTCTAGTGATTCGTGCACCTGACATGCATTTGTATATATGGCCATGGCCTCACGATATTCTAAAGTGCTTACAGCTAAGGAAATGCTTTTGAAGTGTAGTCACTGTTATAATGTAGGAAATGTCGATCAGAACTTCTAAAGCTGCAGGCTTCGCCTGGTTTATTAATAATGATCAACATGTGACACAAGCCACTACAATTTGAACACACCCTAACCAGTCTGTCTGTCTGCAGGCAGAGTTAAGGACCACAGCTGGAAGTTCTGTTTGAAAGCCTCGTCAAACTCAGTAAGCCATGAATGGTATTGAGAATGTTGCTTTAATGAATGAAAAGAGCTGTTAATTGAAACTTCAGTCAGCTTCTGCGATGAAATCAATTGTAATTAATAGCATCAACTCAATGAAGTGTTGTTCATTGCATTAAGTCTATTTCATACCCAGTGTGGTTTGTTAGGCATCCGTCAACAAAACAATATCATATGTTGTCATTAGTCCTCGTAGAATAAAACAGGACACCACAATGCATACCTGTCTACATCTATGTATTCACTAAGCAAGATGGAATAAGTAACAAAATATTACATTTTCCTCAGTGTGGCAGAAAAACTACAACAATGAGGACAGAGATTGCCATCCCTGCCCACAGCCCTTGTATTGCGGAGAACTGCTGAGTAAGAATGTACTCAGAAGGATAAACTCTCTTATTTCGCATGAAGAGCTACATAAGTTTAAGGTTTCTTTCAGCTTATCATGTTCCGTGCATCTCTTCTGATGTCTATCATTTCTGAAAAGAAGAAAAGCCAAAGCCCGTTGTAAAGTAGAAGTGGAAGGGATAAAAAGATTACTGAAACAATTCAAGATATTCTTGCAGAAAATGGAAAATTTAATGTTGTCATGTCCCTGGGGTGACTCACAAAGTAGCAGTTTTTGTTTTGCTCTCCTAAAGGGTGATGGATTTGTTTCTACATGGCTGTCCATCATGTAGGAAACCAAACACTTGGCAAAGCCAAAGCAAGCATATTTGAATAAAATAAAGCCTCGGGGCTCAGAACTCCCAATTTGGAGCCAAACCCTTAACTGCTTGATTGTCCAGGCCACCAGAAATGGCTAGGGTTTAACACCTAAGCAAGAAAAAGCTTGTTTAAATCCAATCAAATGTGAACATGCTGCAACAAGGAGGGTGAAACAGGCAGCGTTAATTTGACCAATGGACCATGTTCATTTATGCAGCAAAACTGTGGTTAATTTGAAGAAGAAATGGCAGGTCTGTGGCAAAAGTTAAAAATTCATTAACTAGGCTGCAATGTTTGTGAGAGCATTTATTTTATGGTATTGTTTGAGCTTGAGCAAGAGCCAAGCAAAACATGAGACAAGACAAATGATGATTAATGTTAATGTTACAGAAGATGTTGGAATGAAGGTGGAGTCATTGTGTAATTCATGTATGGAAACACTGTTTAACTGGGTGGGTATCAATAAAAATGTTGAAATACAAAGCAGAGTTGGCACAAAGTACCCTTCAATCTCTGAAACAAACCAATGCAAATGCCCTTTGGGGCATTAGCTTTCAGGCTATTTCTTCTGCCTCCTTTTGCCCCTCAATTGCTGGCCATGTCATCAGTAAAGTAGGCACAAAGCTCTGGAATTCCCTACCCAAATCCTCCCATTATTCCCTCCTTTAAGACCTTTCTTAAAACTTACTCCTTCAACTAAACCTGTAATCACCTCTCCTAACATTTCCTTCTTTGGCTTGGTTTCAATTTTTATTCGAAATGACTTGGAATGTTTCCATAGATTCAGAGTGATCCATAGAATAAGACAGCACAGAAGGAAGCCAATCATTCTTTTTCCCCTCAATTGTTTGAAAGTTACTTCTAAAGCTGCTTCCACCACCCTCTCAGGCAGTGCACTTCAGATCACGATAGTACCTACATTGCGTAAAAATATTTTTCCTCATGTTGCCTCGTGTTCCTTACCTATTCTATCAAAAACTGGTTATGAATTTGAATATCTCTACCAAATCTCCTATTAAACCGCTCTGCTCTAAGGAGACCAACCCCAGATTCTCCAGTCTCTTCACATAACAGAAGTCCTCATCCCTGGTAGGTTCCAGAACTTCCCTTCTGCACCCTCTCTAAGGCCTGGACATTTTTTAAAATGTGTGCCCAGAATTAAACACAAGGCTCCAGCTAAGGTCTAGCCAGTGTTTCATAATGGGTTAGCACAACTTCTTTGTTTCTGTATCTATGTCCCTATTTATCAAACCAAAGGTTCTTAATGTATTTTCAACAGCACATGGAACTTGTCCTGCCATCTTCAAAGATGAGTGTATATACATCCTCAAATCTCTTTGGGCTGAATATTTCAGATGGTGGAGTGTCCCTTCCCGCCATCGAAAGAGCCAGTGGGAACACATCCCCACCGACACTGCCTGCCATGCAGCCATTTCACGATCCAATAAATGTTAATTGGCTGCAGGCAGGACCTCTGCCCCTCACTTGAGAGGAAGTCCCGCCGAAGAGCACTGCCCAGCCATTCTCTAGTCCCTGCAGTGACAGGAGCTGCAGTGGACAGAAGAGGAAATGCTTCAACATGCCAGAGCCTAAGTCCCGGGACCGAAAAGCAATGTAGGTTTTGGGGGGGTCCAGGGTGGGGAGGGCAGGGAAGGCCTGGTTTGGAGAGTAGGTGTTTGAGGTTCCAGCTGAGAGGCTGGGGTTGGGGGGTGGGGGTTGGTGGGAGGAGGTCCAGCAGCCACCAGACTTTGTGTGTTGGGGGGGGTGGTGGGCACCCAATGTCAGAAGGGGGCTTCTGATGAAGGCAAACCCACACCCCCCACAACCCCCCCCTCCCCATTCCTGTCTGAGATCTAAGCCCATTGATTTTTGGGCTTCCCCCATACCCAGTAGATCCTCCCACCAGCCTAAAAGTTGAGGCTAGGTGGGAAGTGGCCCTTAAGTGACCATTCAAGGGCCTCATTTGGGACAAGGGTGGGTGCCTGTCCAAGGACTTTCCTGCCCCAGCATAAAATCACTGCAAAGTCAGGGCGGGCGGGAACCCAGAGGTAATCCCATTCCTTCAATTTCACACTGCCTCGCACCTAAAAACCCACCGGAAGATGAACGTAAAATTCAACCTTTGTTCCTGCACCCACTTTAAAATTGTACTATCTAGTTTTTAATGCCTTTCCTCATCCTTCCTACCAAAGTGTCTTCCTTCACACTCTCTGAATTAAATTTCATCTGTTATGTGACTGCCCTTTCAGCAATCTGCATATGCCCTCCTTAAGTCTGTTGCTATTCTCCTCATTGTTCAGTACATTCTGAGTTCTGTGTCTTCTGCAAACATTGAAATTATGCCCTGTACACGCAAACGCAGGTCATTAGCATACATCAAAGAGAGCAGCATCCTCCCCGCCATTCCTGGGGATCACCACTGCATCGTTCCCTCCTGTCTGAAAAGCAATGGCTCACTAGTACTCCCAGCTTTCATACCACTGTCCCTTTAATCCCATAAGTTTTAATTTTACTAATGAACATACGAACAAGGAGCAAGGTAGGCCATTCAGCCCCTCAAGCCTGTTCCACCATTTAATAAGATCATGGCTGATCTGATAGTAACCTCAACTCTGCATCACACCTATCCCCAATAACCAACACCCGCTTGCTTGTCAAGGATCTATCCATCCCTGCCTTACAAATATTCAAAGACTCTGCTTCCACTGCCTTTTCAGAGTGTTCCAAAGGCTCACGACCCTCTGAGAGAAAAAAATTCACCTCATCTCTGTTTTAAATGGGCGACCCCTTATTTTTAAACAATGACCCCAAGTTCTAGATTCTCCCACAAGAGGAAACATCCTTTCCACATCCACCCTGTCAAGACCCTTCAGGATCTTATATGTTTCAATCAAGATGCCTCTTACTCTTCTAAACTTCAGCAGATACAAGCCTAGCCTGTCTAATCTTTCCTCATAAGACATTCTGCCCATTCCAGGTATTAGTTTGGTAAACCTTCTCTGAACTGTTTCCAACACATTTATATCCTTCCTTAAATAAGGTGACCAATACTGTACACAGTACTCCAGATGTTGTCTCACTAGTGCTCTGTATAACTGAGGTATAGCCTCCCTACTTTTGTATTCAGTTTCTCACGCAATAAATGATAACATTCTATTAGCTTTCCTAATTACTTGCTGTACCTGCATGCTAGCCTTTTACGATTTGTGCACTAAGACACCCAGATCCCTCTGCATCTCAGAGCTCTGCAATCTCTCACCATTTAGATAATATGCTTCTAAGAACATAAGAACATAAGAAATAGGAACAAGAGTAGACCATTTGGCCCCTCGAGCCTGCTCTGTCATTCAATAAGATCATGGCTGATCTTCTAGTGTTTCAATTTCCACATTCCCATCTACCCCGGATAACCTTTGATTCCCTTGCCTCA
Source organism: Cetorhinus maximus (assembly GCF_964194155.1). NCBI lineage: Eukaryota > Metazoa > Chordata > Chondrichthyes > Lamniformes > Cetorhinidae > Cetorhinus > Cetorhinus maximus. The sequence goes on along the minus strand of NC_135884.1, from coordinate 139,396,563 downwards.
CAAGAAACTATCCACCCCTGCCTTAAAAATATTCAATGACCCCGCCTCCACCACCTTCTGAGGCAGAGAATTCCAAAGTCGCACAGCCCTCAGAGAGAAAAAAATTCTCCTCATCTCTGTCCTAAAAGGACGACCCCTAATTTTAAAACAGGGCCCCCTAGTCCTGGACTCACCCACAAGAGGAAACATCCTTTCAACGTCCACCTTTTCAAGGCCATTCAGGATCTTGCATATTTCAATCAAATCACTCCGCACTCTTCTAAACTCCAGTGGAAACAAGTCTGTCTAACCTTCCTCTTTTGTTCTTCCTGCCAAAATGGACAATTTCTCATTTTCCCACATTATACTCCATTTTCCAGATCTTTGCCCACTCACTTATTCTATCTATATCTTTTTGTAGCCTCCTTATGACTTCTTCACAACTTACTTTCCTACCTATCTTTGTGCCATCTGCAAATTTGGCAACCATCTCATCCATCCCTTCATCCAAGTCATTTATATAAATTGTAAACAGTTGAGATCCCAGCACTGATCCCTGTGGCACACCACTTGTCAAATCCTGCCAACCAGAAAAAGACCCATTTATGCTAACTCTCTGCTGCCTGTTAGCCAGTCAATCTTCTATCCATGCCAATATGTTAATCCCTAGACCATGAGCTTTTATTTTCCACATTAACTTCTGATGTGGCACTTTATCAAATGCCTTCTGGAAATCTAAGTACAGATATCCCCAGCACCTGTTACTTTCTCAAATAACTCCAATAAATTGGTTAAACATGATTTCGCTTTCACAAAAACATGTTGACTCTGCCTGATTACCTTGGCCTGCTTCTAACATTTTCCCTATGATAGATGTTAAGCTCACTGGCTTGTAGTTTCCTGCTTCCTGTCTCCCTCCCTTTTTGAATAATGGAGTTATACATGCTATCTTCCAATCTAATGGGACCTTTCCCGAATCTAGGGAATTTTAGATAATTAAAACTACCTCACTAGCCACTTCTTTTAAGACCCTAGGATTAAGTCCATCAGGACCTGGGCACTTGTCACCTGATAGCTCCAACAATTTGCTCAGTACCACTTCTCTGGTGATTGTAATTTTCCTAAGTTCCTCCGTCCCTTCCATTTCCTGATTTAAAGCTACTTCTGGGATATTACTTGCATCCTCTATGGTGAAGGCTGATGCAAAATACCTGTTCAATTCATCTACCATTTCCTTGTTTTCCATTATCAATTCTCCATACTCACTTTCTATAGGAGCAATGCTCACTTTCTTATTTCGTTGCTTTTCAAAATATTTATAGAAACTCTTACTATCTGTTTTTATATTTCTGGCTAGCTTTCTCTAGTACTTTAATTTTTCCTTCCTTATTAATCTTTTAGTTATCCTTTGCTTTTCCTTATATTCTGTCCAATTTTCTGACCTTCCACCTATCTTTACACAATGATATGCTTTTGTTTTAGGGTTGATACTACCTTTAACCTTTCTAGCTACCACGTCTGGTATGTCTGTCCCTTGGACTTTTTCTTACTCGTTGGAATGTATCTATTCTGTGTATTCTGAAATATCCCCTTAAATGTTTGCCACTGTATCTCTCTTGACCTATCCCTTAACCTAATTTTTCAATGCGCTTTAGCCAGCTCTGCTTTCATGCCTTCATAATTGCCCTTATTTAAGTTTAAAAACATGTCTCTCTCCCTTAAACTGAATGTAAAATTCAATCATGTTATGGTCGATGCTACCTGGGGTGCCTTCACTATGAGATCATTAATTAATCCCAAGATAAAAGCAAAAAACTGCGGATGCTGGAAATCCAAAAGAAAAATTAATTAATCCCATCTCGTTGCACAATACAATAGCTTGTTCTGTAGTTGGCTCCAGAACATGCTGTTCCAAGCAACTATCCTGGAAACATTTTATTATGTGATACTTTATCACATGCCTTTTGAAAATGCATTTACATATCAACCTTCTCATCAACCCTCCCCGTTGTTTTATCAAAGAACTCAATCAAATGTGAAAACCTGCTGACTTTAGTTTATTAGCCTATATTTTACCAAGTGCCCATTAACTTTTTCTTGGATTTTTGTGTCTAAGAAATTAATTTTTCATCACTGATGCTTGGCTGACTGGCTTGTAATTGCCAAGGTTATCCCTTTCCCTCTTTTTTGAGCAGGAGGGTAAGATTTGAAATCATCCAGTCCTCTGCTCTGGCACCTCTCACATACTCAAGGAGGATTAGGAGGATTGCGGCCAGAAAAATTCCACCTTTACCTCCCTCAGTAACCTGAAATACATCCCATCCAGCCCGTGTGACTTTTCTACTTTGAGCAGTGCCTACCTGTTAAGTATATGCACTTAATCTATTTTTATATCCTGAACTTCAAACTCATTTTTATATTTGAAAAACTGACCACAAAAGTCTACCAAAAAAAATGGCCACCTGAGGATCACCTGGCTTTTTTGTGGATTGAAACCAGTTCCCTGTCTCAAAAGGGTACAAAAGGAACCTTCCAGAACGATGTTGAAGCGGGACGAGACGATGGGTGGGGCCGGAAAATCCCACCCAATGTCTTTTCCTGAAACTAATTCACAAGGGGAATTTCTAATTGAACTTAGCTGCAAAGATAACGGCTGTTTCAAACTCTCAAGGTCTGAAAACCGCAGCACTTATAATCAACCTAACCACCCACCTTATTAGGAAAATGACTTTGAACTTGAAAAAAGTCACATGATGATACAGCCATGCTTTCTGTTTGCTTTTAAAAACAGCAGAAGCAGTTCTGAGACAAAGTTTCTTCGGAAAGCTATCGAACAGCTACTAGTCATTCAAGCAGCCAAGGTGACCAAACAGTAATACTTGAAAGTGGGAGAAGGACTCTCCCCAACTTGTTGCAACTTTAAATTTACTTGAGAACCCACCTCCTAGAAATTCGACTACAATAAGCCTCTCACTTATTGAGAGTCCTTTGCTTTACAAGGCTTTCACTTTAGCTAAAGCGTCAACTCACCTGAGAAACAACAGGCCTGCCACAAAAGAGACTGAGACAATCATAAATTATAATTGTATTGTGTTACCTTCATCTGTATCTAATTTTTGTGCGTGTGATAGAGTGTGTGGGTCGACTGAGTAAGACATTGTGCTTTAAACCTCCAGGGCAAATAAGTGATGGTAAATAACCTTCTTTATTTGTTACACTTACAAAAAGCTTGCTGCTGGGATTACTTAAATTGGGACAATCACTCTGAGAGTAAGAAGACATATACCTTTTACATAAAAACATATTGATCATGGGCAATAGGGAGCAACACAAATCTGTCTGTAACAAAATCCTATCCAATTTCACCTACGAGTTCCTTCTTTATTGTTATGTTGGCTGCACCCTCTTCTCTACTGGAGACAGATGCAACATATTCATTTAGTAGCTCAACTATCCCCTCTGCCTCTACAAAATGATCTCCTAGGTTACTAATTAGCCCCATTCTTCTTTTGACTATGACTGGCATTTTCCAGCTCCATTGGCATTGGGCATCATGGTGGGGGGGGGCGGGGGGGTGGGGACAATATAGCAATAAGGCTAAAAATTGATTTCATGCTATTATTAAACCACTTTGCGATTGTCCACTCCACCTGTCAAAGGCAAGCCAAGTTTCCTGCCACCACAAGTCGGGAACCTAATTTCAATACTTCAGCATCTCATTATAAGCCCCACTCGCTGAAATCATCTCCCCACACTGGATCATCTGGGCACTTTGGCGTGATTGTACGCCAATGTGTTTCACAATTCTACATAAGCAACATGCACTTCGCTCGGGACTTTGAGGTTTGTTTGCCTACCTTGCTTCGGCAGCACTCGCAGTCATCAGCGCCAGACTTCACAGGCAGCACCTCATCACTTTTAGGGGGCTCATGGGCAGGTCTCTACCCACCAGACCAGCGCAAGATGGGGGTGGCTTTTCAATGGCTGCAAGGCTCGGGGCTTGCTTGGGGAAGGGGGAGAAGTGGCCTCAGGCAAGTGATGAGGCTGCAGGGTGAGGGCTGTACTGGCGAAGTGAGGTACCCTAGGGTGTGTGTGGGGGCACATGTTGATCAGTGCAAGCTACCTCAAGATTGAGGGCTGAGCAGGCAGTCTCCAGAGGAGAGGAGGCCAGATGGAAATATGATGGTGCGTGTGAGCGAGTGAGTGGTGATGTTCCTTGAGTTGGCAGTGAGTGAGATGGCAGTGAATGTGTGATAGCCTTGTCAGTGTGTCAGTTTAGAGTGATCAGATAGTTGCCTTACCCTGGTGGCAAGGATGAGATTATTCATCCGTTTTCTGCACTGGATGGCCGACCTCTTATGTGTAGCGTTGGCACTGACCACCTCTGCCGCCACCTCCCAAGCCGGAGTGATGAGACTGATGGGCCTCCTACGGCCAGAGCGGGGGTGGAGGACATTGCAGTGGACCTCCACAGCATCCAAAGGCATCCCAGGGATGCATTACTGAATCAGAGGGGGCTGCATTCTTCTTGCCTTTTGGGGCCAGGTCTTCATCGGAGCAGTCCTAGGCTACAAGCATTGGGAAGTGTCCATGTGGCTGCATTTTAAATATGGTGCCCTGTGTGAGGAAGCGGCAAGGTAACGATGTGGCAGGCAAATCAGAGGCCGCGCGCCAGCGAGACTTGCTGCGTAATTAATGAGGGGTGAATGGGATGATACAGCATGAAATTCCGCCATTGCAGCTGGCGGGTAAAACAACATTTTTTCCACTCAGTGCAAATCTGTGACAATTCCGCCCTATCCTTTTTCTGTTTATATGTTTATTAAAGACTTTTGGGTTCCCTTATAACTTAGCTACAAATCTAATCTTATACTTCTCATTTGCCCCTCTAATTCTATATTTTAAGATCTCATCCACACTTCCGGTATTCTGTTGGTTCTCTCCTGTATTATGAAACTCACATTTATCATAAGCCTCCCTTTTCTGCTTCATTATTCATTTTAACCTTTGAGTCATCCAGTGAATTCTAGCTTCGGATGCCCTTCCTTTCCCTCTTGGAGGACGGGCTTTGGGGAGTCAAGAAGTGAGATACTCGCAGCAGGATCCTAGCCTCTGACCTGCTCTTGTAGCTACAGTATTTTTATGGCTGGTCCAGTTCAGTTTCGGTCAATGGTAACCGCCAAGATGTTGATAATGGTGGATTCAGTGATGGTAATACCATTGAATGTCAAGGGGCGATGGTTAGATTCTCTCTCGTTGAAGATGGCCACTGCCTGGCACTTGTGTGGCACGAATGTTACTTGCCACTTGTCAGCCCAAGCCTGGATATTGTCCAGGTCTTGCTGCATTTGGACATGGACTGCTTCAGTACCTGAGGAGTCGCAAATGGTGCTGAACATTGTGCAATCATCAGCGAACATCCCCACTTCTGACCTTATGATGGAAGGAAGGTCATTGATGGAGCAGCTGAAGATAGTTGGGCCTAGGACACCACCCTGAGGAACTCCTGCAGTGATGTCCTGGAACTGAGCTGATTGATCTCCAACAACCACAACCATCTTCCTTTCTTATAGTTATAACTCCAACCAGTTTTTCCCCTGATTCCCACTGACTCCAGTTTTGCTAAGGATCCATGATGCCACACTCGGTCAAATGCTGCCTTGGCATCAAGGGCAGTTTCTTGCACCTCACCTCGGGGGTTCAGCTCTTTTGTCCATGTTTGAAGCAAGGCCGTAATGAGGTCAGGAGCTGAGTGGCTCTGACAGAATCCAAGCTGAGGGTCAATGAGCAGGTTATTGCTAAGTGAGTGCTGCTTGACAGCATTATTGATGACCCCTTCCATCACTTTACTGATGATCGAGAGTGGACTGATGGGATGGTAATTGGTTGGGTTGGATTTGTCCTGCTTTTTGTGTACAGGACATAACTGGGCAATTTTCCACATAGCCGGGTAGATGCCAGTTTTGTAGCTGCACTGGAACAGCTTGGCTAGGGGGCACGGCAATTTATGGAGCACAAGTCTTCAGTACTATTGCCGGGATATTGTCAGGGCCCGTAGCCTTTGCACTATCCAGTGCCCTCAGCTGTTTCTTGATATCACGTTGAGTGAACTGAATTTGCTGAAGACTGGCATCTGTGATGCTGGGGACCATTGGAGGAGGCTGAGATGGATCATCCAGTCAGTACTTCTGGCTGAAGATGGTTGGAAATGCTTCAGCCTTATCTTTTGCACTGATGTGCTGGGCTCCCCCATCATTGAGGATGGGGATATTTGTGGACCCTCCTCCTTCAGTGAGTTGTTCAATTGTCCATCACCATTCACGACTGGATGTGGCAGAACTGTCGAACTTAGATCTAATCCGTTGGTTGTGGAATTGCTTAGCTCTGCCTATCTCTTGCTGCTTATGCTGTTTGGCACGCAAGTAGTCCTGTGTTGTAGCCTCACCAGAATGACACCTCATTTTTAGATATGCATGGTGCTGCTCCTGGCATGACCTTTTGTACTATTCATAGGACCAGGGTTGATCCCCTGGCTTGGTGGTAATGGTAGAGTGGGGGATATGACAGGCCATAATGTTACAGATTGTGGTTGAGTACAGTTCTGCTGTTGGCCCACATGGTTGTCCAGTCTTGAGTTGCTAGGTCTGGTTGAAATCTATCCCATTTAGCATGGTGGTAATGCCACACAACACGATGAAGGGTATCCTCAATGTGAAGACAGGCCTTTATCTCCACAAGGACTGTATGGTGGTCACTCTTACCAATACTGTCATGGACAGATGCATCTGTGGCAGGCAGGTTGGTGAGGAGGAGATCAAGTATGTTTTTCCCTCTAAGATAAAAGCAAAATACTGTGTATGCTGGAAATCTGAAACAAAAACAGTAAATGCTGGAGAGAGAAAAAAACAAAGTTAATGTTTCGAGTCCGTATGACCCTTCTTCAGATCCTTTTTCCGTCTTGTTGGTTCCCTCATCACCTGCCACAGACCCAGTCTAGCAGTTATGTCCTTTAGCACTTGGCCAGCTCGGTCAGTAGTGGTGCTACTGAGCCACTCTTTGTGATGGACATTGAAGTCCCCCATCCAGAATACATTCTTCACCCTTGCCACCTTCAGTGCTTCCTCCAAGTGGTGTTCAATATGGAGGAGCACTGATTCATCAGCTGAGGGTGAGCAGTACATGGTAATCATCAGGAGGTTTTTTTGCCCATGTTTGACCTGATGCCATGAGAATTCATGGGGTCTGGAGTCAAGGTTGAGGACTCCAAAGGCTTATCCCTCACGACTGTATAGACCTTTGCTGCCACCTTTGCTGGGTCTTTCCTGCCGGTGGGACAGGGGGTACCCAGGGGTGGTGATGGTGTTATCTGGGACATGATCTGTAAGGTATGATTCCATGAGTATGACCTATGTCAGGCTGTTGCTTGACTAGTCTGTGAGACGTTCTCCCGATTTTGGCCCCGGCTCCCAGATGTTTTTAAGGAGGGTTTTGGAGGGACAACAGAGCTGAATTTGCTGTTGTAAATTCCGGTACCGAGGTTGATGCCGGATGGTCCGTTCAGTTTCATTCCTTTTTGACGGCTTGATACAACGGAGAGGCATGCTAGACCATTTCAACCACATTGCTGTGGGTCTGGAGTCACATGTAGACCAGACCAGGTAAGGGCAGCAGATTTCCTTCTCAATCAACAATGGTTTCATGGCCATCAACAGAATTTTACTTCCAGATTTTTTATTGAATTTAAGTTTCATCATCTGCCATGGTCGGATTCAAATCCAGGTCCCGAAAGCATTACGCTGGGTCTTTGGCTTACCAGTTCAGTAACCACAACACCGCCTCCTCCGCCTCCGCCTCCCCTTGTGGCTTCTTAACAGGAACCAGGAGGAGCAACAGTGCTCGTCTTGGTCCCACAAGGAAAGTTTAAGTCTCCAATATTAACTCGAATTGGGTGCTGAGTGTGACAGCAGGGTACGGGGATGTTGGGATAGGAATTATGTGCATGAGACCAGGATGAAAATTTGGCAAGTTGGAACATCAGATTTCAACTATATTGCTAATTAAATTTTTCCTTCGGGATTTCCCCTCTGCAAGCTGCGACAGTGGGAATGAAACAGACCCAAATGGCACTGTGTCTAGTCATTTATTTACAAGGCCAATACCAAAATAGAATTTGGATGAGCTAGGAGGTTTTGGAAGGAGACAGAAGGAGAGTTTAGTGAACAAGGATTCAGGATGAACATAGCCAACATGCTCTGGTACAAATATTAACAGCCTGGTGGGTCTAGTTAGATAGTTGGGTTTTTAACCTGGTGTTTCACAATTTGCAAGTACACATGAGCAGACACTGATGAGGGATATAATCCTCTCCAAGAACTACTCAACTGGACACAAATGCTGAATCCAGGGGCAATCATTGAGAAAAAGAATGATAGAGGTACAATAGCAACTTTGCAAGGTTTTGGCAGGCGGGTCATGCGCACTCTCCACAATGCAAAGATAATGGGGCAGACGAGCTCCTACTGTAGTGGCTAGGCATCACAGGTAATTGCGAGAACGTCTTCAATGGAGAGAGTGGCTTCCAGCATGGAGCTTCAAGCACTGCTCTCAACTGAGTCTATGGGGGAGGTGACTAGAGCCATGCAGGAGATGCCTGTCATCTTAACTGGGATGACAGGTGCCTTTTCTGTGAACTTGCAATACATTACTGAGCTTCACCAATCAGCTCTCCAGTTCGGCCATCCAGAAAGAGCCTAAAGCACCTTCCCATCCTTCAACTCACGCTGTCTGCATCCTAGTCAGAGCTCCATTCCATGTGTTGATCGCTGTTTGTGTGATGAATGGCTTCCTGCTATCATTGTTAAATTTGCCTTTCACTGGATTAGCCATCTGCTCCATTACCCTACTGTAATAGATTAATTTGAAGTAGCATTATGGATATATTTTATCCATTGTGTTGATTGTTTTATGTGTCTGTAAAGCCATCTCTCAGTCACTGCCTTTCAAAGGTGAAAAGCACAAGTTGCCCATTTGTCCCCATTCTACTTCTGGCTGGAGAAGTATATGAGGGAATCAATTAGCCTTAAGAACTGGAAATCAATTAATAAAAAATACATATAAAATAATTTTAAAATAACAATGCTAACTTAAAATACTTATCAGCATTTAGTGTACATGAAGTTAGAGAAATTTGCAATGATTTGAAATAACTTTCCGTTTGTGTTCCTGTTTTGTAAATGCACCATGCACATTCCTATGTAATGTATAGTGTAACTTTACATTCTAACTCACCACAAAAGGCTGCTGTTTATTGGATTTCCTGTTCTGGCAGCTACAATGCCTGAAAACAATTAGCTTTCCAAAAATACATTTTTTTTTGCATCCCCCAACAATCCCAGGTTTCATTCTGTTATATGTAAAGTTGAATTTGAACGGCAAGAAAAATCCAGTCAGACAAACCTAACCTGCATTTCTCCTAACTGTTAAAGTTGTGCTTTGATGTTACTATACAGCATTCATATTGTATCTTTCATTCCCAGGCTGTTATACAGCTATGGAGTTGAGTTAATGATTGCACAGCAGCAAGTTGAGCAGTGCAAATATAAGTATGGCTGGAAGAGAAGTTGTCTACGTACAAGTTAACATACAGTGAAAGATTGGTAGTGCGCGGATGGAACTAACACAATTTTATACTATAGCCATGCAACTTACCAATCAATAACCAAGCAGTCTTGCGCATTTTCGTGTCCTTAAATGACTGAATATCTGTGCCTGACCTTCTGTAACCAACTTGCTGCCACAAAAGTTCAAAGTTTAAAACAATGTCTGTCATTAATTTGCAAGGGACCAAAACTATACAAGCGCTATCGATAGCATTCTATCCACCAAAGCCCTGTCCAAATCTCTGGGCTCACAAAATTCAAACGAGATAGACCAGCCAATACAAATATGTGGCCAAATAGGAACTGGGTTGCATGGACTTTGTGAGCCAAATTGCCTTGGTTTGGAGAATGTAGCAGTTGCAGAAATATATGATGGCCCAGATTTTGCGATCAGCAGCAATGGAATAATACTCACTGTTCAATAGGTTTACAGCTGCTCACAAACTTTTCATAGGCTTTCGAGTGGCAATTTACTGTGGTCAGGCCTCTGATACAGTGCAGCACCCCTTCAGGGGATCTGTGGCATGTGCGAGCAGTGTACATAATAGCATAACTGTTCAACCAATCAGACTGAAAAATCCTCTCAGAGCAAAACAATGTATAATTAGGATATTTAACTAATTGCAAAATCGTGTACAGAAATCAAACTGAAGAGAGAGAAATAAAGATGTAATTAAGATAAAGTATACAGCAGAAAGAAAAAGTCAAAAATTGTTATTTTTTAAAATCTCCAAATATAATTAAATTATGAAGGAATGAGACTCCACATCTGTAAAGTTATTTTTAGTGCCATATTGTTTGGCAGTAATTAAGGCTATCATACTGCTAAAAAATCATTTACACCTGAATTCACCAGCCCTAAATTTTTGTGGCATATTTAGTGGGCATCTAGTGGGTAATTATCACAACTTTATACCCTTTGTGCAAAACTTGTGGAAGTTCAGGGCAAATAGGACAGCACTTCCACATTTCCATATTTAAAAGTGCATGTCCAGACTCCCACAATAACAATGAGGTCTTTTAGCCTCACCATATTATAAGTGAAAAATCCACAAGATCTATATATTGATATAAAGGGATTACCAAGTGCTTTAATGTAAAGAGGCTGCACAACGTACGGTCTAATCAACTCACCAAGGCTCCTTTGACAGTAACTTTCAAACCAGTGAGTTCTATCACCTAGAAGGACAAGAGCAGCAGATGCCAGGAAACATCACCACCTGCAAGTTCCCCTCCAAGCCACATACCATCCTTACTTGGAACTATATTGCTGTTCCTTCACAGTCACTGGTCAAAATCCTCGAACTCCCTCCCTAACAGCACTGTAGGTGTACCTACACCACATGGACTGCAGCGGTTCAAGAAGGTGATTCACCACCACCTTCTCAAGGACAGTCAGGAATGGGCAATAAATGCTGGTCTAGAATTTTAAAAATCACGGAGTATGTATTTATCTTTTAGAACAGTTTAGTCAAGGGAGAGATTTGATTCCTACTGATGTAGTCATGCAGCAGGCACTTAATTCCCTTGGGCTAATGTGCTCTAGCTTGTAGTGCCTGATAATGGAGGAATTAGCATATATCAATTTCTACTGCATTTTGAAAATTGATTGGCTCATTTTCTGGGTGATTTATATTTTAATCAGGCATTTTTTTCTGGCAGTTGTTAAAACTGGAAGTGGAAAAAAAACAGAATTGTGGACTTTTTTCTGCTTTTTTTTCTGCCAATTTTCTCTCTTTACCTCCCCACCTGAAGACTTTGATTTTTTGTTCCATGGGCACCTTTCAGCTCTCTCTATGGTTCCCTGTCACAAGGGCCATTAGTCGCATATGAATCTTAACATTACATTTCAACAGGCTATTCAACCCTAGATGCATCGCCTGCAGTCTCAATTACAGATGAAGTTCATGCACTCGCTTCCAGCGTTTGAATTCTGGACTGCTGAAACTGAACTCAAAGCACATTCCTGAAATAAATCTTCGCTCTTATTTGTAACATTCAGTGTTTCCAACCCTCTGGGATTGGCCTGGAGTCTTCAGGAATGGAAGATCAATCTCCAGGACACTGCCGTATACAGCTCTGGATGAGAAAAAAAAAACATCCGAACATTAAAAAATATGTTTCTTCTGATCATTTTCTTTGAACATTTTTCTTTCCCAGGTATAGAAAATATTGAAAATGGGGGTGGGGAGGGGGTGGGGAAGTGCTGTTTGGCTGACAGTCAAACATCATCCAATTGAGTGATGAGTATTTTTGCTTTCCAAATAGCGTCAGGAGGCAATATGTCACAAGGATGGATGTTTTGGCCGACTCATGGCTGAAGCGTGGGGGTAAGTCATGTGATGAAATCTGCAGCAATACATTTAATCACAGTTGGCAACCCTACTAACATTCGCGACCTGTGACCTTTCCATCCCGCGACTTTATTTCTTCCAGTCTTTCTGCCATTTTTTTGCCATTCGGGTTTGAAGCTTCTGCACCTGCCACTCAGGTGGGGACGGGACAGGAAGGAAAGTGAAAGGTGAAGACTTTTCATCAAGGACCAGAAATATGCAGGGCCATGTACACCGTCTAATACAATCCTAATGCCATAATTAGACATTTTAACAGCAGGAAATTGCTAACCACTGTAACACTAAACTACAAAACCCACATGGCCCGGGTGGAACAAAACTACAATTCCCAAAGTGCATTTCAGCTCAAAGGTAAATTAATTGCAAAGCAGTGCCAGACTAAACAGGAAAAGTGCCTTGTGCTAAATTAAAGCAACAATACATTACTGTGTCCACCCCAGTGACTCCAGAGTAACACTTAACCCCTTGAGTACTGAATTTACTGTGTAAACTTGCAAATAGCTTGCATTCCACTTCTCTGTCGCAGCTGGCACACAGTATTGAAATAGAAAACAAAAGCTGTGCAGAATCTCCAGCTAACAAAATAATAAGAACAGAAAACGCTAAAATTTGGCGGCAGGTTCATCAGCAACTGAGTGAGAAAGAAAAGCTCATGTTTCTGAAGTGGCCCTTCTGAAACTAGCAATTCAGCTAACGTTGAGGAGGCAAGTGTTGGTATAAGTCACAACTTTCACGTAGTTCATCGAAATATCAGGGCCGGTAAAGAATGACAATGTAAGCAAGCAATTTAATGCACGCTTCATGGTGAAGGCTGAGAGGTTGAAAATGCTTTCATTTTATCTCCACTTACAAAATTGACCAAGCCCAGGTCAGGGATGACAGACAAGTCAACGATTCCTTCACATTGCCCTGACAGTATGATTTAGCCCCAAGGTTCAGAAATCACCACCCATCCCATTGGACTCTGAGACATTTGCTTATCCTATACTTTCAATCCTGGTGGCCTCATCGAGCGAAATTGTTGAATTTGCACCAATTAGTGTCAAATTTATGAGCAGTTTAGTGCTGTGCACTCGTACCCTTTGGGAATAGTATTGCGACTGCTGGAACTCATTTAATATCGTGCAAGGCAACTAGCAGATTCGCTAAAGCCAATTGTTTGAAAGTAAAACATGGAGTTTTTACATGATTGATTTCGCCAATAACTGGACCTAACACAAACAAAATAAATTCCGCTGCTGGTTCTCAAATTACCAAAGTGCTCACTTAGTAAACTAAAGTTGGAATCTATTGTGTACCCTCACCAGAAGCCATTCACACTGGCCTTCTGGGATTAGGCTGCAGCTTCTCAATGAAATACAAAGACCTTAAAATTACACTGTGGTATTAGTGAATGAGTTTAATGCATTTCAATGCACCATTTAACCTCCTTTTTAATGGAGATAACAATTGCTCTTAACTTGATTACCGCACCCAGTAAGATAGTGGAGAATAAAATTTTGTGCAAACATGATATCATGCTGCAATAGGTTCACACTTGCAAACCAAAATATGTAAAACATCATTCTTCACACCAGGTGTAGAAGTTTAAATGAATAGGATGGCACTTTTGAAGCAAGCTTTATGACATTACTGGAAATCTTTTGCTCACATATGCTAAAATGAAAATTGGTCGTGAGAAAGCCTGAATCATAACGCAAGACCATGTTCTGCTTATATCCCATCCCTGGTTTTGAGCAGGAATAAGGTGATATTAGTCCAATGTTCATGGTGCTAAACCTACAGCTCACTTATGCTTTCATCTAGCCCATCGCAATTTTGGAATAGGTCAATAAATAGGTGAGCAACACACTGAATCAAACAGGAACAAATCATGATTCTATGCTGCCTGTGGGATATGCTGCCTAATTGGCGTTCCACTGGTCAGAGTGTGCACTCCACCCAGTGAAAAGGACCATTCAGTGGCTGAAGCAACAATCCTTAAAGCGGCCGCTGCAAGCCACTCAAAAAAAAGCAGTAGAAACTGCGATGAGACTTTCGCTGGCCAGGAGAAGCATTTATGCCAAAAATCAGTGCTGTCATTCCCAATCTTTCCCCACTCAAGTTTCTATTTCCCCCTAGTCCTTGTCCTTGCAGCAGGCAGCTCGCCACAGTTATTCAAATAAGGACCAAAATAAAAGCAAAGTATGCTAGAAATCGGAAATAAAAACAGAAAATGCTGGAAAAACTCAGGAGGTCTGGCAGCATGTGTGGAGAGGGAAACAAAGTTAACATTTCGAGTTCATATGACTTCTTCGGAGCTAAATAGAGGTAGAAATGTGATGTATTTTATACTGTTTAAGAGGGGGTGGAGCAGGTGGAGCAAAATAGAAGGACAGGGATAGGTGGGAGCTCAGGAGAGATTTGACAAAGATGTCATGGACACAAGACAAAGGAAATGTTAATGGTAGTGTTAGAGATTAAAGCGGGTGCTGATGATGGCATGAAGGTAAAATAGCAGAACGTTTTAATAGCAGAACAAGGGTCAGCGCTCTATGAAACACTACCATTGACACTCCCTTTGTTTTGTATCCATGACATCTTTGTCAAATCTCTCCTGAGCTCCCACCTAACCCCGACCTTCTATTTTGCTCCACCTGCTCCAACCTCTCGTAAACAGTATAAAATCCATCATCTCTCTTTAGCTCTGACGACGAGTCATACAGACTCGAAATGTTAAATCTGTTTCTCTCTCCACAGATGCTGCCAGACCTGTTGAGTTTTTTCAACATTTTCTGTTTTTATTCAAATAAATGCCTGGTTCCACTTCCATCACCCACCATCTGCACAATGTGATGGGATAAGTAAGAGTTGAACATGGGGACAGGTGTAGCCCTTTGAGCTGTTCTGCCATTCAATTAAATCATGGCCAATCCTCAACTCATCCTACCTGCCATTTTATAATGCAGTCAAAACCCATCCATTCAGTTTCTCAAGTAACAGCTTGCTTTTATCATGGATTTCTGGTGCAGAACCCATCTTTCTCCTGTTCCTGATAAAAAGAAAACACCCAAACATGAAGGAGGACTGAGTGGGTGCAGTTGTTGGGTAAGAAAGTCTAAATTTTATTTTGTACAAACCTAATTTAGTTTGTAGTTGGCATTAAACTGAAATCTGCAGTTTAAGTCCTGTAGTTGCCAGCCTTAAGCAGGGTTTTCTCAGCTCTTATTAAGTCCACCAAATAAACTAAATTAACAAAATGAGGGATAAAATAAACGCAGCCCCTAAGTTAGGATCACTGCAAAACCAAAGATAAAATTTAAAGGAAACTTACAGTATCAAACCAAAATGTGAGCAGGGTTTTTTCAAGGGTTCCAGTGAAATAGCAGCTTAATTAAGATCCAACTGAAACTGGATCCTCATTAAGTAACTCAGGTAGGCCTTTTGTTTTAGGAGCATATATAAGATCATAAGACATAGGAGCAGAAATTAGGCCATTCGTTAAGTAGCCAACTTGGTTGCCTTTGCCTAAACTTTTTCAGCCTCCAGCAATTGATTCTTGCTCTGCTGCAGGAGATGAAGCTGGTTAATTGGTGAGTAAGTGATTAAGGTTTATTCTATTCCTAAGGCTCAAAATAGTATATTTCCAACAAGAGGTGAGCGGCAGTGGGTAAGAGGCACGGATCAAGAGGTCTACCTGCAGTGAGACCAGCGGTGGAGTGACATCACAAACTGCAACGTGATGCAAGTGCGGGGAAAGCAGCTGATTGGTGAGTAGGATTGGTGAGTCTTTAAAGTAAAAGTAAGCTCTTTAGTTTGTGTTTAGGACTCTAGTCCTTTTTTCTGTCTTTTTCTTAAAAATAGCTTGTTAAGTATAAGATCGATACTGGTGTAAAAAAATGAATTACAGTAAAGTGTAAAGCATGGGGGATTCTTCAGTGGTAAAGAGCGGGGATACTAGGGTAATTAATTAATGAATTAAATAAAATATGCTAGCGTTGGCAGGATGGGTGATATGTTGCTGCTGAAGCATGTGGGAGCTGCTGGACACCAGGGTGATCCAGAGCAAACACGTCTGTAGCTCGAGGAACTTTGGATCCAAGTTGAGGAGCTGGAACCCGAGCTGCAGACATTGTGCCACATCAGGGAGGGGGCAAGCTACCTGGACATTTTGCTCCAGGAGGTGATTACACTCCTCAGATTAGGTAATTCAAATTTGGCCTGTGATCAGGGGCAGGAGGGTGTGACTGCAGGTGAGGCAGGTATCTGGACCCAGGGAGTAGTGTTCAATGAGCCTCTGCCCCTGCAATTGTCCAACAGTTATGAGGTTCTTGCAAGCTGTGTGGATGAGAGTAGGGACTGCAGGGATGATGAGCGAACTGACCATGGCACTGTGGTACAGGGAGCCATTAAATCCGGGGGAGGAAATAGGAATGTAGTAGTGGTAGGGAACAGTATAATTAGGGGGATAGATACTGTTCTCTGCAGCTGTGAGCGTGAGTCCCGAAGGCCGTGTTGCCTGCCTGGTGCTAGAGTTGAGGACACCCCTTCACGGCTGGAGAGGAACTTGGAGTGTAAGGGGAGGGATCCAGTTGTCATTGTCCACATTGGTACCAACGACATTGATAGAACTAGAAAGGAGGTTCTGCTGAAAGAATTTGAACAGTTAACAGCTAAATTAAAAAGCAGAACCTCCAAGGTAATAATCTCGGGATCATTACCTGAGCCACGGGCAAACTGGCATAGGGCAAATAATGTCAAGGAGTTAAATGCATGGCTCAAAGATTGGTGTGGGAGGAATGGATTTCAGTTCATGGGGCTTTGGTACCAGTTCTACTGGGGTAGAAGGGAGCTGTTCTGGTGGGACGGGCTTCACTTGCACCATGCTGGGGCCACTGTTCTAGTGAATCGAATATCGAGGGCTGTAGGGAGGGCTTTAAGTGAAATAGAAGGGCAGAGGTTTCTGGAGAGGGGATATGTAGGCTTACAAAGCAAAAGGATATGACAGCATTGCAGGGCAGCTATTTAGGTAATGATACCTAGAGTGTGACAGGAAGGGACAGAGTGTACAAACATAAAAAAATGTAGCAAATAGGGTCATAGGGGGAAAAATAGTAAAAAGGCAAAATTGATGGCTCTTTACTTAAATGAATGTCATATTCAGAACAAAATAAATGAATTAACAGCACAAATAGAGGTTAATGGATATGATCTTATAGCTATTACGGAGACATGGTTACAAGGAAATCAAAGCTGGGAACTACATATTCAGGGGTATTTTCGATAGGACAGGCAGGAAAGAAAGGGCGGCAGGGTAGCTTTGTTAGTGTGAGATGGAATAAGTGCTATAGCAAGAAATGATATTGGATCAGAAGATGTAGAATCCATCTGGGTAGAGCTAAGAAATAACAAGGGGAAGAAGACACTGGTGGGAGTAATCTATAGGCCCCTAACAGTTGCTATACTGTAGGGTAGATAATAAATCAGGAGATAATGAGGGCATGTAAAAAAGCTGTATATTAATCATGGGTGACTTTAATCTTCATAGATTGGAAAAATCAAATTGGCAGAGGGAGCCATAAGTAAGATTTCATAGAGTGTATTTGGGACAGTTTCCTAGAACAATATGTTGTGGATCCAACTGGGGATCAGGCTATTTTGGGTCTGGTAATGTGAAATGAGGCAGGTTTAATAAATGATCTCAGAGTAAAACAGTGACCTAGAAAACAGTGACCATAACATGGTAGAATTTAGCGTTCAGTTTGAGAGTGAGAAACTTGGGTCAGAAACAACTGTGCTAAACTTAAATAAGGGTGATTACAAAGGAATGAGGGCAGAGTTGGTTGGAGTGGACTGGGAAAGGAGTTTAGCAGAAAAAACAGTTGATGAACAATGGCAGATGCTTAAGAAAATAGTTCATGACTCACAACAAAGATATATCCCAGTGAGGAAGAAGGCTTCTAGGAAGGGGATAATCCAACCATGGCTAACCATAGTATCAAATTGAAAGTAAAAACATACAATGTGGCAAAAGTCTGTGGTAAGCCAGAGGATTGGAAAAGTTTTAAAAACCAACAAAAGATGACCAAAAAATAATAATAAAGAGGGAGAGAATAAACTTCGAGGGTAAACAATCAAATAATATAAAAATGGATAGTAAGAACTTCTTTAAATATATAAAAAGGAAGAGGGAGGCCACAGTGAACATAGGCCCCTTGGAGAATGAGGCTGGGGAAATAATAGTGGGGAACCAGGAAATGGCAGAGGAGTTGAATAAACACTTTGCATCAGTCTTCACGGTAGAAGACACTAATAGCTTTCCAAAAATACTAAATAATCAAGGGGCAAAAGATATGGGTGGGGTGGGGGGAGGAAGTAAATATAATAACTATCACTAGAGAAAAACACTAGGGAAATTAATGGGGCTAAAGGCCAATAAGTCCCCTGGACCTGATGGGTTGCATCCTAGAATATTAAAGGAAATAGCTACACTTATAGCTTAGATTCTGGAAAAGCCCCAGAGGATTGGAAAACTGCCAATGTAACACCCACATTCAAAAAGAGAGGGAGACAAAAACAGGTAACTATAGGCTAGTTAGCTTAACATCTGTCATTGGGAAAATGTTAGAGTCTATTATAAAGGATGTAATAGCAGAGAATTTAGAAATACATAATACAATCAAGCAGAGTCAGCATGGCTTCATGAAGGGGAAATCATGCCTGACAAATTTATTAGAATTCTTTGAGGAGGTAACAAGCAGGATAGATAAAGGGGGACCAGTAGATGTAATATATTTGGATTTCCAAACAGCATTCAAAAATATACTGCACATAAGGCTACTTAATAAGATGAGTCCATGGTTTTGGGGGTAGTATATTAGGATAGAGGATTGGCTAACTAATAGAAGTTGGGATAAGGGGGCCATTTTCATGATGGCAACCTGTAACTAGTGGAGTGCCACAGGGATCAGTGCTGGGGCCACAATTATTTACTATATGTTAATGACGTGGATGAGGGAAGTGAATGTACTATCGCCAAGTTTGCGGAATACACAAAAATAGGTGGGAGGGCAAGTGGTGAGGATGACACAGAGTCTACAGAGGGGAGGGGATGTCGTAGTGATATTGCCGCTAAACTAGTAATCCAGAGACTCAGATGGTGGAGTTTGAATCCAACAAAAATCTGGAATTAAACATCTAATGATAATGAAGCCATTGTAGATTGTTGTAAAAAACCCATCTGGTTCACTAATGTCCTTTAGGGAAGGAAATCTGTCGCCCTTACCTGGTTGGCCTACACGTGACTCCAGTCCCAGACCAATGTGGGTGACTATGAAATGCCCTCTGAAATGGTCTAGCAAGCCAATCAGTTATATCAAACCGGAAATGACAACACCAACATCAGCCCTGTCAACCCTGCAAAGCCCACCTTATTAACGTCTGGGAGCTGGTGCCAAAATTGGGAGAGCTGTCTCACCGACTAGTCAAGCAATAGCCTGACATAGTCATCCTCACAGAATCATATCTTACAGATAATGTCCCAGGCAGCACCAGGAATGACCACCACACACCCATTGTGGAGATGAAGTCCTGCCTTCACATTGAGGATACCCTCCATCATGTTGTGTGGCACTACCACCGTGCTAAATGGGATAGATTTCGAACAGATATAGCAACTCAAGACTGGGCATCCATGAGGTGCTGTGGGCCATCAGCAGCAGCAGAATTGTACTCAAATACAATCTGTAACCTCATGACCTGGCATATCCTCCACTCTATTATTACCATCAAGTCAGGGGATCAACCCTGGTTCAATGAAGAGTGTAGGAGGGCATGCCAGGAGCAGCACCAGGCATACCTAAAAATGAGGTGTCAAGCTGGTGAAGCTATAACACAGGACTACTTGTGTGCGAAACAGCATAAGCAGGTAGTGATAGTCAAAGCTAAGCAACCCCACAACCAATGGATCAGATTTAAACTCTCTAGTCCTGCCATATCCAGTTGTGAATGGTGGTGGACAATTAAACAACTCACTGGAGGAGGAGGCTCCACAAATATCCTTATCCTCAATGATGGAGGAGCCCAGCACATCAGTGCAAAAGATGAGGCTGAAGCATTTGTTACAATTTTCAACAAGAAGTGCTGAGTGGGTGATCCATCTTGGCCTCCTCCGGAGGTCCCCAGCATCACAGATGCCAGTTTTCAGCCACTTCGATTCACTCCATGTGATATCAGGAAATTACTGAAGGCCCTGGAAAGTGCAAAGGCTATGGGCCCTGGCAATATTCCGGCAATAGTGCTGAAGACTTGTGCTCCAGAACTTGCCGTGCCCCAGCCAAGCTGTTCCAGTACAGCTACAACACTGGCATCTAGCTGGCTATGTGGAAAATTGCCATGATCTTATTGAATGGCAGTGCAGACTCGATGGGCCGAATGGCCTACTTCTGCTCCTACGCCTTATGGTCTTAGTGTGGGGTCTGTATTTGTGACTGAAGTCCTCCCCTCACCATCTTCATTTCATTTAGCTTTTACAGGACTTCTTCCTGCCAGATTTCAATTCTGATGAAGGTTCCACCCTTAAAATGTAAAATAGTTTTCCTTCAGGTGACCTGCTTAGTATATCTAGAATTATCTGTATATTGATCTCCATACCCAATTTATCCCAAAAGCTACTTTGGAATCAAAGGCAAGGGGAATTTTGCTGATTAAAAATCTTTTTGTCAATGACTATGCCAGATTTCCTACATCACGTGGTTGGAGAAGGTGAACGCGGAGAGGGTATTTTCAATTGTGGAAGGATCCAAAACCAGAGGCATAAATTTGCTAATAAATCTAATTGGGAAATAAGGAGAGATTTCTTTACTCAGAGAGCCATTATAGTGTGGAACTCGCTACCACAGGTAGGGTGGGAATTTGGTTCCTGTAGTGCCACTGAATATGACATGATGGAAGCCTCTTGCTGGGGTGCACTGCACCATCTGCCACACAGGCATAGCAGGCCATCTTGAGAAGAGCACTCATGTGGGTGTCCCCTATGTGCACTGGAAGCAACTGATTATTTTTCTTTATTTGCTCATGGGATGTCCAGCATTTATTGCCCATTCCTAATTGCCCTTGTTCAAAGCAGATCTGGAGTCACATGTAGGCCAGACCAGGTAAGGACAGCAGATTTTCCTTTCCTGAAGGGCAATAGTGAACCAGATGGGTTTTCATGACAATTGACAATGACATCAGTAGACTTCTAATTCCACCATCTACTATGGTGGGATTTGAACCTGGGTCCCGAAAGCATTATCATGGGTCTCTAGATTACTAACAATACCACTATGCCAACACCGCCCCAGCACTATCCTGCCATCACACAGCCCTACAAGGTGATGACCATCTAAACATCACTGGTGCAGGGCCCATTTTGCAGCAGAATGCTGAATCTTTGTGAAGTGACCTGCACAATCGTCCAGTGGACCTGCCTGGTCTGATTTTGATAAAGGGTCACTCAAAAGTTTGAGAGGAGGCGCTATTGGCCTATACTCATTGAAGCTTACAAGGATGAGAGGTGAACTTATTGAAACATATAAGATTCCGAGGGGGCTTGACAGGATAGAATGTTTTCCCTCCATGGGGAGAATCTAGAACTAGGGCACAGTTTCAAACTAAAGGGTCTTCCATTTAAGATGGAGATGAGGAGGAATTTCTTCTCTCACAGGGTTATTAGCCTTTGGAATTCTCTCACACAGCGAGCAGTGGGGGTTGGGTCATTGAATATTTTTAAGATTGAGTAAGACATTTCGATTATCGAGTGAGTCAGAGATTACATGAGACTGGCAAGAAAGTGCTGTTAAGGCACAATTAGATCAGCTATGATCTTCTGGAATGGCAAAGCAGATTCAATGTGCTGAATGACCTACTCCTGCTCCTTTTTCTTATGATCTTATGACTTACTTTTGCTTAGACTGAGTTTGTGGAAGTACTGTGGTGTGTTTTTGGAATGAGCTTTTTTCTAGTTGGTGCTTGCACTCAGTGAGGATGAAGGATATCTGACCCAGGTATTAGGGCTGTGGTTGCAGTGCCTCTTGGTCTGCAACATGACAGGACGCAGAGCAGAGGATGAAGGGAAGGGAAGCTCTGCAAAAAGGTAAGAGGAGGAAGGATCGCCATAGAAGGCCCCAAGGCCCAAAGGTTTTCAGACAGCATCTCTCCTACCTTCACCTGACCCAGCAGCAATGCCTGAGATAACTTGGGTTCAACAAAGAGGTGGTCACTGAGTGATGTCACCCCTGCTATCTGACCTGCAGCCTCACACCAGAGCAAGGATAGTGCTGTCAAAGTCTTTGAAGTCATCATCATCCTCAACTTTTATGCCTCAGGTCCTTTCATGCAGGATCAGGAGATGTTGCCAACATTTCCCAATATGCCACCCATTGCAGTACCTGGGAGGTGATGGAGGTCATACACCCAGATTAAGGCAATTCAAGCAGGATGAAAGGGTACATGGCTTGACAAGGATAGTGGGGTTCCCAATGGTGCAGGATGGCATCAAATTCACCCGCATGGCTCTGTGGGCCCCTGTGTCAATCAGGAGAGTTATTAATTGCAGGGCTTGCATTTGATAAATGTGCAGTTGGTATGTGACCACTCCAAAGCCTTCATTTTACTGAATTCCCACTATCCTGGCAGCAGCCATGATGTATTTATCCTGTTTCAGTCGGTCCCACCTACCATCTTCAACCCTCCTTGAAGAACCAATGGCTGGCTGTTTCAGGCAATGTTCTACCCACTTCTATGTGGCTGATGATCCCCTTCCATAATCCCACCACACAAGCTAAGTGGGACTTCAACAAGAGCCACAAGACCATTTGGCACATTGTGGTGCTGGCAATGAGCCTTCTTAAGCAACAGTGCCATGGTCTTGACTGCTTGGGGAGGGAGCAACTGCAGTACAGTCCAGCGACTATCTTGAAGTTTGTGGTGACCTGCTGTGCCCTCCACAGCCTGGTCATTAGGAGGATGCCCCCATAACCGCCACCCACGCCCCTCCCAAAGGATCCAGAGGCCACCTCGTGTGGAGAAGGAGAATGAGGAAGAGGAAGCAGGGATAGCAGGGAGGAGGCATGTTGGGCACCTTACAACCCGACGGGCTGTCAGAGAGTGCATCATGAATTCCACTTCCACTAAAACAGCTGGTCAACATTGGCCCAGCATTCTCCACCATCACAGATCTCAGATACCCCATCAGTGTTCCCTTGGCCACCATCCAAAAGCAAAAGCCAGCAACAAAAATCTTTTACAACACAGTTTCCTTCAATAACATATCCACTTGTACAAACAACATTGAACTATTTACTCTTGCGCATTCCTTAGTGCCTCTTCCTGGCCTAGTGGCTGGTGGGAGGTTGCTGCCTTCCACTGGACGAGGCTGCAGATGGTCTTGCAGGACACCCTTGAGCAGCTCTGGGCTGTGAGGGCCCAGCTTCTGACTTCATCGCCCCAACATGGGCAGCAGCAGTCTGGGCTGGCTGACAGGCAGCTGGCAGAAAGCCAGCAGCAGCGGAAAATCATCCTGAGAGAGAGCAACAAGGTCATACTCCACAGTATTACAGCCCTGACCACGGGGCAGGATACAGTAATCTGAAGAATGTGTTGAAGCGCAGATTGCTGGATGCTGTGAGAGCCTGCATGTCTCTTTGGGCACTGAGACTCACAGCTGGCAGTCAGAGCCTGCCTAACACCAAAGATAGAATCTCATGAGCTCAGTTTAAGCTTTTATTGCAGCGCTCAGACATTTGGGTGGCTTCCACCATTGTTGCAATGGAGGTTGTCGATCAGCCACTCGATGCTCCATCAGTCGGGTCTGTTCGCACTGTCAAAGAGCTGGCCACCACTTCCAAAGATGGGCTCCAAACTCTACACGATGGCCCCTGCCACATTGGAGCAGGACTCCTCCACGACCTTTGGTAGTGACTGGTGCCCCTGTGGCAGGCTTGCCAATGCCCCAAGCACCTCAGTGACTATCATCATCAGTGTTCTCCTGCACGCAGCCCCACCGAAGTTCTCATCTAAGTCCCCTGTAGCAGAACTCATGTGCGACTTCACCCTCCAGTGTTCTGATACATGAGCCACCTCAGCCTGGCTGCAGCTCAGCCATGCCCAGTGACCACCCTATGCAGATCCAGGCTCTATGCTACTCTCTCAGCAACATGCTGTGCCAGTATCTGAGCTGGTGGCTAAGAACATGAGATAAAGTGATGGTGCATCTTCTCACTAGTGTGGGCCTACTTCCTCTCTCTTCCTCTTGGCTGTGTTGAGGTTGGCCAGGTGGCTGATCTTGGCTATTGAAAGGGGATGGGTTGGATAAGGGATTGGGATTGGGAGGAAAGCATGAGCCATGGTCTCACCACTTGCAGCGTTCAATTTGTGGCAGACCTCAGGATGAGGGTGAGTAGGGAATTGAGAAGAGGCACAAGGCTGTAACTCATTGTCATCCTCAATGTTGCTGGCAATCCTGGATGCCATGGATACTTTTGCCTTGAATCCCATGATTCCAAGCACCATCACCTCCATGGGGCTGAGTGGGTGGAGCTGCAGTGGCCCCTCCCCACCCATCAATGCTCTGTTGCTCCCTCCTGTTATGGGCGCTCTTCTCCTGTAAGAGAGAGGAAAGATTGCCAGTGATTGTGTGGCACTGTGTTTTGATAATGTACTTATCTTAGCTGAAGCCATAGGCTGGAATCATTGGAAAATGTGTAAGGATAAGGTGGAGTTTGTGAATCTTAGGCATGGGTCCTGAATGTCATTGAATGCTGTTGGGTGCGTGATGCGGGTGTGGCACATAGAGCCTGTGAGAAGCCTGGTGGTGTGGTGGGTATATGTGATGCGAAGATGCATTCAGTGACCTTGACAATGCACGTGAGGTAATTAAACATCTGTCTGCACTGCTGGAAGCTCCTCGGAGCCAGAGTCCAGGCATTGACCTTACTGGCCACCTGCTCCCACATGCCCTGAGGACCTCCTGATCCCTGCCCCATGGCCTCTCTCCCTCCAGCCAGCTTGTCACTAGTATCTCGGTTAATTTTGGAGTCCTCCTACTGGGCAGATGCACCATTTCCCTTTGTCTTGAATGTTTCTGCTTCAGTTATTTTTCAGTCTTGAGTATTCTAGTGTTGCCTTTAAGAAGGACAGGCTGTCTTTAAGAACTGAAGATTAGCTGGAACATATGCTGGCCTTACATGCTCTTGGGCTCCTATTGTGCATGCAGCCAGCCAGCAACACAGGTCATGCTGGGCTGGACTCCACAATCATGACAATGAGAAGACAGTGCAGAATCGATGCAGAGGCAAGTCATGGATTGTGAAGTGGGCTGAATAGCCTGTTTGTGATGTGTGTTCTATGTAACTCTACAGATAGGAACGTACCTATGGCAGGTGAGCTGGGTGGGAGCAGGCGGGGAGCGGGCGTGGAGCAGATCGCCGCCCGCAATCGACTGCGTGGCGCCATTGTACGCGGGTGGGCCAATTAAGGCCCGACCAGCGTAATGCACAGCCGATAGCGCTGAGCGCTACCTGTGCAGGCTGGGGGTGGGGGGGAGGGACTGTCGGGGCCTGCGGTCTTTAGCGCATGCACGTGAAAGAGCACAACAATCTCCCTGAGGCACAGAGCTGCCTCAGGGAGATTAAGTGGATAATAAAAGTTTTTTTAAAAATAAAGTTAAAAATTCTTTAAACATGTCCCCTCATGTGACAGTGTCACATGAGCTGGGACATGTTTGTGAAGTTGACAAAATTTATTTATTAACTTTATAGAACCTTTAGGAAACCTCATCCCGCCTCTGGATGAGGTTTCCTGGAAAACACGAAGGCCGCTTGGGCTCTTTACCTTAAGGTTGGAGGGGCAAGGTTGTTAACAGAGCAAATTGCTCTCCTAATGGCCTTCGTAGGCCGTTGACAGTACGGTGGGTGCGCAGCTGCCTCCGGCACGCGCCCGCCGAACGCAATATCGAAATGACACGCGATGACGTCAGGACGCACGCCCGACATCATCTCGCGCCATTTTACACGCATGGCATGTCGGGCCCCGCCCCCGCACACTGACGGCAATATTCTGGCCTATGTAATTTTCAGTGATTGCACTTCAAAAAGTACTTGATTGGATTTAAAGTGCTTTAGGATGCTCTCTGAGGATGCGGAAGGGGCTATACAGATGCATTCTTCCTTCCTTTTCTTTATCAAGCTAGATATTTAGCTGTTTGACATCAAACCTTTTTGACATCATGGTCTGCATATGGAAACTAGAGCAAAGTCATCCCCATAGAAAGGAATAGTTTGCTCTTAACAGCTTGCTCCCAATGGAAAAGTGGTGGGGGCAGCAGGGGAAGGGGGCATTTTGCTGTTTAGCAGTAGTTGGTACATCAATAAGGCTATTTGTTACCACCGTTCTTTGACAATGCTGTGGCTGTTATTATGCGACAATTAAATAAGAATTTCTGCAGAGGACATTTTTGCTCCAGTGTTGGAAAATGCTTGAAACAAAATGGAAAGAAATGCGGGGGGGTTTATTTTTTTGATGTTCGCAAAATGTATGTTTTGTAGTGAA
Source organism: Cetorhinus maximus (assembly GCF_964194155.1). Lineage (NCBI taxonomy): Eukaryota > Metazoa > Chordata > Chondrichthyes > Lamniformes > Cetorhinidae > Cetorhinus > Cetorhinus maximus. The sequence continues at coordinate 139,370,003 of NC_135884.1, read as the reverse complement.
GGTAATTCCAGCGTGTTATTCTGGTGCATGGTGTAACATTCAAGCCGACAGCAGTTTATTTATGTTACATGGCAAGAGGGAAGAGATTTAATTTTTTTTCTACACTGGATGTCCCTAATCCTAACATCAGAGTCAGGAAGAAAGTGTGCTCTGTGTTCCCAATGCACAATAATTTAAGAATGTGGGAGTTGGAAGTGACCATTTAACTATTAACTCAGCCATTTAGTGCTTCATTCAGAATCCTTGTCGATCATTTTGCAAGTTTATGGCTCTCTGTCATCCTCTACTCCAAACTTCAGCGTTTTCGTATAAACGATTTGACATGTATTTGAAAAGATAATTTCTTGCCATGATATTGTTTAGATAAGTGCAAGAAGTTCTAAACAGGTTATTATGGCAGTTGTTATGTATATTATCTAGCTGCAGAGCATTTTCTGCTTCACAATGACACAGTATTATGGTGAAATGAGCTGTCACCAGGTCTGGATTTGTGTACTAGACCGCTTGAGGAGGTGTAATCTCCACATCAAAGGCAAGAATGCAAAATGGGTCTTTTTTTCATTACAGCAATGGAGCTGGGGTGATATGATGGAAGTGTTTAAGATTATGAAAGGTCAGATGGTAGCAGACTGTGTCCAGCAGATTGCAGTTCTGAAAAGGTTACAGGGCTGATTCCTGGTATGAGGGGTTTGTTTTATGAGATAGTTTTGGGCCTCTACTCATCGGAGTTTCGAGGCGGTCTTATTGAAACATATAAGATGCTGAGAGGGGCTTCACAGGGTAGCTGCAGAGAGGATGTTTCCCCTCCTGGGAGAATCTTGAACGATGAGATTTGAATCTAGAATGATCCTAGAATCTAAATCGAGAATCTATGGGGCACAGGGGCACATGGGTCTCCCAGTTAAGACAGAGATGAGGAGGAGCTTCTTCCCTCAAAGGTTTCTCTGTCTTTGGAATTAATCTTCCCAGGTAACAGTGGAGGCTGGCTCTTCAAGGCAGAGTTAGTCAGATTTTTAATTGACATGGGAGTCGAGGGTTATGGGATGCAGGCAGGAAAGTGGAGTTGAGGCACAATCAAACCAGCCATGATCTTATTGAATGGCAGAGCAGGCTCAAGGGGACAAATGGCCTACTCCTGCTCCTATTTCTTGCACTATTAATCCCTTCTTGCAGGGTCACAAGTAAAGGGCCATAGATACAAGATTACATGTGAAAGATTTGGAATAGTGATCAGGAGAAACTTTTTACAGAGAGAGTTGTGAGCCTGTTAAATTTACTCCGATGTTATGTCATCCAGGATTAGATTGGATTGATGGATGAATGAAAAGGGACTGGAGAGATATGGGAATAGTGCAGGGAAATGTGATGTGCACCTGTGGAGGGTAAACATCAACACAGACTGGCTGGACCAAACGGTCTGTTTCCGTACTGTGGCTTCCATGTATTGCTATCTCTCACTGCAGCTGTGTGTGGGATCCTTATATGGTGTGAGTTAGAAATTAGACTGAAGCGATTCAAAGACGTGCCGCATGAATCAGTATGAGAAATACACCAGCGTCACATCCTTGATCAAAGATTTGGGGTGGGAATCACTACAGCAAAGAAGGGAGAATAATAAACTGTCCATGTTCTGTGAAATATGGAATGGACTGGGGGGGAATTGACAGACACTAGTACCTGGTGTCCTCTAGAAATGGCAAAACACAAGATAGCCATCCACACAGGCTACAAAAACCATGGGCAGACCTTTTCATATGGTGGGTGGGCTTGGTGGGAGCGGGCGGAGGCAGTTGTGGGGCCAATCGCCGCCCGCGATCGGCTGTGTGCCACCATTTTACGTGGGTGGGCCAATTAAGGCCTGAGCAGCGTAATACATGAGCGGTAGCGCTCAGCGCTACCTGTGCGGGCGGAGGGGGAGGAGGGAGATTCGGGGCCAGCGCTCTTATCACGAAAAAGCCCTTCAATCTCCCTGAGGCACGGAGCTGCCTCAGGGAGATTGAATCAATATTAAAATGATTAAATACAAGATTTAAAAATGTATTTAAACATGTCCCCTCATGTGACTGTGTCACATGAGATGGAACATGCTTTTATATTTATGAATTTTTAAAAATGTATTTAACAAAAGCTTTAGGAAACCTCATCCCGCCCGTGGATGAGGTTTCCTGAAAAACGCGAAGGCCGCTTGGGGCTTTTCGCCTGCCCGCGCCCACCGTAAGATTGGACGGGCAGCGTTAACAATGACAATAATTGCTTTGTTAATGGCCTTTACATTTAGGCAGGCAGCTAGCCGACTCCGGGGCACGCCCATCGAACGACATACCGTGAGACAGCGCGATGACGTCGGGACCATAAGACCAAAAGACATAGGAGCAGAAATTAGGCCATTCAGCCCATTGAGTCTGCTCCGCCATTCAATCATGGCTGATTGAATGGTACTAATCATGGACGCACACCCGACATCATCACGCGTCAGTTTACGTATCGGTGTGTCGGACCCTCCTCCCCCACCCCCCCGCCCCCCCCGCACCCCGACTGAAAAACCCTGCCCCGCTCATTTCCCAAGACAGTGTCAACAAATCCTTCTTCCCAAGGACAATCCCACAGGGGTACAAGCTGCCCAAGGGAACAGCCACAGCCCCAACATTGAAATCTTCAGGACCCGCCTTTCGATTATTTCCATGGAAAAGTTTTCATGACCAGAGCTACCCGATTTGTCGGTGATCCCGACACACAACTGAAGCAGAAGCAGAGGATGAATTGGCTGCCAAATGACCAAAGTATTTAAACTTTGAGTTGAGCAGTCAACACTTTCCTAACATGACAATCTTTTCCCTTCACTTGGGTGCCAGTCAGCAGAGTCCACCTGCACAAACGATAAACATAACCTAGTATCTACTCCATTCAGAAAGCAGGTTATCTCTCCCAAATGATGCCCCGGTGTACAAAACCATCAAATCCTTTTTTTCCTGGGCCCTTCTTGTGACGCATTACATTTTCTGAGTCAAATCTATCGCTACATTTCCCCCACAAGTGAATAATGTATTTCTTACACTGTGTGTTAAAGAAGCATTAGCAGTTGTTAGTGCTGTGTTGAAGAGGAAGGGCGCAATCACGGTTTGGAGGGTTATAAAAATGGTGTTGAATGCTGCCACCCAGTGGTTATATGATGTATATTCTGATAAACCTGTTCAGGTTGGTTTACCATATGGTATGCGAAGCTGGGTTTATATTTTGCCTGAAGTTCTTCTAATGTACTGATAGTTCACTAACAGAATTTTTCTTTAAACTTGCATAACATAATACCAGATCTTTCAGTGTTTTCAATGCATTTAGATTTTGAAACCGATAATATATTTTTAAGGAAAACAGAAAATGCTGGAGATACTCAGCAGCTGAGGGAGCTTCTATGGAGAGAGGAACAGACTTAACATTTCAGGTCCACTACCTTTCATCAGAACTCCATTTTTATGTACGACAAGAAGGTAGAAATTATTGTCAGTAAACCAGTGAAATGCACTTGTCCCAGATGTTTTTGTCCACTATGTTAGTAGGTTTAAGCACCTTTATTAAAACAGCGGAGAGGTTTTTGGGAAAGCATTAGTAAACAGTTCTACAATAAAATCAGCAATGGTAGTATTATTGGGAAATGAAAACCCATGGAGAGTTTGGATAATTTGCAACAATCACTGCCTGCAGTCTTTGTCAGTTTAAGTTGGCTGAAAGGTTCTTTCAGGTCCAAATCCAGAACGAGCTGAGCAGAAATTTTCTCCAACTAAATGTCGGGAAGACTGAAGCCATTGTCTTTGGTCCCCACCAGGAAACCCATTCCTCAGCCTCTGTCTTCACCCCTCTGCCTGACAACTGGCTTAGGCTGAACCAGATTGTTTGCAAACTTGGTGTCATATTTAACCCTGATATTGAGCTCTTGGCCATATATCTATTAGCAACCCATTCCATTAACATTGACTAATGCACTTAACACACTAGCATTCCATGCTGAGGAACATCTTCAGCAGCAAATGGACAGACTCTCTCAAGCTTCTAAAGAGTTTGGTTTGGCCATCAGCATGAGGGAGACAAATATTATGGTCCAGGATGTTGTCATATTGACATCAATCAGCATTGACAATGTGACACTGGAGCTTGTTGATAGCTGCACATATTTAGACTCCACAACCGCCAGCAACCTGCCACTTGATGCTGAAATGAACACACTGCGAAAGCTGCAGCTGTTATGTTCAAGCTGAGTAACAATAGCAGCCTTACTGAGAACATCAAACTGTGGGTTTACCAATTCTGCATTCTCAGTGCACACCTCTACAGTGGGGAGACCTGGACAACATACTCTAGGCAGGAACAGTTTCCACCTTCACTGTCTCGGACGTGTCTGTGGTATCTCTTGATTGGACAAGGTCACCAACTCAGAGGTCCTGGTCCTGCTAATTCCATCAGGATACACTTATTTCTAAGCCAACAACATCTACATTGGGTTGGCCACACTCATTAGATGGATGATGGCTGTATATCCAAAGACCTTCTATTTGGTGGATTTGTCACTGGGCCATGGCCTCCTGGGCCTTCCTACCTCTGCTACAAGGACATCTGCAAGCAAGATATGAAGATGGTGGACATTGACACTGACAACTGAGAGGCAGTCACTGATGGCTGTGGCCTCAGGAGGCTGACTGATTGGAAGGGCATTGGAAGAAGCAAGCTGAAATGAAAAGCTCAGCTGGCTGAGAAGCAGGCCCAGAGAAAACAGAGGCCAGGGAATCCTGCCTTGCCACAGTGGGGTTCTTGAGATACACCAGTGAATTTTTAAGCCAGAGTTGACCACCATGGCACAAACCATCGTCTTATGAGGCTAAAGGCTCGGACCATTCAAACCATGTCCATGCCATCACTAAGACCGTCTATTTCTACCTTGGTAATAACAATCGACTCTGCCCCTGTCTCAGCTCATCCACTGCTGAAGCCTTCACCCAAGCCTTTGCTGCCTCTGGTCTTTACAATTCCAACACACCTGAGCTAGCCTGCCACATTCTACTCGCCACAAACTTGAGGTGATCCAAAACTCTGCCATCATGTCCTGACTCGCACCAAATCCAGTTCACCCATCAACCCTGTGCTTGCTAATCACCATTCTGATCTAAGCAATGTCTTGATTTTAAAATTCTCGTCTTTGTTTTCAAATGCCTCCATGGCTTCAGCCCTCCCTATCTCTGTCACCTCTTCCACACCCACAACCCTCTGAGAAATCTAACTACTCCATCATTGGCAGCCAGGCCTTTAGCTGCCAATGCCCCAAACTCTGGAATTACCTCTCTCTCCAGCTCTCTGCTCTATTTCCTGCTTTAACTTGCTCCTTAAAATCCACCTCTTTGACCAGGCTTTTAGTCATCTGCTTTAATATCATCTTATATAGCTCAGTGTCAAGCATTGCTAAGTAATGCTCCTGTAAAGTGCCATAGGGCATTTTTCCCTAATAAAGGTGCTACATAAAAACAACTTGTTGCTCTTGCTGTTATCTTTGTGGCTACATCAGTATAATCTCACTAAGCTGCATGGAGAGAACAGTGCAGAATGGCGAGCGCTGAGAGACGTTAAGTCAAAAGCAAGCTTCAAGCCTTTTGTTCTCTTGTCAGTCTCTTCACCATTCAAAGGAGGGATACTGCCAATCCAGTATATGCTACGCTAAACCAGCTTGCCGCAAAATGCTGATTTATTTATTTTAGCAGTAAAATACAGCCTGCTAAATCGCCACCAAACGCAGTACATTCAATGAGGAAATGAGCTGTTCTTAAGTAATTCAAGAAATTAATTCATAACCTGAAATGAAAATGCTGACTAAACAGGTGTGCTATTGAAGAAGTTTGTTGTGACAATAATAAAAATGCACTGACTGATCTGACAGGTTTCATGCTGAAAAGGGAATAGCAAGTAGAGTAAAGGTGGAGAAAGGAACAGAGTCCATTCATGTCCCACATTCTAACATTACTTCAGATAAATACTCCTTGTTTTTTTTTTCTTTCCCACTATGGGCATTAAGAATGTCGAACTTAGAGTTTCCTGTTTTTTCAATCCTTTTCGTTCAGAACTCAGAGCTTATTCTTTATTTCAAATACTCTGATCATGAATTAATAGTGGCTGCTCAATCACCCAGAACCTTATGTTTTACTCAAGCATATACTAAAAGGGTAATAATGCCTATTACAGATTGTTTTAGATTGGAGAAGGGAATTGAAAGATGATTAGAGCATTAGGCACATTTGATAATTTTTTATGTCAATCAACCCAAGATCCCCCCCATTCCTGATTAGAATATACCAAATGTTTTGTATCACCATTAATGTGTAGACTCTGGGGATCGCTGCAGTTTTTAATCAACTTTCTACTGGCCACATTAAATTGCTGATCTGTTAATTAATATGGTACCATTCTAGCAAATGTCATGATGCAATACAGGATCTAGAGCTGACAAAGATAGAAAAGACAGACGTATTTTTTTCTTCTCAAAGGCCCCTATGCCAGAATAAAGTTCACCAGAGTGTTTCAGAGTAGTTAGGAGTAGAGCCTTTCACTCTGTCAGTGCTGCTATCATCAGCTAATTAGATAGTTCAATTCACTTAGCCTAGTAACATCATTAATACGAGCACCACAGAAAACAGACAATTGGCGGAATCTTCCGGGCCCTTCAGCAGTATTAAGCTTAGCGAGTGGGGAACCTAATTTGGAGTGAGGCCAAAAATCAGTTTCTTGACGGCGGGATGAACTTTTGCAATTCTGTTCTTGGGATTTTAAAGTGTTATGGCAGATGGATGGTAAATGCTGAGCTGCTCAAATCCCAAAGGGAAACTTGAACAACTGCCACAACTGCTCTGCAACTTGTATATGTTTTGAGATGTGTGCCTTGAATTCAGTAGTAATAAGACCACCGACTCTTACAGGTTTCTTACAAACTAAATTAAACCTTTATTAAATAAAAAAAATGATTATAAGCACATACATAGGTTTACAAATTACTACTATGATAACTCCTAGCTCTCCTAGTTAATCCACCTCCCAGTTACACCTCCGTTAAGGCAACAGTAAACCACATAGGGCAACACCTACTCCCCCGTTGGGGGGGAAGTTCGGGAGCAGGCATGGACGGGTGGGCTTCCGATCGGTGCCCCCAATTGGGGGCGCACCACCATTTTACGTGGCAGGCCAATTAAGGCCTGCCCTGTGTGAACTCTGCCAGGAAGTGCTATGCGCTCCCTGTGCACACTGGGGGGGGATTCCCTCAGCTGGGAGTGCACTCTTTTCTGCATGCGCACGAAAGAACACACAGATCTCCCTGAGGCAAAGTGCTGCCTCTGGGAGGTTGGCTCTGATTTAAAACTTTCAATAAAGGTGATTAAAAAATTTCTCTGCCATGTCCCCTCCTGTGACATTGTCACATGAGTCGGGACCTGTCCATAACTTTTTTATTTAAATATTTAATAAAAATTTAAACCCTCATGAAACCTCATCCTGCCTGTGGATGAGGTTTCATGTTTTTTCCAAAGCCCGCTTGTGCCCCCCCCAGCCTGCCCGTCAACCTTAAGGTTGGATGGGCAGGTCCATCAATCACGTTAAATAGTTTTTTAATGGCCTTAATAGGCCTTTGATAGTTTGGCGGGCGCGCAGCCAAACTGAAAATCTAAATGACGTGGGGTGACATCGGGACACACGCCCAATGCATCCCTGTATCATTTTACGCATTGGCAAGTGGGCCCCGCCCCCATTCGCTGACCAGAAAAACCTGCCCATAGATTTTACAAAGACCCAGGCAAAGTAACAGGATACCCTGAACAGTCGAATTCAAAGTGAGTTTTCTTCACTTCAGTTCGTGTAGACAGCAACTTGGGGCTTAGAGGCTGGAGGCTTTTCACACTTGTTAGATCTTAGAATGTCTTCTTTCCCACACACAACCTCACCTCCTTAATACAGATTTCCCCTTTGACAGCAAATTCCCATTGTTTCACTATGTCTTTGGACTTTACCTTTCTAATAATAAAAATCTATCATAGTGCCATTTTCACCAGTAAATCTTTGGGAAAAGATTGGGTAAAATTATTTGCTCGGAGGGCGAGCACGCGCTTGACCCGACCGAGTGTAAAGTGACACGCGATGATGTCAGGCGAGCATCCCGACGTCATCGCGCACTCGCGCGATATTTCGGCCAGCGAGCGCGCGCCGGAGTCAGCAGCGCGCCCGCCGGCAATTAAAAGGCCTATTGAGGCCATTGGAAAGTGAATTAAAATCAATTTTGCACTGCCCATCCAACCTTACAGCTGGTAGGCAGACAGAAATGCCAAGCGGCCTGTGCACATTTTTGGAAACCTCACCCACAGAGGGGATAAGGTCTCCAAAGGCAAATAAACATAAAATAAAGACCTTAATTTTTCATTCAATAACATGTCCATGCTCATGCGACAGAGTCACATGAGGGGACACGTTTCATGACTTGTTTATTTTTTAAACTATTCTTTGTCATATACCTTCATCTACCTGAGGCAGCTCCCTGCTTCAGGGAGGTTATGTAGCTCGCACTCGCGCGCAGGTGCAAAGGTCGCGGCCGCCTGGCTTGCACTCCTCCCCCCCCCGCCCGCACAGGCAGCGCTGAGCGTTGCTTTAATTGAACCGCCAGCATGAAATGACCTCTCGGGCCCGATCGCGGGCGGCGGGCGGCTTCCCGACCACCCCCGCCGTTCCCCCACACCAAGGGCAAAATTCTGCCCACTGTTTCTTAACGTCTCCTGGCTAGGTGTAACATTTCACCCCCTCTTTTGAATTCAGGCTACTCTGGGTTAACTAAAAAATGCAAATGTTCCCTTTACACCTCACATTCTAAAACGTCACCCATGTTTACCTATTCAGCATTTCAAACCTGACCCCTCTTCTTATATCAAAGCCTTCAGACCAGCTGTCTATAATTTAATTAAAACATGCGCACAGACCCCATTATTACTCTACGCTACTATAAATTCTTATAACATTACGAAAATCGTTATATCTTCCTGACAAAAGGTGGATCGAGATTCCTGACGAACAATGTCAGGAAGCCCTTTTGTGGTGCATCAGCAAGTCATGCATGCTCATTAAAAGGTCACCTCACCAGAATTCAGTTCTACTGCCAAATTAAGTGTCCCCTTCCCTCCCAACCCCAGCCCCAGGCAAGAAATAAGAACTGGATTAGAAATTAGAAATTTATGACAAATTTATGCACCTCATGACGTTGACTCCTTCCGTGACTTTGAACTGAGTAGATGCTGCTTTGGCCTTCTTAGGGACCACTCAAATGTCAGCCTCTTGATTGAGATCAAGTGCAGGTAGTCCAACCTGCGTGAAGGCTGGACACAGGAGGCAGGCTGAGGGCAGAAGAGTAGAAGGGTGGAGCGGAGGCTAGACATGGGAAGCTAGCTAAGTGGGGGAAGGGTGGGAGCCTGTCCGGGGAAGGAAGACAGACTGGCAGGGCAGGCTGGGAGGTTATCCAGGGAGGGTGACAGACTGGCTGGGAGAGGGAGGGAGGCAGTGAGGGAATGTGAGGATGCAGGGGCTTGGGATGGAGGGTCCAATGTGGGCATCCAGCCTGTGAAGTCAGTAAGGGGCTTGCAAGGAGGCAGGCAACTAGGCCGGAATGAGACGGAGACCAAGTAAGTAGCAAATTAGACTCACGTGGTAAATTCTCATAATACTTTTCAGGTTTAACTATAGATTAAGAATCAAGGTCTGGCATAAGTAAGCTAGGCTAGCTTGATAAGTAGGGAACTGCCTGGAGTGGCAGTTATCTGTCAATCACCTGAGAGCAGTTGGCTCAATTGTTGTTAATTACTGTAGCTGGAAGCTAAATTAGCTAGTGACTCATTAGACTGCACAGTCAATAAGGGGAGTGTGAGGAGACCATGGCTATGCCGGAGTGAGATGGAGACAAGTGGGTAGCAAATTACGTTCATTTGGGAACTCGGTTCATGAGGAAAGAGGTGTGGTATACATAGGAATTGTTCTAAATGGGGAACAGGAGCAGCTGAGCAGAAATGGATCTTGGTGTAAACCTCACCTTCAGAACGGAGTTTGAAAAAAAAAATCGTGCATTGACATCATAGGAAAACCGTAAGTTCGTTGGGTGGTAAGAAACTGCTGTTAGGGAGTGTTTTTAAATAGCTATAAAGTAGAAAAGCATATTATTTTTAAAGAAGTAGCTACTTGGATTTGAGTAAGAAACACTAGGAATAAGGGCCAGTAACGTAAAGGAATATAAGTAAATCAAAATAAAATAAAGTTAACGTAGGTGAAGTAAAGGCTGGGAAGTAAAGTGAAGCTTGGTTGTGTGGAATGCGTATCCTATAATATGTGGGAACTGGTGACCTATGCGACCACATGTGCAGGAAGTTCTGCCAGCTGCAGAAACTTGAACTCCAGGTTTCGGAGCTTGAGAGGCAGCTGGACTGCAGCAGATCCACGAGGCTGAGAGACTACGTGGATAGCATGTTCAGAGAGGGGGTCACACCGCAGGTTAGGAGCATGGAGGCAGAAAGGGAATGGGTGACCGCTAGGCAATCCAAGAGAACCAGGCAGGTAGTACAGGAGTTTCCTGGGGTCCCACTCACTAATTTGTTTTCTGCTTTGGATACTGGTGAGGGCGTTGGTTCCCAGGAGGAGTGCAGCCAGAGCCACGTTTGTTGTGGCAATAACATAGACCTGGCTCAAGGAACGGCAGGACTGGGTGTTAAAAACTCCTGGGTACAATGTGTTCAGGAAAGATAGGGCAGGAAGGAAAGGAGGAGGGATGTCAGTATTGGCTAAGGAGAGCGGTGCAGTGCTGGAGAAAGAGGATGTCCCAGAGGGTTCAAGGACAAAATCAATTTGGCTAGAGCTAAGGAACAAAAAGGGTGCAATTACATTGCATGGTGTGGACTATAGACAACCAACTAGTGGGAAGGATTTAGAGGAACAAATCTGCAAGGAAATTACAGAGGTGCAAACATTATAGGGGACTTTAATTACCTAAATACAAACCGATATTGTGGTAGTGTAAAGGGTGGAGAGGGGCAAGAGTTCCTAGAGTGTATTCAGGAGAATTTTCTACAGCAGTATGTGTCCAGTACAACAACAAAGGAGGCAATGCTAGACCTGGTTCTTGGAAATGAGGTGGGCCAAGTAGATCAAGTGCCAGTGGGGGAACATTTAGGAGACAGTGATCATTATATCATAAGGTTTAGGATGATGGTAGAAAAGGACAAAGGGCAATCCGGAGTAAGAATAATAAACTGGGGGAGAGCCGACTTCAATGGGGCAAGAATGGAGCTGGGCCAGATAGACTGGACTGGAACCATAGGTTGGCGGAAAAACTGTAGCATAACGATGGGCGACCTTCAAAGAAGAAATGATTCAGGCACAGTCAAGGTATATTCCCACAGAAGGGAAACATAGGGCAAAGAAATCCAGAGCTCCCTGGACCTAAAAAGAGGTATAAATTAAGGTAAAGAAGATAAAGTGTGCTTATGACACGTGTCAGGTAGGAAATACAGTTGTGAATCAGCTGAATACAGAAGGTTCGGAGGAGAGATGAAGGAGCAAATAAAAGAGGCGAAGGGGATTATGAGAAAAAATTAACAGCCAGCATAAAGAGAAATCCCAAAGTCTTCCATCGGCATGTAAATAGTAAGAGGGTGGTAAAAGGAGGATTAGGGCTGATTAGGGACCAGAAAAGGGGATTTACACATGGGGCAGAATCTTCGGCTTGGCGAGCGGGGACAGGCCCTGCTTGCCGACGCATAAAATGACGCGTGGTGATGTCGGGCATGCGTTCCGATGTCACCGCGCGTCATTCAGATCTTCAGTTCGGCCAGCGCACAGCCGACACCACTGCGCACCCGCTGAACTGTCAAAGGCCTATTAAGGCCATTTAAAAACTAATTAAAATAATTAAATGTGCAGCCCGTCCAACCTTAAGTTTGAGGGGCAGGCGAAGAGCCCAGGCGGCCTTCGCATTTATCATGAAACCTCATCCACGGGCGGGATGAGGTTTCGTGAAGTTTTTTAAAGTTTAATAAAAATTTGTAATAAAGTTTATTGACATGTCCCAGCTCATGTGACATTTTCATATCAGGGGACATGTCTTAAAAAAAATTTTTTTCTTTATTAAAATTTTCCAAAATCAAACTAACCTCCCTGAGGCAGCTCCGTGCCTCAGGGAGATTTCTGCGCTCTTTCGCGCGCATGCACAAAAGAGCGCAGGCCCCAACTCAGCCTCCTCCCCCCACCCGCACAGGGGGCGTGCAGCACTTCTGGGTGTGCGTCACACTGGGCAGGCCTTAATCAGGCGCCCATGTAAAATGGCGGCACGCAGCCGATCACGGGCAGCGATCGGCTACTCGCCCACCCGCTCCTGTCCAACTTCCCCCCGATGGGGTGAAAATTCTCCCTATGGAGGCAGGGGGCATGGGTGAGGGTTAAATGAATATTTTGCACTTGTCTTTACCATGGAAGCAGATGCTACCTAGGCCTCAGTGACAGAGGAAACTCTGTCACTAGAAGGGTTCAAAATTGATAAGGAGGAGGTGCTGAATAGACTGTCGGTGCTTAAAGTTGACAAGGCACCGAGATCAGATGAGATGCATCCAAGGATATTGAAGGAAGCAAGTATGGAATTACGGGGGCACTGGCCATGATCTTCCAGTCTTCCCTAAACTCAGGGGAGGTGCCAGAGGACTGGAGAATTGCAAACATTATGCCCTTGTTCTAAAAAGGCTGTAGGCGTAAGCCCAGCAATTACAGACCAGTCGGTTTAACTTCGGTGGGGAGGGGGAGAGCTTCAAAAACAATTATCCAGGATAGAATTAACAGTCACGTGGAAAAATGTGGGTTGATTAGGAAGAGCCAGCATTGATTTCTTAAGGAAGAATCATGTTTAACCAACTTGCTGGAGTTCTTTGAAGGGTTAACAGAGGGTTGCTGAGGGTAATGCTGTAGATGTGGTGTACATGGACTTCCAAAAGGCATTCGGTATAGTGCAGCTTTGGTATCTGATTCAAATAGATATGCAGGTTTGTTATTATTTGTTAACCCTGAAACAAAACTACAAAAATAATAACAAGAACATAAAGGATTATAAATATGGGGCAGACCTTCTGCTTTAGACACAATCAGTGATCCAAACTCAAGTTTTACCCAAAAATCCATTCATTTTGAGATGTCTTTTTTTCTCATGTTTCCTCTCAAATCATTTTCATATCACCAAATGCATAATCTGCCCTGAATTGGACAGTGTTTAAAATATAAGCTTTTGAAATATAAAAAACTACTTGAAAAAAAACTCTCTGATATATTTTAGAGCGATAATTTGACTGATACAGTTGAAAATAGGGACAATTGCAAAAAACAAGCATTTTAATCAGATTGTCCTGTCCACTCTGGTGAATAACCCAATTCAAAATGACTGAAAATTACCTTTAAAAAAATATACAGAACCATTTGCTGGTTATATTGAGGCTTTTTTTTTTCAAGATTACATTCAAAAGCTTTTAAAATGTTTCTAACAACTGAGCCTAAAAGAAAGTGTTTAATTTTTAAAGGCTCCTTGAAGGCCTGTGAACAAATGCAATTTGCAGAAACTCTCAACAGTGATTAATTAGGGTTGCCAACTGTGATTAAACCCTGGAGATTTCATCACATGACCTGCCCATACACTCCAGCCAGTAGTCGGCCAACACATCCATCCTTGTGGCACACTGCCTTCCTACGCCAATTGGAAAGCAATAAGACTCATTTCCCAATCAGATGATGCTTGACTGTCAGCCAAACAACCTATTTTTATATCTGGTGAAGACAAATGTTCAAAGAAAATGACAAAATAAAAAACCCTTTTTAATGTCCATAAGATTTTTCTCCAGGGTCACACACACAGGAGTGCCCTGGAAATTGATCTTCAATTCCTGGAGACTCCAGGCTGATCCTGGAGGGTTGGCAACTCTATGGTTAATTCATCCTGGGGGCCAGTTTTGTGAGCAGGGCAAGTTTTTTTTAAATTCATACAGAACATCATAGAAACTGGATTTGCACTGGATGGGATTTTCATTTAAAATTCCACAATCTTTTGCAACAGTTTTGCCGATTTCGGATTAATTAGAACCAGATGCCAGGCCATGATTTGCACGATAAAGAATCGTATAGATTCCAGTCCTGTTGAATTATGTTGGGAGCACAAATTGGAGGTCAGTGTTGGGCTGCAGCATTTTCCCTCCATTAGTGACTCCTGTGGGGCTCCTTGATAACCTCTCCCAAATTTCCAATACAATGCTTCTGGGCCATGGAGTTCTGTGCGAACATAACTCAATAAAACCTACCCTGTGGGGTATATTTTCTTCCACTCCGCAAGGTTCACAATACAATTGGATGAGTATCAAGTTGCGGGGAATGGAGGGGGTGTCGAATATCCAGATGATAGCTGTTCTAAAATAGGCGTTTTTGGAACTGCAAAAATCAGGGAAGTGGATTGTACGAACATTTTGAAAAATAATATTTGCTACAATCTTATCTGAGTATCTGCTGTCTGCCTGCATTGAACTGACTTCAATCAACAAAATACAATTGTTGTGCACAAATTTTACTATTTTTGTCTATTGGTGCGAGGAATCCTCTTGAGCAAAACAAGAGGACAGGAAATAAAGCTCTGTCCCACCTTTGTGTGTCTGCGATGAAGGCTTTCCAGATAAACTTATTGCAAAATAAACCAGATTTATTTGCCTCAGTGTATTGTGCTTGCATTGTTGAACTCACAAATCTTCCACCAGTGGATTACAGTAATTATACTTGAAACTGAATATTGTAATTTCTCAGAGGCTATGTGATCTGATGATTGTTTCTAACATTTACAAAATTATTGTAATCTCAGTATGTCTACCGGTTGATGTAATGTTAGCAAAGGGTGCCAGTTAGCTAATAGACTATTTCTTTCCTAATCAAATCAGAAGCTCCAGTTAACAGGCTGTTTTACACTCAAATGGATAAAATTCATTCTCTACCAGGCTACTAGAGAGAGCATTAATGGAAAGAAGGCATTCAATCTCTCAGCTAAGGGGACAGTGCAGTATAAAATAAGAAATCATTGGAAAAATAACCATACAAATTGCCAACAATTTCAGCACAATTACATTCATGCTTATCTTCAAATTAGCTCTCCTGAGAATTTGATTGCTTTTCCATCTATACTCTCAAAAGTCTTGTGTTTGTGACAATGTATAGCTCAAGGTGGGGCATGGCCGCAGGCTGTTTGCGTGTTGCTGAGTGATAATAGTATCGCGTGGTTAGTCTGAACCACATGTGATGATGCACATGTGGGGAAAGAATTACAGAAAAACTTACAAAGCAGGCAAATTGATCAGCACTCTCCTGTCCGTCTGTGCCCTAATCTCAATCAGTCGGCTCTCTGCTCATTGTGCAGCTTGCCTATGTTAACTTTCTTTGTACAAGGAACAGCAGACAATTGGAACTACAAAATGACATGGAAGCATATCATTTGTCTGGTGGTGCAGCCAGCCCTTGCCCTTGGTTCAGAGGCCATTATTAAGGACTGCCTTCACTCTGGTCTTCAGACCTTTTTGAAGCCCTGGAGCTATTTTCTACAACCCACTGCAGCCCTGTCTGTCTCGACATGGTTACAATGGCAATCAAATAATTTACTAGATGGAGGTGTCAGGGCATCTATTAAATAAAAATAAGAGACCATTTTCTTTCAAGTATTTAATTGATGTTCTGTACTTGGTAAGGAAAACTGTATTTAAACAGCCTCTTCCTATGCTAGAGGTGTCATCAGTATGAGACCATTACCTGCTGCTACAGGTGCCAATGGACCTGAACTATATTGAAAGTGAAACTTCTTTGCATCGACGAAAACTGCATAGTATAATGAACATATAAAAATGATTTCATAACAACTAGGCTGCTGTCAACCTCAAAAATAACCTGTTCACTGCAGCATTAAAATGTGCACCCGAAGTGGGTGCTGTAAGTACCTAATAATAATAATTCTAAAAGGCCAACTCCGGATTAATTAGCATTGCAATGCTTATCCACTTTAAATGCTAGATGAGAGACTGTTTTCCTGAAATTGCCGTACACAACAGGAAGGTGTCCTGCTGTTCAGACTATAATTTTCTGTCCCATAAAATCAGAAGCAAAATAAAATCAAAATGCCCAATTAGATTATCCAGAGTGATTTGAGCTATGGCCAAATTATGGTTGGCAGTAATTCCGTGTAGTGTCGAATAAATCAAAACCTAGACGCCTAAAATAAATTGATAAGATTAGCGTATTGCGCTGAGAGTGAAATAGTGAGACATATATCAACTGTTGTAAAAGATTAATGGCCTCTGTTTTTTCAGAAAAAAACATTATTACGGGACAATAAATTGACCTACCAGCATCAAAGATAATTACTGTAGCTTACAATTCCATTATGTTCCCTTATAGAGAAGGCAATATTGATTTCAACATTAATGAACAATGGCTTGATTGAGTGCTAAACGCTTATATTAAAATTCAAACTATGCTTGCTAATCCTCCCTAGAAAAGCAGAAACACCAACCTCATTAAAGATGGAGCATCAGCCAAGGTAAATGTATTGTGAACTTGGTCATAGATGTAAAACAGTAACAATTTCCACAGATCAAAATTTTGCTTGTGTTGCCCCCTGAGTAATATCTTGTGACATTTTATTATGTTAAAAATGCTATATAAACGCAGGTTATTGTTGTGGTCAATTCTGATGTCAGGATGTTGCTGGTTGGGATCGGTTATAGTGTTGCCATTGAAGGCCTAGAGTTTGTGATTGGATCTTTTCTTGTTAAAGATCGTTGCTACCTATCGCTTAAGAGGTTTAAACATTACCTGCCACTTGTCACCCCAAGACCCAATGTTGTCCAGGTCATGTCGTACAGCTGGCGTAAGCTAATTTATTATTAACGAAGCTGCAAATGGATTCACAGCAGAATTGCTGGCAAACATGTCCTCTCCTGGCAAACATGTCCACTTTTGAACTTATAATGGAGAAAGGTTCAATGCAGGATGTTGTTTGATGCAGAGTATTATCGCCTGAGAGACTCCTGCAGTGATGCCCTGTGGGGTGTAACAACTGAAATCTAAAATCAGTGACCATTTTCCTCTGTGTCATGTAAGACTCCAGCCACTAGAAGGATTTTTCCTTTACCCCCATGACCTTGGTTTTGCATCATGCCATATTTTATTGAACGTTACCTTGATGTCAAGGGACGTTACTCTTACCTCTCCTCCGGCATTCAACTCTTCACGCCTGGATCAAAGCTATAGTGAGTTCTGGAGCTGATTGGTTCTATTGAAACCTGAACTGATTGTTAGAGGGCAGGCTACAGTATTGGAAAGCAGGGGTTTATTGATCACACAGTTAATGCAAGCACTGTGGCGAGGGTGAGCCTAAGGACCAAGATATGAGAAGCAAAGGTTTTGAATAATCTTAAACCTATGGAGGGTAGAGATGGGAGTCCATCCAAGACAGCATTGGAATAATCAAGTATGGAGATGGACTGCAACAGGGTGGACAACAGGCAACACTATGGAGGTGGAAGTTTAGAAGAATGAGAGCGATCTCATTGAAATATAAAAGGGGCTTTACAGGGCAGGCACTGAGAGATTATTTCCACTGGTTGGGAAATCTAAAACTAGGGGCATGGTCTCAAGATAAGCGGCTGATCATTTAGGACTGAGATGAGGAGAAATTTCTTCACTTAAAAGATTATGAAACTTTGGAATTCTCTACCCCAGAGTGTTGTGGATGCTCCATCATTGAATATATTTAAAGCTGAGATAGGCAAATTCTTGGTCTCTCAGGGAATCAAGGGATATGGGAGCAGGTGGGAAAGTGAGGTTGAAGCCCATGGTCAGCCATGGTCATATTAAATGGTGGAGCAAGCGTGGCAGGGCCACATGGCCTACTCCTGCTCTCTTTCTTGAGTTTTTGTGAAGTAGCCAACCTTTGTGATGCAGAATCTAGAACTTATTTTCTGAACTTTTCCAATAAAATGAGGTTCACAATCGTGGGCACTTGCCTGCAGCAGCCAGGGTGACTGAATGGGGCCAGCAGGTCAGGTGAGAATCTAGTTGTTACTCACTAGTGCAAATTATGGTGTCTTTCCATGTGTGGAAATAGAAACTGTACAACTGTGAAGCCCAGTGAACCTCCAGTGGATCCTTGGCTATTACACTTCAGCATCCATTAAAATTAATGGATGGAAAATTGTACAGACCGTAAATATGATATGCAATCCTGTCAAGCATATTTCTGTGATGGGAGAGATAACTCCTGAAATGTACCCAAACTCTTTCCCCGTGCAGATGTGCTAAATAGAAGTTTCAGAATAACACTTGGGAAAACTAGAGGAAAGATATGCTTACTGATGCAGAAGAAAGTTTGATTGCTGATGAGGCACTGACCAGGAGGCCAGAAAGATTTGCACTCGCTATGCCAAAAATGCAAGGAAGCAAAACAAGCCGAAGATAAAAGGCAGGTCAATGTCAAGAAGATTGGGAGAGATCAACTGCTGGTGAGATTCTGGATTTTCGCTAACAGTATTATTTCTTGTATAATGTAAAGAATGTATGAACACACAAACCACTTCAAAAATTAGCTTATCTTCTCTCCTTCAGACGCTGAAACACCAGTTGTGTGTTTCCTGCATATTCTGTTTTCATTTCAGAGTTCAGCTTCAGAAGTCTTTCTGTTAATCTCATAACATCACAAGAATTAGCGCACCTTTACATCTGAGATTCAGCATTGTCGGGTAACGTGGATGACTTCCATAAGGTTTCTCCTGCCCTATCCTCCCAACATCAGCATAGATAACCAGCGAGGGCTTGATATTAACTCTGCGCAAGTAAGTGGGCTTTGAGTGAGTTAAAATTGAGCCTGGTGTCCCACAGTTATGTGCAGATGAGTAGCAGTTTTATGCTTCCAGCTAACTCATTTACTTTTATTTCTACAACTTTTTCTTATACCTCCAGAGGTATTGGTATGTCAGTGGACAAGAAAATATGGTCACGCACTGTACAGCAAAGCAGGATCAGGCAATGTTTCAGAGGTGTACAGTGTGCAAGTACATTGCTCAGAAATTAATATTAATGCATTCTCTATGCAAAGCTTTCATTGCAGGCAATAGTTTTAACCAATAATTTCTCTCCAACCTATGAATGCTTCTTCTTCTTGGCTAGTGGTTGGATGGTCAAAGCTGTAAAACCTAATCCACATGTGCCAACATCAGCTTTGATGGTTGTAAGGGAAATTTGAAATGGGCCATAAAATCCTCTTCCCTACTGACACACTGGTCTGGATCTTGTAGTGTCAAGTGTCCTGATGGCAGGATCAGAAGTGCACGGGGCTTCCTCTCGTGGACAGGATGGCTGGCCACCTGCATTCATGTGATATTCATGGACGAGGTGCCCAGCCAATCATGTGGCGGGGTTAGGAATGAAATTGACTTCATGGGCTTGAAGGTCCAGGTGCCATATTTAAAGGGCTCCCAGTCAGGCATTCATTCCCTGTAATCCAGCAGCATCAGTCTGGCCATGGGAATGGACACGGTGTGACTACAGCAGCTGCTAGAATGTTTTGATATTCCCCCGACCCCCCTGCCCGGGTATCATCAAATTCTGCTACCACCTGGTCATCTTTCCCCTCACCCCGGATAACCTAAACTGCTGCTACAATCTGCTCACCTGTGCCCCATGTGCCCTCGTAGGTCCGCCATGGCCCACCTTCCCTCCCTCGGCCAGCCAATCCCCAATCCTCCTCGCACAGTCAGCACCCTGCCTCTCTCCCACCCTCCCTGTCAGCCATGCCCCCGGCCACCATAGGTCAGCCTTGTCCCAATCCCCTTGCGCAGCCACCATCCAATCTCAAGGCATCGATGCCTCCTCTCCCATGGACTAACAAAGCTCTCCATGAAATCTCCCCGTGTTTCTTATTTGCTGCAGAGTTAATTGGAAAGGTTCCATTTAAACTGGTGAATTGGTGTCTCAATGAGTATACACGACATGCTAATGCATTACCAATAGGTTCCTGCTGTTTGCCACCTTATTTCCTTAATATATAACCTTATTTCTTACTTTCATCCTGTCACGGGGAAGCTGACTTCTCGCCTCCCACACGATTAAGTGCGCTCGCCTTCCATCTTTCCTGCTGCCACACCAGGTAACAGTGCAAGATTCCAGCCTCATGGATCGTAACTATGGCCTTCTTCTTCTTGTCATTTCACTACACCTTCTCTCGCCGCTGTTCCACGCAGGCTCTAGCTCAAGAGTTGAAAACACTTGGATCTTCAGAGCTGAATGACTCTGGTAGTAAAGGGCATTCTAGGCGATGTCCCATCATTTGGGGTGCTCTCCATAGCCACAGCCGACAGAATTAGTTTGGCTGTATCCCCACTTTTACATAAGGACTTTGCAGCGACTAACACCAGTCATGAGGCTATTGAGACAAGGCTAAATAGGCCATGTTTCTCTGGTTCCTGATGGGAGGGATTCCTCTGGCTCATTAGACAACTTGTGTGCCTTCATCTGTAGATGTGTTGACCAATCAGCAAGGGGGCGGCTGTGAAGGTTACAGTCTAGGGGCTGGATAGTACGTAAAAAGCTGCCCCTCAACTTGATCCTCATTGATGCTGGCAGTTTCTGGAAGAGAGGATGGCAAGGGTCACTGGTCTGCTTTGTCCATTCTACTTTTGATGTAACTTGCCTCCGTATGGCAGATGAAGCAATGCCAAAAAGCAGGTACATATTTAGTAGGTTTCAGACAGCCAGTAATAGATCCACAAGCTGCATTGAGGATGGGATCCAACTCATTGGCATGGGGAGACCATTCCCTAGACTGGGCAGGCATATTCTGTTGCTAAGTAGCGCAGAGCAAGGGTATGCCCTTGGTTCATTACCCCAAATAGAGTTGGCCATATCCTTAAAATGTCATCTTCACTTTTAATTTGAAGTCTAAAATGCGGTCTAACATCACTCCAAGGTTCTGATGAAGAGTCACATGGACTCGAAACGTTGACTCTGTCTTCCTCTCCACAGATGCTGTCAGACCTGCTGAGTTTTTCCAGCAATTATTGTTTTTGTATCACTCCAAGGTATACTGGTTTAAAGTTGTGCGATTATGTTTTCCCATACCAAAGTATGTTCGCACTTTTCATCTCTATTCTAAGATACAAAGAACTGATCTGTGTCTTTTTGGGGTTGGCCCACATAAGATTAGTTAGTGCGTCACCAGGGACTTCTCTACTTTATTGAAGAAATTGGTCCTGAGATGCTATGCACAGTAATCACCATAGAGCAAATTTCTGATTTGTGGATGAATGGGCTGGTTGTTGTTTAAATATTGCCATGCCTAGCACAGGCATGTCATATTATGAACTTTCAGTCAGTACTTTAAAAATTGGACACAAACAAGGTCTTAAGATGGTTGCCACAAATCATGTGAATTGAACTACAGACAGTATCAAGACTCTGGCAAAACCTAATTAAATGTAAACATAGGTGAAGGTACCTCACAGCCATCTGTGGAATTCACACATCTCATTGTTTAAGGATGGGCCAACACCTAAAGATTATAGCGTTTCCAGACTGTTTGTCTCCATTTTTCATACTTGACAAAAGGAAGATTGAATCTCAATGGTTACTATCAACTTCCCATTGTATCACGATGACCCCCCCCACCCCATCCAAACCGGACAGGTAGGCCTCAGAAGTGCTAGGCCAGCAGTCATGTAATCAAAGCTGGTTTCAGGGACTGCACCCTTATTACCCCAGAATCCAGCAGATCCATCAGAACCATCAGCATCCATCAGTTTGTGAACCAGACTCTGAAACTAGTTGCAAGGCATCAGCAGTCATAGTACTTAACCTCTTCCAGTTTCAAAGTTCACCTGAGCACCAACCTCCTAGATATTCAATTACAAGAAATCCCACAACCTGCTATGAATCCTTCGCTTTACAAGACCCTCACTTCAACTTTGAATCATCAGCTCCATTCAAGAAACCACAGGCCTCTCACATGGGAGACTGGAAATTGTAAATCAAAGACTGAATTAACTGTAATATGTGAAGGTGCACTATATTTATCTGTATCCAATCCCTGCGCATGCGTGCATGTGCGTGATATTATGTCAGTTTAGAGTAAGTGTGTGAGAATAAACAACCTTATTTAGTTTAAACTCATGAAAGCTTGCTACTGAACTATTTAATTGGAACATACATTCCAAGGGTGAGAAAAGATATACCGCTTTTCATACAAAACATTCTGATTATGGGCAGCAAGAGAGCAAATGCATTCTGTCAGTGACAATATTGAACAGAAAGGGTATGAGGACACTACCTTGAGGGAAGCCTTTTTTCTGTCTGTGCCATCTGCTTCGCTTACCATTTAGGTCAACAAAGAAATGCCTGTTGGCCAGCATGTTGCTTATCAGTTCAGTTAATCTGGTATCTTTGGTTATATTGAGTAACTTCAGTACAAAAATCTGATGCTTGAGCATATCATATGCAACAAATAAATACGCATGCCGCGCCCGTTTCTGGGAGCTCTGGTACTGTTTAAATCCAATTAGGCAGCCTGCTGCCTGCTATCATGGTTCCTGCAGCCTGCAAGATGAGGATCGCTTCTCTGAGAGCTGCCAGCCAATCAGAGGCCAGCAGCTCCTCAGACCCAGCAACACCACCAGGAGTTGGTGAACACTTCTGGTACGGGAGGAGACCCGGGAGGAGGATCAGCCATGGAGGCCCAGAATCCAGGTAAGTGGGTCAGGCTCGCCATGGCTAGTCAGACAGCCCCAGGTGAGGGGCAGGGAGTTGGTCGGTTTCAAGGGAAGTGGGTGCCTTCCCGTGGGGGAAACCATTACCACCAGTGGAGTTCTGCTTGTACACGGGGTACCCGAGCAGAAGCGAACGCCAAACGCCCAGGCCAAAGGCAGGCCCGCTATGGTGTACCTGGCGGTTTGCCCACATGACTTGATCCCCCCCACCATCACTGGTAGAGTAACTCTTTCGAGTTATCAACAGATCGCATGTAACTCTTTCGAGTACATTCACAGTTCTTGGTTTCCGGGAGTGGGACATGAACCCACAACCTTCTGATTCAAAGGCGAGGGTGCTATGAACTGAGCCACAGCTGACACCTCCTCACTGGTAGAGTACCGCCGGCTGTGGATGAGGTCCTTAAGCGGCCCTTAATTGGCCACTTAAGGGTTGCAATTATCCCAGGGTTGAGAAGGCTGGCCTTGATCTTCCCCGCCTTGGTCTTAATTGGTGGGGGGGTGTGTGAGTTGGGGGGTGGCAGCGGTGCCAGTCAGGATGGTGGCAGGTTCTCCATCCTGCCCTTCCCAGCCTAATGAAATGTCCCCCTGCCTCACATCCAGCTCCGCGGGGGCATTAAATTCCAAGCACTCTATGCCTCAGCATCGTAGACTTGGTATATATCAGATTGAACAAAACCGAGTCAGTATTCCAAATCTGGAGGCACATCCCCTCTGCCTTAAAACCATATTAACTTTTATGTTCTAATCACAAAACTCTAGTTTAGCAAGTAAGGCAAAGCATCAGATTGCAACCTGTTTTCAAAGCTCGTGGGGGCTGTTGAAACATTTTTTCCATGTCCATATTTAAAAGGAGCTAACATTTCAAATCACTTCATTTATTATTTTGTCAAAATGCAAGCCAATAAATCACTGCCATTCTGGTTAAATCCTACACTCGAAAGCGGTGACCATCAATATTATGTTACATTTGGTGAATTAAAGGTCTAAATTATAATGTCTGAATGGTTCAACAAGTTTAAAAATTAAGCCTGTTGGTAATTATGAGGGAGTGACCCGTAAAGGCCACCCACAAATTATGCTGTCAGAGTGTAATCAAGCTGGTGGACCTGCCGATGAGATAACTCGTTCAGCAGTAGCGCTTTCACTTCAGCCCTTCAAGCACTTGTCAGAAGTTGACCAGTTCACATCCCAGTGACTGAACGAAACATCCGAAACCCAACCCTCATTTGTCTAACCATAAACCAGGCTTGGAAATTGTTCTTAACCAGAGGCCAACGTTTCTGGACAGTGTGGCTCTCACGTCCAGATTACCAATGACGTTCAAGAAAAAAAAAGAAGCATACTCAAATAAAACAGAAAAGAAGGAAAGAGAAAGGGTTAAATAGGGTTCGCTGTTTATTAACCAGTTGCTTCGAAATTTTAGTGGGTGGAAAAAGGATAACTAGTTTCCGTATCAAATTTCACTCTTCTCTGCCCAGATACAGCATGTTCACACCAAAATAAATGGAGAGGAAATTCAGGGCTATTCTTCACAAGCATCTGCTTCTGTTTTTTGAAATTTTTATTTTAGTTTCAATGGGTAATACAACTAACCTTGACACTGGAGTCAATAATGTGTAATATTGGAGTTGACTGGAATATTGGGGTATAACTGGTCTCTCTAGGTGGGAAACTAGGCATTAATGGTTTGGCCACATTTCTAGATCCTGCTTGGCCTTTCTTTCCACTGTAGGACTTTGGAGTTGAGGGTAGGATGGGCACCCGACCCTCCATTGCCCGTGTCCAGCCAAGCAGGAACCATTAAAATTGACCCTGTTGTTTTCTCTCACTATGGGCAGAATTTTCCCCCATCAGGGGGGAAGTTCAGGAGCGGGCGCATGTGAGCACACCTTTGATTGGCGCCCCCAATTGGGGGCGCGTAGCCATTTTACATGCACAGTCCAATTAAGGCCCGCCCAGCGTGACGTCCGCCAGGAAGCGCTATGCACTCCCTGTGTGGGTGGGGGAGGATTCCCTAAGCCGAGAGTCCGCTCTTTCATGCATGCGCACATAAGAGTTCACTCAACTCCCTGAGGCTAAGTGCTGCCTCAGGGAGATCAGCGCAAATTCAAAAATGTTAAATATAGAAAAGTAAAATTTCCCTGACATGTCCCCTCATGAGACAGTGTCACATGAGTTGGGACATGTCCATCACTTTTAATTAAACTTTTATTAAATTTTTAAAAACCTCATCCCGCCCGTGGATGAGGTTTCATGCTTTTTCTGAAGTCCGCCAGGGCTCCCAGCCTGCCCGCCAACCTTAAGGTTGGACGGGCAGGTCCTTTAACGAGTTCAATTACTTTTTAAATGGCCTCAATTGGCCGTTGACAGGTCGGTGGGTGCACAGCTGATTCGGCTGCGCCCTCACCAACCTGAAAATTGAGATGACGCGAGGTGACGTCGGGAGTTCTGCGTCATTTTACGCGTCAGCGAGCAGGTCCCGCCCCCCTGCTCGCAGACCTCAATATCCTACTCTATATAACACAATAAAATGAAGGCCATTTGAAAATAATGAGGTGAAGACATAGAGCAGAATTTTGCCCTCGGATGGCAGGCGGCCAGCTGACCTCCTCCACCGAAACGGGGCCCGCCGCCATTTTGAGTGGGCGGGCCAATTAAGGCCCACCCAGCGGCCTGCCTGACAGGAAGCACTATGCATTTCCTGTTCCGGGGGGGAGGGAATCCCCAGCTGTCAAAGTGCAAAAGTGCGCACTGCTCCCTGAGACTAAGTGCTGTCTCAGGGAGATTAGTGAAAGTCCAAACAACTTTAAAAATAGAAAAATTAAAAAAATATTAGCATGTCCCCCTCATGTGACAATGTCACACGAGATGGGACATGTTAATAAATATCACATAAAATGTATTAAAGTTTTAAAAAACAGACATGAAACCTCATCCCGCCAGTCGATGAGGTTTCATGTTTTATCAGAAGCCCGCTGGGGCTCCTGGCCTGTCCACCAACCTTAAGGTTGGACGGGCAAGGTCTTTAATTATCTTAATTACTCTGTCAATGGCCTCAATTGGCTATTGACGGGTTGGCGGGCAGACAGCTGATTTCGCTGTCCGCCCGCCTTCCTAAAAATTTAAATGGACCGGGAACCCCCGACATCATCCCGGGTCATTTTCCCGTCAGCGTGTGGGCCCCGCCCCCAAATCACCGACGGGAAAATTCAGGCCGTAGAAAACCCAGGAAACCCGGGCCTGCCATCTGTGGCAATAATATTCCTAACCAAACAACATTGATGGTGACAATGCCATAATTCAATATGGACTTGTGAACAGGCTATCACAGTGTAGTGGCTGTGTCACTGGTCCAGTAACCTGGCGGTTTGGACTAGAGAACTACATGATGTAGAAGTCCCGCTATGGCAGTTTGAGAATTTGAATTCAGGTAAAAATAAAATCTGGAAATAAAAAACTGGGAACAGCAAAAATGACCATTAAGTTGGATTGTTGTAAAACCCTAAGTGGTTCACTAGTGTCCTTTAGGGCAGGAAACATCCCGCCTTTGCCCATGCAAAGATGTTTTGCTGGTTCCAGACGGCTCACGGAATTGACTATAGTATACTGAGTGATGTTGATGAGGAGAACAAATATTACTTCAGGCAAGTCAGGCCAGTGAGATAAGAGGGCATAAGTAGTGAAAAGTAAATTTTAAAGTTTTCTTTTCAGCTCCCAGATATAAGAGCTTGGCGAGTGAAAACCTTCATTGCAAATCCAAGGAAAATGTGCTCCCAATTTGCTATCCATTAAAATTAATGATGCAGAAGGCTCAACAGCTTGCATCCAAATTTGCAGTAAGCATGTCCGTTGTGACGAACTTTTATGCCCAAACCTTGAAGAGGAAAATCTGGCCCAACGCCTATCGGACCTAATTCACCAGGCGGTGTCAGAGACATCTGGGGAGTTCAAAATGTATCTGGTGTTAGGCTGAGTGAGTTGAAGTGCTTGTGGGGTGACTTGCAGCGGACCAAGTGACCCTTTCTCTTGTTCTTATATATATACATATATATCAAGAAAGATCAGTGCTGAAGCTGGCTTTAACACCCAAGCCAGGTCAGGCTTTTAGAGTTCTGCATTTTGAGATTTGATAACTTCAGAGATCTTTGCGAGTAGCAGCTGAAGTTGAGGATTCTGTAAGTTACTAAGAAAAGCAGCTGGAACAATACCAAAGAAAATATTCTTCAAGGGAAGGAGGTGCACTTGAAAGATATTTGGCAAGTTACATCAGAAGCTGTTGATAAATTACCCCCAAAGTGCCCTCTGTTAGTCGTGTACTTTAAATCAGAACAATAAGAAATGCCAGAAGGATTTTCAAGAATTATTAGCTACGAGAACCTAGGGGAATCACTGTCCTTATTGTGCTAATTTGTTTCCTATTTATAAACATTATAGACCCCAAAAAATCCATGAGCTGTTGATCCTGTATTAAGGGCTGTTGGGAATCTATTATTGATTCCTGCACAGTGTCCAAAATGGATCAAGAAGATTAGCTTAGCTACATTTGGCCTGCAGGTACCTGGATGTGCTAATGACACCAAACTGTAAAAGAAATGGAGCAAACTTTGACACATGCACCATGGGGTGTGGGGGTGGGTGGCAGGGGAGGGGGGCGAGGGGGAGGGGTGTGCAGTGGTGGCTGTTACTCCAGTTTCCACTGATGTGCCACTTTTCCTTTTGGGGCCACAAGCTGACCCAGGTCTGGATCTTTAAGTGGGCCCCAGCAAGGCACCAGTACCCCTCCTTTCCCCCAGCAGACTGTTTGCCCAACAGGTCCCAGGGTGGAGGCCCTGGCTGTACCCTGTTTATTACAATGGATTATTTGTGAGACATATGGAGGCTCTGCTACAAAGAAGGACCTGTGGAGATGCACAGCAAACAGCAGGATTCAATGCCCAGCTCTTGAATCTCCTGCCACACAACCTTCTGACTCTCGAAGGCTCAAGAGTCCATGGGCTGAATTTTACATTGATCGGGCGGGTGCGCGCCCGACTCGATTGGGCGTGAAGCCGCACGAAATGCGGTCGGGCGTGCATGCCGACGCTATTGCGCACTGGCACGATACTTCGCCCAGCGGGCACGGGCAAGAGCCGGAAGCTCTCCCGCCGACAATTAAGAGGGCGATTAAACCCATTAATGGTGCAATTGTCTGCTATTTTTTTGTTGCCCGTCCAACCTTATGTTTGGTCGATGGGTGAATCGACCAGGCGGCCTTTACATTTTTCATAAAACCTATATCCAACGTCGCGATGAGGTTTCCATTATGAAATCAAATAAAAATAACAATCTGTGGACAGCATTTTTATCATCTATATTTTCAGGTGCCTGATTATGATGCTCGGACATTTTTTTTTCTGCTTTTCAAAGCTTTATTGGAACATTTTCAGATCTCTGAGGCAGCTCTCTGTGATCGTCCGTGCCTGTGTTCACATCATCGCCTACACTCCTCGTGCCTCCACCCCGGCAGTGCTGAGCTTTTCAGCACGCGCTTCACGCTGGTGGGTGGTTAATTCGCCAGCCAGCGCGAAATCGTGGTCGGCGGCCGATCTCAGCTGGTAATCCATCTCCTGGTCAATCCCCAGCCCGCCGATCGCGCCCGCTCGCCGAGCTAAAAATTCAGACTTATGCTTTTTTTTTGGAAGAGGGGCTGCATATATTCAATGTGTGTCCTTAAAGACTGTTTCTGTTTTGAGCTTAGCTGGTGAGATTATTACTGGTTGCTTCCTTCAATAACATACCCGTTCTTCCATTGGAAACCACGTTTCAATCACCCTTTTCTCTTTGAGGGGAAGGCTGTGGAGTAGAATGAACAGTTAACTAATTCACACTTTGTAGCATTGTGGAGCTGGATTTAAGTGCGTTGTATGTAAATGATTAGAAACTATTGAGATGGGCAGCAAAATCATAAGCCACATTAAAACATCTTGGGGAGAGTTTTCAGCTCGGTGAGCGGGGGCGGGGCCTGCTCACCGAGGCGTAAAATGATGCGGGGTGACGTTGGGCGCGCGTCCCGATGTCATCGCGTGTCATTTAGATTTTCAGTTCAGCAGGAGCCCAGCCAAGTTGGCTGCGCGCCCGCCGAACTGTCAAAGGCCTGTTAAGGCCATTAATTAACTAATTAACCCGATTGAGAAAGCTGCCCGTCCAACCTTAAGGCTGGTGGGCAGGTGAAGAGCCCAGGAGGCCTTCGCATTTTTCATGAAGCCACGGGCGGGATGAGGTTTCATGAAGGGGTTATAAATTAAATAAATGCTTTCATTAAAATTCATTGACATGACTCAGCTCATGTGACACCGTCACATGAGGGGACATGTCTTAAACTGTTTTTTTCTTTATTAAAATTTTTAAAACTTAAAACCGATCTCCCTGAGGCACCTCTGTGCAGGCGAAAGAGTGCACTCTCGACTCAGGGAACTATCCCCCCCCACCCGCACAGGGAGCGCACAGCGCTTCCTGGTGTGCATCATGCTGGGTGGGCCTTAATTGGCCCGCCCACATAAAATGGCGGCACGGACCTGATCGGGGGTGCCGATCAGGTCCGCGCCCACCCGCCCCCTTCCCCCCGCACAACACCCCTGACGGGGGGGAAATTCTCTCCCTTCAGTGATTGACGCCAAGGATGACATTGAAAATGCTTTTGAACAACTGTGAAAATGGATGTTATCTTTTCTAATATTTTTGGTAATGTGGTTGTATTCTGTAAAGCGGGCTGTGTGTGTGTGTGTGTGTGTGTGTGTGTGTGTGTTTGTGTGTGTGTGTGTCTCCATGATTGATTAAACTGGGGGAAGGTTAGTAAAGACAGTTTTTCTGTGGGAACTGAGAGACGAAAAGTAAAGGAGCTGGATGCATGCATTTGTAACGAAAGGCCATGTTGAAGCTGGATTTCATGTAAATAGGTTGGGTTTGAAATATACAATCTGAGATAAATAGGGGCTTGACTTTTCTGCTGTTAAATTTAAAAGGGCAGGTTAGAAATGACAAGGGAATTTTACAACTTGCAAAGGTTTCATAAGTAAACAATAGAATGTTATTAAACTTTATTTGATCCGAAAGTGAAGGCAATAGGAAGATATGAAAGATTTTTATATTTTGGAAAAGTTGAGTTCAAAGAGGTGGTTAGGACAATGGAGTCTAGGATGAAAGGGGAAAAAAGTATATTTAAGGGAGATGTTTAGTATAGTTTTGTTGGCTGTGTGGGTAAGATTTCCTGAGGCGACCTCTGTGCTGAGAAAAGTTGTGAATTTGAAGCAGCCATCCAGTTTCAAGCCAGAAAAGTCTTTGTTTTCAGAAAGCAGTCTGTTTCTGAACCTTTATTTCTGGGATTTCCACAGCAGAGTGGAAGAGAGTGAAAAGCCATGTGGTATGCCTTTTATCAAAGTGACAGCCATTTTGCCTTGGGTAATATTACTGCATTTTTATGGTTAAAAATCTATAAGGAAGCTGTTGACAAGTTTTGACCAAGTGAGTTTTTTGAGGGAATGCTTTGTAAGACTGTTTCAACTGTGTAATTTTAATCTTGTGTGTTTAAGATTTTTTTCTTCTTGTTAATACATCTTCTAATTTTGAAATCCTAAAAGTGTTACTGGGATTCTATGCTTCTGGGATCAGTAGTTTACCCCTCATTTTCAAAATACAAAAAAAAAAGTTATGATCAGTAAGACAAGTTTCCCTCTGGGATTTGGCTTGTTCAACGAATAACATCAGCTGTGGTCACAACAACTATGTATCTCAAGATAATTAGCACGGATCTCAGGAGAAACCTTGTCCGGTGGTTTTTGGTGGGGTAAATCACAAGTTGTGGAAATATTGATCAACTCAAATCTACTTCAGTTGAAGTACTTTACAGGGAAGGCAGTAAACATCTGGAATGGAGAATCTAGGGAGGCAATAGGACTCATTGTATTAACAAATTCAAGAGACAGTTGGATAATTATCCGGAAAAACAAAACGGTAGATGGTATGAGAAATATGGGTGGGATATAATATTTCCTGGGTTAACCAAATGGAGAACAATGGGGACTTCGCAGTCCTGAACTGTGTGAAATTAGACTTCACTACTAGTATGAAGTGGATCCATAGTCATCCCATCAATTTCAATGGGGAAAAAAAAATCAGGTATTGTGTAAAATAGGTATTCAATACACAAGTACTCAATGCAGCAATTAGACTTGGGTATTGATATTCAGTATGATGAAACTGAAGGGGATCTGTATGAGCTTGAGAAGAACTGAGCAAAGAGGGATTGTGAATTAAAAGTGTGGATGTTATAAGTGAACCTGCCATTTCCTGTATGCAAGAGGATGATACACCACAGCTCTAGCATGGGTATTTTAACAACACAATTTTGGGAGCAGACATCTTAATGCATCAGAACATTGCTCCCAAACAACAACAACTTAAATGTATGTAGTGGCTTTAATTAAGGGAGTAAGATGCTACACAGGAGCATTGTCAAACAAAATTTGGCACAGACCCATATAAGGAGATTTTGGAGCAGGTGACCATAAAGCTTGGCGGAGGAAGTAGGTTTTAAGGAGCACCTTAAAAGGAGGAGAAAGAAGTGGAGAGATTTTGGGATGGAATTCCAAAGTTTAGTGTTTAGGCATGGCCACCAATGCTGAGGTGATGGAAATCAGCTGGGCAAGAGACCAGGAGTGGAGGAGTACAGGCATCTCGGAGGGCTGGAGGTGTTGCTCTTTTGCACTCGTGAATGATACAACATTTACTATGTAAAGAACTGTTCTTTGTGATGGCTTTCATGGGATCTGGGTGATTTGAACTCACAAGTTTCTCTGCTGTTTGATGAACAGATGATGTCATCCTGTTACACCTCCTCCTTCTCAATAATGGGCATTTCAGTTTGTTGGAAGGAATGACAGACTAAAGGTTTTGAGCAATCTGGTTTAGCTTCTGTATTTTCATAGCGGTGGATTTTCCTCAGCCATCATATGTGTTGAGTTATAAATCACTGTGAGTAAAAATGTTTAGGAATGATTAAATTGATTCATCTTCTGTTGGGGGAGGGAGGGGCTTTCCTGTCCTCTTAGTTGCTGAATATTGATTTCTCTCACATGTACAAAAGTGACATTTCACCTAATTTTTTTGCATTTGCTAAGTATAATGGCTGTAGTGTGATGCTGAAATATGACATATGCTCTAGAACCTTCACCTTCAATTCCTCTGCCCTGATACTTTTCTCTTCACCTTTAAAATCGTGCTCAAAACATCTTTTCAAACATGCATTCTCACCTCACTTCTAAGGCACCTTCCACTCTTCCACATTCACCTATTCCCCACAAAGCTATCTAGGTTGTTAAAGTGCTTTGTAAATACGCTTAGTAGCTGTTGAACCACAGCAGCTTGGCTCAGTTGTTAATAGGCTCGGCTCAGAGTCAAGGTTTGTAGATTCAAGTACCGCTACAGATTTCAACATCTGGGTTGACGAAAGAAGTGTGTTACATCACTGGGGATGCCATCATTTAGACGATGTATTAAATCAAAGGCCAGCATGTGTACTCAAGTAGCTGCAAAGAATTTTGCGGTGCTATTTAAAGAAAAGCGGGGAGTTTTCCAGATGCTTTGTCCAACATTCTTTGTTCAACCGACCCTACTAAAAATAGGATTAATTGGTCATTCCTATGTTGTTTGTGGGATCTTGCTGTGTACATTTTGATTGTTGCTTTTATCTCCAAAGCAACAGTAACTATATCCAAAAGTAAACCATTGACTATGAAGCACTTTGGAATGCTCCGCAAATGCGCGAAGGCACTAGACATTTGGAAGTTTTGTGCTTGTCCAGTTTAGTTAGCTTGTTACAGTGAGATACCCTACAGCAGTTTGTATCAGTTTGCGGGTACAATGCAGGTCAAAGGAACGCAAACGGAATGACCCATGAATTTCACAGGGATTGGCCTGATGTTCTTTCATAACTTTGGCCAAATGGGGAGATGGGGGGGAGCCATCAGTGAAACCATGTGAAGGAGTATAAATGGTGATTTATGTATTTATCAGAGGGTTTCTGTCAATCTCCTGCTGAAGTTTTGGAGGGATTGGAGAAAACCACAAACTGGGACTCAGGGCCATGGCTTTACATCACCTGGAATCGCAGAGCTGGATTTCATGGGGTACCGTATTCCCCGCCCACCCAGACTGAAAAACCATCAGGTAGCCCACCCAGCCAAAAGTTGGCTTTCAAGCAGCCATTTTATGCTGGAAGCAGATTTGATTGGTTAAGGTTGAGATTTCCCATCCCAGCCCTTAGAGAGCTGCTGACGAATCTGATTGGCCGGTAGCTCTGTAGTCCCAGCAGCATTAGGCAGGAGTGGTACCACCCCTGGGATAAGAAGCAGTCCCGACCAAGAGTGGGTTATGGAGCACAGGCTGACAGATCAGTTGGGGTATTGGCAGGGCCTGGCTTGTGGACCCAGCAAGAGGCTTGAGGGGTGCCTTGGATGGGCACAGGGCACCACCAAAGGAGGTCAACCCCCATTCTTCCCAACAGCAGCATGCCCAGTGAAAGCTGCTGGGCTATCAGCTTGGCCGGGGCCTTCCCAGCCACGGAAAATAGTGGCAGAATTCAGCAGCCATTAATTGGCCACTCAAGGGCCTCATTAGGCCCAAGGATGGGCACATTGCCTGCCGCCTACCCTGCCCTCCATAAATTGGGAGACAGGTCGGGGGTGGGTGGGAAGGTGATGGGAAGGCCAAGCACTATATTTTACAAGCCCCCCACCCCCCCACCTTGAAATTCAGCAGCTGGGGCCTTAAAATCTAGCCCATAAAGTCATTATGGCACTGAAGGAGGCCATTCGATCCATTGAGTTTATGCCAGCTCTCTGTAGAGCAAACCAGTCAGCCCCATTTATCCAATTAGCCCTGCAAGTTTATTTCGCATAAGTGCCCATCCAATTCCTGTTGAAACCAATAAGTGTCTCCACTTCCACCACCCTCATAGGCAGCAAATTCCAAGTCATTACCACTCCCTGCATAAAGAAGTTCTTCCTCACATCCCCCCCTCAGGCTGCAACTCTTGCCCAAAATCTTAAATCTGCATCCATATGAATATTGAGGACTACAGTGTTGGCAAGTCTTTGCAATGCTGGGCACAGTGCATTTAAATAGATCAGCAGCACCCCCATCAGGAATTCACGGAACATGCAAATGCCTGTGAAAGCAAACTAAAAGGACACAGTCTTCCGCACCTTTGTTTTTAGATCAGCTGTTTCACTCCACACACTGCTATCTGCGGTATTTATTTAGAACTCATCTAGACTACCAGTTATATTCCTCGAAATCTTTTTTTTTAAAAAAAATCCCATTTTCATTTTGGCAGTCAAATTCCACCAACATATTTACATGGCAGAGACTCCTCATTTAATGAGGACACAAAGGGCACGTTGTCTTTATTCTGATAGTGGATCTATTTTGACTACAGGTGAAGGGGTGACAAAGGGGAGACCAGTGATCTTTTATTCCGATGTCCTGATTGCCAATTTGAATACACTGTGAAACCATAAATGAGGTTCACATGGCTGCTGTTGTCAAGGCCAGCACTTATCGCTCATCCCTAGTTGCCACTAGGGCAGGTAAGAATCAACCATGTTAGTGTGAGACTGGAGTATGGATGGCAGATTTCCATTGCTGAACAGTATTAGTGAGCCAGTTTGATTTACTATCATCCAACAGCTTCATGGTCACTTGCTGGTAACAGCTTTACATTTCCAGAATTTTTAAGCTCAACTCAAATACAAATTCTCAAACTACCATGGTGGGATTTGAATCCACATTCCCTCAATTATTGCTCCGGCGTTATGATGAAGTGGGATAATTTATACCCTACTATAAAACATTATAGAATTTACAGAACAGGAGGAGGTCATTAAACCCTTTGTGTGTGTGCTGACTCTCATTAAAAAAAAACTTAGTCCCATTTCCCTGTCCTTCCCTCATACTTCCTAAAATTTTCCTTTTTCAAATATTTATTAACATTATTCCTAAAGCTTGCTTAAATTTGCTCTTGGTTGTGGGTGATGCTTTGAGAAGATAATCGTGGCCCTTCCCGGTGATCTGCTGCCTCCTTGTGATTGGTAGGGAATTCTAAGATTCTAACACACCGCTGATGAAGAAGTAGAAGTATATTTCCAAATCAAGACTTGGTGGGGAATTTTGGAGGTGCTGATGCTCTCATGTAGTTACTGCTTTTGTCCTTCTTGCAAGGCAGGGAGGTGCTACCAAAAGGTAACTGCTGAGTAATCCGTTGCTCTCTTACTTGATCCTTGTATGTGGTGAAGAAACACTCAGGGCCAGGAGAGGAGTTATTGCCACACTGTACCCAGCCTCTGCACTGCTCTGCGGCCACAATGTTGATATGGTTGTTCCATATTCTAGTTGGATGTGACCCTTCAGGATTTTGATTGTGCTGCACTTGATGATGCTATTGAAGATCAAGGGGAGGTACTTTCTTCTTTATGGCCAGGGTTTTATGACCCCCTCCCCCCAGCAGGATATTACAGCCCCACCAA
The DNA here is from genome assembly GCF_964194155.1 of Cetorhinus maximus. Classification (NCBI taxonomy): domain Eukaryota; kingdom Metazoa; phylum Chordata; class Chondrichthyes; order Lamniformes; family Cetorhinidae; genus Cetorhinus; species Cetorhinus maximus. Next base: position 139,334,581 of record NC_135884.1, on the reverse strand, counting down.
ACTGAATGGAGACTGAAATGACTCACTGCATCCACCAGGGGGTGACACACCACTGCAGGGCCGTGAAATCCTGGCATATGTGTAGCAAGATGGTTATTGTCTGGTACTTAAGTGCTGCAAAGGTTACCTGCTGTTTGTCAGCCCCTGTTTGGATGTTGTTCAGACCCTGTTTTAGGTTGGAATGGGCTGCTACATTGGTGAAAGCCTATTCACCAGCATCTCATGTTGCACAAACGCCAACCTCAGCCCTTAATGGGGAGGGCTTAGCGCACACAGCAGTTATGCATGCACAGAATCACAAAATCACAGAGTCTTAACGGCACAGGAGGAGGAGCCATTAGATTAGGCTCAGGGTCACATGTCTGCACCGGCTCTCCAAATGAGCTTCCCAACCTCTGCTCCACCCCTTCTTATCACACGCTATCTATTTGTCTTCATACAGGCCAAGTTTGCCCACAATAAGAGGGAGAGATCCCAGATTGGAGGAGGGATGACGGGCATCTTGGATCTGTCCAGGTCTGAGTTGGCAGGTGAGGACAGAGATCACTCCTGTGCAGAAGGAGAGATTGGCCTCTCCCAGCAAGCCAGAAGCTGTGAACCCTCCATGAGTTGATCACATTCTGACACTCACAGTGAGTGATATAGAATATTATATTCACCTGCTCTTGAACTAAATCTATCTTCTCTCTCTTACAGGCAGCAGGTCCAGACACACCGGCACAGGCAACATAAGCCTCAGCCCCCAGGCCACCTCAGAGGAGGATGCTGAGGAGCCATTTGAAGACCAGTCACAGCGTCCATCTGCACCCTCCACCAGTGCAGAGATACACACCCCGGAGGGTTATAGATCTAGATTACGCTCAGGGTCACATTCTGGGGAACACCTCACTGACATGTCTCAGTAGCATACGGACACAGTGTCAGCCCAGGCCTTTGGCACTCAGAGGACTGCTGGAGAATTGTCATCCGTTGAGTCCGAATCAGATGGTGAGCCTCTGGAAGAGGCCGTCACAAACATGCTGGAGTTGCGAAGACAGGCAGTGGAACATCAGGCAGAGTTGCAAGAGGCTGTCAAGCAGACTAGAGCGAAAGATGGAGGAGTCCATCCGAGATCTGTCTGATGTTGTGGCTCCGACACACGAGCACCTCGCAGTCTCCATGGGGGAGGGTGGTAGCCGCGATCGGTGGGCCCGGGAACGGCCAGGAAACAGACCACTGACCACGATTGGCCCCCCGACTGCAATTTCACACCGGCTGGCCAAGTTAATGGCCAGCCAGTGTGAAGCACGCGTTGAAGAGCTCAGCACTGCTGGGTAGGGGAGTGGGGGGAGGGCGGGCGACGATATCAATCCGGGCACGAGGGGGCGCTGAGAGAAAGCTCCCTGGAGGCAGGGAGCTGCCTCGGGGGGAACTGCAGACCCGAAACCATGAAATAAAGTTTTGAAAATCAGGAGAAAAAGGTCCGAGCATCACAATCAGGCACCTGAACGTATAGGTGCTCAAAGTGCCATCCACAGATTTTTATTTTTATTTTATTTAACAACGGAAACCTCATCCCGCCCTTGGATGAGGTTTGATGAAAAATGCGAAAGTCTGCCTGGTCGATTGGCCCGTCCGCCAAGGTTGGACATGCCATGAAAAGTCAGAGATATTTGCGCTGTTAATTAGCTTAATTGCCCTCTTAATTGTTGGCAGGTGTGCTTCCGGCTTTTGCGTGTGCCTGACGAGCGAAATATCGTGCGAGTGCGGGATAACATTGGGACGCTCGCCCGACGTCATCTCGCGCAATTTTACGCCCAATTGGGTCAGACACGCGCCGGCCCCGCGGGACGCAAAACTCTTCCCTATTACAGAATCAGAGTATGGTCACAGCACAGAAGGAGGCCATTCAGTCCATTGTGTCTTTGCTAGCTCGTGGCAAGAGCAATTCACCTAGTGCCACTCTCGTGCCTTTTCCCTGTAGCCCTGCATTTTTTTTTCCACTCCAGATAATGATCCAAGTCTCTTTTTGAAAGCTGAGATTGACTCTGCCTCCACCACACACTCTCAGGCAGCGAGTTCCAGATCTTAACCACTTCCTACACAAAGAAACATTTCCCCCTGTCGCTGTTGCTTCCCCGGCCAATCAGGGCAGTTCCTCTCAGGGTAATTGTCTCTTGTCCGGCAGGCAATCAGAGGAAAGAGATAAAACCTTGAACAAGTAATTTGTGCCGAGTCATAGGGCGGGATTTCCCCCCCCCATCCCCCCCCACCCCACCCATCCCCCCCATTGCACTAAGTGTGGGGGCGGGCACAAAAAAAATCTGCATTCTACCCGTTGGCCGCAATGGTGGGTATTTGTGCCGTATTACCCATTCCCCGGCTCATTAGTCATGTGAAGCATGTGAAGCATGTGAAGCATGCCATGTCGCTGGTAGGTAGCCTCTGATTTGCCCGAGCCGCCGTCAGGTCACCATTTCCTCACTCCGGGTGCCTTATTTAAAGTGCAGGCACGCACAGCCTCTTCAAGGTTGGCAGCCCAGGACTGTCCCAGTGAACACGTGGTCGCGAAACTCAAGAAGATGGCAGCCCCCAAATTCAGTGATGCCCTCACTGGAGTGCCGGCTGGACACAGTTGAGGCTTGCCGGCATGTTCCCGACCCCCACTTTGGCCGCAGGAGGTCCAGCAAGGTGACAAATCTGGCTTGGGAGGCGCTGGCAGTGGTGATCAGTGCCAAAGCAGTCAGCCGCCTAGTGCAGGAAGAGGATGAATGATCTTATCTGTTCTGCCAAAGAAAGTCAACCATCTCATTACTCTCAACTCACACACTCACAAACCCACCGCACATTCACTGGCACCTCATTCACTGCCAGCTCAAGGGACATCACCACTCATTCACCCTCGCATGTCCATCTGGGCTCATCTACCCTCGCAATCGAGCCATCATCCCGTCCATGGCTCCCCTCACCGCCCACACATATCAGGTATCTGCCCTGGCATGCACCTTTCTCACACTCTGTCCGTTTTTATGCAGGACAAGCTGGCGCACAATAAAACAGAGAGATCCCAGACTGGGGCTGGAGTGCCCAACATCAAGGTCCTCACAAGAATCGTGCCATCAAGCTGGTCGGGGAGGGCACCCACCATGCCTGCGCTGATGGTGAGGGTGGCGGGGCACACCCAAGAGAAGATCCTGCACCAGCTCATCCCTCAGACCATCATACTGTGAGTGCCTTGTCCTGTTTCAGAGTCACCTGCCATGCACTTATTATCTCCCCTTTCTGTCATAGGCACATCTGGAAAGAGCTTGATGGCATCCGCAAGCCCCATCTCCAGCCCTGAGGACAACTCAGATGAGGAACCAGAGGAGACCACCATAGAAGACCCGTCACAGTGCTCACCCAGGCCCTCCACTACCTAATCTCCCCTTTGTCTCCTTAAAGTCTCCCCATCCCCTGTCTCTCTATCTCATCACACCTTCTCCATCTTGCTGCCCTCTCATATCTCTCATCTTTCCTCTCCATCTTATTCTTATTTCCTACCTTTCTCCTTCCTGTTCCCCAATTCCATCTCCCCTTCCTCATATCACCTTTCCCACATCTGTGCACAACCCTACCCACTTCTCTTTCATCAGTTCCCTCTCTAGCCCCTCCCCCTTTTATGTCTCATTGCACACTGTCCTCTGCATCTAGGAGCATGGTTAATTGTAAGGTATTGCCATGAAGCTATTAATATATATAGTATTGTTGGAATTTTTTTTTAAATAGAGGTTTAGTCTGTGGATGTGTCTTAATTGGATTAAAGCCAGCTAGTCTGGTGTTTTGATGTATACAAGTTTTGAAATGTAACCAGAGAAGTAGAGGTGCATTTGCATTTTATTGAATAGAGCATTCAAGAAGGGGAGTGAAATCTGGTACCTAGCTAGCAGAGACCAAGCAATGTTTATATTACTAATAAAATTGATACTACGAAAGGGGTTTTATTGTTAGAAGAGCTGGAGTTCAAAGGGGCTGGTGATACAATGAGAATTTACATTCAAAGAGTTGTGTTGGGTATAACAAATAGCAGTTTCATCTGTGCAGGGCAGAGGCGTGTAACATCAAAGCCTGTAAGTCTACCTGTGTGTTTGCAAAGGAACCAAAGGGAAAGGGACCTCATTTTGAATTCATAAGGTGAAAATGCTTTGCCTGGTGTCTAATTAAAGTCTATGGGTTGCTGTGGCCTCAGTGGAGATTAGTTTGGGAATTTGTTATAAGTTATGATAGTAGTAATTTGTAGCCATGTGTATATGTTAACTTGTGTAACTTAATAAATGTCTTATGCAATACAAAGCAGCCCGCTTGATTGGCACCACATCCACAAACATTCCCTCCCTCCACCACAGTTGCAGCACTGTACCATCTACAAGATGCACTGCAGGAATTCACCAAGGCTCCTTAGGTAGCACCTTCCAAACCCACGACCACTACCACCTAGAAGGTCAAGGACAGCAGATAAATGGGAACACCACCACCTGGAAGTTCCCCTCCAAATCACTCACCATCCTGACTTGGAAATATATTTCCATTCCTTCACTGTCGCTGGATCAAACTCCTGGAACTCCCTTCCTAACAGCACTGTGGGTGTACCTACACCACATGGACTACAGTGGTTTAAAATGCAGCTCACCACCACCTTCTCAAGGGCAACTAGTGGTGGGCAATAAATGCTGGCCCCGCCAGTGAAGCCCACATCCCGTGAATGAATAAAAAAAACTCCTCGAGAACTGTTGGTTTGATGCCTGAATTCAGAGTTGCATCTCAAACATACCAAATGAAAATATAGGTTATGACAGTTGTTTAAAGTTTCCCCCTGGGCTTTTTAAATAACTCAGCTTTACCAACTGCTGGGTCATAACAGTGTAAGTACACAGTGTCAAGTTTACACAATTATTTTATATTACAAATTGACCTAGAAACCCAGAATGGAAATTAAAACATAAGAACAGAATGTGGGTTATTACTACTTACTACTTTCATATGGTAGGAAAGGCTTATAGTGGGCTGTCTAGTTTGGCTGTCCATTCAATGGCCTTTTGAGGTGCCAACTGGTGAAATGAGGTGCCTCGCATAACAGTTCTTGATGTCCAGTGGATGTGGGTGTATTCCGTGGTCTGGGATTCACGGCTATATTCACATTTTGGGTTGTCCCTCATCTCCCACCCATAGGTAGGTGCTGACAACCACACATAGCCTCCCTGGTGTGCTTGTTCATTGAGAACTTTCCAGCAAATGTCAGCAACGAGACAACAGGGAGCCTGAAAGTGGATGGTCTGAAAAGCATGAAAGCACCCAATATAGGTGCCATTGAAATTGGGACTGAAATACATTAGCATGATCTAATTTCATTAAATTGCAGCCTCAATATTATTTCACATGAAGATACCTTGCCTTGATTCCTTGGCTGGAATTTCCTGCAGACTGTGGTACCACGATGTTGGGGCAAAATGGGAGCCCCAAGCCCACATTTGGCAGCAGCAAGACCAGTTCAGCAATCTTGCAGGAGGCAGCTTCCTAACTGGCTGCTTCCAAGCTCACCATCCAGTTAATGATGGAGGGCGAGCTCTTGATGCTGCAGGCCCAATCAGCAGGACCACAGCTCTGGATTCTCATCAGCCACATTGGAAGAGGTGGGCACTGCTGAGACCAGTTGGGCCTGAGAGGGCACCTCAACATGGAAGTGTCCCGTCTGGCCTTCAACACATTAAATTAAATGATCACAGTCTAGTTTGGTAGATCCATCGTGATGAAGGGGGTAACTCTTCCACTTGATCAGTTTTGGCTGCAGTTCTGGCCTTTCATGCATGCTGCTCCCTCTTTGGGGCAAGGAGCTTCTGGCTCAGATGGCACCGCCAACCAGCTGCAGGGAGTCCACCTCCAAGGAGTGGATCTACACGGTGGGGGAGGTTTCTGATGGCAAAATGCTGGTGATGCTACTGTTCAGTCATTCTGTGTTTGATTATTTGAGTCTGCTTACAATTGATGCTCACTGCATTGATTGGTTAAGCCTGGGTGTGGATTCAGAGAAAAGTAAACAAAGCTGTAGAAAGCTGGAGCTAGAATTGAAGCATGGAGCAGACATTTTAAAGCACTGTAAATAGAACCTGTTACACACATAAAAACTAGTGTCATCACTGTGCTGCTCCAAGATGTAAAATATATAGCAGTGACACCAGAGATACGCCCCTAATTGGGTCTTTAATCATAATTGTCTACTTTAATCTGTGGAGTGGGCAATCAACCTTCTTCCCAGGGTGGCCTGGGAAAATCTCCAGCGGCGGAAATGCATCAGGAGCCATCCCGCCTTGGCTCCTCCCTATTTTCCCCATCCCCCAGCTCTAAAATTACCACCACAGGGCTGGGAAAATTCCACCTCTTGTGTGTAAAACCACACAAAGATAAGCAGGAAGTAGTATCAAATCAAAATATTATTTAGAAATAAGGGCAGACATGGGATTAGGTAGGTAGGTCAGGTGTTTCTCACGTGTCGGTGCAGACTCGATGGGCCGAAGGGCCTCTTCTGCACTGTGTGATTCTGTGACTCTGTGATTCTGTGATATAACATGAAAATAGAAACTCATTTATATCTTCACACCAGATCCAATTATCACCCACCCTCTAGTCCTACTTTCTCTGAGGACCAAACATCAACGTCCCTCCCCCATGTCCAGTGTTTCTGGAGATTAATTTTTAACGTATTAGTACAAAAGCAAAATACTGCGGATCGTGAAAATCTGAAATAAAAACAGAAAATGCAGGCAACACTGAGCAGGTCAGGCAGCTTTTGTGGGTGAGAAACACATTTAACATATCCGGTGAACGACCTTTCATCAGTAATCTAGTAAATATTAAACTTGCCACTCCTGATTTTGGTGTCATCGATCCCATCGACTTTCCCGGTGGCATCGACTAAGGATGTCCATCAACAAATGGGCACCTGGTTGCACCTGCAAACTTCTACCATTAGATGGAGCAGCAAACCACAGCCCAGTGATCCAGACAGTTTCACTGCCTCTATAAATTGAAAACTCAACCCAAAGTTCCTCATTTCTCCCTTCCAGATAAAAGTTTGGAGCAATTACATGCCACTTTCTGCTTCCCTTGTTTCAGTTTTCAGTCTTCTGATGTTGAAAGCAGCCATTTCAGTCCTGAGACATTTCACAAGTGTCCACAAAACAGTGGCCTGAACTTTGCGGTAGCAGTGACAGTGAAACTGTCAGCGTTTATCACCATTGCTCATCGGGCACTGACAGCAACTTCTGGAGCCCGCACTTGTGCATTTAAATGCAGGGATCCAAAAGTCACTGACAGGGATTCTAGCCTCTCCACAGTGTGTGCTTTTGAGGGCTCACAGACTGCAATCGATTATAAATCACTGAACTGATGATAGTTTCCACTCACGCATTAGCCTTGCTGTACAAACCTTTGAAAGAGTTATATTTTGTTGCACGAGGTGCAGTTGGGTTTTTAACAGCGTACTAAGTTAAGGGGCAGAACTCCCCTCCCCCCCAGTCAGGAGGGAAGTTCATGGGCTGGCGCATGTGGGCACGCCTCTGATCGGCACCCCCCCCCCACCCAGATTGGGAGCGTGCCGCCATTTTACGTGAGTGGGCCAATTAAGGCCCGCCCAGCGTGACGTCAGCGAGGAAGCGCTATCTGCTCCCTGTGCGGGGAGAGTGGGGGCGGGTGCCATGTGCGCGAAAGAGCACAATCATCTCCCTGAGGCTAAGCGCTGCCTCAGGGAGATCGGCTCCGCGTTAAAAAATATTGAAAACAGAGAAAAAGAAATTTCACTGATTTAATTTACATGGATGAGGTTTGATGCTTTTTCCAATGCCCACCAGGGCTCCCGGCCTGCCCGCCAACCTTCAGGCTGGACGGGCAGGTCCACTAATTACATTAATGACTTTGTCAATGGCCTCAATAGGCCATTGACAGGTCGGCGGGTGCACAGCTGATTCGGCTGCACCCCCGCCAACCTGAAAATTGAAATGAGGTGCGGTGATGTCGGGAATCCCGCCTGATGTCATCCTGCGTCATTTTACATGTCGGTAAGCGGGCCCCACCCCCGCTCACCGACTGGGAAATCCTGGCCAATAATTCTGCTTAACAGCCTCCCTGGCCTTGAAAGAATAAGTTAATATTTGTTGCATGTCAAATGTCTCAATTATGATAAGAATTTATACGTGTTTAAAATAATAATTTTTAGAGTTTGTTTATTATATTTTAGCTTCCATCTTAATCTTGTGAATGGTTCAATCATCCATTTCATCATCTGTAAAATTTAAAAATGAAAAGTGAAGGGATTCAGTGCTTTATACTTTCTGGTTTGCTGTCTGTGAGAATACACTAATGTGATTGGCTGCTTACCCTACTTGATGACATCACTGCTCCAGGATTTTTTTTTTTACTCTTTCATGAGATGCTGGCATCACTGGCAAGGGAAGCATTTGTGCCCATCCCTAATTGCCACTGAACAGAGTGGCTTGCTAGGCCATTTCAGAGGGCAGTTCCGAGTCAACCACATTGCTCTGGATCTGGAGTCACATGTAGACCAGACCAGGTAAGGATGGCAAATTTCCTTCCCTAAAGGACATTAGTGAGCCAGGTGGGTTTTTATGACAGGGATGGCTGCCATGGTCACCATTGCTAAAACTAGCTTTTATATACCAGATGTATTAATTTATTTTAAATTCCACTAGCTGTCATGGTGGGATTTAAACTCCTCTCCCCAGAGTGTTAGCCTGGGCCTCTGGGTTACTAATTCAATGTCCCCACCTCCTCAAAATGGGGATGCCGGAAATAAGCACCAGATTCAAACTGACATCGGGAAAGGGGAAACGACTCTCACACTGATCATTAGATTGTTGTGAACTACTTTCTATGAGGTCAGCAGCGAGAGCCATTGCTTTGCCATTGGCCTCAAAATCCAGCCTATTTAGTTTTCAGCCTCATGAAATCTTAATTCTTTAATTGCTCACTGTGGCACTAGTTTCAGGATTTTAAGGAGTCTAACAAATTTTGCAGTGCGAAATCATATTTAAATTACTTTTTTGTGGTACAGTTTAATTCACACTCTTGGTTTAGGTTTAAAACTTACAGAACGTCAGCGTTAAATTAAGGGTGTTCCGGTTGTTAAGGGGTTACAGACCTTTAGGGGAGAATTTTCTCCCCATAGGGAGTGCTGAGCAAGAGTGGGCGTGGGTGGGAGCACAGCCGATTGCCACCCGCGATTGGCTGCACGCCGCCATTTTACGTGGGTGGGTGGGCCAATTAAGGCACTGAGCACTCTCTGTGCGGGTGGTGGGGGGGGAGGAGGCTGAGTCGGGGCCTGCGCTCATGTGCATGCGCGCGACAGAGCGCAGAAATCTCCCTGAGGCACAGAGCTGCCTCAGGGAGATCAGTTTCATTATCAATAATTTAAATTTTAAAAAAAATTAAGACATGTCCCCCCCACCATGTGACAGTGTCACATGAGCTGGGACATGTCAATGATCTTTAATAAAAAACTTTTATTCAATTTATAAACACTTCGTGAAATCTCATCCCGCCCGTGGATGAGGTTTCATGAAAAATTCAAAGGCCGCCTGGGCTCTTAACCTTAAACTTCAGGTTGGACGGGCAGCTCAGTTAATTATTTAAATTGATATTTAAATAGCCTTAACAGGCCTTTGACAGTTCAGCAGGTGCGCAGCCGACTCAGGTGTGCACCCGCCGAACTGAAAATCGGAATGACGCGCGGTGATGTCACCGCGCATCCTTTAACACGTTGGCGAGCGGGGTCCACCCCCGCAAGCCGACCCGAAGATTCTGGCCTTAATATAACATGTGAAACAGCACTGATTCATTTGGCATAAAATGCTTTCGAATGAAAATGAACTACACTGTCATAAATCCATGGGCAGAATTCTTAGCTCGATGGGCGGGTGGGCAGCTGAACTCCGCCGCCAAAACGGGGCCCGCCGCCATTTTGATTGGCCGGGCCAATTAAGGCCTGCCCAGCAGCCTGCCTGATAGGAAGTGCTAAGCGCCTCCTGTGCGGGGAGAAGGGATTCCCCATCTGACAAAGTGCGAAAGAGCGCAATGCTCTCTGAGGCAAAGTCCTGTCTCAGGGAGATCCGTGAGAGGTAAGTAAACTCTAAAAATAGATAAATATTACAATTATTAACATGTCCCCCTCATGTGACAATGTCACACGAGATGTGACATGTTGATAAACACATAAAATTTATTATATTTTTAAAAAACAGACATGAAACTTCATCCCACCAGTGGATGAAGTTTCATTAGTAATCTGCAGCCCGCTGGGGCTCCTGGCCTGCCCGCCAGCCTTAAGGTTGGATGGACAGGTCTTTAATAAGGTTAATTGGCTATTGACAGGTTGACAGGCGGACAGCTGATTTCGTTGTCCGCCCGCCTTCGTGAATATTTAAAGGGATCAGGATGATGTTGGGGGTTCCTCCTGATGTCATCCCGTGTCATCTTCCCCTCGGCGAGCGGGCCTCGCCCCCAAATCGCCAACGGGAAAATTCTGGCCTGGGCAGAATTTTCTGCCTGTCGGGTGGGCGGGCCCAACCCAATCTCCGGTGGGTGGGGAGCCAATCCCCGCTGGAGAAGCAGGCCCCACTGCCATTTTATGTGGGCTGGCCAATTAAGGCCCGCCCGGCATGACATCCGGCGGGAAACACTATGCGCTTCCTGTGCGGGCGGGGGGGGGGGATTCCCCAAAAGCGAGAGTGCGCTGTTTCGCGCATGTGCATGAAAGAGCGCACATCTCCCTGAGGCAAAGTGCTGACTCAAGGAAATCGCTGACAGCTGTATAAACATTAAAAATAAAAATTAAAAATCCTTAACATGTCCCCATCATGTGACAATGTCACACGAGATGGGACATGTTAATAAATTTCATTAAAACTTAATTCAACTTTTTAAATCCCTACATGAAACCTCATCCCGCTGGTGAATGAGGTTTCATGTTTTCTCTATTTGCCACCAGGGCTCCTGGCCTTCCCGCCAACCTTAAGGTTGGACGAGAAGGTCCTTTAATTGTATAATTGATCCTGTCAATGGCCTCAATTGGCCATTGACAGGTCGGCGGGCCCGCAGCTGATTTTGCTGCGCCCCCGCCTTCCTGAAAATTTAAATGGGGCGGGATGGTGTCGGGGGTTCCGCCCAACGTCATCCCGTGTCATTTTACGCGTCGGCGAGCGGGCCCCGCCCCCTGCCCGCCCACGGCAAAATCCAGCCCGATGTGTTTTATGGAGACATTTCTGCTGGTTGGAGAGTGTACGACTTGAGGCCGAGTCTAAAAATCACAACCCGACCTCGTAGGAGTGAAATTAGGAAAAACAAATTTAGTAAAAGGTTGGATCTCTCTTCCAGAAATGGCAATTGATGCCAGATTGTTAATATTAAAACTGAGAATGATAGATTTTTGTTAGCCAAAGATAGATATGGGGCAATTGCGGGTATGTGGGGTTTGGTTGGAGACCACACTTGATTTCGTTGAATGGTGAAACAGGCTCGAGGGGCTAAGTGGCCCGCTCCTGTTCTCACGTTTCTGTGCTCCTAAGTTCTTTTTACGTGCATGTCGTGTTTTGAGTGTTAAGCAAATTAACGGCTGCTATCTGTGGAACTGCACCCTTCAGTTAGGATGCTTCCTTCTAGGGGCATTGTCTACTAAATCACCAATTTAGAATTATATAGTTGAGCTCCTGAATTTAGTTTCTGTGAAGCAAGTCAGTAAATTCCTTCTCTAATCGAATTAAACTTTGATCATTACAATAATGTGTTTGCAGATGCAGGGGTATAATGCAACAAGCAAACGTTTTTCTTGCTTTAGAAACATCTCTGGCTGCTTGATGTAAGTTTGTTACAAATAGTTGTACTTGCTACACACTAACTTATTGTTAAACTGTCCTGGTGTTGAGGTCTCTTGCAAACTCGACCATTGATAATCTTCAGGAGATAATTGATATATGGTTTTGTGAACATAGTTATGGGTAGTAAAAGAACAGTTCACAGTTCACAGCTCAATTGGAGCAGTGCAAAACCTGCAGATCCAGCATTTAAATGAATAATCTTATGTGACGGTATCTTATTAATATTTGCAACACTCTATTTTTTTCAACAGAAGATCATGGTGGTGGTGTTGTCCAACCTGCCCTGCTTGCAAGTTCACCAATTCCAGTATAAAATGCTTCTCTATGTGTGACCCAAATTCATTTTTGCCTTTCCAGATAACTTTTAAGGCTGAATATTCCCAAGACCTTGTAAAATGACAGGGCAGGACCTCTGTCTATCCATTTGATCTTATCTGCAGCACCAAGTGTGACATCAAGGTGCCCTAGCAAAATTGAAGGTCATGGGAATCAGGGGGAAAGCTCTCTGCTGACAGGAGTTATACCGAGCACAAAGGAAGATGGCTGTTGTTGTTGGAAGCCAATCAGCTTAGCCCAAGGACATCGCTTGCAAGTGTATTTTTTCAGTTCCTCAGGGTGGTGCTCTAACTTCATCTTCAGCTGCTTCATCAATAATCTTCCCTTGATCATAAGGTTACAGCTAGAATGTTTGCTGATGATGGCAGTGTTCAGCACCATTCACAACTCCTCAGATACTGAAAAGTTCATGTCCGCATGCAGCAAGACCTGGTCAACATTCAGACTTGAGTTGATAAGTGGCAAGTAACATTCACACTACAAGAGTAACAGGCAATAATCATTTCCAACAAGAGAGAAGCTAATCATCTCGCCTTGACATCTGATGCATAACTAGGGCCAAATCCCCCTACCCTCAATGTTCTGGTGGTTACCAGTGACCAGAAAGTTAACTGGGCCAGCTATATAAATACTGTGGCTATAAGAACAGATCAGAGGCTGGGAATCCTGTGGCAGCAACTCATCTCCTGACCCACCAAAACCTGTCCGCCACCTACAAGGATCAAACCAGCAATATAATCTAATACTCTCCGCTTGACTGGATGAGTGATGCTCCAAAAAACCACAAGCAGCTCAACGTGATCCAGGACAAAGCAAACCTGGTTGATCAACACCCATCCACCACCTTAAACATTCACTCCCACCACTACCGGTGCACAGTAGCGGCAGTGAGTACCCTCTAAAAAAATACACTGTTGCAACTTGCGAAGCCTCCTACGACGGCATCTTCCAAATGTCTGACCTCTACCACCTAGAAGGACAAGGGCAGCAGATACATGGGAACACCACCACCTGCAAGATCCCCTCCAAGTCACACACCATCCCGACTTGGAAATATATCACCGTTCCTTCACCGTCGCTTGGTCAAAATCCTGAAACTCCCATACTAACTGGGTGGGTGTACCTACGCCAGATGGACTGCAAGAAAGCAGCTCACCACCACCTTTTCAAGGTCAATTAGGGATGGGCAATAAATGCTGGCCTTACCAGTGATGCGCCCATCCCATGAACAATTAAAAAAAAGAGTAAATGGTTCTTTATTATGTTTACATTCATTTACAACCTGGTTACTTACAGGTGATGGACTCAACACTGATTTAAAAAGCTTATTGTTTGTGATCAACCCATTTTCAGTTGTACTAATAAAACTACATTGTGTTACCATTCTAAAATATATTAAGGAATATTTTAATGCAATTCTTGTTGTAGGTTACATTCGGAAATGCTGTCTGATTGTGCTGGTTCATGAAGGATTTTATGTTCTGTGCAATGCGAATGAATCAAACAAAAAAAATACCTAGTGCAATATTGGTCTGAATTTTACCCTTGGCGGGCGTGCGCGATCGGTGGGCCCAGGAGCAGCCGGGAAATGGACCCTCAACCACGATCAGCTCCTGGCCAATTGACGGTCAGTCAGTGTGAAACGCGCGCTGGAAAGCTCAGCGCTGCCCGGATGGGGGGCGGGGAAAGAGCAGGCGATGCCATCACTGCGGGCGTGGGTGAGCGCTGCGAGAGAGCTCCCTGAAGGCAGACAGCTACCTCAGGGAGCCGCAGACCTGCAAATAATAAAATAAAAGGTGTAAAAGCTGTAAAAAAAAATGTCCATGAATCACCATCAAGCACCTGAAAGTACCCCTCATTAAAAATGCCGTCCACAGATATTTATTTTTATTTTATTTCATAACGGAGATTTCATCCCGCCCTTGGATGAGGTTTGATGAAAAATGCAAAGGCCGCCCGGCCGATTCGCCCGTCCGCCAAACCGTAAGGTTGGACGGGCCGCGAAAAATCGGAGACAATCGTGCCGTTAATGGGATTGATTGCCCACTTAGTTGCCAGCGGGCACACTTCCAACTTTTGCACGTGCCCGCCGAGGAAAATATCGCGTGAGTGCGCGACGATGCCGGGACGCTCGCCCGCCGTCATCCCGTGCGATTTTACACCCGATCGGGTCGAGCATGCGCAATTGAGTGCAAATCGAGCCCAAATTGCCAATTATGCCCAAAGTGGAAACCCTTGGTCATTTAAATCTGTAGTATGTTGATATTTTAGTCATTTTTCTCAATGGAGAAGCCTGCACGTAAGAAGCTATAGGCGGAGGGATGGCGAGCATCAGACTGCTCAATACGTGGCAGGAGGAAGCTCAGGAGAAAGGGATGGAGTGCGAACAGAATTTGTTTGTTGCCTGATAACTGCAAAGACCCCCTAACATTGCTCAGTCACATTTTCTGATTCGCATGTCAGAGTTCACCACCCTAAAATGAATGCTCTTTGCTTCCCTCACAGATGTTGAAGCCTTGCAAAAAGAAGTGTCTGACCATCAGCCTGGCACCTCCAGACAGACCGTCCCTCCACCTGATTCACCTGTTCTGTCATCGCGCCTGATGTACTTAAGCACCAGCGCAGATATACCCACTCAGGATGGGAGCACGGATGAAACAGAAAGAACAAAACAGAGCCATTCACTGAGCTGGGAGGGAATGAGGATGAAGCTGCCATTTCTCTCTAAGGGTGCTAAGGACCAGATCGCAGGGAGGCAGCTTTTAAAATAATCTAACATTTAGGAGTATCAATGTCTTGTCCAGGCAGTGGAGTCTCTTCTCATATGCAGCAATGTTGGTTGAGTCCACAAACAACATTTACGTTACAATGCAAGAGACACAACATAGCATTAGCAACACCCTGCACTGTGACAGCTCATGTTATCAACATAGAGGTTTTAGGAGCAGCGATTAATTCTGGAGGGGCTGCAGTGACTAATTTCATAGATAGCCTGAGGGACACCCCAGCTTAGGGCTTTAGGGAATGAATTGAAAATATGCAGCCTGTATTTACACAGACCAATAGCCCAGCTGAGACCATGCCCAGTAGCTGTGAGCTGCAAGAAGTAATTATCAAACATCCATGCTCATTTGGGGAGATGTACAGGTTTTCACTATGCTTTGTGCGCAAAAGTGCCTCCTGCTTTCAGTCCTGAATGGCCTCACTCTAATTTTAAGCATGTGCACTCTTGATATAAATTCCCCACCAGAGAAAATAGTGTCTCTGTATATACTCTATCAAATCACTTTATCATTATAAACACATCAATTAAAATATGCCTCAAGTTTATAAAGTCATGGGAATATAAGCCAAGTTTATGCAACTTAACCTCACATTTAAGCTTTTTAAGCCCTGCTGAAACTACGCCAGTGCCTATATATGACCAAAACTGAACAAGGCACTCTAGATGGGTCTGACCAAGGCTGTATTCAACTAAAGTGCAACTTCCATCCCTTTATATTCCAGCCTTCTCTAGATAAAGGTCAACCTTCCATTAGCTTTTTTGATTAAATATCCTAGCGCAGTCATTTTTTGTGATTTGTGTTCATGGAACACCCAAATGCCTTCCACCATTTCTAGTGTTTCACTATGAAGAAAATACTCCAATTTGCCTTACTTAGATGCAAATTGGATGACCTCACACTT
The DNA here is from genome assembly GCF_964194155.1 of Cetorhinus maximus. NCBI lineage: Eukaryota > Metazoa > Chordata > Chondrichthyes > Lamniformes > Cetorhinidae > Cetorhinus > Cetorhinus maximus. Next base: position 139,318,658 of record NC_135884.1, on the reverse strand, counting down.
CACCTGCCGCATAATCATGTTGGGCACATTTTTATTTAACACAATTTGCTGAGCAGTCACATTATCATCAAACTCACCATCTATCCTAACTTCCGCCAACGCATGTAATTAGTAATACCAGTAGCTTATCACTGATCTTGAGTCATAGTTCATAATCACAGTTAACATGCCACACCCGGGATAAATAAAGCATAAATCATATAATTGCTAGTGTGCTATGCAAATACTGTAACTTTATTGGAATGATGAAGTTAATAGAACAATAATCTGTTAGTTATATACGGACTCAAAAACAATGGCATGACAACTGTGTGATTTTTAAGAGTAAAACTTTACATTAACCATAGACTACTAACATTTTGCATCTTTAAAGCCTGAATGAACAATTCAAGGCATAATTTTTACAATAAATGAGATAACAAAACAGTTCCTCAACTCAACTTTTTATTAATATACCTTAGCTTCGCTTTCAATTTGTAGACTGAGCAGCATTGCAATTTTGTAGCCTGCATCGCTCTTTTAGAAACTACACAACACCCACAAGTTCCCCTCCATCCACTTGACTGGAACCGTCTTTCCTTGATCACCGTCGCTGCGTCAAAATTCTGGAACTTACCACCTCCTCCACCCCACTAGCACTGTGGGTGTACCTACCCCAAATGGGCAGTAGCAGTTCTAGAAGGCAACTTACCATTATCTGCTCAAGGATAATTATGGATGAGCAATAAATGTTGGCTTTGTCAGTGACGCTCACATCCCAAGAATGAAGGCAAAATCGGTCATGATTATTTAGATGAATAGAGATACACAGAAATTACAGCACATGGCCAAGCAGTTATTATCACACTTAATCGATCTTTTCCCTTATCCCTTAAACCCCTTTTCCTTCCTTTCCCCATCCAATATTGAATATTGTTGGAGCTTCAGCCTCAACCAGTAATGCTGGCAGTGAATTATATAGGCTCCCTGCTCTGTGTAAAGAAGCTTCTTCTGCAAGCAAAGTTACAGAAAGTCAACGATTTCCACTCAGTTTTACTATCTTCCTCTGTGGCAATACGCTAAACAAAAATTTTGCAAATCTGCAACCTGACCCAACTCCCAACAGCATCACTTCTGACCTGACCCACATTCTAATAATAACGCCCATATCCATTTGATTGAGCTTATAGCAAATGGTTGCCACTGTTAATAGGATAGGTTTGGTGTACATGAACGATACAGTACATATATTGTTGATGACATGAAAAAAGAACTTGTTTCAACTAAAAAAAGCTGACACTTGTATGCCATTTTGTGTCAAGCCTACCCTATTAAGAATGTTGTTGTATTTGTCAGCTGTGGGGCTGATATTTGCAGTCAGTTGTTAAGCAAGAATTGAGTGCAATGATTTCTTCTGCTCTTGTGTTTTCCGATGTTCTTGTCCTCTCCTGAAGAAAGAAAAGGAAGTACTCCTTCAAAGGTGCATAGCATATTGGCACACTGAGGGGCTTGACAGGGTGGATGTGAGAGGATATTTCCTCTTGTGGGAGAATCTAGAACTAGGAGTCACTGTTTAAAAATAAGAGGTCACCCATTTAAGACAAAGTTGAGGATGTTCTTCTCTCAGAGGGTAGTGAGTCTTTGGAACTCCGTTCCTCAAAAGGCAGTGGAAGTAGAGCCCTTGAATAGTTTTAAGGCAGAGGTAGATAGATTCTTGATAAACAAGGGGGTGAAAGGTTATTGCCAGTAGGTGGAAGTTTACAATCAGATCAACCATGATCTGGTTGAATGGCAGAGCAGGCTCAAGGGGCTGAGTGGCCTCCTCCTGCTTCTAATTCGTATGTTCGTATTTTCCATTAGAGTGACAAATTAAAGCCCTTAAGCAGTCTCGCAGGATCATCTATCTCCAACTCAACCTCCATGACAATTGATTTAAAAAGACAATAAATTTCTGATCAACTAGTCACTAGTGTCACAGCGAAATAAAATAATGCTGGAAATGCCGGGCAGTTCAGGCAGCGTGAGTGGAGAAAGAAACAGAGTTAACGTTTCAGTTTGTTGACCTTTCGTCAGAGCTGGAGAAAGTTAGAAATGTAGCAGGTTTTAAGCAATTGAAAGGCAGGGACAGGGAGGAAGGGGTGAAAGTGCAAAAGGAGAGGTCTGTGATAAGGTGTAAAGCAATAGAGATTAAATCACAAAAGGGATGATGTCGCAAGGCAAAAAGATACTTTTGATTATCTGCTCCTATCACTGCTTGCTTGTCCCTACAAACACCCCCACCCCCAACTTCCCTACCCACCCCCCCCCACCCCTCCCCCCTCTCCCCCACCTTAAACCAGCTTATATTTCACCCCTCTCCTAACTATACTCAGTTCTGCTGAAGGGTCATGAGGACTCGAAACGTCGACTCTTTTCTTCTCCGCTGATGCTGCCAGACCTGCTGAGTTTTTCCAGGTAATTCTGTTTTTGTTTTGGATTTCCAGCATCCGCAGTAGTTTTTTGTTTTTATCTCTGTAAACCAATTACCTTTAACTTTAAACGGTCTTTTGACCTGAAAAGTATAGCTATTTTAAAACCTTCCCTTGCTTACAAGTTGCTTTCAGACCATCCTTGATCTGGGGAAACTACGTAAATAATATAACTCTCTTCGGTTTACACTGTAACCTCAAAGCCTTTTCTGAGACTTCCCGAGATAAATCATCTCTGCAGGTGGTATCCAAAGAGGGGCCATTCTAATCCTTGAAGTGAATATCTCTGGCACCATCCCAGGAACACAGCAGCACTTCCCCTTTGATCTGCAATTACCTCAGGCCTGTTTCATAAGCTCCCCAGGCCAAGTGTTCCCTCATTGAAAAGTTACAATTCCCAAACTAAAAATAATCCCATAATATATGCAGTGTAACAGATTGAAGGCCTCACATGGAAGATCTCCAGAGGAGATGAAGTTAGTGGCATCTTGGAAGCTATGACTTGATGTCCATTGGTGACAGCATGGTCCAAAGGAAGGTAGGAGGCGCCAAAGAATTGGCACTAAGACACTGCTAGGTAGAGGGTGTACTACCAAACAACAGCTGTAACACCCCATCAGCCGGTTTGATGACAATGTTAGAGTTAGACCCAAGAAACATAATGCTGAAAGTTCAGAGGAAAATGGTTTAAAGTGAGTGAAGGGAGCAGAGAAATTGAGATGGCCAATGCCACATAAGTATAACTATAAAGTATGGCTATAATTTGAGAGAAGGGAATGTGCAATGGGACCTGGGTGTCCTCGTATACCAGTCACTGAAGGTAAGCATGCAGGTGCAGCAGGCAGTAAAGAAGGCAAATGGTATGTTGGCCTTCATAGCCAGAGGATTCAAGTACAGGAGCAGGGATGTCTTGCTGCAATTATATAGGGTCTTGGTGAGACCACACCTGGAGTATTGTCGGCAGTTTTGGTCTCCTTATCTGAGGAAGGATGTTCTTGCTATAGAGGGAGTGCAGTGAAGGTTTACCAGACTGATTCCTGGGATGGCACGACTGACATATGAGGAGAGATTGAGTCAGTTAGGATTATATTCGCTGGAGTTCAGAAGAATGAGGGGGGATCTCATAGAAACCTATAAAATTCTAACAGGACTAGGTAGGGGAGACGCAGGAAGGATGTTCCTGATGGTGGGGGAGTCCAGAACCAGGGGTCACAGTCTGAGGATATAGGGTAGATCATTTAGGACTGAAATGAGGAGAAATTTCTTCATCCAGAGAGTGGTGAGCCTGTGGAATTCGCTACCACAGAAAGTAGTTGAGGCCGAAACATTGTATGTTTTCAAGAAGGAGTTAGATATAGCTCTTGGGGCGAAAGGGATCAAAGGATATGGGGAGAAAGCGGGAGCAGGCTATTGAGCTGGGTGATCAGCCATTATCATGGTCAATGGCTCGAAGGGCCGAAGGGCCTACTTCTGCTCCTATTTTCTATGTTTTTATGTTATGTAGTTCTCAATAAAAAGGTCTAGAGAGGGTAAGAGGCCAGAAGGTGGGATGCAGGTAGAATGAGAATTCTGAAGATGGGAGAAAGGCTTTGCCGTGTGGCCAGGAGGTCCTGACCAAAGTAGGCATGGATGTAAAGGCGATAGGAGAAGAGCTCAGTATCACATTGGAAACTGAAGTTAATTGAGGTGGGAGTTTAAGGGGATGAAGCTGAGGTTTTTACTGAGGACAGCGTGTTAGGGGAAGAGGGAAAGGTCAGAGGTGTAGTGAAAACACGGCACACAGTGAGATTGGAAGAAGAGGTGGGGACTCAGATTGACCATCTGTCCTGACTTGCGCAGGATCATTTCGACAATTCGCTCATTGTCACGCGTCCCTTATTGGTTCTTCCCAGGTGAAGTTATTTGCACAGCCACACTCCAGCTGTTGACCACAAAGTGTTGTTGGAGTGGACCCACTGGACAAACGTGTGCAGCCGCCATCTTTATAGGGGGCAACAAGCAGCAAGAAGCATGTGTGGCTACCCTGGGCCAGGAAGCTGGATCAGAGGGGTTTCACCGAGACTTCTGTCACTGGGTAGTGTGCAGAGCTTGACTGAAATCAACATAAGATTATGACGTAATAACAGTTTTACAAACTACTTTAAATCACCAATTTTCACATTATTATAGTTGGCGATGAACTTCACCAGCAAACGCCCCTGCTCTCACAGTCGCCAACACCCACCCTGGTCAAAATGTCCCTATTTCATACAGTAAGTCACCCAGGGTGGGTGTCAGTGGAATGTGAAGTGGCAGAGGGATCCAAACGGGCATTGGCATTCAGGAGTTGTTGAAGCTTGCGATCCTTCAGACCTGACAGGAAGATTAAACCATCATATAAGATGAAGAGTGAAATGGAGCTGTGAGATAGAATGATAGAGTGAGTCGCAGCTGCTGGAGAGGTTGGAAGCATACGTGTAGTAGCACATGACATTGATTGCGGGATGAGGCAGGAGTGGTGGTTCAAGGAATATCTTGGAGATATCCGTGATTGTGGATGGATTATAAGGGGGTAACAGTCCCTTATGTACTCTCACTTAGGTTCGAAACTGTACTCTGGATGTAACAGGAATGAGTGACAATGCCAAGTAATGCATTAAATTTATTGAATATCGCTGATTATAATAATAGTGATATAACAATTACAATTGATAACATAAAAAGAAAGAAGCAAAACTTTATTAAAAGGGGAAAGCAATTTATATATTAAAAGAAAGGAAGAAAGACAACTTTACTTATATATTATAATCCAGATAATACAATATTACCTAGATTGGTCTGTTCATGATAGCTCCCCCAAATGGTAAAATTCCCCTTGGTTCATGCATCACCAAGTCACTGAATAACCTTACACGGCATGTCACTCCGTTCCCAGCACTTCCTCCGGTAGTCCCGAGTGGTTGACTATTCCGCTCTGGCTGCGGCAGTGAATGATGGAAGCAGTGCCCCTGTAAGCCAAATTTCTGACTCCATTCCAGCCTTTCGAGGCTTTCTCAAAATAAGACTCTGGTAAACATGAGTCCTCATCAAATACTTCTCTCACGCGCACTGGAAGACTTTGCAATATTCAAGCTGTTTGTGCACCTTTTGATTGTGTCCCCCATCTGCCATCAATCAGGTTGCAGGCCCATCATTCAAACTCCATGGGCAGGGTCTTTCGGTCGGTGAACGAGGGGCGGGGCCTGCTCGCCGACGCATAAAATGACGCGGGATGAGGTCGGGCGGAACTCCTGACATCACCCCACATCATTTGAATTTTCAGTTCAGCGGGGACGCCGCCAAATCAGCTGTGCGCCCACTGACCTGTCAACGGCCAACTGACGCCATTGACCGTCATTAACCTCATTAATGGACCTACCCGTCCAACCTTAAGGCTGGCGGGCAGGCTGGGAGCCCTGGCGGGCTTCAGAAAAAGCATGAAACCTCATCCACGGGTGGGATGAATTTTCATGAGGGTTTTAAAAAATTTAATAAATGTTTGATTTAAAGTGATAGACATGTCCCAACTCATGTGACAGTGTCACATGACGGGACACGTCAGGGAAATTTTGTTTTTGTTCCTTTACCATTTTAAAATTTGGAGCTGATCTCCCTGAGGCAGCACTTAGCCTCTCGGTTGAAGGAATCCCCCCCCACCCCCCCCGGTGCCCGCACAGGGAGCACATAGTGTTCCTGGCAGACGTCGCGCTGGGCAGGCCTTAATTGGCCCACCCACGTAAAATGGCGGTGTGCCCCCGATTGGGGGCGCCGATTGGAGGCGTGCCTGCCCCCGTCCGCTCCTGCACTTCCCCCCCACCCCCCCCACCAAAGGGGGTAAATTCTTCCCCATCTCCTGATTCCACAGCATAGTTGACCACCTCATGTGTAAGGTTATTCATTTTCCTGGCTTATAGTTCAAGGGTCATCGAATGCAGTAAGAAATGGCACTTCTGATAAACAAAAGATAACTTTTTTTTAGTAATCTAGCTTGAAAAGGAAATACAAAGATGTAGAATAAAAACTAGCTTGAATGGATAGTATGGAAAAACAAGGTCTGGGGAAAACACGTCTGCAGTTAATAATATCACTACTGATTGCTATTGATTAACTAATCAAAGCACAATCACACCCAGGTTTAAATCAATGACAACAAAGTAAGATTCAATAAAGGTTCACTTAAAAATCAAAAGTGAAGCAGAAATTAAATGTAAAAATACAAAATTGCAAAAATGAGTGGCTGCAGGCTTCAGGCTTCAGGATTCATGCTTGCACACAAACAGGGGCAAGACCTCATCCCAAGTGAGACACAGCTAGAGTGAGTGTGGGTATTGGCAATTTGGTGCATAGTGGGAATTTAGTGCTCTTTGCATTTTTTCTTTGCTATCCAACTTCTTAAATCTTCATAAAGTGGTCTTGTCCTGCTGCAGCAGTAGAGGCTACAAGGGAAAGGAATGACAGGTAAGTAGTGGGTAAGGTCGGGTAAGTATTTACTACTTTTATCACTTATAGTTTAAGGTCTTCTTGTGGTTTATAGTTTGTATAATCTGTAGTAATGGGGATCAGGAAAGAAGGGCCCTAGAGTAATTGATTTAAAAAGGTTTAATTTAAAGGGATAAGTCATGGCAGGAGAGCTCAAAGCCTTGGTGTGCTCCTCGTGCTCCATGTGGGAAGCCGGGAATATTTCCAGTGCCTGGGACCAGCATGTGTGCAGGAAGTGTGTCCAGCTGCAGCTCCTGGAAGCTCGGGTTTCAGAGCTGCATTAAGTTTCAAGGGAGTAAGGCAAGGCTGGATGGCCTCTATTTTAATGCCAGTAGTATTACAGGTAAAACGGATGAGTTAAGGGTGAGGATTGACATGTGGAATTGTGATATAGTAGCCATCACTGAGACATGGTTGAGGGAGGTGCAGGATTGGCAGCTCAACATCCCAGGTTATAGAATCTTCAGGCAAGACAGGGGAGGGGGTAAAAGAGGAAGAGGTGTTGCATTATTAGGTAAGGAGTCAGTTACTGCAGTAAGAAGAGATGATATCTTGAGGGGGCATCGAATGAAGCTTTGTGGTTAGAGCTAAGGAATAAAAAAGGGGCATCCACAATGTTAGGTGTTTATTATAGACCCCTAGATTGTCAGCGGGAAATTAAGGAGCAAATATGTGCACAGTTTGCGGAGGTGTGTAAAAACAATAATAGGGTAATTATATTTGGTGATTTCAACTTTCCCAACATTAATTGGGATAGACATAGTGTTAAGGGCATGGATGGAGTGGATTTCTTGAAATACGTACAGGAAAACCTTTTAGGTCAATATGTAGAGGGTTCAACAAGGGACGGCGCAGTGCTGGGCCTAATTCTGGGGAATGAAGCCGGACAGGTAGGTGGTGGTAGGGGAGCATTTTAGAGATAGCAACCACAAAATGGTACAATTTAAGCTTGTTATGGACAAAGAAATAGACAAGTTGCAAAAAAATGTTCCGGATTCGGGGAGAGCGGTTTTTAGTAAAATAAGGCACGATCTGGCCAAGGTAGACTTAGAACAGCTACTTGTGGGGAAATCTACAGAGGAGCAGTGGGGGGCATTCAAAAAGGAAATGGGGAGGGTACAGGCTCAACATGTTCACTCTGGGGTGATAGGAAGGAGTAACAAGCCCAGAGAACCATGGATGACCAGAGATATTCAGGATATGATGAGAAGGAAAAGAGAGGCTTTTAGCAGGTGCAAGGGAAGCAAATCAGCGGAGGCATTAGTGGAGTACAGAAAGTGCAGGGTAGAGCTTAAAAAAGCAATTAGGAGAGCAAAGAGGGGATAGGAGAAAGCTTTGGCTGGCAAAAGTAGGGAAAATCCCAAGATATTCCAAAAGTACATCAATGGGAAGAGGATAACCAGGGAAAGAGTAGGGCCCATTAGGGTCCAAGGAGGCAATCTGGGTGGAGCCAGAGGACATTGGTAGAGTGTTGAATGAATATTTCACATCTGTCTTCACCCAAGAGAATGAGAATGAAGGTATGGAACTCGGGGGAGAGAGACTGCGAGGTTTTTCAGCAAATTGACATAGGGAGTGACAAGGTATTGGAGGTGTTGGCAGGCTTAAAAGTGGACAAATCTCCAGGTCCGAATGATTTGTGTCCCACACTGCTGAGGGAGGCAAGGGAGGAGATCGCAGGGGCTCTGACCCAAATTTTGAATTCCTCTCTGGCCACAGGGGAGGTGCCAGAGGACTGGAGAACGGCTAATGTGGTTCCACTGCTTAAGAAGGGTTGTAGAGATAAGCCAGGGAACTACAGGCCAGTGAGTCTCACGTCAGTGGTAGGGAAACTATTGGAGAAAATTCTGAAGGAGAGAATCTATCTCCACTTGGAGAGGCAAGGTTTGATCAGGGATAGTCAGCATGGCTTTGTCAGAGGGAGGTCATGCCTAACAAATTTGATTGAATTTTTTGAGGAGGTGACCAGGTGTGTAGGTGAGGATAGTGCAGTTGATGTAGTTTATATGGATTTCAGCAAAGCCTTTGACAAGGTCCCACACGGGAGACTTATAAAGAAGGCAAATGCACATGGGATACAGGATAATTTGATAAGGTGGATTTAAAATCGGCTTAGTTGTAGGAGACAGAGGGTGATGACAGAAGGATGCTTTAGTGACTGGAAGCCAGTGTCCAGTGGCGTACCACAGGGATCTGTGCTGGGTCCCCTATTATTCGTCATTTATATAAACGACATAGATTACTATGTGGGGGTTAGTAAATTTGCAGATGACACAAAGGTTGGCCGGGTGATTAATAGTGAGGTGAGCACTTGGCACATCATAACATTCAAGGCTATGGGCCAAGTGCTGGTAAATGGGATTAGTTAGGTAGGTCAGGTGTTTCTCACGTGTCGGTGCAGACTCGATGGGCCGAAGGGCCTCTTCTGCACTCTGTGATTCTGTGAAAACATAATCCAACTGAAATTTCATCCTTTAAGTGTTGCAATCAGGGCTTTTAAAAATATGTAGTGAATAAATATTATATATTTATATATAAAATAGATACATGTACTATGGTTACATCTTCATTTGAAATCAAAGCTGTGGTATTATTTATACTTAATCTAAAACTGCGGCATTACGCACATGAAAAAAGGCTGACTTTGCCTTAAAAATACATTCATATTTTCAATTTTCTTTCACTCTCTGGAGAAATCCATCTTTCCCATTGAGAATCACTGTATCACCTGTGAACAGTCCAAAAAAAAATGTCTGTTTACCAGAACAATATTTTCTTCATTCATTCACATATTGCGGTTGTCAATGACAGGGTCAACATTTATTGCCCACCCCAGCTTGCACTTGAGAAGGTGGCAGTGAACCGCCTTCTTGAATATAAGTGAGTAGCATGTTGGCTATTTCAGAAGGCAGTTATCAGTCAGTCATTTACGTTGCTCTGGGTCTGGAATCACATACGTGCCAGGCCAGGTAAGGACGGCAGATTATCTCCTCTAAAGGACATCAGGTTGCACTTTCATTGCAACAGACATCAGTGCACTTATTCCTTCATGGGGATGTGGGCATTGCTGGCAAAGCCAGCATTTGTTGCCCATCCCTAACTGCCCTTGAACTGGACACACTTCAGAGGACAGTTAAAAGTCAACCAAGTTGCTGTTGGTCTGGAGTCACTTGTAAGCCAGCTAGGTAATGATGTCAGATTTCCTTCCCTAATGGACATTAGTGAATCAGGTGGGTCTTTACAAAAATCAATGATAATTTCATTACTGAGACTAGCTTTATATTCCAGATTTATTAATTGAATTTAAGTTCCATCAGCTGCCTTGGTGGGACTTGAACCCATGTCCCCAGAACATTAGCCTGGGCCACTGGCTTACCAGGCCAGTGACATTACATAACACCACCATCATCCCCAGGTTTGAGCACATTTGAACTGCAAATATTTAGAAGATGACTTTATTTCCAGTTGCCAAAATGAAAAGTTTAATAGGTGCCAAAATTCCTGGTGGGCCTACTCTCCCAATGAAATATTTACATTTAATATAGCACATTATTATACTATCGAAACACTTCAAAATACTGACTGTTATACACAAGGTTAGCTTTGTCTCAGAAGTAGCATTTCCATCTCTGATTCAGACATTTGTGGTTTCAAGTCCCGGGCAGAGACTTAAGAACAGAAGAACATACGAACTAGGAGCAGGAGTAGGTAATTCAGCCCCTCGAGCCTGCCCCACCATTCAATACGATCATGGCTGATCTCATTTCGGCCTCAACTCCAATTTCCCGCCCTCTCCCCATAACCATTCAACCCATTACTAATTAAAAATCTGTCTATCTCCTTAAATTTATTCAGCGTCCCGGCATCCACTGCACTCTGAGGTAATGAATTCCACAGATTCACGATCCTTTGAGAAAAGTAATTCCTCCCCATCTGATTTAAATCTACCACCCCTTAACCTAATACTATGGCCTCTCATTCTAGAATGCCCCACAAGAGGAAACATCTGCTCCATATCTGCATTGTCTATCCCCTTTAGCATCTTACATATCTCAATTAGATCTCCTCTCATCCTTCTAAACTCTAGCAAGTATAGGCCTAAACTGCTCAATCTCTCCTCATGAGACAAGCCGCGCATCTCTGGAATCAATCTAGTGAACCTCCTCTGAACCACCTCCAATGCAACTACACCCTTCCTCAAGTGAAGGGACCAAAACTGTGCTCAGTACTCCAGCAGCGCTCTCACCAATGGCTTGTACAGTTGCAACAACACTTCCCTATTTTCATACTCTATTCCTTTAGCAATAAATGCCAAAATCCCATTTGCCTTCCTTATTACCTGCTGTACCTGCATACTAGCTTTCAGCGATTCATGCATGAGGACACCCAGATCCCTCTGCACTGAAGCATTCTGAAGTTTCTTTCCATTTAAATAATAAGTCGCCTTTTTATTCTTCCAACCAAAATGGATAACCTCACACTTATACACGTTAAACTCCATCTGCCAAATTTTGGCCCATTCACCTAACCTGTCCATTTGTAAATTTCTTATTACTTCATTGCAACTTACTTTCCCACCTATTTTGGTGTCATCTACATATTTAGCTATAGTACCTTCTATCCCTGAATCCAAGTCATTAATATAGATTGTAAATAGTTGGGGCTCAAGGACCAAACCCTGTGGCACCCCACTAGTTACAGCTTGCCATCCAGAAAAAGACCCATTTATCCCAACTCTCTGCTTTTTGTTGGTTAACTAATCCTCTATCCAAGCTAATATTTTATCCCCAACTCAGCATGATCTTATCTCGTGTATAAACCTTTCGTGCGGCACCTTGTCAAAGGCCTTCTGGAAGTCCAGATATACTACATCTACAGAATCCATTATCCATTTTGCTAGTCACAGCTTCAAAGAGCTCTAGCAAATTAGTCAAACATGATTTACTCTTCATAAAACCATGCTGACTCTGATGGATTGCATTTTGACTTTCCAAATGCCCCATTACTACTTCCTTATTAATGGGTTCCAACAATTTCCCAATGACAGGCGTTAAACTAACTGGTGTATAGTTTCCTACTTTCTGCCTCCCCCCTTTTTCAATAAGGGCGTTATATTACCATTTTTCCAATCCACTGGAACCTTTCCAGAATCCAGGGAATTTTGGAATATTGTAGCCATTGCATCCACCATCTCTGCTGCCGCTTCCTTTAAGACCCTGGGATGTAGGCCATCAGGTCCTGGGGACTTGTCACCCTTTAATACCAATAGTTTACTCAGTACCTTTTCTCTAGTGATGGTGATTGTTCTAAGTTCCTCCTTCTCTATACCCTTTGCACTACCTGTTACTATTGGGGTGGTACTAGTGTCCTCCACCATGAAAACTGAGGCAAAATATTGATTAAGTGTCTCTGTCATTTCTGCGTTCCCCATTATTAACTCCCCAGTCTCATCCTCCAAGGGATCAACATTCACTTTAGCTACTCTCTTTCCTTTTATATACTTGTAGAAGCTTTTGCTATCAGTTTTTACATTTTGCGCTATTTTCTTTCATAATTTACCTTTGCTCAGTTTATTATTTTTTTAGTAACCCTTTGTTGATCTTTAAAAGTTTCCCAATCTTCCAGCCTGCCACTGCAATTTGGTATGCCTTAGTTTTTGCCTTTATGTTATCGTTAACTTCCTTGCTTAGCCATGGATGCTTTTCCCCCCTCTTACCATCTTTCTTCCTCTTTGGAATATATTTTACTTGAGAGGAATTAAATACCTCTTTAAATATCTGCCACTGTTCATCAACTGTCCTACCTTGTAGTCTTCCTGCCCAGTCCACTAGGGCCAAATCTGCCCTCATGTCTATGTAGTTGCTTTTGTTCAACTCCAGAACACTAGTGTGGGACTCAAGTTCCTCGCTCTCAAACTGAACTTGAAATTCTAGCAAGCTATGATCAGTCTTCCCTAGAGGATCTTTACTATGAGATCATTAATTAATCCCATCTCATTACACAAAACCAAATCCAGAATAGCCTGCTCCCTGGTTGGTTCCACAATGTTTTGCTCCAAGAAACAATCTCTGATACACTCTATGAACTCTCCCTCAAGGCTACCCTTGCCAATTTGATTAGTCCAGTCTATATGCATATTAAAATCACCCATGATTATTGCCATGCCTTTCTTACATGCTCCCAGTATTTCCTGGTTTATACTGTGCCCTACTGCTGAACTACTGTTTGGGGACCTATAGATTACTCCCACCAGGGACTTCTTTCCCTTGCTATTTCTTATTTCTACCCAGACTGACTCTACGTCTTGCTCTCCAGTGCCTATATCATTCCTCACTATAGCATTGATCTCTTCCTTTACCAACAATGCTACACCACCTCCTTTTCTTTCCTGCCTATCCTTCCGAAACACTGAGTACCCTGGGATAATCAACTCCCAAACCTGTTCTCCCTGTAACCATGGCTCAGTAATCACCACCAAATCATACCTATTTACCTCTATTTGCGCTGTTAACTCATCAGCTTTATTCCAAATGCTACGCGCATTCAGATACAAAGCCTTTAAGTTTTCCCTATTGTCAATTTGCCCTACTCTTATGTGATTCTTTGGTGCAATACGGCGTTCACACGCCCTGTCCCTTCCTTTCACTTTTTGGTAACAATCAGCCTCGTCACCAACCTGCACTCTTACCCTCTCGTTAAACTTTGATTTTTTTATATTTCCATGCAACTGAACCCTCCACTCGACTATTTAGTTTAAAGCCCTATCTACAACCCTAGTTATGCGATTCACCATGACTTGAGCATAAAATTCAGGCTGGCACTCCAGTATAGTACTGAGAGAATTGCAGTGCTGTTAGAGGTCCTGTCTTTCAGATGACACATTAAACTGACAACCTTCTGCCCTCTCAAGTGGGCGCATAATATCTATTTGAAAAAGAGCTGGAGAGTGCTCCTGGTCTTCTGTCAATATTTTGCCCACAGCCAACATCACAAAAACAGATTATCTGGTCATTGTCGCACTGCTGTTTGCAATTTCACTGCTGTGTTTCTCAACATTACAATAGCGAGTACACTTTACAATTACTTGCATTGGCTGGGATGTCCTGAGGTTGTGAAAGTTGCTATAGAAATGCAAGCTCTTTCCTTTTACATTACACAACTTGCAAAATACAGACATATTCCCCAGAGACTGAATTTAAATCTGAATGTTATACTAGTGCAGAGAGAGCTCTATTGCTGAGAACCCACAATATAATGTATTACTTTTGTGCCATATGTGATGCATGGCGATGGGTTGTATAGTTGGAGGGGCCATGGTTGGTGTTGCATTTCTGTACGTTTATTCTTTTGAGGAGACTTAATTGGACAGGCCAAGACAAAAAAGAGGTGATAAATCAGGTGGCATCAAGCTTGACTGTATCATTTTGCATAATATTGGGAGGTGTGGTGGGATGAGCAGTCCACATACTCAAATTCTTCAAAGTACACTTCATATTCCATGGGTTGTACAAAGGAATAACTTATTTTTCTTGAGCCAATTTTGCTGTGCCTTATGCCTGGGGAACTTCCCTGAGTATAGCGAAAAGGAGCAGTGACACAGATCGGTGAGCTTCTAGCCCTTTAACGCTACCTTGGGATTTACTAGGTCCTCTGAGAGGGTGACTTGCAGCTGAAGTAGTTGGGAGAACTGACTTTAAAATGATCTCTTACTGTGCATACCTGTCTTGAGTAGGCTTGTTGCACTTCTGCAACTCACAATACACGGTAGCCCATACTCTCGTGCAACAATAGCAGCTGTTGAGAAAATAAGGCAAATAAATAATTAGAAATAAAAATAATTTAATTTATCCCTCAGTTCCAAATCATCACTGTAAAGTAGCTGCGTTGAATTTTGATGATCTTTCTGTGTCCCCATCAATTGGAAATTCAGTACTGAAAATTTAGAAACTCCCAGATAGTAAGCTTCCATTCTGAAAAGGAAACAAACTTCAACTTCACAATGCACTATGAGAGAATTTCAAATGAGCATTGCCTTCTAAACTAGTAGAACTATTGCCTTCTAAGATTCCAAGTAAACAGGGCCAATGTCCACATTGCATATGAAACCAGGGATGACAATCAGATTATCAAAACATGTTCTTTAAAATGTGTTGGTATTTGACATGGCAGCTTGTCCCTCGGGATCCTAATGATTATTCAACCCCCTAATCAACTCTTTGTAGACTATGAAGGATATTGGCGAACGAGTTAGAATTTGACAGCAATTTACCAACTTTTAAGATTAGCTTTCGATATTGGATAAAATTCTTATTCTGGAATTTGAAATCTCAAGCTCTGAGCTAGGAGTCCAGGCTACCAAACGAATAATATAATATGCACCACTTTACTTACATTATACTAAGTGTACAGTCCTTTTATTTTTTTTACATGTTTTGCCTCCTCCGTGCCTATGTCAAACATTTTGCTGAACTTAGACGACAGGGGAATGTACCTAATTGCCAAACTTTACTTTATGTTTCAACTTGACTATCTGCTAGGAAAGATGAAGAAGGATTGATCCTCTGAGCTTCCTTCTTTCCCTCCTGGAAGGAAGTAACACCTACTCTTTGGGACTGGAGGGGGTTTAAATTAACCAGCCCTGATTTCTCCTCTCACCATCTGCCCGTAAACAGAAAGGTGTTTTTGATTTTGATTCTCCCCTTTTTAAGCAGTGACGCATTTTCCCAACCCCTTAATTTTGGTGTGAACCAATTCCTTTTAATATCTCCACAGCAAACTCAAGACAGGGTAAAATTAGAAGGGTGCTTTAGTTTACATGCACTCAAAATGCGGGAAGAGGGTTCATAATATTCTCTCCTTTTTGCATTCATACAATAAAAGAGGGGCAGTGAAAAGAAAGAGGTACAGGGCAAAGACCACAGAGAAAATAAGAATGATTGTTTCACATGAGTCCAGAGTCCAGAATCAAAGTCCAATGGTGTAATCTTTCGGAGTCTGCAGGTCGAAGACTGATGCTGGATAATTTACGTTTCCAGCAGAGATGGCTTGCACGATGAGATGGGCCCATTGAGGTGAATTAGTCTTGTAGGCGCTGGTACAGAAGTTCCAGTAAAAACAATGCAGATGGGGGCCAGGCATTCACCTAGCTTGAACTCTTGTTCTGAGCTGCCTCTTGGTTAATGGAAAAATGGCAGTCTGCTTTGCAGCTCCACAAGGCAGGGTAGTCTCCAAACTATTTATTTAATAAAGTATATTGTTTGCCTTTTGCTGGATCAGGAGAGATTAAAGTTTATACTTATTTTGAATAGATTTATTGCAAAGTTTTGAGTTTTTTTTTAAAAACAGTGAGAACCAATACAACCTATTGGGGCTGACTGAAAAGTCTACACATGTTTTTCAATACTCTTACATTAAATAATGCCTGTCTCTGAGAATAAACTTTAGTTTGCTGGAATGGAAATGGTATTTTATGCAAGAAACACATTGCAGCCCGAAGGCAGTGTAACTTAAGCTTAGAAGGCTTCCTGCCTTTGGAGGTGCATAAGGCAGATGAAGCACATGCTTACATCAGTTTCCATAGCTCACATTTCCTGGAACAGGTCACTACCCTGATGCCAGGGGCTGGATAGTTTGAGGGGTGCCACTCTGCATCAAGCGTGGCTGACCAGGAGACTCTCCCACTCTTATCGACCAACATATCCATAATGGAAGGATTTACAAGATGGCAATAGACCGGTTTGGCCACATATGAAGACGCTAACCATTAAGCCCTTTAACCTCTGGCTCAGAAGTAGGGACCTACTGCACCACAAGACCTCAGTTGAATGTAACTTCCATCGAAAAATTCATACAAAGGCTAAGTTATCAGGTTAACAATATGCAAATGTGTAACAATCATGTAGCAAAAACAGACACAAGTTCAGAAGGCAACAGGGGAAGCATTAAACTGAATGTTAAAAGAAGGGTGAAGTAGAATTAAAATTATATTAAAGTTACAAATCAAAGATTTCTTCAACAGCATTCTCTTTCTTATTTCATCTCATTTGAATGGCAACTCTTCTTCATAGACACTATTATTTCAGGCTCTCATTTTACAATAAAAACAGTTCTTTACATTTCATACCATGTGAAAGCAATCCTCCAATCTCAGTGACCAGCCCTCCTAGCAGAGGGAAGTATGGGCTCCAGCCAATGTCTGCGCTTTTCACGACTAAAATGTCCCCCTGCTGGATGCAGTCTGCCTCCAGAGTGGTTTTCACAACATACGCTGTTCCTTTCACACTTCCTTGGCTGACTACCATACCTGTAATAAAGGACATTTCAGTCTTTCATATCTTCTGATCTTCCCAATTTAGACAGAAACACCTAAAAGAAAACAGGATCCTTCACTGAAATTCAATCCTTCGGCCAGACAGACCCAGAGAGAGATTCCCCTCACCACTAGAAGTGTGGTGGAATGGGGCTTTCAGCCATCAGTCCACCCTGGCCCTGACCCTACTCAAGCCCAATAGCACAATGGAGATGGTTACCTGTGCCATTTAATTCTGACAATCTATAGAATTGGATAGCTCTCTCTCTCCTTAGTTCCATTGGGAAGGATCTGAATTCTGCAGCACTCTTGATGCTGTTTGACTAATGTGCCAAGGATCAGCTGATGCTGCCAGGAAGTTGTAAAAACAGTGCCAATCTTGGCTGGTACAGACAATTCTGTTCTCCGGTTAGAAATGGGCTGCAGGCCTTCAGCCAACAGTTGACATCTTAATTTCTCCAATATCTTTGAAGGGTTGGGGGGGTGGTGGCGGTGGGGGAGCCCAGTCTCGAAGTCAAAGTAAGACCTTTTTAGTCTATAGATCCTAGTGAGTGACTAAGTGCATGTAGGGAGGGGATCTTCACTCCAGAAGCCTCCAATGTAGCCTCTTCACCCTTACCCTTCTCCTTTATAGCACAAGAGTACAATCGATGACCTCAATGCAAAGCAGTACTTTAAATAAAGCTCAGTAAAATTAGCGACTGAATTTCTGAATGATCCTTCAAATTGACAAAGAAATCAATATGTAAGTAAAGCAACACCACATTCCTGTGGCAGGGCACAAAATGGCATCTTTAACTCGGAGATACATTTCTACAGCTCATATCACCATCTGTATAGTGGCTGTAATGATATGGGATGCAAGTTGAAGGGAATGGTTTGGAGGCGTAAGCTGCACCCATTGATCCTATTTGTGAGGGGGCTCCGGGGGCGGGGAGGGGTGGAGGAGACAGGACGGATGATCAGGCTTGTGGCAAAACTTAAAAGGATTAGTAATTTTTTCAATAGGGGCAGGGAGGTTGAGAGACAGTTATAGTGTAGTTTTTTTTAATGGTGGTTTAGTGCAGTAGCTTTTATGAGCCCACAATCAGCCCCAATGCAGGTGATAAATTCAGAGGAGGATCCAAGCATTATTAAATTTAAGCTGTAAAGGATGTCCTGTGAGGTTCTTTTGGCCATAGGCACAAATTCCAAGAAACATTCTTGGTTGAATTACACTTAGCTCACAGGGTGCCAAATCTTACCCTTGAAATTACTTGGAAAGCAGCACAATGGAAAATGTGACATTGACTCACTACAGCACTACAGATAATAACATGTGACGTGCAATCATGTGTGTGTACTGATAACGTGGATAACAAATACAGTGAAGCCTGCAGGATAATGAAAGTGGTGAAAATTGAGGTTAAAATAAAAGAAGCCGCCCTGATATAGCACTCACTCGTGCGCACGCGCAAAGTTCCCCAAATGCCCTGCTCGCCCTCCTCCCCCGCCCGCATAGGCAGCCGCTCGCGTTTCATGCTAGGCGGGCCTTGATTGGCCCACCAGTGTGAAATTGAGGTCTGGGCCCCGATCGCGGGCGGCAGTTAGCTTCCTGCCAACCATAAGATTGGATGGGCAGAGAAACATTTAAGTTAATTGATACTTTAATGGCCTTAACAGGCCTTTTAATTGTCGGCGGGCGCGCCTGCCGACTGAACTATCGTGCGACTGCGCGTTGACGTTGGGACGCTCGCCCAACATCATCGCATGCCATTTCACGCTCAAGAGGGTCGGGCACATGCCCACCCGCCAAGGTGAAAATTCTTCCCTGTATGTTTCAATAAGATCAGCTCTCCATCTTCTAAACTCCAATGGATACAGGCCCAGCCTGTCCAACCTTTCCTCGTATGATAACTGGGATGGGGTGAACCTTTTCTTTAACTGCAAAATCTATATCAAAGCCAACATCAAATTCAAACAAAGGCACATCAAATTCAACTTCTGCCCAAATAACGCTGCACTTTATCAACGCTAAACTGCTCACCTCTCAGGGTTAGCTCTCTTCCATTTGCCTGACTCTGATATTGGTTTAATGGCACAGGTTTACCGATGTTCATTTCCTTAAACTGAAGGCCCATTTGCTTTTCCAGTAATCTCCGCCGAAGCTGGGCTCTGCGTTAATGAGATGATAATGTATTAGTAGACTATAAAAAAAAGGCATAGACAAGGTTTTCTTTCTTGGAACTAAAACTGTGTTTAAAGATCTACACCAAAAAAAAAGTCAAATCCAGCTCAATATATGTAACGACATGTTAGCTAATTTCCCAAATAAGACAGAATTCTCACCTGGTGACCATGGTTGTAGATCTCCGCTGAAGAACTTCTCCGATTTCTGAATGAGTTAGGAAGAACAGCAAGTCCTCATCAGGTAAATAGCCCTGAAATATTAAGGAAATGGTTAAACCCCCAGAGGTCTGGATTCTGGGACAACTGGAGCTTTTGATACTGAAAGATTTTGTTCAGTAAAGGTACCAAGAAATATGGTGCTAAGGTGAGTAAATTGAGGTACAGATCAGCCACAAGTTAATTGAACGGCAAAGCAGGCGCAAGTGGATGAATGGCCCAGTACTAATAAATATAATAATGAATTTTTTGTCTTCACCTGCAAATTGCTTATGAATTAAAAACTTGTGCTTTAGGCATGACTAAAACATGTTTATGTTATGCGTTGCACAGTTTCCCCAAGTATTCCCTGGGAGAATAACACCTGCAGCAAATCTATTGGCTTGTCACCAAATCTTAATTCCTGCAATATCGGGCATTGAAGTTGACAATTATAATGCACTATTATAGCAAGTGTTCATAATGAAATCTTTCTCAATATGTTGCCAAAAGCGGAGACACCTCTTGATCAACCAAACCACTTTCTTTCAAGAAAGCAGACCGGTAACATGATTCAAATAACTAACTGTACCTAACATGACAAGCATATGGGCAATGGGTTGTTGGTCAGTGCACCTCAAGTCAGATGGGAAACATAAGATTGTTCAACAGTGCTTTTGTTGTTAACAGTGTGATTGAGAGAGCCAACAAAAGCACCAATGATATTTCTGAAGGTGACCTCCAAAATCTTCTCACTATAACAACTTGAGTGTATTTAATGTAATAAAATGTCCCACAGTTTCTGTCAGGAACAGATTTTCCACGATGGCATAAACAGTCACAGCCACATGGCTGACTTTCAGACCAGTAAGATAAAGGAGGTTGCTGTGTGAGGGAAAGAACTGTCCATATTGCCGCATCTCCAAATGCAGCAGCAACTCTGAAGGCTATCATCATATGTCATGGGCATCTAAGCTGTACATTATACATACTGACTTTATGTAAAACAAACTGATCAAGATTTATGGTCTCTTCTGCATTGGGGAGACCAAACATAGACTGGGTGACCCCTTTTTGGACCATATTTGGTCCACGAGGGTGACCCCGAACTTCTAGTTGCCTGTCGATTTAATTCTCTTCCTCAGATTTCCCCTGCTACAGTGTTCTAATGAAGCTCAACGCAAGCACTTCATCTTTTGACTGAGCACGTCACAGTCTGCTGGGCTCAACACTGAGTTCAATAATATTAAATCATAACCTCTGCCCCAATTTTGTTTCATGTTTCTTTGTTGGTTTTGCTTTTTCCGTCATTTCTTTCTTGTTTCCTTCACTTTGCGTTCAGAAGGCAGCAATCCTGCCATTCACACCTCCTCTAGAAACATCTTTTATTTCTTTATTTGTCCCCTTACTACTCCCTTTGGATTTGCACCATCAAACCTTCCACCATTCAATTTTACATGCCCTCCACTCAATCACAGACTGTTCCTTTTGTTCTTCTTCCCAACATCTCCCCTTTCACTTGCTTAACACCCAATACATTTCATCAGAGCTGGGAAAAGTAAGAAATGTCACAGGCCTGAAACGGTGGGCAGGATTTAATCCAGGCAATGGAGGTCTGAGAGCCTGCCACCAGGAGAGCTGGCAAAACCCCCACCTTGCCTCCCTTTGGGAAAGGCCTGCCATATTAAGGCAACTCAGGCACTTAATTGGCTCAGCGGCGGGGTTTCCACAGGATCAAGGACTCCGCGTGAGGAAATCCCACCCCTGAGAGCTGCCTACTATTCAGAGGCCTGCAGCTGTCCATTGCAGGCAACGCCAGCAGGAGCAGTGGGAGCTGTCAGCAATTCACCCACTGAGGTCCAGGGTCAGCGAGGAACCCCAGGCAAAAGGAAGTCAGGGCAGGATGGGTATCACGGGGTGGGGATTAACAGCAAGGGTAGTGGGGGTGGCTTTCAGCACCCATCCCCCCCGCCTGATGCCGGGTCCCTCGGCTCAGGCACCAACTGCCTAACAACAAGGGACTCCCACTCCCCGCCCCATGGGATCCCACAAGGGTTTTGCTTTTCAGGCTCCCTGAGTGGTGAGTTCCCCGCCCACTGCTGGTTGAATACCAGCTGCAGCAGGATGAGGCCCTTAACTGAGTGTTAATTGCCCACTTAAGGGCCGCAATTGGCAGTGGGGTGGGATGCCAATCCACGGGCCTTCCCATCCCGGACTTAATTGGGGCAGAGGCAGGAATGTGGCAGGGTCTTCCCCGGCACCTAATGCCCGATTAAATGCTCCCCCGCCTCCAAACGCGTCTTCCGGAGGGTAATAAGTTCCACCCGTTATCTCTGTTTTTCTCTCACAAATGCTACTGATTGTTTTCAGCATTTTCTGTTATTATTTGCTCGAGTGTTTCTTCTGAAGGCTGTCTTCCCAATAAATGATAAAACTCTTCAGTAACCATTGCTAGTTAACTGGTTTGTTTTCTTTCACAAGTTTCTTATCTTACATGAGCAATTGAAATAACGGCTTTAGCAATTACAGATTGACCAATATTGTTGAACAATGTTTCCTGGCTGGACAGTAGGAAATGTTTGTTTGTTCAGTTGTGCAATGGCCCATTAGTCATGCTGGCATTCATTTTGTCCATTCCCATTTGAACTATATATTCCTGGTGTTGGGAGTAATGCTGATCAGTGCCTTACATTTGTCAAACCTATTGATTCTCACTCCATCCTACCTTCATAGTTTGTGTTCTTGCTCTTTCAACAAGATCACTTTTTAATGTTGTCTCCACTTTGCAATTACTAGCTTTCTAGATTTAGGGAAAGAATTTTCCCCCTATCAGCTATGCGCTCCCTGTGCGGGCGGGGAGGGAGAATCCCTCAGCCGGGAGTGTGCTCTTCCGCGCATGCACACGAAAGAGCGCACTCACCTCCCTGAGGCTAAGTGCTGCCTCAGGGAGATCGGCTCCAAATTTAGAAACGGCGAAATAAAATTTCCCTGACATGTCCCCTCATGTGACACTGTGGCACGAGTTGGGACATGTCCATCACTTTAACTCTAACGTTTATTAAAATTTTAAAAACCCTCATGAAACCTCACCCTGCCCGTGGATGCTTTTTCTGAAGCCTGCCAAGGCTCCCGGCCTGCCCGCCAACCTCAAGGTTGGACGGGCAGGTCCATTAATTATCTCAATTACTTTTTAAATGGCCTCAATAGGCTGTTGACAGGTCGGCGGGCGCGCAACTCATTTGGCTGCGCCCCCGCCGACCTGAAAATTTAAATGACGTGGAGTGACATCCAGAGGTCTGATCGACATCATCCTGCGTCATTTTACGCGTCGGCGACCATCCTCCCCACCTGCTCACCGACCGAAAGATCCTAGCCTAGGTGTAGTGTGAATATATCACAATTCTCTGTGTCCTTTTTGTTTAAAGGTAAATAAAGAATCCTCTGTTCGGGAAGGAAAAGAGAGAGCATGTATTTATTGAGGAGCTCATCTCGGCCCATACAAATCTTTAAAAATAATTCCTTGGGTTGTCTTCTGAGACGCCTGCAGTGTCCCTTTAAAAGGTTCTGTTAGGCCACTCAGTGCCTGTGTTTTTTTTAAATTCATTTACGGGATGTGGGCATTGCTGGCTAGGCCAGCATTTATTGCCCATCCCTAGTTGCCCTTGACAAGATGCTGGTACTAATGGGCAGAGTGTGTGTGGCAGACAGACCATCCATTAATACCTCAAAATTGCAGTGGGTAAATTTCTATGTAAATCACAGATGCCCCATAGGGTTTCACAACCAATGAATTACTTTTGATGTGCAGTCAATTGTTACCACCGATCGGCAATCATTGATGGCATGGTGAACTGCAGCTCTACTTCGCTGCTTGTAGTGTTACTTAAATGTTCACACTTTGGTTCTGCTGTAAGAAACCGGGCAGATAAGGGGGCTGATTTACACAGCCCCTGTCGGGCGGGCATGGAGATGTAGCAGTCCAAAATTGACAGCGCAACACTTAAATGGCCCATCCCAGGTATGGTATTTGTGGTTTTTAACGAGGCCTTTGCATGGGCAGCCACAGTGTGTTTCTCCTTCAGTAATATGTTAATCAAGGCTCTACAATGTATGCAGGACCCCAATGCAATTTTGGAGTTCCAATGGGCAGATGATCTGCTTTACAGGCTCTGCACATTGTACCAGGCATTGAGCAGCCTAACCAGCAGTTGTTAAAGGATCTCCTGCAGGAAAAGAACAGGTAGTTTAGTTCGATGATTTTTATGGAGCCCAGAGCTGCATGAATATTTCTTCTGGTCCTTCAAAATTCTTCTGGCTTGCTGTTGGCCCATCCACATGCTCCTCATCCACACCAACGCTAACACCAACACCATTTCCACTCCTCCCCACCACCACCACCACCACCCCCCTGACTTAAGAACAACTTAAGGTAGAGCTTCCAGCTCTGCTCTATAGGGGAGCTATAGGAATTCTTGTCCTCTCCATGCCCGCCGTTTTCAGTGACCTAATGAGGTCCAGCCATGATGGCATATCAGACCTAGTGGCAGGGACTTTGGACAAACAGCCAAAGCTGCCCTCATGGTTCACTCCAAAATGAAAATCTTACCCAAAATATTTTACTTAAAATACAAGTCAATAAAAAATATTTAATCCTTCCCATTTTTCTCCATTTTTGCTGGGCTTGGTTTAATTCCCTTTTTTGTGCCTTTCCATAATATGGCCCAAAGATGACAAAATTCCACTCTTAAAAATTGGTTACTGGATGGGTAAAAGTGTTCATTTGCTTTCTGATTTCTGTTCCTGCGCTGAATTGTCTGGCTTCCATCTATACTAGTGCTACAGCTGAGGCTAGTATGCAAAAGGAATGTCTCATTGCCATCATCCAGTGCGAGAATGTTATGCAGCATTAATTTGCTGCGATACCGCATAATCAGGACGAACTTTAATATATCAACAGACATGTTCATCGAATGCAGCTGTGTCATGTGATCCAGTGGCTCAGTTGCTATTTAATTACTTGAAATGTGTGCCCCATGGTTACTGGGCTCTCTGCTAAAGGAAATAAGCCCTTTCTATCCACTCTATCTAGGCCCTTCATAATCTTATGCACCTCAACAAAACCTCCCCTCTGCCTCCTCTGCTCCAAAGAAAACAACTCTAGCCTACCCAAGCTTTCCTCCTAACTAAATTTTTTCCAGGATTTGATGCATGCAAGTGTGGTACTGTTTCCTTATCTAAGACTTATAATCAACATGGATATTAAATTAAAATCATTCTGGCTTTGGATAATGCACAGTTCCGTTGTACAAATAAATAAATAAATATGAGCAAGGATAACTCACCTCCAGGACCATAAGTTTAGCCAGTTTCCAATACGCAACCTTAAAAACATCACTCATTCTGATTGCCTCAGCTTTTAATAATTCTCTGCCGGCAATGGCTTTTCTAACCAGTGGTAAGATCAAGCGCAGGGCACACCTACAACAACAACAATGATTGCCATTTATATAGTGCCTTTAATGTAGTAACACATCCCAAGGGGCCTTCACAGGTGTCTTATCACACAACATCAGAATACTAAAGTTTTGATTATTCAGTGTAATTACACGACCCACTCTAAACAATAAAGATAAAAGCAAAATACTGCAGATGCTGGAAATCTGAAACAAAAACAGAAAATGCTGGAAAAACTCAGCAGGTCTAACAACGTCCGTGGAGGGGAAAAAAAAAGTTAACGTTTCGAGCCCTTATGACTCTTGTTCAGAGCTTTAAACAATTTTCATTACATTTACTCTCCAGAATGTTCACGCTAGAAAAGGGTCCAAAGGAGATTTAGGAGGATGTTGTGAGGACTGGAAAAATTTAGTTACGAGGAAAGTTTGGGTAGGCTAGAGTTGTTTTCTTTGGAACAGAGGAGGCTGAGGGGAGATCTTGTTGAGGTGCAGAAAATTACGAGGGGCCTAGATAGAGTGGATAGGAAGGGCCTATTTCCTTTTGCAGAGAGCTCAGTAACCATGGGGCACACATTTCAAGTAATTGGTACAAGGATCGGAGGGGAGTTGAGAGCGTGGTGGGGTCCAGAACTCACTGCCTGAAAGGGTGCTGGAGGCAGAAATCCTCACCACATTGAAAAAAAAAAATTGGATACACACTACAGGCCATAGCCTGCAGAGCTAAAGACCAAAAACTGGGCAATGGGATCAGGCTCGACAGCCTTTTTTCAGCCAGCACAGATACGATGGGCCAAATAGCCTCCTTCTGTTCCACAAATGTCCATGATTCTAAAATTTGACCACCAAGGAAATAATAGCTCAGGTGACCAAAAACTTGGTCTTCAAGAGCATTACCTTCGAACGAACTTATCATTATGTTCTGTCATCAAGAACTATCATGTTCCAGTCATATCACATTGAAGTAAGATTTCTGTAATAATTTCACATACTTTCTAATCCATGTAAGTGACGATCTTATGGAACCAATAGCCTCCTCTGGAGATACTGCTACTTTTTCAACAGCCAATTTTCTGCTCTGCAAAGCTTTCTGGATTGCGGGAAGTAGCTTTATAGGATCACTTGCCCAGGACTTTTCATGCAAATCAGCCTGCCAAAAAAAAGTCAGACGTGTATTTATCGATGAGCATACTTTAGGGTCGGCGTCACGGCCTTTTGAAATGTAATCAGCAGAGAGTGATTACAATATGAAGCTTGCTACCACATGAAGTAACTACGATGATTAGCACAGATGCACTGATGTGGAAACATTAGATAAGTATTTGGAGGGAAAGGAAGGATATGGAGATAGTGCGAGATTTTATTAAGGTGGAAGGAGAACCGTGTGAGGCATAAACACTGGCATTGCCCTGTTGGGCTGAATGGCCTGTTTCTGCACTCTGAAATTCTAAGTAATAATGACTTTATCAATGTTGAATCAAGGCATGCAAGATGAGGCAGTGGCTCTCATGTAACTTGTTAAAATTCATCACTTAAAATGACTTTTCTTTTACTTAATGCAATCTGTGATCTGAGATTCCTCACTTAAACCCGGATCAGTTAAATGTCAGCTGCCATCTCAGTTAATGCAGCTCAGGTTTCCACATCATCAAATATTTCTGAGCAATTTTTGAAAATGCAGCTGCACAATCCATATAACGTCTTCTTTATTCAAAGTGGTGGCTTTCATGCCTAACATTTGGTGCAATTATTCAGTTACACTTGCCTTCAGTGGGTTGAGAGGGTTTTCTTGATGGTCCTGGCAGCCAGTAACATCTAAGGACCTGTATTCCCACTCCCCAGGTGAGCTGTGAATGGGACCATGAATAGCACTGACAGTTCGCCTATTCATACCAGGCAGCCAAAGGGCCTAACTTACAGCAATCCTTCAGTCCACATGAGCTGATGAACTATTTCACCTCCCGTTTTTGGCCGGGTACAAATGTAGGCCCAAACATCACTTTTCAGGAGCTTTTGCAAAAATGTACACAGCTTTGTGTCATACTGATGAGAGCGCACTAATAATGCATTATAACAAACGTAACAGCAAGAAGAACAAATAAATTTCACATTCACTGGGAGCTCTGGAATCAGACTTTGCAAATTTCTGCTCTTGACAAATTCTGATGGGCATTTCCCACATTCGCGGTTGCTCTCTGTCTGAACTGCAAACTTTCATCCAGCAAGGAACTTACCGAGCCAATTTGCATAGAATTACATGGAATTAAAAGCACAGAAAGAGACCTTTCATCCCAACAGGTCTTTGCAGCTGTTTAAGTTCTACACAGGCCAGTTCCCAGCCAGTCTAAATTTTGTAATAATTCATATACGTGTTTTATAATTACCCAAAATACAAAGTTGGACGCAGGGAAAAATAAAAAAATGTTACAAAAGCAAAATACCACGGATGGTGAAAAGTCTGAGATAAAAATGCAAAATGCTGGAAGTATTTAGCAGGTCTGGCAGCATCTGTGGAGCGAGAAACAGAGTCGACGTGCGGAATTTTACTGCCCTGTCACAGCAGGGACAGAGCCATAAAATGCAGCGAGCCATTGAAAGGTTCATCAACTTCGGCTGGGCCAGAAAATTCCGCCAGGGGAGGGGCCAGAAAATCCCTGCAATGGGCGGAATTGTCCCAGGTTTGCACTAAGCGCAGTAGCGGGCGGGAAAAAAGACGTTTTACCCATCGGCCGCAATGGCAGGTTTTCACGCCATAGCGTCCGCTTCCCACCTCATTAATTATGCAGCCACAGGAAACATGCCGTCTCACTGGTGGGCACCTTCCAAATCGCCCGCCATGCTGTTACCTCACTGTTTCTTCACTCCGGGTGCTATATCTAAACTGCAGCCGCGCACACAGTTCTCAATGCTTGCAGCCTAGTGAAGATATGGCCCTGAAAGGCAAGAAGAGTTCAGTGACCCGTCGCTGGAATACCTTTCGGAGGCTCATTGTGATGTCCTCCACCCAATCTCCGGCCGTAGGAGGTCCAGTAATCTCACCAATCTGGCTTTGCAGGGGGTGGCAGTGGTGGCCAGCGCCAATGCTGCACAGAAGAGGTTGGCCATCCAGTGCAGAAAGGAGATGAATGATCTCATCCCTCTAAACTCACACACTCAAGCCCGTCACACATTCACTGGCATCTCACTCACTGCCAGCTCAAGGCACATCACCACTCATTCTCTCTCACACACACCTGGAGGAAGTCCTGAAATGGTTTTTAGAAGCAGGAGTGTGCCTGAAGAAGGAAAAATGCATTTTTCCAGCAAATGAAATCATTTATTTGGGCCACCATGTAGATGCCCAAGGGTTACACCCGGTTGAAGAGAAGGTTAAAGCAATAAGAGAGGCACCTGCACCCAAGAATACCTCCAAGCTTAAATCATTTTTAGGGATGATAAATTATTATGGGCAAGTTCTACCAAATTTATCCACAGTTCTAGCCCCTCTACTTTTGCTGCTAAGAAAAAAACCAGCGTTGGTTTTGGGAGGCACCCCAAAAAGAAGTCTTCATGAAAGTAAAACAGCTCTTGCACTCTTCAAATTTGTTAGTGCATTGTGACCAGATGAAGAAATTGGTGCTAACCCGCGTTGCGTCCCCATATGGATTGGGGCGGTACCATCTCACAAAATGGAGGACGGCACAGAGAGGCCAATAGGCTATGTACCCAGGACACTTACCACAGCTGAAAAATTATATTCTCAGATCAAAAAGGAAGGTCTGCTGATTACTTTTTGTGTAAAAACATTCCACCTATACGTGCACGGGCGACATTTCACGATAGAATCAGACCACAAACCACTTTTGGGTCTGTTTCGTGAGGAAAAGGCTATAACTCCCATAGCCTCTGTAAGAACACAAAGATGGGTCTTAATTTTGGCAGCATATGAATACAACTTTGTACATAGACCAGGGATTCATATAGCAAATTTGGATGTGCACTTGCGATGCCATGGCATACAAGGCTATGGGCCTAGTGCTGGAAAATGGGATTAGAAAAGTTAGGTACTTGTTTGACGAGTGCAGACTCGATGGGCCGAAGGACCTTTTTCTGTGCTGCAGACCTCTATGACTGTATGACATGCCCTCACATCTCCATCTGACCTCATCTCCTCTGGAGACTGTCTCTTCAGTCCTCACCATCTTGAGGCCACTTGCACAAATCAACATGTGTCCCCACACACACCCTGGGATGCCCCTTTCCCCAGTACAGTCTTCGCCCTGCAGCCTCTTGCCTTGCCTGAGGCCACTTCTCCCCCTTCCCCAAGCAAGCCCTAGCTCCGGAGCCATTGAAAAGCCTTACGGCTGGTCTGGTAGGCAGAGACCTTCCCACGAGCCCCCCTCAAAGTGATGTGGTGCTGCTTACGAAGCCTGGCGCTGATGACTGCGAGTGCTGCCCGAAGCAAGGTAGGTAAACAAACCTCGAAGTCCCGAATGAAGTGCAGCCCGCCAGGTGCACGTCACTTATGCACAATTGTGAAACACGTTGACGTGCTCAGATGATCCAGCGTGGGGGAATGATTCCGGGGGCAAGCAGGCCCTGTAATTATATGCATGTGTATGAAAATGACGTTCCCGACATCTGGCGGCGGGAAATGCTGCCCACCATTAACGGGCAGAGCGGGCGATTGCAAACTGGTTTCACGATGGCGTGAAAGCGATTTTTGGCCTTCCCGCCATATTGTCCACTCACACCTGCCATGACGCCCAATGCCAACAGGCACGTAAAATTCCACCCAACGTTTCAGGTCTGTGGCCTTTCACTAGAACTTCTGATTCTGGTTCTGATGAAAGATCACAGACCTGAAATGTCAACCCTGTTGCTTGCTCCACAGATGCTGTAACACCTGGTTAATATTGCCAGCATTTTCTGAACATAAAATGTCACCTTTCTTGTATTTGTTGTAACATACTATTTTTGCAAACACTCTTAAATCTAATACTTATATCGGACACATACAGTGTCCGGGTGGTAACCATATACTTACCTCTCTCGGACAGCGGGAGCCATGCTTCTGTAGTAAGTTTTGGAATTTCTGACCAGCTTCTCCACTCTCCTGAGACAGCAGCCAAGATATTGCAGTCTAGTTAAAGAAAGGTTGCAACAATGTGACCATAAATGCTTTTCAACATGATGTTTTAAATGCTTAATTGCATTCAACAGTACTTTAGAGTAGGTTTCCTGACACGTGCCACACAAGTGCCAAGAAATGACCATCCCCAACAAGACAGAACCTAACCACTGCCCCTTGACGTTCAATGGCATTACCATCACTGAATCCCCCACTATCAACATCCTGGGGATTACCATGGACTAGAAACTGAACTGGACAAGCCCTTTTAAATACTGTGGCTACAAGAGCAGGTCAGACTCCCCAAAGCCTGCCCACTATCTAGAAGCCACAAGTCAAGAGAGTGATGGAATATTCTTCACTTGCCTGGATGAGTGCTCCAACAACACTCAAAAAGCTCGACACCATCCAGGAAAAAGCAGGCTGCTTGAATGGTACCCCACCTACCACCTTAAACATTCACCACCGACGCACAGTGGCAACAGTGTGTACCGTATACAAGGGGCACTTCAGCAACTCACCAAGGCTCCTTCAACAGCACCTTCCAAATCTGTGACATCAAACATCCAGAAGATAAAAAGCAGATGCATGGGAACACCAACACCTGCAAGTTCCCCCACCATCCTGACTTGGAAATATAACCGCTGTTCCTTCGCTGTCGCTGGGTCTAAATCCTGGAACTCCCTCCCTACAGCACTGTGGGTGTACCCACACCACATAGACTGCAGTGGTTCAAGAAGATGGCTCACCACCACCTTCTCAAGGGCAATAGGGATGGGTAACAATGCTGGCCCCGCCAGCGATATCCACATCTTGCAAAAGAGTTTTTAAAAAAGCACCCCAAATGACGTGAATCACTACCCAACTGCAGTGGTGTGGCATTTTGAAAGGATGTGAGAAAATTAAGGCCAAGATTAAATTTTGGATAAAGGTGCTTTGCATAAAAACAGACAGAATTCGCAGAGTTTCATAGTAATTGAACACTTGAATACTTTCAGTCTCACTAAATTTTTTTAAAGTACAAGCTAGAATGTTCCATACAAATTCTGTTTCTACTTTATGATGTTACAAATGAGAAAAGAAATGATCTTTGCGGGTCCCACAGGACCGGGAATTCCCACCCGAAGTCAATGGGCCTTTTGCTGGCCAGTAAGATTTACCGCCCTTCCCATGACGATTCCCGTAGCGGGCGAGGCCAGAAAATTTAGGCCTATGTGCAAATTAAAGTTTTATTTGATGTGCATTTCATAGAAAATCTACATCACTGTTACAATACCTCACAACAACTGAACCATAAAAAAAATGAAACTTTAAATGCAAGTCAGTGGTGTGAGATGGAATACTTTCTACTCGCCTGGATGAGTGCAGTTCCCACAACACTCGCTTGACACCGTCCAGTACAAAGCAGCCCGCTTGATTGGCACCATATCCACAAACATTCACTTCCACCACCACTGACGTACAATAGCAGTAGTGTGTACCATCTACAGGATGCACTACAGGAGTTCACCAAGGCTCCTTAGACAGCACCTTTCAAGCCCACGGCCACTACCATCTAGAAGGACAAGGGCAGCAGATAGATGGGAACACCCCCACCTGGAAGTTCCCCTCCAAGACACTCACCATCCTGACTTGGAAATATATTGCCGTTCCTTCACTGTCACTGGGTCAAAATCCTGGAACTCCCGTCCTAACAGCACTGTGGGTGTACCTACACCACATGGACTGCAGCGGCTCAAGAAGGCAGCTCACCACTATCTTCTCAGGGGCAACTAGGGATGGGCAATAAATGCTGGCCCAGCAGGAGAAGCCCACATCCCATGAATGAATTAAAAACAATTCCTCTTGTTGTGCGTTTGCTTTTTATTTTATTGTCCCCGCTCGTGTTGACCTAGGAGTTGTTCATTACCACACATTTCCTTTATGTGGTATGTACATAGTAGTCAGGGTCACTCTTGTCTGCTTGGACCACTATCAATATCAAGTGTGATCTTGTGACAGGAGGTGCGGTTGAGTGAATTCAGACTTTTCCTTCCTCTCCACACCTCCATCCTCTTCCCGTGAGAAGGAGCATAGATCAGCGCTCAGTTTAACATTGGGTTTCAATGCATGGACAACAGCTGCTGTGTGCCAACTCTCATCACGGAAAGAAACCCGTATGGGGAGAGATGGAGATGGAGACTTTTAAGCAGGAAGACATTTTTCCCACCTCAATATCAGATTTTGTTTTTAAAAAGGGACAAGGTCAATCAAATTCAAAACATATGGGTGTGAAAGGGTGCAATTTTCACTCCAGTGCAGTACTGAAGGAGTGTTGCACAGTCTTTCAGGTAAGATGTTAAATTGAGGCCCCATCTGCTCTCTCATGTAGAACCCAATAAACTATTTCAAAAAAAAGAGCAGAGTGTGTCCTGGTGTCCTGGCCAATATTTATCCCCCAGTCATCACATTAAAAAAAATCTGGTCATTATCACATTGCTATTCGTGGAAGCTTGCTATGTGCAATTTGGTTGCTCCAATTCCTACACTACAGCAGTGACTACCCTTCAAAATTACTTCATTGGCTATAAAACACTCTGGGGACATCCAATGATTGTGAAAGTTGCTATATAAATGCAATGCTTTCTTTCCTCCTGCGTGTAGATCAGGCGGGTGGCAGGTGGTAACGTCGCTGTCCCAACTGCATTGGTGTGATCCTGGTAAGATACTCTCGAACAGCTCTGCACATAGTAGGCCTGTACCATCTCAGCAGGGATGGCAGCAGTCTGTGCTGGCTGGTTGGCAGGCGACAGCAAGGGCACTGGTGGAGTGGCGGTGGTGGGAGAAGGAATGCCGTCAACCTAAGAGAGGACGGCAGCTTCATGCTCCATGGAGCCACTGCCACTCCCGAGGCTGCACCGCTGCAACCCTAATAAGCTGTTGAGGACAGACTCCTGCACTGCTGCAAAAGCCTGCAAGCCCTCTCGCATTATTTTTGACATGAGGACAGTCATTTAAAGGGCCAGGCCTAATTTACAGCTGGAGGAGGAGGGGCCCGGGGTGGGGGGGTGAATCTGCTAGCTCTTCTGTGGGGCCAAGCCGGTAGCAATTGGCAGGTAAATGGCAGGTTGGGGTGAGTTATGGAAACAGACTGGCTTGCAGCTGCTGGTAGGACTTTTGTGGGGTTTGGAGGGAGCATTCACGTTCCTCTTGATCTTACAGTGATCTGGGAGGAAAAGGCAGTCAGGACACCTAATGTGTGAGTGGCCTGCGATGGTCCCTTTAAGGGCTGTTGGTTCAGTTGCTTTACACTTGGCACCAATAGTGAGAGCACACACCATAGGCAGGATTTTACCGTTGGCGAGCAGGGGCGGGGCCCGCTCGCCGACGTGTAAAATGACGGGCATAACCCACGTCGTCACCGCGTCCCATTTAAATTTTCAGGAAGGCGGGGGCACAGCAAAAGCAGCTGTGCGCCCGCCGACCTGTCAATGGCCAATTGGGGCCATTGACAGATCAATTAAAGTAATTAGTGGACCTGCCCGTCCAACCTTAAGGTTGGTGGGCAGGCCAGGAGCCCCGGTGGGAAGTAGAAAAAACATGAAACCTTACCCACAGGTGGGATGAGGTTTCATGTAGGGTTTTAAAAATTTTAATAAAGTTTCTTTGGAAATTATGAACATGTACCAACTCATGTGACATTGTCACATGACGGGGACGTGTAAGGGAATTTCTTTTCTATTTTTAATATTTTTGAAAGTAGAGGCGATCTCCCTGAGGCTGCACTTAGCTTCAGGGAGATGAGTGCGCTCTATCGTGCGCATGCGTGAAAGAGCGCACCCTCGATTTTAGGCATTCCACCCCGCCCGCACAGGGAGGGCATAGCACTTCCTGGTGGACGTCACGCTGGGCGGGCCTTAATTGGCACGCTCACGTAAAATGGCGCCGCGCCTTCCATCGGGGGCGCCGATCGGAAGCGTGCCCACACGTGCCCGCCCATCAACTTCCCCCACAACGGGGGGAAATTTCTCCCCCATGCATCTAAAACCGCCGCATTTGAGCCTTTGATTTTCCTAAAGTGTAGCACTTATTTCCATTTATGAAGACTATGTTTTCATACGGTGATGTGGTAAATGGATCAGTAATAGTAGTAGAGTTGTTTTGTTTTACCAGCATCCATCTAACCTAAAAAAAAGGCTTACATCTTTAAGATATCATGGGAGTAATATTCAACTTTAGGTGGTGAAAAATGGGGAGTAGCAGCTTGGAATCCAGCTCTATTATCCCGTTTGTTATATACCCTGCCTGTTATACACCACCTGTATATACCCCACATGTTATACACCACCTGTATATACCCCACATGTTATACACCACCTGTATATACCCCACATGTTATACACCACCTGTATGTACCCCACATGTTATACACCACCTGTATATACCCCACGTTATACACCACCTGTATATACCCCACATGTTATACACCACCTGTATATACCCTACATGTTATACACCACCTGTATATACCCCACGGTATACACCACTTTATATACCCCACACATTATACACCACCTGTTATATACTCTGCCTGTTATACACCACCTGTTTTATACCCCACCCGTTCAACACTCTGCCTGTTTCTGTAACCCTGCATGTTTTACACCCTGCCCATTGCACACCCACCCATTGTACACCTTGTTCAAAACTCTCAACCAGCCTGTGTGATCAGCTTTGAACTAATGCCACTAAAATGCAGTTATTATTGTGAAGCCATCGTATTCCCAAGTTGCATGTTATCTGGTAGCTAGAATTGCTCTTTACCTGAGCATCCTGCTTTAGAAACTCAGTCGTCTGGCCCTGGGTTCGGATTGCTTCAGTGATTGCCTAAAGTGAAAGATTAAAAAAAATAAAATCACAAGAAAGAAAAAAATTGAAACTGTCAAAAACTAAACTCTCTGGAGGGAACTTTCACCTTTTCCCTTTAGGTGGTAAACTGGAATGGGCAGATCAGTCACACATTGGAAATGAAGATCAGGTGGGTTTTATAAAGTGCAAGTTCTGTTCAGCCATTTACCATCCAATCAATAAAGGGTAAAGTTACCCCCTCTGACTCTATTATTTAAAGTGTTAGAAACCTAGCAGTCAATTTTGAAAATATGGGAACGCAGGATATTGTATTCAATACTTCAGGCGTAATTCTAGAACATTAATACCATGGCCGTAGTAGATCAATAATAAAACAGAATAATTTCAAACATCATCAATGTCAATATAACCTGGGACAACTTGTTGAAAGGAAATTCAGCAAACTGACTTCAACAAAATGTGGATCCTTTTTCTTCCTGTGATCTGGAGCAGGTCAGGGATATATAACCCTTTAAAAAATGCACAGCTTAAATTAAATGTCCAGCGTCCTGCAGTTTTTTTTTGCTATGCTTCAATATTTTTTTAAAATTCTAAGACGCAAGGTAGTGTGACTGAAGAAATATGGAAAAAAGCATGTCCTTTTTTCAGACCTACTCCTAGTCATTCATAGTTTCAAGCTATCTTCTGGTTTGTGAATAGTCAACGAAATGCTGAAACAACGAGAAGCAGGGAAGAAGGGCCCGAGAGTAATTGATATCAAGTATCTTTCAAAAGGATTAATTTAATTTCAAGGGGTAAGTCATGGCAGGAGAGCTCAAAGCTGTGGTGTGCTCCTCTTGCTATATGTGGGAAGTCGGGCACATTTCCAGTGCCCGGGGCCAGCATGTGTGTGGGAAGTGTCTCCAGCTGCAGCTCCTGGAAGTCCGGGTTTTGGAGCTGGAGCAGTGGCTGGGGACACTGTAGAGCATTCGCGAGGTGGAGAGTATCATGGATAGCACGTATAGAGAGGTAGTCGCACCGCAGGCTAAGAGTCCACAGGCAGGAAGGGAATGGGTGACCACCAGGCAAAGCAACAGGACCTGTCAGGCAGTGCAGGAATCTCCTATGGCTATTCCCTTGCAAAACAGATATACTGCTTTGGATACTGTTGGGGGGAATGGCCTCTCAGGAGAAAGCAGCAACAGCCAAATTCATTGCACCGCGGTTGGCTCTGCTGCACAGGGGAGTAGTAAAAAGTGTGGGAATGCAATAGTTATAGGGGATTCAATTGTAAGGGGAATAGATAGGCGTTTCTGTGGCCACAAACGAGACTCCAGGATGGTATGTTACCTCCTTGGTGCTAGGGTCAAGGGTGTCTCAGAGCGGCTACAGGACATTCTGAAGGGGGAGGGTGAACAGCCAGTGGTCGTGGTACACATTGGTACAAACGACATAGGTAAAGGGATGAGGTCCTAAAAGCAGAATATAGGGAGTTAGGAAGTAAGTTGAAAAGCAGGACCTCAAAGGTAGTGATCTCAGGATTACTACCAGTGCTACATGCCAGTCAGAGTAGAAATAGCAGAATATATCGGATGAATACGTGGCTGAAGAGATGGTGCGAAGGGGAGGGTTTCAGATTCCTGGGGCATTGGGACCGGTTCTGGGGGAGGTGGGACCAGTACAAACTAGACGGGTTACACCTGGGCAGGACAGGGACTGATGTCCTAGGGGGAACATTTGCTAGAGTGGTTGGGGAGGGTTAAAACTAAAATGGCAGGGGGATGGGAACCTATGCAAGGAGTCAGGAAGGGGAATCAAGGACAAGAACAAAAGACAGAAAGCTGAATAAGAAAAGTGATAGTCAGAGAAATCAAGGGCAAGAATCAAACAGGGCCTCAGTGAAAAATAGTGGGAATGGGACAAGTAATGTTAAAAAGACAAGCCTTAAGGCTTTGTGCCTTAATGTGAGGAGCATTCGCAATAAAGTGGATGAATTAACCGCGCAAACAGATGTAAACAGGTATGATATAGTCTGGATTACGGAGACATGGCTGCAGGGTGACCAGGGATGGGAACTGAACATCCCGGGGTATTTAGTATTTAGGAAGGACAGGCAAAAAGGAAAAGGCGGTGGAGTTGCATTGCTGGTTAAAGAGGAAATTAATGCAATAGTGAGGAAACATATTAGCTCCGACAATGTGGAATCTGTATGGGTAGAGCTGAGAAACACTAAGGGGCAAAAAATGTTAGTGGGCATTGTATATACACCCCCAAACTGTAGTGGTGATTTTGGGAATGGCATTAAACAGGAAATTAGAGACGCATTTAATAAAGGAACTTTTGTAATTATGGGTGACCTTAATACGCATATAGATTGGGCAAATCAAATTAGTAACAATACCGTAGAGAAGGAATTCCTGAAGTGTATATGGGATGTTTCTCTGGACCAATACATTGAGGAACAACGAGAGAACAGGCCATCCTCGACTGGGTATTGTGTAATGAGAAAGGAAGAATTAGCAATCTAGTTGTGCGAGGCCCCTTGGGGATGAGTGACCATAATATGATAGAATTCTTCATCAAGATGGAGAGTGACGTAGTTGATTCTGAGACTTGGGTCCTGAATCTTAATAAAGGAAACTACGATGGTATGAGGCGCGAGTTGGCTATGATGGATTGGGAAACGTTACTTAAAGGGATGACGGTGGATAGGCAATGGCAAACATTCAAAGAGCGCATGAGTGAACTGCAACAATTGTTTATTCCTGTTTGGCACAAAAGTAAAACAGGAAAGGTGGCCAAACCATGGCTAACAAGGGAAATTGGAGATAGTATTAGATGCAAGGAAGAGGCATACAAATTGGCCAGAGAAAACAACAGACCTAAGGATTGGGAGCAGTTTAGAATTCAGCAAAGGAGGACCAAGGGATTGATTAAGAAGGGGAAAATAGAGAATGAGAGAAAACTTGCAGGGAACATAAAAACTGACTGTAAAAGTCTCTATAGGTATGTGAAGAGAAAAAAATTGGTGAAGACAAATGTAGGTCCCTTGCAGTCAGAAACAGGGGAGTTTATAATGGGGAACAAAGAAATGGCTGACCAACTAAATATAAACTTTGGTTCTGTCTTCACAAAGGACTACACTAATAACACACCAGAAATATTGGCGAACACAGGATTTAGTGAGAGTGAGGAACTGAAATAAACCAGTATTAGTAGGGAAATGGTGTTGGGGAAATTGATGGGATTGAAGGCCGATAAATCCCTGGGGCCTGATAATCTACATCCCAGAGTACTTAAGAAAGTGGCCCTAGAAATAGTGGATGCATTGGTGATCATCTTCTGAGATTCTATAGACTCTGGAACAGTTCCTACAGATTTGAGGGTAGCTAATGTAACCCCATTATTTAAAAAGGGAGGCAAAGAGAAAACAGGGAATTATAGACCAGTCAGCCTGACGTCGGTAGTGAGGAAAATTCTAGAGTCCATTATGGACTCTGTGGAAAACAGTGGCAGAATCGGACAGAGTCAGCATGGATTTATGAAAGGGAAATCATGCTTGACAAATCTACTGGAATTTTTCGATGACGTAACTAGTAGAGTTGATGAGGGGGAGCCAGCAGATGTGGTTTATTTGGACTTTCAGAAGGCTTTGGACAAAGTCCCACATAAGAGATTGGCGTGTAAAATTAAAGCGCATGGGATTGGGGGTAGTGTATTGAGATGGATAGAAAACTGGTTGGCAGACAGGAAACAAAGAGTAGAAACAATTTTCCGAATGGCAGGCAGTGACTAGTGGGGTACCGCAGGGATCGGTGCTGGGACCCCAGTTATTCACAATATATATTAATGATTTAGATGAGGGAATTAAATGTAATATCTCCAAATTTGCAGATGACACAAAGCTGGGTGGGAGGGTGAGCTGTGAGGAGGATGCAGAGATGCTTCAGTGCGATTTGGACAAGCTGAGTGGGCAAATGCGTGGCAGATGCAGTATAATGTGGATAAATGTGAGGTTATCCATTTTGGTAGCAAAAACAGGAAGGCAGATTATTCTCTGAATGGCTATAAATTGAGGAGAATGTGCAACAAGACCTGGGTGTCCTTGTACACCAGTACCTGAAGGTCAGCATGCAGGTGCAGCAGGCGGTAAAGAAGGTAAATGGTATGTTGGCCTTCATAGCCAGAGGATTCGAGTACAGGAACAGGAATGTCTTGCTGCAATTGTACAGGGTCTTGGTGAGACCACACCTAGAATATTGTCGGCAGTTTTGGTCTCCTTATCTGAGGAAGGATGTACTTGCTATAGAGGGAGTGCAGCGAAGGTTTACCGGACTGATTCCTGGGATGGCACGACTGACATATGAGGAGAGATTGAGTCGATTAGGATTATATTTGCTGGAGTTCGGAAGAATGAGGGGGGATCTCATAGAAACCTATAAAATTCTAACAGGACTAGACAGGGTAGATGCGGGAAGGATGTTCCCAATGGTGGGGGAGTCCAGAACCAGGGGTCACAGTCTGAGGATATGGTGTAGACCATTTAGAACTGAGATGAGGAGAAATTTCTTCACCCAGAGTGTGGTGAGCCTGTGGAATTTGTTACCACAGA
This sequence comes from Cetorhinus maximus, assembly GCF_964194155.1. Classification (NCBI taxonomy): domain Eukaryota; kingdom Metazoa; phylum Chordata; class Chondrichthyes; order Lamniformes; family Cetorhinidae; genus Cetorhinus; species Cetorhinus maximus. Next base: position 139,279,042 of record NC_135884.1, on the reverse strand, counting down.
GAGTAGTTGAGACCAAAACATTGTATGTTTTCAAGAAGGAGTTAGATATAGCTCTTGGGGTGAAAGGGGTCAAAGGGTATGGGGAGAAAGCGGGAGCAGACTATTGAGTTGGATGATCAGCCATGATCATAATGAATGGTGGACCAGGCTCGAAGGGCCGAATGGCCTACTCCTGCTCCTAATTTCTATGTTTCTAAATGATCCAGATTTTGATTGGATGGGTATCAAGGTAAGTTGGAAATTCACACAGTACTCTAGAAATATTGGTGGTGGGGGGGGTTACACTTCAATGAGGGAATCCAAGTTGCTATGTCAATGTGCACTATTGCATGCACATTGTAGTCTGGAGTTATGGATAGTGATGGTCGAGGCTCTAATATTCTTTCCATCACATGGCTGACCAGGAATCTCTCCCGCTCTTCCAATACTTGCCAATGGCAGATGGCAAGGATTTGCAGGTTGATATTCAATCTGTTTGGTCCTGTTATGAAAGTGCCTTCCTTGGCTATCGGGACCTGGGGTAGGACTCGAAACCAGAGCTTCTGGCTTAGGGACAGGGACGCTACCCACCACACCACAAGCCCCCCACTCCAGGAATGAGACCAGAATTATTTAAATGCCTGGGCTTCATCTGAATCTTGCTAGCCGTGTCAAATTTATAGCACCAAATTTCAAATATTATGCTGGCCTTACAAGGCCTAAAGGGTTACATTCTGAAAACAGATTGCATTAACTGGCCTCGTATTCTGTTGAGGGGCGATCTATTCAAGGTATTTAAAATTATTAAGGGATTAGGTGGAATAGATATAGAGAAGCTATTTCCTCTGGTGGGGGAATCCCTGAACTAGAAAACATGACTTTAAAATTGAAGCCAAGACATTTAGGAATGAAAACTTGAAGCATTTTTTCACATGAAAAGGAGAGTGGAAACCGAGAACTCTCTTCCCTAATTGGTTGTGGATGTTTGGCCAACTGAAATTTTCAAAAATAAAATCAAAAGACTTGTTTGGTAAGAGGAGGTCTTGTGGCACAATGGGTGGTGTCCCTACCTCTGAGCCAGCAACTCCAGCTTTAAGTCCCAGTGCTGGACTTGATGGCCATGAAGGGTGGGCAGATGATGAAGCCAAAACAGCTTGCTTATCAATCCGTAAATCTTCCAATATGTCAACGGCAGGCGGTGAGATTGGGAGAATCTCCTGATCAGCCATTCTTGATGTAGAATGGTGTCCCTGAAGCTAAAGCCTCTGAACAGGCTGGTGACCTGATCCAGGAAAACCTAGTCAGATGTAAGATGTGCTTTATCTGCCTCATGTGTCACTGACATGTTTGAAAGCTCTAAGTTTAAGGGTAGCAAGGGATTTCCAAAAGGCATTTGATAACTCGTGGAATTAAAAGGGCAATAGTGACATGGTTGTGAAATTGGCTGACTGATGGGAAACAGAGAGTAGTGGCTAATGGATGATGGACTGGAGGAAGGTTTGTAGTGGAGTTTTCCAGAGGTCTATGTTAGGACACTTGCTCTTCCTGATATATATATAAATTACCTGGACCTTGGTATACAGGGCACAATTTCAAAATTTGCAGATGATATGGAAGCATTGTGAACTGTAAGGAGGATAGTGTAGAACCTCAAAAGGACATAGACAAGGTGGTGGAATGGGTGGACAAATGGCAGATAAAACTTAATGCAGAGAAGTGTGATGTGATTTACATTGGGAGGAAGAATGCAGAAAAACAATATAAAATAGAGAGTACAATTCTAAAAGGGGTGCAGGAGCAGAGGGATCTGGGTATATGTGTGCATAACTCATTGAAGGTGGCAGGACAGGTTGAGAGCACGCCAATAAAGCATAGAGCATCCTCGGCTTTGTTAATAGGGGCATAGGGTACAAAAGCAAGAAAGTCATGTTAAACTTGCATAGAACACTGGTTCAGCCACTGCAGGAGTATGGTGTCCAGTTCTGGGCGCCACACTTTAGGAAAGACATGAGGCATTAGAAAAAGTGCAGAAAAGATTCATGAAAATAGTTCCAGCGATGAGGAACTTCATTTCTGTAGAGTTTGGAGGGGTTGGGACTGTTTTCCTTGGAGAATAAAATGTTGAGAGGAGTTTTGATAGAGGTATTCAAAATCAAGGGATCTGTACAGAGTAGATTAGGAAAAACTGTTCACATTGGTGGAAGGATCAAGAACAAGAGGGCACAGATTTGAGGTAATTGGCAAAAGGAGCAATGGAGGCATGAGGGAAATCTTTTTCACACAGCGGGTGGTTGGAATCTGGATCGCACTGCCTAAGAATGAGGTGGAGACAGGTTCAATCAAGGCGTCTAAGAGGATATTGGGTTGTTATGTGAAAAGGAAGAAGGTGCAGGGCTACAGGGAGATGGCCGGGGCAAGTTAAGTTGCTCATTCAGAGAGCCAGCGCAGACAAGATAGGCTGAATGGCCTCATTCTGTGCTGTAACCATTCTGTGATTATGTGAATCTGGGGACATGGAATAAAGGTGGGTAAATGGTACAAGTCAGCTATGATCTAATTGAATGGTAGAATTGGCTCGAGTGGCTGAATGGTCTCTTCCTGTTCCTATAATGACTCTTTACCTCATTATTTTAATGATACATATTCTTAATTTTACAGTGTTTTTTTTCCTATTAATACGTATTTTTTTTTCCTATTAATACGTATTTATCAGTGTAAACATAATCTGTGATTCTTTTGTCCATTTGCTACGTTTTACAGCCCAGAAATTATAATTAGAGACACAGTGAGAACCCCAGGTCCCGATAGCCAAGGAAGTGTTCTCACTGTGTCTCTAATTATAATTTCACAGGAGAACACTCCTTCATTTGCTATTTCCATGCCAAAGTTAACAGACTTAAAATAAACAGAGATAAAAACAAAAAGTTAAAAGCTACTGCGGATGCTGGAAATCCAAAACAAAAACAGAATTAAAAACAAAAACAGAATTACCTGGAAAAACTCAGCAGGTCTGGCAGCATCGGTGGAGAAGAAAACAGTTGGCGTTTCGAGTCCTCATGGCCCTCCGGCAGAACTGAAGTATAGTTAGGAGAGAGGTTCAGTTCTGCCGAAGGGTCATGAGGACTCGAAACGTCAACTGTTTTCTTCTCCACCGATGCTGCCAGACCTGCTGAGTTTTTCCAGGTAATTCTGTTTTTGTTTTAAAATAAACAGGTTAATACCTATGTTAAATAACTCTCAAACAACTGTCATATAAATCCATCCTTGGGCAACAAAGGTAACCTTGCTCACATTGTCCACACCCCAAGAACAAATATATTTTTAAAAATGATCTCAGTTAGTATGATCATACCTCCTAGCATCTTATTTTTCAGCACAATTTGGTAACATCTACAAATTTTTAACGAAAAATACTGATAAATATTGCCAACAGCTCAGGCTCAAATGCTTGAGGGATTTCTCTGCTGGCAATCATCCAAATACAAACTCCAGCATGAGACTAAGTATGTTCCCAGTTACAATTCTTATCTTCCTGGTTTTCATTATATGTGCTACAAAGTCTGTATCATAGCAAGGCGCCCTGTAGCAAGCTGTGGTTCTCTAGCTCCAGTATATGCTTAAATAAAAGCTTTCCTTACTTTAAAGCTCACATATTCGGAGTGGTTGTTTTTAACCACAACAAACTTTTTACTGGAGTCTGAAAACTGGCGTGAAGACACCAATTTGCATATTCAAGGCATCTAATGCCTCTTTCAAGTGGGAACCTGCAAGTTTGGAAGTCGCCCGTTTCCAGTTTGGGACACTTTCCAAGGGTAATCATTCTGAAATTGATCTTCTCAACTTTAATTTTTTCTCCAAAAAAAATGGTACGACGATATTTTTCTTCCCCTGTAGTATCTATCGGATAATCATCAAATTTATTACGTCCGCAAAGGATTACAATAAATCTGTTAGCTATGATCTGCTCTTTATAAAGCCTTGTGATGGCAGTGCAATACAGTTTACTCAAGGGTTCTGAGACGCTCAACATGCTCTTTTACATGCATGTTGTGGTCTGGAGCTGTGGACAGTGATAGGAGGTTCCAACTTTCTTTCCATCGCACGGCTGACCAGGAATATCTCCCGCTCTTACCACCTGCCATTGACGAGTGTTGGAAGGATTTTTAGGTTGATACGCAACCTCTTTGGCCACATGATGAATTCGCCTTCCTTAGCTATTAAGTCCTGTCGTGGGACTCGAACCCAGAGCTTCTGGCTCAGAGCCAGGGATGCGTCACAAGACGTAGAGCCACGCAGCTTGGAATCGCTACTTTGGTTTTTTTCCTAAATTCATTCGAAGTTCTCACTTTACAGCAGACTGTGGACTTTCTCCTGTGACTAGGTCTGACTCCCACTTCCCTACCGCAACCCCAAGAGGAGCAAAAGCAATTTGTTATTTTTCAATGATTTATTTTAATAAGCTGCAAAGGAAATCTCTCACTATGCCTTCCTCCCTAATGTCCATCCACATTCTTTGATCTTTGGATTTACTTTTATGGTTAATTTTAGTAAGAAGAAATCATTAGGAATTTGACTTGCCTCCACATGTGACGGAATCTCAGCAGACACAACATCTGGACAGGTGCTGTACAACGCAGCAACATCAGCGCATAGCTCAGAGGTCCACTCTGTAAAACGAATTTTATGAATGATTTAGGGAATTTATAAATTATAAGCAAAGGTATGCCAATGTTTTAGCATCATCATATCTGCTTTATGCTTAGTAAATCTTCCCAATTTTCTGGCCCACAATTTGGTTTACTTCTACCCAGCTTACGACCATTACGAGAGGCTAGTAATCCAAACCAGAGACTTTTCTTTTCTCCCGTGAGGGTACAAACAGACAATACCTGTCCTTTCCCACCACTAAAGTGAATAAAATTTCTTTACAAGTGTTATGGCACAGCCGATGGTAAGTGCCGAGTTGTTCAAATCCCAAAAGGAAACTTGGCCACAACTTGTTTTGCCATTTGTATAAGTTTCAAGATGCATGCTTTGAATTCAGTAGGAATAAGACCACCAAGTTTTATAGGTTTCTTACCAAACTAAATTATACCTTTATTAATGGAAGAAATTATTTTAAATACGTACAAAGATCTACAAATTACTGCTATGATAACTTCTAAATCCCCTAATTAATCTAACTCCCAGTTACACTTTCGTTAAGGCAATAATAAGACACATAGATTTTAAAAGACCTAGGCAAGGTGACACACAATACCCTGAACCAAGTGAATTCAAAGTGAGTTTTCCCAAACTTCAGTTCTTTGAAGACTGCAGCTTAAGGCGTAGATGCCCTTTCACACTTGTTAGATCCTAACATGCCTGCCCTTACCCATAGCCTTCGCTCCATTATACATATTTTCCTCTTTAAATGCAAATTCCCATTGTTTCACTCTGCCTTTGGACTTCAACTTTCGAATAATAAGATTACCAGTAATCTTTGGGAAAAATAAACATAGGCCAGAACTTTCCGGCTGACATGCGGGTGGCAGAGCCCGCACGTCAGTGCTTAAAATGTCGCGCGAGCGTGCCGACGTCAGTGTGCGGCATCACGATATTTCGGTGGGTGGGCCCCAACTCAGCAAGGGGGCGTTCGCCTGCCATTAATTGAAGGACTCGTTAAGGCCCTTAACTTGCCAATTCTCTAGGATTTTGAGGGGCCCGTGCGAACTTCGGGTCGGCGCATGGGCCCAAAGGGCAGGCGGGTAGGAGATTTTTTTAATAAAACTCATGCAATGTCGGGATATGTGGACTCAGAGGGGTTGTTCATGTTTTACACGAAGTTTTAATTGCTGAAAGTGTTTAAAAGTTGCCTGTGTGATTGTTAGTAGTTCTCATCGATTTCCAAGAGCTTCTTGTGTACTTTGAAACCAGTCTGCGGACGGTAAACTTTCTCGGGCCTGCAGCTTTCTGGAGGCCTCCATTTAGCCTGGGGCTATGGGTTCTGACATCTCCACTGGAGGCAGCTCCCCTGAGGAGGAAGGGAGGGATAGAATAAGGAGGAGGCCAGGACAGGACAATCAGACTCCTGGGGAGCCACCTTTGGGAGGCCAGGCGCAGGCACAAGGGGCGCAGAGCCAAGAGGTTGTCCAAGGTGCAAGGGTCCGCAAACAATGCCACTATCCTGCTGCCAGGGTATACAGGTGGTGAAGCAGCTACCTCAATATGACTGAGGTGCAGTGCTGAAGGAGGCTCTGACTCTCAAGGGGGACAGTAAGCTATATCTGTCAGATGATTGGGCCTGAGATCTCCCCTAACTGTGTGGGTGGACACCCCATGCCAGCGGCTCTGTAGCTCACAGTTACCCTTCACTTCTACGCCTCTGGCCCCTTCCAGGGCTCGGTGGGCGATCTTTGCGGTGCCTCCCAATCAGCTGCCCATACTAGTGTCAAACAAGTCACAGACGCTCTGTTCAGACGGGCATTGACCTTCATCCACTTCCGCTGTGACCAGGCAAGTCAGATACAGCGAGCCAGAGGCTTCACGGCCATTGCTGGCTTCCCCCGTGTCCAGGGTGCTATAGACTGTACACATGTGGCCATCAAGGCGACAGCAGGTGAGCCCGGTGCCTTCGTCAACAGGAAGGGCTTCCACTCCATGAACGTGCAGATAGTGTGTGACCACAGGATGCAGATTCTACAAGTCTGTGCAAGGTACCCAGGCAGCTCCCACGACGCCTACATCCTCAGACACTCCCAGGTGCCGGGGCTCTTCAGTGCTCCGGCTCGGCTGGATGGATGGCTGCTGGGTGATAAGGGCTGTCCCCTCAGAAGGTGGCTCATGATGCTGATGCCTCTCCGCCATCCAAGAACAGCAGCTGAGCAGCGCTACAATAGGAGCCAGGGCACCACAAGGGCTCTGGTGGAGAGAGCCATCGGTCTTCTCAAGATGCGCTTCCGGTGCCTGGACTGCTCAGGGGGCGCACTCCAGTACCCCCCCAGATCGCGTCTCTGCGTTAGTGGTAGCATGCTGCTCTCTGCACAATCTTGCGCTGGAAAGGGGGGAACGCAGTTGACGATGAAGACCTTGACGCAGTGGATGAGGCTGCACATGATGAATCCAGCAGTGGCTCAGAGGATGAGGAAGCACAGGGCGATGATGAGGGGCAGACCGATGACCCGCAATTACACCAAGGAGGCAGGGACACCCGGGACAATTTAATCCAAAGAACTTTCAGCTAGCTCCACACACATGGATCAGCAGGACCAGCATTGCCTGGCACTTCCACGGACAGCAGCTGCCCTGATCTGGAGTGCCCTGAGAGGAGCTCGCAGCGACGACAGGCAGCTGCTGCGCGGTGAAGTCCCTTTCGACCTCCCTGCTCACCACAGATGCATGGGCACCGAGTGCCAGCGTTTGGTGTCCACATCTCCCACATTGGAAATGACCACCTTTGGCCAGTACCACTGTGAGGGCTTACAGGTCAGAGTGTAACCCAAACATAAAACGTTCCATTCGATTGAAGCCCCTCTCTATGAGAGTCGCCAATCTCTCACTGGAGGAAGCCTGAAGCTCTGCCCTGAGGGCCAAACCTTCACACGCACTCTGCCTAGACTCCTCCGTCGCAGAGAGCAACTGAAGCATCCCCTCATGCAACCCTGCCAGATGCAAATGCACTTCCTGTCATCTGTCCTGCAGCTGCTGCAATGGGGACAACTCCAGAGGCACGTCATCAGTGCCGGACTCAGCATGTGCCTCGTCCCCTGCAGCCCTCCGGCTGCTGGCACCATCAGCACTCTCTGTCCCTACCATCTCCTCCAGCGATCGTGATGTGCCCTCTCCACTGTGACCCGGGACACTAGCCGACATTAAAGTCCCCACCGAGGTGTGTGTGTCTGCGCTGGTGCCTGGGTGGCTGAAATGATGTGCCGCAAGTTGCACATGTTGCCCCTCAGGTGTGGAGAGGGGGCTGCGATGTTGGCGTGCGGGTCACTCTGGTGAAATTAACAACAAGGACAGTGCATCAGTTAGCGTACAGTCAGTTGAACCTTTCATCCCTTTCCCCCCAGCCTCATAAGTCGCTCACCCTTCAAGACCCTAAGGAGATGAACATTGGTGAGTTGAAAAAGAGTCAAGACGAGCCCCAACCATTAAAGGCACATGCAGACAGGCTGGTCAGATGGCCTCAGGAATGCCACATAGCATGTTATGAACCATAGGAGTGGGAGAGCGCAGGGGTACCTGACCTGGATGCATTGTGGCCTGGATAGTTGCGGGGCTGAGGAAATATCGCAAACAGTAGCGACATTTGCCGTGGATCACAGGAGATTGAGAGGTCACATTATTGGCCTTCATTCCGTAAGGAGGGGCATAGACCAGGTGGGCAGAAGGCAACATTTCCCCTTGGCACAGGGATGAGTAACATGGTGGCATTCATCTAAGTTGAGTGCTATGAGGTTCACAGCTGAGGTGCTGAGGACCATTTGGACAAAGTAATGTGGGGCGCACTGGCTGAAAGGGTGCTGGAGGTCCCAAACCCCCTAGAATGGAATAAGTCTTTGGCTGTGCAGCAGCGATCCAATGGCATGTTAGACCATGGTGATAGTGGTCACAAATGGGATAAGGTGGCTTTGGAAGGTGGTAGAGACGCGATTCCTCAAGGGGACGAGGGTCCCTCCTGTATGACCCAAACGTCAGAATGTATCAGTCTGTGAATGAGCAGTGTTGCAGCATTAACGATTGCAGCAACCATCAGTGGTTTGGATGGTGGGCAGAGAGAGTGGATGGGACTGTGGTCCTAAAATACCTGCCCGCCGGACCCCAGCCTCGCCGCCCCCAGCCGCCCTAGCCTCCTGCCTCCTGCCCAGCCCCATGGCCTGGTCCTCGAAGGGTTTGAGGCACTGGAGGAGGGTGCGCCCAGCTCCAGTCCTCTGGTGCTCCCGGGCATTGTGGTGACTTTTTGCCTGCAGAACAGAGAAGAGGATTTATTGGGGCTGATCGCTCATGTACTCTGCACGGGCACGCCGCACCCCAACCACAGTGGCCCATCTGAGGCCTCCAGCGGCTCCTGTCCACACTACTGGTGATCAGTCCCCAGAAGATAGTACGGCTGCTCCCAACCCCCTCCCCCAATGGCCACCTTGGACACATTCGGCATCCATCACTTTGAATATCACACGGCTCTTAGCGCCCATGGCAAGGAGGCGCAACTAGGTGCGGCACCGATGCCAGCAGATGGCACTTGCCCAAAACACCTTGAGGCTCCCCTTGCACCATCTCATTACCATCAATATGACATGTGTTGGAGTTATGAGTATGTGTCGTGCAGCCTCCCCTGCAGGTTGCCCCCAGACTACTCAAATGCCACAAACAACATATGCTGTGCGGAGAACCATTTTTCTCCTCAAGCAAAAAGGCTGGCATAAGCATAGTCAGTACCTATTTGCCCACCCAGCGTGCAACAGATGCCCTATGCAGTAACGACAGCAAGACACGGTGGGGGGGTCAAAGGCTAAGGCTGCCTTCTGGGTCAAACAGCCAAGACAGACATGGTACTCACCCTTCCAGAGCGCAGCAAATCATTGAATCGTTTCCTGCACTGTGTGCCAGTGCGCCGCACATCATCATGGGCACTTACAGCGTTACCCACCTCCTCCCACGCTTGGCTGGTGACATGGGGGGCCCTCCTCCTCCCATCCTCAGGATACAGAAGGTGCCGACCGATGCCCACCACTTGCAGGAGGACAGCAAGGCAGGCATCGGAAAATCGGGAAACACAGTGGCCCCCCCGCCGTTGGCCTATCCTGCAGCCTGCCCCCCTCCTCCTGCTCATGCTCCTGTCCTGTGACAGCTGCCTCTCTCTCTCCCTGAGTGGCCATGGTTCACTGCCTCAAGCAGGCTGCCTGGACACTCTGTATACAGACTGCCGACTCCCCATTGGAACCAGCGGTCTGAGCACGCCCGCCTCCACGACTATTCTCCTGTTCTCCATGGGAGTCGCTAACCCGCTGGGCGGGCCTTAATTGGCCCGCCCGGGGAAAATGGCGGCTCGGCCCGTTTCTCCAGCGGCAATCGGCCACCTGCCCACCCGCCACCAAGTCGGTCAGGCCCGCCCGACCGGCAAACGGAAAATTCTGCCCATACTGTTTCTGAACTTCACCTGGCTGGGTGACACCTTTCACCCCCTCCTTTGAAAACAATCTAGTCTGGTTTATTAAAAAAACCTTTGTGTACTGAGGTCACCAAGTCCCCCTGCCATCCCTGTGAGGATGACGGCAACACACTCTGGCAAACGCAGGAACTCACCAAAACACCACCAGAACCAATCCAGGATACGCTGAGAGACTTTCCAATAGCAGAAATTGTTCGCAATCACCTTGCCCGCAAAGCTGAATGTCTGGTCCTTTAAATAGCGCTGATGCAGCTCCCATTTTGTAGCTCAACACTTCGTTCATTGCACGGTCCAAATTAGGAAGTCTGACCAGTAGGCTCTGTGGCCTCAGGGTTGTATCGAATCGGTTATTTCTGAGGCAAACAGGGGGTGCCTGTGCGGGTGGCCTTTTCCAAGCGGGCACGCCGCACGGGCTGCCAGCTCAACGTTAGCCTCCCCCAGGAGTGTGCAAGGCTTAAGCAGCGTCACGACGGAAACCAAATTCGTGTCCCTGATCTCCAAACTGACGACAAGTTTCCTCTCCACTGCTGCAAGCAGATTTGGGTACACACAAGTTTGCAACTCCAGGGGCTGAATTTTCCCCCTGTTGGGGGGAGGGGTGGGGGTGGGGAAGTGTTGTGCGCCGCCATTTTTCGTGGGCGGGCCAATTAAGGTTCGCCCAGCGTGACGCTCGCCCGGGAAGTGCTGAACTCTCCCTGTGTGGGTGGGGAGGTGGGTGGGGAAGATTCCCCGAGTCCGGGCCTGCATTCTTTCGCACAGAGGTGCCTCAGGGAGATTTGTTTAAGTTTTAAACATCTGAATGAAGTAATTAAAACTTTTAAAACATGCCCCCTTATGAATGTGACAGTGTCACATGAGCTGGGACACGTCAATGAACTTTAAAAAAAAAAAAAAAAATTTTCAGCACTTCATGAGACCTCATCCCGCCCGTGGATGAGGTTCCATGAAAAATGCGAAGGCCGCCTGGGCTCTTCGCCTGCCCCCCCACGCCAGCCTTGGACGGGCAGCTCATTTAACTATTTCGATTGGTTTTTAACAGGCCTTTGACAGTTCGGCGGGCGCGCCGCCGAGTTGGCGGTACGTCCGCCGAACCGAAAACCTAAGTGACGCGCAGTGACGTCCAGATGCCTGCCTGACCTCACCGCATGTCATTTTACGCCCCCCCCACTCGCCGACCAGAAAATTCTCCCCCAGGCTATCGAAATTTAGCATGGAGTTCACTACTCAATTAATAACAATTTTATACACCACCTAGCTATTATAGAGTCAACAAAATGCAAAAGTGATGCTAGCCAAACGCTTAACACATACCTGTGTTTCCTTTTGCCAAAATTGAGATAAGAAATTGATTCCACATTCCAGAGCTACATGATTTTGACATCGACGTACACCATGCCTAAAAGTGATAAAGGAGTAAGTTTACATCACAGATTGTGTTGACTTGAGAAGGATTCATATCCCAGGGAAAGGATTGTGTTGCAACCATTCTAATTAAACAGTTCAATTTCTCTTAATGCCGCCTCGTTAAATCTTCAGCATCAGACAAGAGGTGGTTTCAAAGCGTCACATCGCGTAAAAAGGAAGGGGGATGGGGTGTCACAATATTGGTTAAAGAAACAATCACAGCTGTGAGAAGGGATGATGTTCCAGAAGGTTCATCAAATGAAGCCATATGGGTTGAACTGAGGAACCAAAAAAAAAACAGGCAATCGCGCTGCTGGGAGTGCACTACATATGCCCAAACTGGCAGAGGTGAGATAACAGAGCAAATATATGGCAGTCTAGTCAGAAAGGTAAAAGCCCATGGAATACAAGGGAAAGTGGCAATCCGGATCTAAAATTGGCTCAGTGGTAGGGAGCAAAGGGTTATGGTCGATGGGTATCTTTGTGACGAGGAAACTGTTTACAGTGGGGTTACACAGGGCTCGGTACTGGGTCGCTTGCTATTAGCGATTTATGTCAATGATTTAGGCTTAAATGTAGCGGGCATGAGAAAGAAGTTTGAGATGATACAATAATTGCCCATGTGGTTGGTGTTGAGGAAGAAAGCTGCAGACTGCAGGAAGATATCAATGAGCTTGTTCGCTGGGCAGAAAAGTGGCAAATGGAATTCAGCATGGAGAAGTGTGAGGTAATGGCCTGGATTTTACATTGGTCAGGCGGGGCTCAGCAGGGGGTGGGGGGGAAGGTCGCTGAGCTGGCCGCTGCCCGAAATTGGCTCGGCACCGCGATTTCATGCGGGTGGGCCAATCAAGGCCCACCCAGAGTGGATCACGAGCGGTAGCGCTACCTGTGCCGGCAGGGGGAGGGGGGAAGAGTCGGGTCCAGCACTCTTCCGCATGTGCGCGTAAAAGAGCGCTTCAATCTTCCCGAGGGACGGAGCAGCCACAGGGAGAATGAAGAGCTTTTTAAAGACATTATTAAAACCATTAAAAATTTAATGAAACATGTCCCCTCATGTGACTGTGTCATATGAGATGGGACATGTTTGTATTTTCACACTAAAGTTTTTATATTAGCTCTAGGAAAGCTCATCCGGCTCATGGACGAGGTTTCCTAAAAAAACGTAAAGGCCGCTTGGCCTTTTTTGCCAGCCAACCATTAGGTTGGACGGGCAGTGTGAATTTGCATTAATTAGTACGTTAATGGCCTTAATAGGCCTTTCAATTATTGGCGGGTGCGCAGCTGACTCCGGCGTGCGCCCGCCGAACGAAATATCGCAAAACAGCGTGATGACATTGGGACGCATGCCCGATGTCATCGCACGTCATTTCACGTTCAGGTATGTCGGGCCCGCCCCGACAGGCCGAATGTAAAACTCTGCCCAATTTATTTGGGAAGGACAAGTAAGGCAAGGGTATATACTGTAAGTGGTAGGATTCTGAGAGGTGTAGAGGAAGAAAGGGATCTTGGAGTGTATGTCCACAGCTCCCTAAAGGTAGCAGGATGGGTAGATAAGATGATCAAAAAAGTATATGGAATACTTTGCTTTACTGGTTGAGACCTGGAGTATAAAATCAGGGAGGCTTTGCTAGAATTATATAGAACGCCAGGGGCAAAATTTCTCCCCACCCCGTCGGCGGGGGAAGTTAAGGAGCAGGCGCTTGGAGGTGTGCCTCTGATCAGCGCCCCCAATTTACGTGGGTGGGCCAATTAAGACCCGTCCAGCGTGACGTCCGCAAGGAAGCGCTATGCGCTCCCTGTGCGGGTGGGGGGGGTTCCCTGAGCCAAGAGCACATGAAAGAGCACACTCATCTCCCTGAGGCTAAGTGTTGCCTCAGGGAGATTGGCACCAAATTCAAAAACGTTAAAAACAGAAAAAAACATTTCCCTGACATGTCCCCTCATGTGACACTGTCACGAGTTGGGACATGCCCATTACTTTTAGTTACACTGATTAAATTTTAAAAACCTATATGAAACCTCATCCCGCCCGTGGATGAGGTTTCATGCTTTTTCTAATGCCCGCCAAGGCTCCCGGCCTGCCCCCCAACCTTAAGGTTGGACGGGCAGGTCCACTAATTACGTTAATTACTTTGTCAACGACCTCAATTGGCCGTTGACAGGTCGGCGGGCGCACAGCTGATTCGGCTGCGCCCCCGCCGACCTGAAAATTGAAATTGGGCACGGTGATGTCGGGAGTCCCGCCCGATGTCATCCCGCGTCATTTTACGCCCCGCCTCCTGCCTGGGAAATCCTGGCCCAGGTGATCTGCAGCTACAGTGCTATGTACAGACCTGGTTACCACATTACCAGGAATATTGCGATCACACTAGAGAGGGTACAGAAGAGATTTACAAGGATGCTGCCAGAAATGGAGAATTTTTAGCAATGAGAAAAGACTGGATAGGCTAGGTTTGTTACCTTTTGGAACAGAGGAGGCTGAGGGGAGATTTAATTGTGGTGTATAAAATTATGAGGGGCCTAGATGGAGTGGATAGGAAGGGTCTATGTCCATGAGCTGAGAGGTCAATAACAAGGGGGCATAGAGTTAAAGTAATTGTGGAAGGATTAGAGGGGAGTTGAGGAGAAATGATTTCCTCCAGAGGATGGTGGGGGTCTGGAACTCACTGCCTGAAAGGGTGGTAAAGGCAGAAACCCTCATTGCATTTAATAGCCACTTGGATATGCACCTGAGGTGTTGTAACCTGCAAGATAATGGACCAAGAGCTAGAAAGAGGGATTAGATTGGGTTGCGTTTTTTTTTGGCTAGCATTGTTCATGATGGGCTGAATGGGCAGCTTCTGTACCAGAAAGCTTCCTATGTTTTTACATCACTGACTTCCACAACAAACAGCCATGTTTAAAATGGTCACCCACCTCAAAATATTCAGGTAGCTGCTGGTCTATGTTAAAGTAAAATTCTTGTGCTTTGTTTGCAGGTTGAATCTTATAAGTCTCCATTTTCTTCTTTAGTCTTTTTACCCTTGACTCAGCATTTACAATATACTGGAAGTGATTCAAACATGGGTTAAACATTCAGCAATAACTCATGCAGCCTAATCCTGTAACACAATGATCTATTATAATAATTAAGTTCGATATATTTAATCTATTTTTGTTTTCTTCCAAGCTAACTGATCAATTACAAGCTGATGCATGTTCAGCAGGTCCTAGATGAACTGCTATTAATGAATTTAAACATAGGGAGCATCTCAAATGTGGCTTAACATATCCTTAGTTAGAGGGTCAGAAATACCTGGAAATACTCAGCAGGTCTGGCAGCATCGGCGGAGAACAGCACAGTTGATGTTTCAAGTCCTCATGACCCTTCAACAGAACTCTGTTGAAGGGTCACGAGGACTCGAAACGTCGACTGTGCTCTTCTCCGCCGATGCTGCCAGACCTGCTGAGTCTTTCCAGGTATTTCTGTTTCTGTTTTTGTTTTGGATTTCTAGCATCCGCAGTTCTTTGCTTTAATCTTAGTTAGAGGGTAATGCACTTTGAAAAACACTGCAATAAAATCTTTATTGTGTTAAAGTCCAAAGCCCAATGCAGTTTCTCAGGTAAATCTTGCCACTTTTTTTTAAAATAACATACACAGGCTAATAGCTCCTCTGTCATAAACAATCTCCAAATACAGCAGGCAATGTAGACATCATACGGTTAAAACAAATCTAATCGTTTTGTCTTCACAGGCAACCCTTAAGTCACAATTTGTCAGGACTGAAAATTATATTTCAATTCAAAGGATTAAATTTGTTTAAAAGTGGTAAATTTTTATCCCTCAGATACCTCCTATATTAGACAGATGGCTGTTCTCTACACACATCACAGGGTTGAACTGGAACTATTGAATCTCACCGAGCCTGGTTGTCCTGTAACATTTTGGGTGACAGTATATGAATATATTTGAGACATGACATGTAGTGAATGGGCTTCTTGGCAGGAATATGTGACTATGGTGGGTGTTTTCCTTGCCTCATGTCTGGGGGCAGGATTTCCCGATCGGCATGAGGGGGGCGGGACCCGCTCGCCGACACGTAAAGTGACGCGGGATGACGTCGGGCGGAATTCCCAACGTCACCCCGCGTCATTTCAATTTTCAGGTCGGCGGGGGCGCAGCTGAATCAGCTGTGCGCCCGCCGACCTGTCAACAGCCAATTGAGGCCATTTAAAAAGTAATTGCACTAGTCAAAGGATCTTAAGGTTGGCGGGCAGGCCGGGAGCCCTGGCGGGCTTCAGAGAAATCATGAAACCTCATCCACGGCGGGATGAGGTTTCATGTAGGTTTTAAAAAATGTAATAAAAGTTTAACTAAAAGTGATGGACATGTCCCAACTCATGTGACCGT
Source organism: Cetorhinus maximus (assembly GCF_964194155.1). Classification (NCBI taxonomy): domain Eukaryota; kingdom Metazoa; phylum Chordata; class Chondrichthyes; order Lamniformes; family Cetorhinidae; genus Cetorhinus; species Cetorhinus maximus. Next base: position 139,263,116 of record NC_135884.1, on the reverse strand, counting down.
GTCACATGAGGGGACATGTCAGTGAAATTTTATTTCTATATTTTTAACATTTTTGAATTTGGCATCGATCTCCCTGAGGCAGCACTTAGCCTCAGGGAGATGAGTGCACTCTTTCGCGCGCACTCTTGGCTGAGGAAATGCCCTCCCGCCCGCACAGGGAGCGCATAGCGCTTCCTGGCAGACGTCAAGCTGGGTGGGTCTTCATTGGCCCGCCCTCGAAAAATGGCGGCACACGTCCGCTCCTGAACTTCCCCACCAATGGGTGGGGGGGGGGGGGAATTCTGCCCTGGGTCTTTGTAGGCCAATTAGCAGAGATTGATTACTATCCTTCATTCGCTGATGTATCATCTGACAAACAGGATGGTAGAAGGACCTTTTTGTTCTTCATCAAACAATTACTATGCTCTTTGAAAGCCTGAACAAAGGTTGGCGAATGTTGCAATAAGTTATTTTTCATTCCAGCACCCTTAACAAGGAATGGGGTGAAATCATGATGTATGATAGTAGCATATAGTACGAACAATAACACATGGTTGAGGTGGAGGAGTAGTGGTATTGTCCCTGGACTGGCAAGCCAGAGATCTAGAGTAATGCTCTGAGGACCTGAGTTCGAACCTCACCACAGCAGATGGTAGAATTTGAAGTCAATAAAAATCTGGAATTGAAAGTCTAATGATGGACCACAAAACCATTGTCGGTTGTGATAAAAACTCACCTGGTTCACTAATGTGCTTTAGGGAAGGAAATCTGCCATCCTTACCTGGTCTGGTCTACATGTGACTCCAGACCCACAGCAAAGTGGTTGACTCTTAAATGCCTGCTAAACATGGGCAATAAATGCTGGCCTAGCCAGTGAGGCTCAGATCCCATGAACAAATAAAAAAAACACTCAAGCTGCCTTGTCCTTCATTTTAAATTGAAGTGTTAACACATTTTTAAAATTTAGATTAAAGGCTCTATGTGTCTCTCCAGTGTGTCTCTCCAAGGGTATCATTGGGAATCTCTGCCAACTTCACCCTGAAGATGTACAGACTCCTTGTCACAACTACTCTGTTTGTGACAGCTCCACATTCATCCAGAAAAGAAGGCACATTTTCTTAGCTAAAAAAAAATCACTGAATCAACCTCACCAAAGCAAATTCTCTGGTCATTATATTGTTGCTGTTTGTGGGATCTTGCTGTGCACAAATTGGTTGCCACATTTCCTACATTGCAACAGTGGCTATACTTCAAAAAAATACTTCATTGGTTTGCAAGAGACTTTGGGACAAGCTGAGTTTGTGAAAGTTGCTAAGTAAGTGTAAGCCTGTCTTTCCTTTTGTGCTACATTAGCCAGGGAGCTGTTGGGGCATGTATTGTGCAGCTGATGAATACTGCTTCTGGAAAGATAGAACATCCTCAACCACCTACCCCTCTTCCAGTTCCCTAGGTTCAGTGATGCAGCAAGTGATAAATCCTCAACATCGCCATCTAAAATCCCTCTGGGCGAAGGAATCTTAGTTGGTGGGAGAGAACAAGCCAATGACGCAGATGGTAATCTGAGGGTGTGGTTCAGGCTAGAGGGTGACTAGCTGGGACAGTCTGGCTCTCTCAGGTTTCCCCCCTGTGGTTGTGTGGGAACAGCAGGAAAGGATGGCAAAGGTTGAGAAGCAATGTAGTTGAACACCAGTTGGGGGAAGCACTGAGGATGGTACGGGCACAGAATGTGCCCTGGGTGGGGAACTTCAACGTCCATCACCAAGAGTGGCTTAGTAGCACCACAACTGACCAAGCTGGCCAAGTCCTGAAGGATACAGCTGCTGAATTGGGTCTTCAGCAGGTGATGAGGGAAGCAATAAGAGGGAAAAGCCTCCTTGATCTCGTCCTCGCCGAGCTACCTGTCATAGATGCACCTGTCCATTATAGTATTGGTAGGAGTGACCACTGCACAGTCCTTGTGGAGACAAAGCCCAGTCTTCATACTGAGGACACCGCCCATCGTGCTATGTGGCACTACAACCATGCTAACAGATTTGGCAACTCAAGCCTGGGCATCCATGAGGCTCTGTGGGCCATCAGCAGCAGCAGAATTGCATTCAACCACAATCTACAACGTTAAGGCCCGGCATATCTCCCACTCCACCATTACCATCAAACCCGGAGAATCTACCCTGGTTCAAAGAAGTGTGGAGGAAGGCATGCCAGGAGCAGCACCAGGCATTCCCAAAAGTGAGGTGCCAACCTGGTGAAGCTACAACATGGGACTACTTGCATGCTAACTAGCGGGAGCAGCATACAATAGGCAAAACTCAGCGATCCCACAACCAACAGATCAGATCTAAGCTCTGCAGTCCTGCCACAAGGTGGTGGATAATTAAACAATGAGGAGGAGGAGGAGGCGGCTCCACAAATATCTCACTCCTCGATGATAAGGTAGCCCAGCACATCAATGCAAAAGATAAGGCTGAAGCATTTGCAACAATCTTCAGTCAGAAGTGCCAAGTGGATGAGTCATCCCAACCTCCTCCAGAGATCCTCAGCATCACAGATGCCAGTCTTCAGCCAATTTGATTCACTCCACGTGATATCAAGAAATGGCTGAAGGCACTGGATACTGCAAAGGCTATGGGCCCTGACAACATTCCAGCATTAGTACTGAAGTCTTGTGCTCCAGAACTAACACTCCCCTAGCCAAGCTGTTTTGGTACAGCTACAACACTGCCATCTACCTGACAATATGGAACGTTGTCCAGAGTTATGTCCTGGCTACAACAAGCAGGGCATATCCAACATGGCCAATTACCGCCCCATCAGTTTACTCTCAAGCATCAGCAAAGTGAAGGAAGAGGTCATTGACAGTGCCATCGAGGCACTTGCTCAGCAAAAACCTGCTCACTGAGGTTCAGTTTGGGTTCCACCAGGGCCACTCAGTTCCTGACCTTGTTACAGCCTTAGTCCAAACATGGACAAAAGAGGCGAGATGAGAGTCACTGCCCTTGACATCAAGGCAGCATTTGACTGAGTATTGCATCAAGGAGCCCCAGCAAAACTGAAGACGTCAATGGGAATCAGGGAGAAAACTCTTCACTAGTTGGAGTCATACCTAGCACAAAGGAAGATGGTTGTGCTGACTGGAGTTAAATTATCAAAGGACATCACTGCAGGAGTTCCTCAGGGTAGTGTCCTAGGCCCAACCATGTTCAGCTGCTTCATCAATGACTTTCCCTCCATCATAAAATCAGAAGTGGGGATGTTTGTTGATTATTATACAATGTCAGCACCATTCATGACTCCTCAGACACTGAAGCAGTCTGAGACCATATGCAGCAAGACCAGGATAACATTCGGGCTTCAGATGATAAGTGGCAAGAAACATTCACACCACACAAGTGCCGGGCAATGACCATCTCGAACAAGGGAGATGGTTAGATTCTCTCTTGACATTCAATGGCGTTACTATCGCTGAATCCCCCATCAACAACATCCTGGGGGTTACCATTGACCAAAAACTGAACTGGACTAGCCATAGAAATGCTGCGGCTCCAAGAGAAGGTCAGGGGCTAGGAATCCTATAGCGAGTAACTCAGCTCCTGACTCCCCAAAGCCTGTCCGCTGTCTACAAGGCACAAGTCAGGAGTGTGATGGAATACTCCCCATTTGCCTGCATCGGCCCCTTGAGTGAGAAAAAAAATGGAAATGTTGGACAAGCCTGCCTTAGCCCAAACTCTGTCTGAGTGACATTTTGTACCATAGGGTGGCAATTCTCTCTAAGGCTTCCCTGTAAATTAAGAAAGGTCTTGTTATCCCAGCTGGAAATACTTTAAATAATAGAACTATTGCCAAATACGTAGCTGGCAGCATCTTCTTATTCTACTTTAACACTAATTCCCTACCCTTTCACCTTCTTTCTTCCTGAAATGCCTGCTCCTCATCTTTTTCCCACTCCCTCCAACTCTCTCCTGCCTCCAGAAACCCAAGCGCCTTTCTGTTCTTCATCCTACAATAATCCTGCCACTAGTTGCATTGATGCTGAGCTGCTATCCTGTGTCCATCTGCAGAAAATGTGACCTTTGGCCCATATCACTCCCCCACAACCTGATAGTTAAGAGCTATAGCCGAAAATTCACCCATTCTTGCTGGCTGAATGTATACTAAATTGCACCTTGCATCTTTTCCCTTCTGCTACTTCCTATTCCTGAGCATCTATTACTTCCTACATGAAACCCTTATCTCATCTATCCTATCTTTCACCTTCCCTTCTCTCTCCTACGATCTCCCACCCATGGCTGGTTGCTCTCCCAACTCAATATCTTACAGCCACCAGCACAAAACACTCCCTTTCCTGCCATATGGTATTTACCATGTATCCCCTGGAAGATGATGAGAGAGGTAGAAAGACAAAACAGTGGAAAATAGGGGAAACCGTCAGAAGGGAAAGGGCAAAGAGGAAAAGAAAGGGAGATCAAGCCCAAGAAGAGAACCAGAAGAAGAGGGGCGGACAACGAGAAAAGCTGCAACACGGAGACAAGTAGGATGTCTCCTTGGTTCATAAGCCAAGACACAGCTGAGTAAATAGTGAAACATAGAAATTTGCCTTCTACAATCTCAGTAATCACATGATACAATGATATACAATTAGTCTTTGGAGAGCTGAGAGTTAATGATGAACTATAATACGCATAATGAACTGAAGGAAGCGAGAATGGTTGATGAATCACCAGATTGTCTGGAAGGAAGGTGAAACATGGAATATAAACTTCCTCTCCCACTCCAGATATTTAGTTATCAGTTGGAACACAAGGATTGATGGCTAGAATGAACACTGACCAGAGATTATTAATGAACAACTATGGTCCATAAAATAGGTGCTTTGCAATGATCAGTGTTAGCATAAGTCAGGTATTGCCTCATACCACCAAGAGAGTTGACAGTCCAAATGTCTGTCTGTACTTGAAATACCCAACTTGTAGTGAACAAGCAGTGTATAAAGAGGGGTGGAGTTGCAGGGCTAAGTCAGGTAGCAGGATCAGGAGAAACACAAGTTATTACCCTTTGCTGTCATACTCATGCTGTCAGGCCTGCTGAGTTTTTCCAGCTATTTTTGTTTCTGTTTCAGATTTCCAGCATCCGCAGTATTTTGCTTTTATCACCCTTTGTGTTGTATGGACTGATCATCTGTGCTACATGAGTAAAGTCTGTTCCATACACCCATGTCTCGCGCTTACTTAAAATGTGTTGCTGTGAACCGTAGAAAGAAGTGGGTTGGCACAGCAATTGGGGTTGGATTTTGCAGCCCCCCACTGGGCATGTTTTTGGTTGGGGGCGGGGGGGCACATAAAATACGACAGTCGGTAGCCCACCACCTTCCCACCCACCCCAGATCTGTTCTCCCTAAGATGGGTGAGTAAGGTGCCTACTAGGCCACCCTCCCTTAGGCCTATTGAGGCTCTTAACTGACCAATTAAGGAGCAATTAAGGGTCTAAATCTGCCTCCACAGGCATAACACGCTGGGCAGTGAAAGGCAGGTGAGAGTTGGAAAGCCATTTTTCTCACCAAAGTTACTGAAAGGGCAGGGAGGAAGGGTTGGTTTACCTCTTTTGGCGAGGGGGGCAGGGGTGGTACCCTGTGCGCATTGGTGGACTCTCCCCCACAAGATCATAGCCCCCACTTTGTGCCTCCCTGCCTGGCCTCCTTCCTAATCCCCCGCCGTTCTCACCCTCCTCCCCGGGGTGCCCGGTCCCTCCCCACCCAAGAAACCCCGGACTCACCTTTTCCAGTGTCCATCATTTATCTTGGCGGGGCCTTCTTGCTCTCCCAGCAGCACCCACTACTCTCCTCTGGCACTGCTGGGACTGCAGGAGTTGCCACCCAATCAAATTGGCGGGCTGCTCTTGAGGGCAGGGCTTCCTTCCGCTGAGGGGTGGAAGAAGTACAGCCCCACCCCATCCCGAAAAACTCAGCCCTGATTTCTGTCAGTTTGACAACAGACCCAGAAATAACATGAGGAAAATCCCAGTGGTGGAGAGCTTTGGGAAACCATGGGCCGGATTCTCAATCAAAGTTCAGGAGCCCAACACTCGGATCATTTCCTGCTCCTGACCCCACGTTGTGCCAACATCAGTGACGGAATGTGATTTTCAAATGTGAAACCCCTAACTGGCCCGAAGATGGTTTTGGCGCCCAATTCGAGGCTCAAGAACGGCCTAGTAATGGAGGGCAATTTTAAAAGGCAAGTAGTAGCCATGACTGCGCTTGCCATTGCCTGAAGATTTGGAGCAGAAGGGAACTGAGAGGGCCAGCATTGTCCTGGGCAGGTGGCCCTGGGCAGGCCCAGGCTTTTCCAAAGCCTCCCTAGAGGCTTTGACAGATGCTCTCTCCAAGAGAGGAGGGATGTGCTCTTCCCTCCATTCAGAAGAAGAAATCCTCCAAGCCAGACCCAGGTTGCATGGATGGAGGCGGTGACAGAGGTCAGCAGCCTTGGAGTCACAAGGAGAGCGTAGGTGCAGTGCAGAAAGCACTTCAATGAACTGATAAGGTCTGAAAAGGTGAGTAGCAAGTTACAGGCCTCTAACTCTGTATAAAACAGCATACACATGTGCACGTGAGGTGAGCAGACTGAGTGCTCATAGTTCTCCTTAACATTAAGTGAGCAATTTTATGACTGAGACATCAGCAAGCCTCACACATGGAATGCAACTGAGCGTGGTGCAGCACTGAGGAACACCACATGTCATGTGTACGCCATGCTGAGAAGTTTGACCTTTAATCTAGATAGATTACTCAGAAAACCTGTGGAATCTTCCACCATTGAGGCACGAATGTTTACAAATAGCTTGATCATAAATAATAGAAAATGATGCTTCACAGGAAGTTAACAAGTTATCTGAAGATGTAAAATCCAGCAGTTGGCCTTCCCGCTGCTCAACAGCTAACACCCGCCCCCCCACCAGCCCCCACAACCTGACTGAAATTTTACAGGAAGGTGAGTGAGTCGTCTTGTGGCCTGCCCACCCTTGGGCCTATTGAAGCCCTTAAGCGGTCAATTAATAGCTACTTAAGGGCTTTGTTCCATCACTGTCAGTATTGTACCCCAGCGTTAGGAGGCCCACATCATGTGGGAAGCCCGGCAGCTTTAGCTGCATGGACTGGTGTCAGGCAAGGGCAGGGGGGGATTTCATTTGTGGGCTCACTGGAGGCACCCCACCCAAAGGACATTCCCCCTTTAACCTCCACTCCCCCCCCACCCACCCCACCCCCAAACCCCGGGCCTCTTGAACCCCACCCACTTCCACCCACACTGAGACCCCTGATCCCAGACTTATCTGGTCACCTCAGCGTCGTGAGACTGCCAGTAGGCCCAGCAGAGGCCACCACTCTCAGCTGGCACTGCTCGGAGCACAACTCTGTGCCACCCAATTGGCCAACAGCTCTTTAAGGCAGGATTTCCTCATGAAAAAGGGGCAGAGGTCCCGTCGTAACGCAACTAGTGCTGCGGGGCAGCCATCATGATTGTGGCTGGGCTCCCCCTTGACCTTTTAGCTGGAGGGAGCGGTGAGGGGGTTGGGGGGGTGGTTGGGACCGTGGCTCCTAATAAAATCCAGCCCCATGGTCTATTTTCCAACTAGAATTGATACTGTAGAAACACTTAAAAACCTTGCACGTCTTTTTTAAAATAGAGACGTTAATCCATTTAAAATAAGGTAAAATTACTATTTTAGTAGAAGCATTTTAAGTATTTTGACAGGAGCAGCGTAATTCAGAAGATATATTTCTGAGTTAATTCACTTTACAGGAGAAACAGCAACAGTAATCTGAATTGAAACCCAGTACAGAAATTCTCCAGTCGTGTTATAAAAATAGGCAAGACAGTAAGAATACAATAAACTCTACCTGAATTAATCCAGCTGCATTGATAATTCTCTTCCATAGGGGTGATTTTCCATAAATTAAGGCAACATCATGCAGTGATAATTCATTCAAAACCTGGTCATAAAACAATTCATGATTTCAATATCAACTCATAATTACGTGTATAAATTCTTGCAGGAGTTTTATTTGTTGAAATGTTTTGCTTTCAACAAGGCAAACACACATGACATATAGCACTGCCTCTATGCAAAACATGCCGTCAGCAGATTTTACATAAGTTTTGGTGCACTGGGTGCATTTACGTTCTTAGGCTGGCATTCTGCAACAGCGTTTTCTGGAAACAGCACGGGGTGCAGGGTATGGGGTATGGGGTATGAGGTACAGGGTTTTAAGTTTTAAGTGCCCAGGGCGACCGCTTTGCAGAACACCTGCGGTCTGTCCGCAAGAAAGACCCAAACCTCCCTGTCGCTTGCCATTTTAACATTCCACCTTGTTCTCTTGCCCACATGTCTGTCCTTGGCTTCCTGCATTGTTCCAGTGAAGCCCAACGCAAACTGGAGGAACAGCACCTCATCTTCCGACTAGGCACTTACAGCCTTCCAGACTGAATATTGAATTCAACAACTTTAGATCTTGAACTCCCTCGTCCATCCCCACCCCCTTTCCGTTTCTTCCCCCTCCCTTTTGTTTTTTCCAATAATTTATATAGATTTTTCTTTTCCCACCTATTTCCATTATTTTTAAATCTATACCTGTAATGCCCTGTCAGTCTTTCCACCCCACCCCCGCTAGAGCTGTACCTTGAGTGTCCTGCCATCCATTCTTAATTAGCACATTCTCTTAGATAATATCACCACCTTCAACACCTCTTTGTTCCTTTATCTGTGACATCTTTTGATTATCTGCTCCTATCACTGCTTGCTTGTCCCTACAACCACCGCCCCCCCCAACTTCTCTCCCCCCACCCCCCTCCCCCCCACCTTAAACCAGCTTATATTTCACCCCTCTCCAATTTTTACTTAGTTCTGTTGAAGGGTCATGAGGACTCGAAACATCAACTCTTTTCTTCTCCGCCAATGCTGCCAGACCTGCTGAGTTTTTCCAGGTAATTCTGTTTTTGTTTTACGCTTTAAAAAGTATTTCATTGGCTTTACAATGACTTTTGCCATCTATATGGCTGTGAAAGGCACTATATAAATGCAATTGTTTTCCTGCTTCCTTTACCATGGAGCGTAGTCTCAACAATTTGCTGCTCTTGTGCCTCTAGAGCTCATAGGGCTAACCACACTGCGTTAAGGATGTCACTTTTTTGAGAGAGTGCCATAATATGTCATGCTTGTTCTTCTGGAAGACATATGACAAAGTTCCAAGTGCATGCCTATCAGTTCAGCGGAAAGCTGTGGAGACTTTAGGCAAACCTCCAGTAAGAGTAAGGAACTCGCAAGAAGGGTAAGGGAAATTGTTACAGGAGTTCCACCTGAAGTCGGGGAAGGGGGAAAAGAGCAATTCATGGGGTTTCCCAGGGGCCAGTACTGTTTCATTTTACAACAATAACTACACAGCCAAATCGGTAGGATATAAGTCACAGGAAGTTATGATCGAATTGTATAATACTGTGGTAAACTGCACCAACAATAACTTGTATTTTCATAGCGTCTTTAGTGTAGGAAAACATAAGGCACTTCACAGGAGCATTATCGAACAAAAACTTGACACTTGAGCAACATAAGATGATATTAGGGCAGATGACCAAAAGCTTGGTCAAAGGGGTAGGTTTTAAGGGGTGTCTTAACGGAAGAACGAAAGATCAAGAGGCAGAGTGGTTTACGGGGGCAATTCCAGAGCTGAGGTCCTCAGCAGCCGAAGGCACGGCTACAGGCATAGATGCAGCGATTAAAATTAGGGATACTCAAGAGGTCAGCATTGGAGGAGTGCAGGTTATCTCAGAGGATTGTGGGTGGGAGGGGATTGCAAAGGTAAGGAGGGATGATGGGGGTATTTGAAAATGTGGATGAGAGTTCTAAAATTGAACTGTTGCTTAACCAGGAGCCAAACGTAGATCAGCAAGCAGCGGAATAATGGCTGAACAGGCCTTGGTGCGAGATAGGAGGAGATGGGCAGCAGAGATCTGAATATGTTTACCAAGGCAGAATGCGGCAAGTCGGCCAAAAAAAAAAGTGTATTGGCATTGTCATGTCTAAAGCTAACAAAGGCATGAATGAGGGTTTCAGCAGGAAAGCTGAGGCAAGGCCAGAGTCAGATGATGTTACCCTTAGTGATGAGATGGATGTATGCCTACTATGTCAAATTCTAGCAACCAAGATTCAAGCAAGATATTTAAGGCCTGGAGACAATTTAGAGAGGAGGAGTAAAAAGGTTGATCCATGCATTAGAGGGCTTAAAAATCTGGACAATCTTGGGCTTTGCATCCATTTAGGCAAATACAGCACTCAAAATTGCACAAAGCAACATCCCAGAAACAGATGAGTGACCATTAAGTCGATGGTGATATTTATTTTGGAAAGAATATTGGCCAAGAGAGGAGGGAAACTGCTCTTCTTCCAATCGTGCCATGAATCTTATAGGTTTACTTAAACAGGCAAGTGTGGCCTTGCTTTAACATAGCATCTGAAAGAAACTAATTTGACAATGTAGCACTCCCTCAGTCAATCCACTGAAGAGATTAGTGCGTAAGTTCTGGAATGGAACTTGAATCCATAACCATTGGACTCAGATGAAATAATTGCCAGGGTTTTTAGGACGGTGGGATTTCCTTTCCTGCCATCTGGAGAGTCGGCGGGGGACACATCCTTGTCGACACTGCCTGCCCCGCAGCCATTTCCCGCTCCTATGAGTGTTAATTGGCTGCAGGCAGGACTTCCACCCCTCAATCAGGAGGGGTGCTGCCTTAGAGAGCTGCTGCCCAATCTGGTTGGCCGGCAGCTCTCTAGTCCGTGCAGCACCAAAACTGCAGTGGGCAAGGCTGATACTGCAATCAGTCCCCAGAGTCCCCAGTCCCCTGGGATTCCAGGAACAGGTAAGTTATGGGGTTCCCAGGATAAGGAGGATAGGGGAGGCCTGAGAGGGGCAATGGGCAGAGGGGGATTCGGGTGTTGGCGGTGAGGCCTGGAGGAGAGGGAGGTCTTGTTGTCACTAGGCCTTAAGGGGAGGTGCCCGTCTTTAAGCGATGTAGGCGCCCCCTCCCCCAACAAACCCCCATTTCCTGTCCGAGGCCTGAACCCAATTTATTTTGGGCTTCCCCATACCCTGGGACTCATCCCGCCAGCCTGAAAATTGAGACTGGATGGGAAATGGTCCTTAAGTGGTCAATAATTGGTGCTTAAGGGCCTCAACTGGGGCAAGGGCAGGTAGGTCAGCTGAGGCCTCGCCCACCCAGCATAAATTTCAGAGAGGTTGGGGCAGGCGGGAGACCCATCCGAGGAATTTTACTGTCAGCTCCTACCTACAAACCCGCCGGCAGGGGAGTGTAAAATTCTGACCAATGTATTTTACAGGGTAAGCTTTTTGTGCCAATTAAATGTTTAAAAGAAAGTACCCTTCCCAGCATTCCAAGGTCACACAGCTTCTTCTGTGTAAAGATGTTATTCTGTTCCATGTTGGAATTTATGGTCTGGAAGAAAAATAAATGAATCAAATGTTCAATTTTGAAAAATATCGAGTCCATTTTCTTTTAAACTGAAGTCCACTGTGACGCTCCAATGCTGATCAAACAAATCAGATGGGAATGTTTGTAACAATTTCAACCTGTAAACAATAAAAGTTTCAGTCATCACTTAATTGACCAAAGGTCATAAACCACATATACAAGCCCGATCCCTAAAAGCTGGGATTCCAAATTCCACCAGTGTCAAGCACCATTTCAATTATATTGCTAGTCACGGAACAATCAAGATTACTTAATTTGCACACAGTCTTTACCATTCTTAGAAAGCAATGGTATCGTCCAGACACTATCTTTACCATGCATAATTGGTCCTGGGCAGATTGCATGTCAAGTATGCCCAAAATATATAAACTTATATGATATCGTGCTTTTCTGTCATCCATGGCCTTCTATTCTAATATTATTTAAGTGTCAGGAACCACAATAGCTCAGGAGCAGCCAGTTGCCTAAGATTAATGGGGATTTTTATTTCACTTGGCTGAACTGCAGTCTTTATAATTTGATCCCTTACCAGCATGGATCGACTGTGGTTTTCCTGTTAAATGACTAATCAGTGGGATAACCCCGATTCTCATTTTAGTTCCCTGCAAGAATCTATTCGCTATAGGCCAAGACTGATATCGTGCAGTTAGTTCGGGGATTGGTCTGCAGCATTCTTCACACTCGGAATTGTTAGCCATCTCTTTTCAAAAAGGTTAAACGCACCAGGTTAGTAAAATTCTGGCTTCCCTGCCTGTTTGTAGGCTGTATTTTGAAGGCGATGCTTTGGATGATGCCAGCTTTCTCGTTAAGCCTAAACTGCCATTTTTGAAGCCCAGAGCAAATTTGCAAAACAGCCACATTAGAGAAACATAATTTGTACATTTTCTTGCACCATTGTTATAGGAGGACAGGCACTTGTACGTTTACTATATATTTAAAGCCTTTGTTAATAGATAGACAGGCCGTCTTAGAAAGTTACTTAGAAAGAGAAAGCAAGGCATATTTATACAGCACTTAGCATGACCATCTTAAGTGCTTTACAGCCAATGAAGTACTTTATGATGTATAGTCACTGTTGTAATGTTGGAAATGTGACAACCAATTTGTGCACAACAGGCTCCACAAACAGGAATGTGATCCTGACCAATAATCTTTTTTTTTTAGTGATGTTGATTGAGGGATAAACGTTGGCCAGGACACTGGGCCCTTACTCTTCTTTGAAACAGTGTCATGGGATCTGTTAGATCCACCTGAGAGGGCAACTAGCTGAGGCCTCGGTTTAATGTCTCACCCGAAAGTCAACGCCTTTGGCACTGCGACCCTCTCTCAGTAATACGCCGGAGCATCTGGCTCAAGCGACTCAGGGCGGATTTTCCCATCCCTTCCATCGGCAGGATTTCCCGGCCCTGCCGAAGTCAACGGAGATTTGAACGGCTCGCCACATCAGCCGTGGGGTAACCCGCTGGGGAGGGCGCTGGAAAACCCTGGCCTCAGTTACAGATCTAAATACAGTTTGGGCGTGGACCAGCAGGAGATGGTAGAATATCAGCTAGCATTTCAAGTTTATACTTGTATTTTTCTCCACTTAATTCACTTTGTTTAATTCATTTGTTTAGGCTTAAGCAATTTCTTTTGCACCCACCTGCCAACCACAGATGCTGAGTGATTCGAATAGGTCTCTCTGTAGGCTATATACCTGTTGTCCTGTGTGTCAGGCCTGAGCCTGATATATGCTGAATCCTAACTAAACTTCACTTTCAGTTTATAATGGATACTGAGTCGAGCTGTCATGATATTTTTTTTTTTTGAGTCCGGATAGGTCTCAGTTGCGGGACATCTTGGGCTGGATTTTAAGGTGCATCGTGATCCCTGCCCCCGCCGGCTAAGAAGTCAGTGGAGAAACCGCCCAGAAGAAAAATGGCTACCCCCTGCTGTCATTTAACGGCCAACTGGTCATTAATAGGCTGGAGGCAGAATTTCGGCCCCTCAAGGACAGGAAGTCCCACCTCTGAGAGCTGCCAGGTAACCAGATGGCCGGCATCTCTGTACTCCCAGCAGCGCCAGGTGGTCACTGCAGGCAGGCTCCAATGGCAATCGTCGATGGGGACGGACACCAAGGTAGGCGGGGGAGGTGGGGGGGGGAGGGGAGGGGAGGGGAAGGGGGATTTTGCCAGGTCAGGCTGATAGGCCCCAGCATGCGGGCTGAGGGGGCTTGGGGGCCAGGTTTGAGAGGGTAAAGAGGACAGTGTGATCTTGGGGGGGGGGGTGTGCCTCCAACACAAACAAGGGATCAGCAATGGAGCTCCCCCCGATCTTTGCCTGACACCAGCCCACGCTGCTAAAGCTGCTGGGCTTTCCACATGACATGGACCTCCGCCACCACGGGTAAATTAGCAGTGGGGGTGGCATGAGGCCCTTAGATAGTCTTCGCCTTCATCGTCTCCTGCAAAATTTCATACAGTTGGCGGCCAGGCGAGGAGGCGGCGGGAGGGCCAACCGCTGGATTTTTCGAGTCACCCCCACCTTCCAACCCACTGGTAGGGGAGGGTGAAATCCAGGCCAAGGTCTGATTCATGTTGGAGGTCATCCACCAATATTTTTATTTTGAACAATATTTTTTTTGTAGAACCCCCCCCACACTGGTTGCCTGAGCATTTCAAAAAAAATGTGGCACTCCAAAATGTTTTATTTTCTTGGGGCTGAATTTTTAAAGCAGTGTTGGGATCCTGACACCCAGATGAATTCGAGCTCCCAAACCGGCGTCTTAGCCGCTTTGCTTTCGCGGGACTATTTTAAAATCCAAGAGGCCTAATTGGCTGGAAGCAAACTCGGTGCCCAATTAGAGACAGCGGGCATCTTCAGAAGGGGGAACTGCCTATCTGCCTGACATCAATGGGAGCCTTGCCAAACAGAGCAGGCAGCTCCTGAGAAGGCCAGGAGCTGTAACTCAGGTGGAACTATGGACACCAAGTTAAGACACAGTGCTTGGCCTGCACTAGTTGGCCCACCAAATTTTGTTTTAACACACAGATAAATAAACTTGCTTGCCCCGTGCCAAACCCGGCAGCTGTGGGCCAGACAGTTTGGATTTTCTGGGAAAAAAAAATTATATTCGCAGCGGAAAAGACCCCTCAACAAACTCCTAAAGGAACTTAAGGGCCCATTAATTGGCAGTGAGCAAGTTTCCTGTTTCCTCCCCCTTTGAAAATCCCCAAACTATCTCAGAGACGTCCAGATTCCGAGATGACCTCTGCAACCACGATTTTGAAATTTTGCCCACATTTGGTCAAGACTCCATGGCTATTTGAAAATCCAGCTCCTGATGCCTGCTGGAGAATTGAATACTTGCCCCAATTTAAGTAAAATGCTTATTATTTTGTGCTGCCTTTCCCTCAAGTAGAGTGTTGTTGGGTCTTTTCCAACTAATGGCTAGTTTAATTCAGCCCACGTCAGGTTTCTTGTCAGGAGCCCAGAGATTGAAACTAAAAGAAATAAAACATAATCAAAGCTTCTGAAACTACATTGGAAGGGATTCCTCTAGAAATTTGGAAAACATGTTGCGAGGAGCATAGAACCTATTGAAAAGTCTAAACTTCTGCTATTCCATAGATACTTGGGTTTCTTATCATGTTAGTTTAAGAGATCATGAACTTGATTTTCAACTTGTCTTCCAGATATAAGATTGGCATTGAAGATCTGCCCCTCGCTATAGTAACTGCCAGATTTTTGTTTCCAAAGAAATTGATGAACAGGAAAATCAGGTGGTTTCTATAAATGGCGAAATGGGATAACTGAAATTATTTCATATTTGTTGATATTAAAGTGTGCATTTATAGCTTCAGAATAGATAAATGTAGTTATGAGAGCTCTTTTCATGCATGATGGGAAATATAGCCAATACTGTAGGCATGATGGAATATTTGACCAAAGTGACTATGGGGAATACTGGCTTAGTAGTTAGCAATTACTGCCTTAAACAGCCTGCCTATTCATTGTTATACAGAAGAAAGAGATAAGGGGGAACTGAAGGCCATATCGAATGCTGAGGATCGAGATAATGGGAACATCTGCTAATGGAATAGTATGGTTAGTTAAGAAATTAATGAGAAACATTATAATGAAAAGTAGGGAGATAAGAAAGCTAAACATGTGCTGTAAACCCTGTAGCTTTGAGAGAGGTTCCTTGGGCTGGCTGAGGTTCTCTCCCTTGCAAGTGCTTGAAATAAATATATGCTTGCTTGAATCTCTCAGATTTGAGAGTGGTCATTTTTATCACAATGGGCAGCCAATCAGCAATGCCAGTTAAATGCCTAGGGGGGAAAGTTGAAAATTGATCCCCAAGTATCACTTTCCTCAGGATGACAAAAATAATTGGCGAGTGCTGAGTAAATGATTATCCTATTTCAATTTGGCTAAGGTGGTATGGTAGCTTGATATGTGACTAACCTTTGAAATTTAATAATGGAGTTATTTTAAATATTTTATTAGTAAGTCAATTTTGTTTGAATGCAACATTTGGTCACTTTCTACATTTGACAGTCAGAATGGAAGAATTAATAGCAACTATATTTTGTAGTGCTCGCATTTTCCTGAATTCCTTGACAAAAATTGCAATTTTGCATCTCCTTCACTTACCTACCTGTATTACCCAGTGGTGGTGTTCCCATTCTCCTTCATTCATGTTTCTGCAGTAAAAGATCTTTTACTGCAGCTAGAGCAGTCATATCATGTTACCGAATTTAAATAGCTACACATTACAGGTTTTGCTAACAATTCCATTTTAACATTCCAACAAGCTGAGAAGGAATGACTTTCTTCTGACCTATGACTTCTATATGCTCTGTTAAAGTCTGAATAATAAAGGACATTGTCCAGGACACAAGGGTAGAAATTATAATTTGTGTTCTTTTGTTATAATTTTTTTTATTATTTGGCCTTGGAATTCTCAGAGAGGCTGGGAGATAGTGAATCTGGGATGGAATGGTAATTCCCCATTCGCCCACCCCACCAGTTGTTACCTTAAATTGGTGCAAATGGGAGGTTAAGAATAATTATTCCTCATGTCAACCGTTGCTAAGACTCCATATTGGATAATGAAAAGGCTCCAGCCCAAATTCATAATCTCTCCACTGTCAGTGCATTGCAAAACTGTGTTCTCTGCATCAAGCATTTAAACTTTGAGTCTAATACATGCATTCATACTTCATTAGATTTCCAACTCTATCACAGCAAATTTATGTGCAGTAAAGTTATATAGCTAATTGTTGTACCATAAAATTATAGAAAACTTACCATTAGATTCATAAACAAATGGGAACAGCAGATCCCCAGGAACTTGTAATTATAGGGTGAAAAGCAAGGAATTCCTCCAAACTTCAATCCTAATTCCTAGATAAATGACATTGATGAAATATTCAGCATTATTCAAGTACAAACAAAATAATTGCTATTAACTAGCTGCATGTATCTATCGTGGCACCACTACCAGGTCCTTGGAGTCTGACTCCTTGCCATCTGCTCCCAATCCCTTCAAAAGGTGGTCCTTGAGGGCTTCCTGACCACACCCAGCCCTCTTCCCACCTCCACGGAAACCTGATGAATCTACTTTTGCCTGGCTCCATTGTTAAGGCCTCCGTGGCCATACCTGTGAACCTAGGAGCCCTCTCTCTTCCCTGATGCTCCATTCGTGTAGCTTCTACCTGACGCTAGAGCAAGTGCAAACAGCCAGCAGCAGCTCTCTTCTACTGAGTGCAAGGGCAGACTGCCTTTAAGAGGAGCAGGCTGGCTGCATTACATGTGTTAAGCACATGCTGCTGGGGCCCCCTGCTGAGTGCTCAAGCAGCCAGCTGCGCAGGCCACACTTAGATCAACACTATAATCAGGTAGGTTTGTGTGCTCCCTGCCTCAACAGCAAGCATGGGCAGGTTATGAACCACGCAAGTGGGTCATAACGAATCTTTACCCCATGCTGTTGTTATTTCTCCTTTCATTGAAGGTGTACAAATTCAAAAGTGCAGACCTTTGAACATCTGCTGTCAATGACATGGCCATCAGAACATTTTTGGACAGAATTATTAATCTTTGCTGATCTTAGCATGCATTCTTTATTGGCATGTGGCTCATCAGTTTGCGGTTTGTCCAACAGTGGCCAATGAAGCCAGTCAATTTTATTAAAAGTAACTGAACTACAGTGGTTCACCAGCTTACTCAAAAAAGCTTAGTTCTTTCTGGAAACCCAGATGGTTTGATGGTTTGATACCAAAGTGTTAAGGTTTTTGCTGTGAAATCCCTCAAACTTAAAAATATCTGCATCACTATCCTCCTTTAAGTCAGCCATTCACCACTACTTGCAGGAAAGAATGGAAAAGTAATAACTTATTCCAAAATTCAAGGTTTGGGATTCTGTGCTTAATCAGAAAACAACTTTGTTGTCCATTGTGTCTGCACAGATTCATCTTCTGTGGTCCTGCACATGGGAGAAGATGATGTGGTTAATTGTGTTGGAGAAAGAAGTCACGTGAGAAATACTAAGAGGGCTACTGCTGGAGAAGGCGCAAAGAAAAACAAAGATATTTTCTGAACCACAGAGCCCTCTAAGACAGAAGGTCATCCGGAGGCACACCCCTGCCAATTAAGAATTTGAACAACTCTGAAGACTGGAATGAGATCAAAACTAATCTCCAAAGTTATGACTTCAGAAGATTATAGAGGGGATTCTTAAAATGCTACAATGTGGGCTGATTCCAGGGCATTTACTGTCATATTAAATAGAGGCCCACCCATTCCTCATGATGATGCTGTTTATAAAGGTGATGGTTTAGTTCCAGAGACAGTACAAATACCTTCCAGAGCGCAGTTGTGGGAGTGTAATATTATAACAATGATATCCCTCACCAAATGCAACCATCTCACTCTAACTCACCTGTAATGCATATTCAATGGCTCTCACAAAGGTGCTTGATGTTAGAGGTGTAACAGCTCCAGGCATCATTTCACTGCAACATCCAATATAGAACTCAATATGTTGCTTTCAAAGCAACAGTCTACAATGGCTTCACTAGAGCTATTGAGTTTGACAATAGAAGAGATGTTTTCCTGTATAAGACAGCATAATAACAGGGAACAACTGCAGACAGCTTAAACATAGGCAACATATCTCACAGGTAGGCTCACAGGGGCTGCAGCTCACGCACAGAAAGACTTCCAGATTTGTACAAGCCACCATATAAAAACGGAAAATTATGGAAATTCTCAGCATGTCAAGCAGGGTCTGTGGTGAGCAAAGCAGAGATGGCATTTCAGGTTGGTCAGTTCTGCATTTCTGTCAGGTTACTTGCCACTTTGCACTTATCACACATTTCATGAGGCAGTCCGCATTGTTAATGGGAAGTTCCCCCCTGAAACAGGGGAACATACTTACATTTTAATGTCAATGGCACAGAAGTGATGTCAAGATTCCTTCCCAGACCATTGTCCCTAGCATTGACACCCAAGAAGAGAAGTGCCCGGTGAGGCCAGAAATGTGTTAGCACTTGCCCTTCAGATCAGAAGGCTTGGAAGGGGATTGTTAGCAGCCTCTTTATATCTCCAAAAGGGTACATTTCCAGTTTTTATGGGGTAGCAGGAAGGACTGTCAGGGCTAGAAGCCATCTGACTGCAGTTTTTGACTCCAAGCAGAGGCCTAGAACCTGACAGACCTCAGGCATCAGTGCACTCCTTCCCTCCTACAATCTGGAGAAATAAATTCAGCCTAGTCCAGGTATGTTCAAGTTTAATGGGCCTCTGTGTACCAGTGCCATTGCTTGTATACATTTCAGCAAAGAAAACCTGTAACATGGCTTGAAAGACAATTCGAGGAAAGGCCGAATAGTTTGAATGTTAAATATTTGTGTACTTCATGGTATCTACTGTGCAAATCCTGGAATAATTATCTTTCCTCCAAGACTTATTAAGTTAAGTAATTCACAATTGGACTGTATAAACATATTGACAGCTTCACTAGAGGAAAACAGGAAATAATTTATATACCCAAGGTTTGAGGTTGTCATCCATTCGTAGTCTGTGGACAAGGCAGAGTCAAACTCATGCATCAGCTCAAACTCGGACTCATTGTAAAATGTTGTCATCGGTCTGGCCTGAAAGATTAAAGATCATAACTACAAATACATTGTTTAAAAGAATTGGCTATTTGAATTATATTTTCCTGTTATGTCAGCCTATGTATAACGTAACTCTACTCAAACTGTAGTGGATGAACAGACTTTACATTTTATAACCCATTTTCTTCCAAAACCAAAGATCCCTGCAGTTCAAATTGTTTGTCAAAGGATTTTGTCTGTTTATGGTAGCTTCCCATCATAAATTTAATAAAATTGCACCACAAGTTAATGAAGAAATATAAACTGTTTTTTTTTTGTGGCTATAATATAAGGGGCCGAATCTTCCAAGGAATGGCAATCACTGTCAGATTGCCTCTCCGCTCCTACATATATATATTTTTTACACAACAGTGGAGTTCCGCATTTCTGGCCCGGACTTTCACACCGGGCCTCTTCATAAATGTGGAGTGTACCTGTTCTGGGAGTCCTTCGTCATAAGGCACGATCGTCACGCCCCCCTTTTACAGCATTAGCTGCCGCATTTTGGTTAAGTCTTCATTCACTAACACGGTGAAGAGCTTTGAGACACTTAGACAACTTTTCACTGCGTTTGTGAACGAGTGAGAGTGAGGTAAGTGGGCAGGCTGTTTAGGGTGGCAGGGTGGCAGGTGGTATGCTCAAGACCGAGATCGATAGATTTCTACATCTTAAAAACATCAAGGAATACGGGGAGAGTGCAGGAAAATGGTGTTGCAATAGAAGATCAGCCATGGTCTCATTGAATGGTGGAGTGGGATGGAAGGGCTGAATGGCCAACTCCTGCTCCTATTTCTTATGTTCTTATGTCAGCTGGGTAGGGTGGGCAGGGTGTCAGGTGGCAGGGTGGGTAATGTGCCAGTCGGGTAGGGTGGCAGGGTGGTTAGGTCGGGTCAGTCGGGAGTCGGAGTGTTGTTGGTGGGCGGGGGGCGCGGTTGGTGGGAGCCGGGTGTTGGTGTTGAAGGTTCAGGAGAGTCGGAGGGTTGGGTGGGGTTCAGAAGGTCAGGGGGCTCAGACAGGAGTCAAGGGTCAGGGTATTTGGAGGGTCGGGGGTAGTTGGAGGGTCATGAGGGGGAAATGGGGGAGGCAGTGGGGAGCAAGATTGGGGAGGGGGGTGGTTAGCTGTATAGTTATCCAGGAGTTAGATATGTTTTTTTTTTCCTGTCTAACAGTTCCTGGGTAACTATCCAGGTAAGTAAGTCAGAACTCTCTGATGTCTCCAACTCTAACTAAAAGGTAGAGACCTTCTTGGAACTTTCAGCCCATTGGAATTTGAAACTTCCCAGGCAACATTGGCAGAGTCCTTGCACTGGGACTTCTGACAGGTATTTCCAGGACATGACCATCCAGAGACTGACAGATGTGGGCCCTTGTGTTTCAGAGATGTTGATAAATTGCACAAGTTTCACTCATGCAGTATATTGAATATGATAGTGTAGTGGTTCTGTCAATGGACTAGTAATCCAACGAGCATGGGTCGAATTTTTCTGCAGACATCGGGAATCCAACATCAGGACCACCTGCAAGTCCCAAGCTTATTTTTCTTGGTTATGTGCCCACGGTACAAATTTACAGGAGTCAGCTTACCAATTGACCGCCTCCATGTTCACCATCCAATTAAGGACGATGGACAGAACAGGGACACAGGAGGGCCAATGGGAGGGCCTGAAGGGATGGCCGTCTGGCAGCCTCTCTGAAAGAGGTGGGTATTTTTGAGAGAGAGGGAGACCTAGAGGGTTCCTTAAAATGGAGGTGCACACTAAAAGATCCAGAGGGAGAACAAGAATAAAGAAACAAGGCTCTGAGCAATGAGGGCCCTCAGGGAGGAGCGGGGTGGGGGAATGCAATGCTGGGAAACATGCACCATTCAGAAAATGGCCCTTAATTGAAGGCTTAATTATTTTAATTGCCTGACCTTCTCCGTCGAGTGGGTTGCCGATTTTAGTGGCAGCCCAACACCACTGCACCCACCCACCTCCCCCCACTATCCCAGGGCCACAGTGGCAACACCCAGATTTCAAGAATAAACAACGAGCAATATAAAATCTCTTGTATCGTAATGAATTATTGTTCTGCAACATGATGCAATCTTTCCATTATTTGTTCTATGGCTAGAGAAACTATGTAAATATGTTCTACTTAAACACTTGCAGAACCAAGCCACATAATCCCCCAGACCCAGTATTTGGCAATCAGAGTGGAAATCCCCATGAAGTTTACACACATGTTTAAACAATTGGAGTTCTAGGATAGTTTTGCACTCACTTATTGAAGCTCACATATTGTTTACAACAAAGTTAGAAATGTTAACACTAGAAATCCTACACTGGAGACAAGCTGTCAGGAAGGATGTGGAAAAGGCAGAGGTAAAAAGAGATAACCAGATGGTGGAAGAGAGAACAGAAGGAAATGACATCAGTCAACGTTGGACTAATGCTATCAGCTGTACCAGCTGCTGAAGGGATTGCCATCCACTAATCTGCCTCTACAGCCCCAACAATGTTCAACACAGAAATGGGATACACCCTGGATGCACAATCTCCTGAAACAGATGGATGCCTTAAAGTAAAAAATAGAAGTAAAAACCCAGTATATAAAACAATGGTGCATTGCTGAATAACACAACAAAATTGCTTGGCTAAATAACAATTGCATTTTTGAGAACTAAGTTGTGTAACATGATGATTGTGCTGTTTGCAGCAGTATGGTACACTCAACCCCCAGTAGCTATTCTGGCCTACACATAGGTAAACCCATTGTTTTAAAATGTAAAAGTTTTGTCATCTGTATTCTGGTATATTAATACGCGAATTTGTTGCGTTGGACTGGTATCTAGGTTAGAACGTGACATCTCCCCTACAAAGTTGAGACCACACATTGTTGCTAAAACCACTGCGACAATGTCAAAAATAACTTTATTTCCCCCAAATCCTGTGCAGTAGTACAGTAACAAAAGCAAGTTGTATTTTAATAGCACTTTTAATATAATCCAACATCCAAAGGAGATTCATAGAAACATCATAAAGCAAAATGTGACACCAAGCCATGTAAGGAGGTATTAGGGAAGATGGCCAAAAGCTTGGTCAAAGCGGTCGATGTTATGGAGGAAAGCCCAGGTAGACAGGCAGAGAAGTTTTGGGAGGGAGAACCTGGGCTGAGGCAACTGAAAGCATAGCCAACAAAGGGTGATTAAAATCGGGGATGCTCAAGAGGCCAGGATTAGATAAGCGCAGATTTCTCAGAAGGCCGTGGGGCTGAAGGAGATTATACAGATAAGGAGTGGTCAGGCCATTTGGAAGGACTTGAAAACAAGGATGAGAATTTGAAAATTGAGATGTTACCTAGCCAGGAGTCACTATAGGTCAGTGTAGATCTATAGTGAGCACAGGGCAATAGATGAAAAGGACTTGGTGCGAGTTAGGACACAGGCAGCAGAGTTTTGGATGACCTCAGGTTTACGGAGGGTAGAATGTGGGAGGCCAGCCAGGAGTGCATTGGAACACTCAAATCTATGGTAACAAAGACAGGGATGAAGGTTTCAGCAGCGAATAAGCGGAAGCAAATGATGTTACCGATGTGGGAATTGCGGATTGAAGGCAGGTTGGGTCAGGAAACTGATTTCTGAAACTGCAAACCTCCCCACACCCTCCTCCACCCCCAGCCCTGACCCAAAGCCACCAGTTTCGATTAGTTAAAATTCAACCCATTGTGTCCTTACATCCACGCATCTGAACTTGCAGCAAAATTCACTGGATAGTGACCATGGGGAGAATTTTCGCCCTGTTGGGCATGCCGGTTGGGAGCGGGCACGGAGCCGATCACCACCCGCGATCGACTGCGTGCCACCATTTTATGTGGGCGGGCTAATTAAGGTTCAGCTAGCGTGATGCGTGCCCAGTAGTGCTCAGCGCATGCGCGAGAAAGAGCGCAGAAATCTCCCTGAGGCATGGAGCTGCCTCAGGGAGATTAAGTACATGTTGAAAAGTTGGGAAAAAAAAAAAGAAAATAAAATTATTCAGACATGTACCCCCCTGTGACAGTGTCATATGAGCTGGCACATGTTTATGAATTTTAATAAAAATTTTTACTTAATTAATAAAACCTTCATGAGACCTCATCCCGCCCGCGGATGGGGTTTCATGAAAAATGCCAAGGCCGCCTGGGCTCTTCACCTGCCCGACAACCTTAAGGTTGGATGGGCAGCCCTGTTAAATAGCTTAATTAGTTTATTGATGGCCTTAACAGGCCTCTGACAGTTCGGTGGGTGCACACCCCGCCCCTCACCCCCCCCCAATTCCAATTCTCATTCCCCCAATGCCAAGTTACACCCCCACCCTCCCCCTATGGCCTCCCATGCCCCCATGCCAACCTCTGTCCTTCCATCCACCTCAATGTCTCCAATGCCAAGCTCTGGCACTTCATGCCGATTGACCCACTGTACACTTTCTGGTATCGATGAACACCACAGTGTAAAGTGGGATGTGTTTTAAAAAAAAACTTTGAAAAAATGTAATCCATTGATAAGGTTCCCCCATGCTTGAAAAAAAATTCTGGACAAACTAATAAGAGTTTCAATTATCCAGGCCCTTTGAAGTTTCAAAAAACACTTGAAACCACTTGACCTATGTCAACAAACATTACGGGCAGCATTTTCCGGTCGGCGAGCGGGGATGGGGCCCGGCTTGGCTGCGCGCCCGCCGACCTGTCAACGGCCTATTAAGGCCATTAAAAAAGTAATTAAAATGATTAATGGTCGTGCCCACCCAACCTGAAGGTTGGCAGGCAGGTGAAGAGCCCAGGCGGCCTTCCGAAAAAGCATGAAACCTCAGCTACGGGAGGGACGAGGTTTCATGAGGAACCTAAAATGTTTGGAAAATTTTTAAGTAAAAGTAATGGACATGTCCCAGCTCAAGTGCCAGCATCACATGAGGGGACATGTCAGGAAAATTCTTCCTTACCTTTAATAAATTTTTAAAAGTTCAAACAATCTCCAAGGCAGCACTTTGCCTCAGGGAGATCTGTGCACGCTTCTACTCGCATGCGCAAAAGAGTGCACAGGCTTTCTTAGGGAATCCCCCCGCCCGCACAGGGAGTGCACAGAGCTTCCGGATGGACGTCAGGCTGGATGGGTCTTAATTGGCCCACCCACATAAAATGGTGCTGGAACCGGCCCGCTCCCACACAACCCCCCCAATGTGGGGAAAATGCTGCCCTATGAAATTGACTGCAGGGATCAGAGAGTCTGAGCTGCCAGTTAGACAAGGTTTCCTCTGGGGACCGGGTGTTCTGTTATTCCAATATGTGTCTGGGCTCTCAATCAAGCCTACATAATAAGGACCACATCTAGAGTACTGTGTACAGTTTTTGTCTCCTTATCTGAGAAAGGTCATAATTACAATTAGGAACAGTTCAGAGAAGGTTCACTTGATTGATTCCTGGGGTGAGGGGGTTGTCTTAGGAGGAAAAGTCGGACAGGTTGGGCCTGTATCCATTGGGGTTTAGAAGGAGAGGTGAACTTATTGAAGCATAAGATCCTGAGGGGGCTTGACAGGGTGGATGCTGAAAGGATGTTTCCCCTTATGGGAGAGAGTAGAATTAGGGGATACAATTTAAAAATAAAGCAGTAACCCATTTACGATGTAGATGAGGAGAATTTTTTTTCTCTCAGAGGGTCGTGAATCTGTGCAACTCTCTTCGCCAGGGAGCAGTGAAGGCAGAGTTATTGAGTATTTTTAAGGCTGAGTTAGATAGATTCTTAATTGACAAGGGAGCCAAAGCGTATAGGGGTTAGGAAGAAAAGTGGATTTGAAGCCAAAATCTTGTTAAATGGTGGAACAGGCTCAAGGGGCCGAATGGTCTACTCCTGCACCTACTCTGTATGTTCGTTTGTTTGTAAGAATTCCTGTGTCTCTTTCTCTGACTGAATAATGATGCGCCTCATGACCAAGACTATTTACAGAATGTTTCTTAGCGAATGCCATCAAAAATACTAAACATTAAATGGTCATTTCCTATGTGCCGATTGGAGAGTTCACCGTCAACGAGCAGGGATTTCATTTCGTTGCAGACTTGTATTGTTTCAATTATGTGACAGAAAAAGAAGCTGCTCAGTGTCAAATTGCAAAACATGCGCAGGGGACCAGAGGAAAATCATAGGCTTCTAGTCAAATGCCTGATCCGTGCTCTTTGTGCATGCGGCTCTGCACAGAGCACAAAAGATTGAACCCCTCTCAGTTTGAACAAGAGATGGAGCGCTTTCTGCAATTGTTCATTCTACAATAATTATTTTACAATAATTTTACCTGTAGTAAATAAATCTTTGTGTCCTTTACTGCCCACTCAATATCTCTTGCATTTCCGTAAGCATTTTCCACCTGGTGTAAAGAAACATAGAAAATATTGATGAATTTATGCAATATTCCCCAGATCAATCGCTTTGTTGCCTCTACGCTCGCTTGACTCGACTTCAACACATCCTTGGCGAGCCTCCAACTTGCACCCTCTGTAAAACTTGAGCTCATCCAAAACTCTGCTGCCCTTATCCTAATTTGGACCACATCTATATCCTATTATCTCTGTGCTCAGTGACCTTCAGTGGCTCCTCGCCCAGCAACAGCCCAATTTTAAAATTCTCATTCTTGTTTTGGAATGACTCTATGGCCTTGCCCCTCCCTAGCTCTATCATTTCCTCCAGCCCTTCGAGATTTCTGGGCTCCTTCCATTCTTGACCAGTTTACATTGCTCTACTGTTGGTGACCAGACCACACGTTCTGGAATTTCCCCCTTAAACCTTCCTCCTCTTTTTATCTTTATCTCTTTTAGGAAACAGTTTTAAACCTCTTTTTACAAAGCTCTTGGGTATCTGTTTTAATATCTGATGTGATTCAGTGTAAATTTTTGCTTTTTTTTTGGCTGGGCCAACATTTATTGCCCATACCTCACTGCCCTTGAGGACTGAGTGGCTTGCTAGGCCACTTCAGAGGGCATTTAAGAGTCAACCACATTGCTGTCACCAGTAAGGACAGCAGATTTCCTTCGCTAAAGGACATTAGTGAACCAAGTGGGTTTTTTACGACAATCGACAATGGTTTCATGGTCATCATTAGACTTTTAATTTTTTTACCGAATTCAAATTTCACCATCTGCCATGGTAGAATTTGAACTCGGATCCCCGGAGCACCCTGGGTATCTGGAGTACTAGTCCAGTGATAATACTATTACGCTACTGCCTCCCTGCAGATAATGGCTCCCACGAAGAACCTGGGGACATTTTACGTGGTAAAATAAAGTCAACAGCTGATGATGAAACCTTGACATCTGCTTACTTTCATGTCAATTATTGCTAAATTCCTTCCCAAACATAAACAATATAAATGGAGGGCTGAATCTTCTGTTCGGCGTGCGGGGACGGGCCCCACATGCCGACACGTAAAATGACGCGCGGTGATGTCGGGCGTGTGTCCCGACGTCACCGAGCGTCATTCTGATCTTCCGTTCGGCGGGCGCGCAGCGGAATCGGCTGCGCGCCCGCCGAACTGTCAAAGGCCTGTTAAGGCCATTAGTGAACTAATTGAGCCTATTGAGAAAGCTGCCCATTCAACCTCAAGGCTGGCGGGCTGTTGAAGAGCCCAGGCGGTCTTCACATTTTTCATGAAACGTCATCCACGGGCGGGATGAGGTTTCATGAATTAAATATGAATTATGAAAATTCATAAACATGTCCCAGCTCATGTGACACCGTCACATGAGGGGACATGCCTGAATAACTTTATTATTTTTATTTTTTCCAAGTTTAAAACTTAACTTAGGTTAATTGGAGCTGCCTCAGGGAGATTTCTGCACTCTTTTGCGTGCCTGTGCGAAAGAGCGTAGGCCCTGACTCTCCCTCCTCCCCCCGCCCGCACAGGTAGCAGGACACTACCGGCCGTGTATCACGCTTGGCAGGCCTTAATTGGCCCGGCCACGCAAAATGGCGGCACGAAGTCGATCGTGGGCAGCAATTGGCTCCGTGCCCACTCCTGACCAGCCTACCCGACGGAGAGAAAATTCTCCCCAGAGAGAGAGAGAGAGTATTTTTATTGGTTATTTGAGGTTATTTGTTACCGCTTATTGATAAGTCAAATTCGAAAACTAACAAGTTCTAAATGTTATGAATGAAATAATGAAAACCTGAAAAGTCACATGTCCTAATCTCAGAATGATGTCCTCAGTGATGCAACATTTTGCAGCTTCTGAAATTAAAGTTTCTTCAAATATAATTTCACCTTCACCTGCAATTTTAAAAACAAATTCTGTTAAATTTTGTTCATAAAATTTAATTGACACTAATTTTAGCTTCAACAACTAAAGTGACAGAGTCGTCGTTAGAGATTTTCCCATTCAAACCCCATTCAGAATCATGGCCCCAAATTTATTGGGATAGGATGATTACCTTAGTGAATTTGAGGTCGACAGCTTCTGTGTGACTACAGGGGAGTTCGGGTGATCATGGCGGGAAGCTAGGGTGATTGCAAGAGGCGAGGGAGTCTGGCCTGATAGCGGGTTATTGTGGGTGTGTAGTCACTGGGGGATGATCGTACTGGTGAAGAAGGGGACATTCACAAAGTAAGTTGTTGGGCCTGGAGAAAACACTCCTGCTCCTCCTGGCCCACAAGCAGCACTTACTTTATGGGTCCGATATTTCCTACTTGCTTTTACCTGTCGGAATTCCAAGGGTTCTGGAAACCCTAACGACAGCAGTAAAATATACAAACCTTGTTAAAAGGCACACAGACTCCTTAAAAAGCTTCAATGTCTGACCTGCCTCATGCGAGTATTTTGGCCGCAAGGTCCCCATTCTGCTCCCATTAAAACAGAAATGGCCAGGGTCGAGACTCATTGGGTTCAGGTTTGGAATTAGTAACATTTGAAACATTTCACCCAACCCAAGACCGCCTGTTTTTGAGGGTTAACATTTCCTCCACAGTTTCTGAAATTCAATAAGAGCCAGCCTATTTCCACTACCCACCATTTTGTAGGCAATGCTGCTTCTTTGCTCCAACTTCCTTTTTGATAATCTGACATTTCCCTTTCAGGCTGCGAGAGAGGGTGATGGTGTCAGGCTCTGAATGACCACTCACCACAGACTGAAACAAAATAAGGAAAATAAAGTGAAAATCTCCCCGTGAAGGTCTTTCTCGCAATCCACAAAGGTTTTTAGTTCAACAGATATGACATTGCCTTTCTTAAAGAGCCAGTCTATCACTTTAAGATAGAAAACATTTATAATCTTCCCCTGCATAATCTCGTGCTGTGTCTTGGACCTTGCTTAGAAGCTGGTCAGACAAACATGGCCACTACTACAATCACCTCAAATAATCTCAGTTATTTTCCAGTGCAATGCAATAAACATCACCTATTCAGTTTAATCATTAAACTGAATAGATAGGAAATGTAACTTCCCTTTCAATGATTCAAGACAATTCATTTTTATTATCCTTATTACTTTATTTTTGTAATAGGTTCCTGCAAAGACGGTAGCTAAATTGGAGTACCTGTTTTTTTTCTTTATTCTTTCATGGGATGTGGGCATCACTGGCAAGACCAGCATTTGTTGCTCATCCCTAATTGCCCTTGAGCTGAGTGGTTTGCTAGGCCATTTGGTAGGGCAGTTCAGAGTCAGCCACATTACTGTCGGTCTGGAGTCACACTTAAGTAGACCAGACCAGGTAACTGGATCACTAGCCTAGTGACAATACCGCTACACCACCCTAACACATTAGTGCATCAATAAATTACTTCCTTAACTGTAAGCAGTGCTTTCCAGACACTTCACCAAAGCACTCAATAGCAATCTTATAACCTCATTCCCCTTTTTGCCCATCTCATGTAAAACAGAAGTAGGCCATTCAGCTGCTCAAAGCTGTTCCATCATTCTAGTGCACCATAGATGATCTGCACCTGAACTCCAATTATTCACCATGATAGCTGTACCTAATGCAAATCTATCAATTTCAGTCTTGAAAATTTCCAATGACCCATCATCCACAGCCTTTTGGGGGAAGAATTCCAGATTTCCATCATCCTTTGTGTGAAAAAGTGCTTCTTGATCCCCCCATTTCCATCTTCATGTTTACTTTTATAATTGACTCCAAATGATTGCTTCCATCTTCCAAGAGAGCTGTGTCAGTTCTTCACCTTGTCTTCTTTTTCCTCTTTTACCAAGAACTTCTCTCACTGGCTTCCTTAATGAACTACTGAATTGTTTGTTAGTCCCAATGTTTTCCATTCCTTTACTGCTCTGCTCTGATTCACTTATAGTTATTGTTTCATTTCACTATGCTATGGATTCATCAGTATTCCACTATTCATTTCTATGCCCCATCAACCTTTGGTCTACCTTGCTCCTCTCCTCAGAAATCTATTTTAACTTTGTTACTTTTCCTGATATTATCCCATTTATCCTATCCTACTTTTATTTTCAATCATCTGGAGTTCTCAATTAGCAACATCCTTCTGGCTATGTGCTTTGTATGTAGTTTCAGTTATACCCTCCTAAGGTGCACAAAGCCTGTTTTAATGCCTATGTCCTTCAAGTTTCCCCGTGATTCATCCCTTTCTACTCTCCCTCCTTCCTGATGGTTTTCTGCTCCCTTGCAGTATGATGCTGAATTATACCTATTTAATATTTTAATAACTCCTTGATTGGTAAATGCCATTGACAAAGCTTTTCAATTCTCACATATTTGCGAGATAGTCTTGAGGGTGGCGAGTTTCAAACTAGGGTATTTAAGAACCCACATTAAGAATTCTCTCATAGCTATGAGGATTTGATTTAGAACCAGGCAGTATAAACAAGTTACAAATCAACTGGCATCTGTCACTGTGGATACTTGACTCAGACAAGTGGCAATGCTATAGACATGCCATTATTTCTGGGTTCTGATAAAGGGTCTATACCTAAAACATTAACTCTCTCTCTTGACAGATGCTGCTTGACCCGCTGATCATGTTTCTAGCATTATTTTTTGTTTTTACATCAGATTTCCAGAATATGATTATTTTGATTTTGCATTTGTGAGTGTATGTTTCAGAGAATGTGTGTATGTATGTTTGTTTCAGAGTATGTGTGTTTGCGTTTGTTTGTGTCTGTGTTTGACCATCTATCCTCCTTCAACACGACTTCATGGTTTCCAGCTGGCTGATGTTTCCATTCTTATCTATCTAATCACAGGCAGAGAATTACTTCCAAAGCTTCTCTTCCTGCTCCCACACCATAATCTCTGGTGTGCCACAGGCATCAATTATTGGTGCACTTTTATTTCTCATCTACATGCTGCCACTCAAGTGACATCATCCGAAAAGATATGGCCAGATTTTTGTGGAATGGCGGGGAGGACCTCGGTGTGGAAGTCCCGCCCCTATTTCTGATAGATCCAATTGTTGCTAGTAGGGGAAAGGGAGTGTGGTGTGATTCATACAGGAGGGAAACCTGAACTTAGTAGGGTCATTTGAACTGTAGTGCTGAATTCACACAGACCCAATTTCGGCTGCTGCAAGCACCTTAACCCATGGTATGGGAGTCACAAATTGATGGGAGTACACACAAGTGTCTTTGAATGGTGGATAAGGCCTGTTGAGCATCAAGATTTGAAGTTTTTTTTAAATGCCCTGCTCTTTAAACATTAAAAATCTGCCTCTGAGAATTAATAAAAACCTTCAGCTGGACTGCTCTGATTGATAGGTTAGAAAAAAAAAAGCATCTAGTTGTGAAGTTTCGTTAAGAGTTCATTGCTGGCATTTCCCCAAGGCTATTACTATGTCCTTATGAATGCTTGGCTGAGTTTCAAAATCTGTAATTATTTCAGCAAGGGGTTCTGAATTCACAGTTTGATTGACAAGTTAAGGAAGCCATTAAAGGATTAGTTGTCTTTGATGTGCGGTCTGAACAGAAGTTTGTTTTTATAAGAAATTAACTATGAGAGTAGGTTTAAAAGCTCTGAATGGATTTCATGAATGGGAGTTTTTCACTATCAAGTGTGTGCAAATGAGACCTGTATTAGATTGTTTAAAGTTTTTTTTCATCTCCACATCACCCTTGAAATCAGCCCATGGTGGATACTGGATGAATGGCTATGAAGATGGCATGGGGGTTATGAGGAGCATGAGTTGGCATGGAGGATATGAGGAGCAACGGTGTTGGATGGCAGGCATGACTGTGGCATAGACTGTGTGAGGGACCATGGGGAGTGGGCAGGTAGCATGTTGGCATGGAGGTGACATGGAGGGTACGAGCGGTCATTTGGGGTGGGTGGAGTTCATGAGTTGGCATGAAGTGGCATGAGGGCTATCAGGGACCACGGGGGTGTGTGGAGCATGAGGGTTAGAGGGCCTAACCGTTTCTAAAACAACTGGGGTGAAGTCCCAGAGAACTGAGGCAGGCCTCCTAACCAGCCTGCCTCAGCAATCATCCACCCTGTGGTAGCCTGTACTATCCTTCCAGGATCAGTGGGCCCAACTCTGTCCCGCTCCCATGCCCCTGGATGAAAATTATGTCTCGGAGCACTTTATTACTGAGGCAGGTCCGAAAAATCAGGACTTTTTCCAATTTGAGCTACCCACCTCAGTACCAATATTAGTTTCCAAATATATGCTGATGATATCCAGCACTACCCACCACTACCTCTCTTTTGACCCCTCCACTGTATCTAAATTTTCAGATTGCATGTCTGACATCTAGTATTGGCTGAGCAGCAATATCGTTGAATAAAATATTGGGAAGACACACTTCTGATTCTGGCCTCTTGAGCATCCTTGATTTTAATTGCTTCACCATTGATGGCCGTGCCTTCAGCTGCCTGGGCCCAAAGCTTTGGAACTTCCTCCCTAAACCTCTCTGCCTCTCTTTTCTCTTAAGATGCTTGTTAAAGCATACCTCTTTGACAAATGCCTTATGTGGGTCAGCATCGAATTTTGCTTCATAATGTTCCTGTGAAACACCTTGGGCTGTTTTATTACATTAAAAGCATTTCAAATTTAAGTTGCTGTTGCTTTGATAAGGTGCCCTACAATAGAGTAATGAATAAAGTCAGAAATTATGGAGTCAGGGGCAAGTGGCAGAATGGATTGTTAGCTGACTTCAAGATAGAAAGCAGAGAGTGGGAGTAAAAGGTGAAGTAAAGGGTGAACTGGGAGCGAAGGGTAAAGTAATTCAGAGTGGCAGAAGGTGGGAAGTGATGTTCCACAAGGATATGTACTGGGATCACTGCTGTTCACAATGTAGATGAATGACCTGGACTCTGGAATCAAAAACACAACTTCCAAATTTGCAGGTGGCACCAAGTTGGAGGAGATAATTTATGCTGAGGAGGACTGCAACAAATTACAGGAGAACATTAATAAACTTGCAGAATAGGCAAGTAATTAGCAAATGAAGTTCAACGCAGATAAATGTGAGGTAGTACATTTTGATACAATTAATGGGAATTGGAAGGTGCAAGTCTAGGTGGAGTGGAGGAACTAAGGGGTCCTGGAGTAGAAATACATCAATCACTAAAGTTGCACCAGAGGTTGGTAAGGCCATTAAAACAAAAATCAAACCAAGCTCTAGGCTTTATTTCTAGAGGGATAAATTTGAAAATTAGGGAGGTTATGCTGAACCTGTATCAAATCTTGATTAGATTACACTTACTTAAAGTACTGCCTGCAGTTCTGATTGCCATATTATAAAAAGAGTATAGAGGCACTGGAGAAGGTGAAGAGGATATTTACAAGGATGATACCAGAACTGCATGGGTATACATATCAGGAAAGGATTGACAGGCTGGGTCTCTTTTCTCTTGAAAAAAGGTTGAGGGGTGACCTAATAGAGGCCTTTAAAATGATAGGTTTTGATAGAGTGGATGCAAAGGGAATGTTTCCTCTTGTGGAAAAGAGTATAACTAGGGGCCATCGATATAAGGATAGTTACCAAGAAGTCCAAAGGGGATTCAGAAAAAATCTCCTTTACCCAAAGAGTGTGAGAATGTAGAACTCACTACCACAGCAAGTGGCTGAAGCATTTATGTGGCAGCTAGACAAGCATTTAAGGGAGAAGGGAATAGATGGTTATGACGGTAGATTTGGATGAAGAAAGATGGGAGGAGGCTCAGATAGAGCATAAACAACAGCAAGGACTGGTTGGGCCAAATGACCTATTTCTGTGCTGTATATACTATGTAATCCTATGTAAATTTTTGGAGCTAATAAACAGAAACGTTCAAAGAAACAAAATTAATGTTCTGATGATTTTTCTTCCGTGTTGTCTGCAGCAGTATCCAGGAGATTAATCCTTAAATCTGGGCGACTTCAGGACAATTTAGATGGATTGGCGATCCTTGCTGGAATGAGGTGGGAACAGAGTCAAATAGAGCTTCCAAAATGACAATTTGATTAGAGTGCACATTTGGAGCAGAGGGGGAAGGAACAACTTGAGTATTGAAGGAGACAGGAATATAAACTCAATTTAAATTTATAGCAAGCTTAAAAGGGCAGGAAGGGAACATACAAACAGATAACATTGATCTGTGCTTCCTGGAGTATGAGAGCTTTGAATTGCAGCATTAATTTGGACAAACAAATCTGTGGAAAATGTCTCTAACTGGGAATACCTGAGTTCAAGGCCTGAAAGCTTGAGATGGGGATAATCTGACACATTAGACAGGGATTTCTAGATCCAGAATTCAGAGAGCAGATTTCCAATTTGGAAAAGACAGTGGTAAAGGATGAAATGGTAACTGTCGAAGAGGTCAGAATACCGTGAAGGCGCAGGCTAGAGCAGGAATGAACAGAATAAATTATCTTCTCCAAGTTGAAGTATTGGCTTTGTAGGAAAGGAAAGCAGCTGACATTTAATTCCCTTCACTGCAATAAAACTAAATCTCAAGTCTATGTAAAATAGGCAGCAGATATATAGTCAGTTTTACGCCACTACCCAACACAAATTTCTACCCCTAGGGCTTTTTCCAAGATCATTAAATGGATTACAATTGTACAATTAAGCTTTTTGTTTAATTCGCCCTTGGGATGTGAGAATTGCTGGCAAGGCCAGCATTTAGTGCACATGCTTAATTGCCCTCGCGTAGGTGGTGGTGAGTGACATACAACTGAATGGCTTGCTAGGGCGTTTCGAACGGTGACTGAGCGTCAATCACATCGGTGTGGGTCTAGAAACACACGTAGGCCAGACTGGGTAAAGACAGCAGATTACCTCCCCTGAAGGGCAGGCCAGACGGGTTTTTACAACAAACGAGTCATTTCATGATCATTATTAAGGAAAGTAGCTTTTACTCCAGACTTAAAGATTAATTGAATTTTAATTCCTCCAGCTGTTATGGTGGGATTTGAGCTCATGTCTCCAGAGCATTAGTCCAGACCCCTGGATTACCCTCCAGTAACATTACAACTGTGCTACTTTCCCCAGGTACTAAAAATGTGGACTAGCTGATGGTTTAGCAATTCAGGTGCAATGCAACAATAACAGGAAAAGCGGAAAGAGGGTTGTGCACATTCTTTCCCCAGTCTAGACTGAAGCTCATACATGATTTGTTGCTTTCCAGATGCAAGACAGAAGAGCGTTTCAGAATTACTGGAAACAAATGATAGGAGGGAGCAGCCAGAGGTCATGGTTCATTTTTTGAGTCAATGATCCAAGAGAAAAGGAAAGGAAAACTTCTGCAGGCCGAGTTTCGGAGAACAGGGAGCAGTTTTAGCAGTTGGGCTCCAAGGTTGGTTAAATCCAGGTTGCTCCCCCAGCCGCGTGGTTGAATCGGGAAGGATTACAGCGCTCAACAAGTGATCAAAGGAGTGACATCAGGGAGACAGTTTATATTTTATGGGATATTGCATCTCATTCTGGGAACAATGGGAGCCATGTGAGGCTACATCTGAACGGAAAGGGACTAAAAAAACTGGCAGTTTGGAAAAGGAGAGTGAACTAAACTAGGAAGGAAGTGCAAGGGGGGTTGGGGTTGCAGGGAATTGCAGTAAAAACAGGAGGTCAAAATTAGATAACTATACAAATTATTGGGGGGAAAAAAAGATAGCACGCAGAAGAATAAAAATAGTACAGGAGGGCAATCAGTTTGAGTTGTAATTAGGAAAGACCGGGGTGTTGGGAGGGGGAGTTGGGGGGGGGGGGGGATACAGATACAGGGATGGCGATGTGCAAATATCCCACTCCTGTTCGCTGAAATGCAGGCCGAACGCTGACTTTATACTCCCTGCGGATTCAGATGTTCTCTGCACCCAGCCAGAGCCAACTGCGCTGTTGATTGGTTGGGCCCATGAGCGAGGGATTAATATCGTGGGTGGTCCTCACTACTTAAAGCTGGCCTGCACTTCTTAAAGGGGAGGTGCATTGCAGATGGAGCAGCTGCTGACAGCTGTGCAGGAAGTGAATCTGACGAGCGGGGATGAGGTTTCCTAAAGCTTTTATTAATTAGATTTTTTTTAAATTTCACATATAAAAACACGTCCCATCTCATATGGCATAGTCACATGAGGGGGCATGTTTAAATAAATTTTTAAACCTTTTATTAATTATTGACAATAGCGATTCAATCTCCGAGGCAGCTCTGTGCCTTAATTGGCCCGCCTGCGTAAAATGGCGGCGCGGAGCCAATCGCAGGCGGCGATCGATTCCGCCACTGGCCCCGCCCACTACCCCCAAGCCCACTGATCGCCTGAGAAATTCAGGCCATATGTGTAAATGTTGGTGTCTGGGCCGGTGTGTAAGATTATACACGATTAGTGCATGTATGTTTGTGCAAAACTGCCTGGGGATGAGTGTGTAAGTGTTTACTTATATATAGTTGTGCCTAAGCATGTTTGTGGAAAACTAGCTAATGATGATGAAATACAACTGAGACAGGACAGCATATAATGATAGTTACATTCACATTTCAGGAGCGAAGTTATAGAATCTCACCTTTCCCAGTCCATAGTTTGCGTTGATAATCATTCTGCCCGAGTGTCCTGTGACAGGATCACATGTAAACAACACGCCTGTAACATTGTTAATGGATACAATATTAGACCCAAATATTGCTCGTGTTTTCCTCTGTTATGCTTTTTCTAGATTCTTCCCTCTCCAGTTTTAAAGCTCTATAACTCTGCATTCCAAGAGGAATAAAACACGAGACAAGTTCAAATTTAATATCCCCTGTAGGTAAAGCAAACTTGTTAATTTCTACAGTTAATACATGGAATACTCAATGGGGCAAGATTTTCACTGGTAGCTTTGTTTGCATCGTTGAAAAACAGTGCGAGAGTTTCCAGTTTGCTATTCCTAGTGAGATTGTATTTTATTTCAAAAGTACTTCTGCGGCTGTAAAGTAGTTTGGGAATGCATTGAGGTCATAAAAGGTGCTGAATAAAAGCAAGGGCAGGATTACCACCTTGTCAGGCGGGCGGGCTCGGGAGTGGTCGCGAAGCTGACTGCGATTGGGCCCCGACATCGATTTCACGCTGGCTGGCCAATTAACGCTGAGCGTTGCCAGGGTGCCCCCGGGAGGAGGGCGAGCGCAAAAGTTTGCACAGAGCTGCCTCAGGGGAGCTGAAGATTTTTTAAGAGCGCAAATAAAGATTGTGCAAACATGTAAAAACATGTCCCCTCGTGTCACATGAGCAGGGGACGTGTTACAAATGCTATTTCAAAATTTTTATTTTTAATTCCTGTTGGAAACCTCATCACGCCCACGGATGAGGTTTCATAAAAATTCCAGAGGCCACCTGGACAATTCGTCACCCGCCACCCGTAAGGTTGGTCGCGCAGGGAAAAGTTGCATTCCGTTGTGACTTTCATGGCCTTAATAGGCCTGTTAATTGTTGGCGGGCATGCGCGAGAGTCGGCGGGTGCGCAATGACGTTGGGACGCTCGCCCAACGTCATCGCGCATCGTTTTACGCTCAAGCGGTCAGGCACGCGCCCACCCACTCAGCGAAAAATCCTGACGCAAGTTTTTTTTGCTCTTACTAGCATTTGCTGAAGGTGAAATACAATATAAAAAACAACTTAGTCCTTGTGGAAAGGGAATGTGAAATTTATTTTTTTTGAATTGAATTGGCAAACCTTACCTGCTGCCTGGGCTGATACCATTTGCTGGATGACTACACCCATGCTTGATGGCACCGGTTGCCCCCTTTGGCTGCGATATTGCACTGCTTGGAATGAGTAGAGAGAAGCCCAGCAGTCCCGCACAGCATTACACACCTGGGGAAGTAAAAATTAATTGCATAAATCACAAAAAGTTAGAACAAATATCCATGGTTCATTGTTTTGAAATGTAAGGTACATGGTTTCAAATTGAAAAAATTGAAATAAAGAGTCACGGTCTCATACTCTTGGGTCACAACTAAAATAGGAAAGAGCGGGTGAGAAGAAGTGGTTTAAAACCCTTTAGAAGTATTTTACACTTGCTGAAACTGTCAGAGCTTTAAAACCAATGGATTACTTTGAAGTGCTGTCATGAAATACTGGCAGACACTGTGCCCAATTTAACAAGGTTCTACAAACTTAATCTGGCAAAGTCTCACAAACAGCAAATGAGATGATTAAATAAACCATTCTTGTTGACTATGGTTAAGGTTAAGATTTGGCCAGGACACTGGGAAATCCTTCCAATTTTCTTCAATTAGTGTCCCTCAATCTCCAGTATTCGCTTGATCAGACAAACAAAACCCCAGTTTAATGTCCCAACTGAATAACTGCACTTGTGTCAACGCAGCACTTCAATACCCAACTAGAGCGCCTGCCTAGATTAGGTCAAGTCCTGTAGTGGGACTTGAACCCACCAGCTTCAGAGCTAGCCCATGAGGGATCAACATTCATATGGCCCAGAAATGCATACCATGCTCTATCTAGTTGAAATTGCTGCAAAACTGTTTCATTTGTAATCAAGATTGCAGTCAACAGGTTTGCCGCTTGGGCATGCATTCAGTGTGCAACTTGGAATAAAGCCAACCAATTCCTCAGGGTAATACTACCCACAGTACAGAGCCTGGTTAACTGGCTGCGTCTTAGATGGTAGATCCTTATCACATTAGGAAGATCAGCAGTCAAACCAAATGAGTTATAATTTTTGCTAACCATAATGGATGAGAAAAATCAGCCATGCCAACTGTCATACCCACTACTATTTTATTCCAAAAGGCACCTGATTTCAAGTCAATCTAAATGATTTTTCCTCAAATCTGAAAAGATGACAGTTCAGTTTTGGTTCCTAGTCCATACTCAACACTTGACATGGAGCCTGCCCTGCAGCATTTCCTTACCTCTGGGAGAGAAAATTAATATGGGCATGGTAAGACTGTACATTTTGAATTATTATCTTGCTAAAAACACAGAGCAAGTGACAACAATATATTTTGATAACACCGTAATTTAAGGTAGAGAAATTATTTTCTCGTGTGTGGAAAGAGTGACATCATAAGACAGTGCGAGAGAGCGGCGGAGAGATCAGAACCAGCGCAAGTGCGGGGAAGCTTCAAAAATTGACGTCAGCACAAAGGTGAGAGCTGATTGGTGAGTAGTGGGTAAGTGTTTTGTTCCAGTTTTTTTCTCCAGTTTAAAATAGATTAAGCGAAGGAAAGGTAAGGGTTCTAGTTTTTATTTAAAGTACATAAATAATGTAACTTTTTTTTACTGTATTTCACTTAAAGTAAGGGCTTTTCTTTCAACTAGAGGCATGGCAGGGCAGCTCAGTCCCGTGTTATGCGCCACCTGCAACATGTGGGAAGTCCTAGAAGCTCCTTGCAGTCTGACCGACCACGTGTGCAGGAAACGCCACCAGCTGCATCTACTTGAGCTCTGAGTTTTGGAGCTTGAGCGGCAGCTGGAGGCACTGAGGTGCATCCATGAGGCTGAGAGTTTCGTGGATAGCACACTTTTAAGACGTGGTTACCCCACAGCTTACGGAAGTGCAGACAGAGAGGAAATGGGTGACCATCAGTCAGAAGAAAGGTGTCAAGCAGGTAGTCGGGAAATCTCCAGGGTGCATCTCGCTCGAGAACCGTTTTTCTGTGTTGGACAACAGTGAGAGTGACGATTCCTCTGGGGAGTGCAGCCACGCTCATGGCACTGAGTAGTTCAACTGCACAGTGAGGGAGGAAAAAGAGGGGAAGAGCAATAATGGTAGGAGACTCGAAAGTAAGGGGAACAGACAGGAGTTTCTGCGGCCCTAGACATGACTCCAGGATGGTATGTTGCCTTCCTGGTGCCAGGGTCAAGGGTGTCACTGAACGGCTGCAGGGCATTCTAAAGGGGGAGGGCAAACAGACAGAGATTGTGGTTCATATTAGTACCAACGACATAGGTGGAAAGAGGGATGAGGCCCTGCAAGCAGAATTTAGGGAGTTAGGAAACAGATTAAAAAACAGGACCACAAAGGTAGTAATCTCTGGATTACTTCCGGTGCCCCGCGCTAGTGAGTATAGAAATAGAAGGTTAGTCCAGATGAATGCGTGGCTGGAGATATGTGCAGGAGGGAGGGCTTTAGGTTTCTGGGACATTGGGACCATTTCTTGGGGTGGTGGGACCTGTACAAGGTGGACGGGTTGCACCTGAACCGGAATGGGACCAACATCCTTGCAAGGAGGTTTGCTAGTGCTATTGGGGAGGGTTTAAACTAACTTGGGAGGGGGATGGGATCCTGAGAGGAGGTTCAGCAGGGGGAGATGCACAGCCAAAATTAGAAGAGAGAGCAAGTGAGTCTGGAAGGCATAGAAATTATAGGCCAGTTAAGGCACAAGGGAGCTTGGCAAGGTTGGATGGTATTTATTTTAATGCAAGGAGTCTGGCGAATAAGGCAGATGAGTTGAGGGCACAAATTAACACATGGAAGTATGATGTCATTGCTGTCACAGAGACATGGTTGAGAGAGGGGCAGGATTGGCAGCTCAATATTCCAGGGTATAAGGTCTTCAGGTGAGACAGGGAAGGAGGTAAAAGAGGAGGGGGTATCATATTGATCAAGGAATCAATTAGAGCAGTAAGGAGGGATGACATCTTAGAAGGCTCCTCAAATGAAGCCATATGGGTAGAACTGAAAAACAAAAAAAGCAATCGCATTGCTGGGAGCGTACTATAGGCCCCCAAACAGTCAGAGAGAAATAGAAGAGCAGATATGTAGGCAAATTTCAGAGAAGTATAAAAATAATAGGGTAGTAATAGTGGGGGATTTCAACTTCCCCAACATTAACTGGGTTAGTCATAGTGTGATAGGTTTAGAGGGAGCAGAATTCTTAAAATGCACCCAGGAGAGGCTTTCAAGCCAGTATGTAGAAGGCCCTACAAGAGAGGGGGCGGTCCTGGACTTAATTTTAGGGAATGAAGCTGGGCAAGTGGTAGAGGTATCAGTGGGGGAGCATTTTGCAGATAGTGATCATAACTCCATTAGATTCAAGCTTGTTATGGAAAAGGACAAAGATGGGCCAGGAATCAGAGTTCCAAATTGGGGGTAGGCCGATTTTAATAAGATCAGATATGATTTGGCCAGAGTAGACTGGGAGCAGCTACTTTTAGGTAAATCTGCGTCAAAGCAGTGGGACTCATTCAAGAAGGAAATAGGGAGAGTGTAGGGCCAACATATCCCAGTAAAGGCAAAGGGTGGGACCCACAAATCCAGGGAACCCTGCATGTCGAGGGATATACAGGATTGGATTAAGAGAAATAGGGAGGCTTATGGCAGATACCGAGGGCTCAAAACAGCGGAAGCCTGAGAGGATTATAGAATGTGTAGGAGGGAACTTAGAAAGGAAATTAGGAGAGAAAAAGAGAGCATGAAAAAACATTGGCAGGTAAAATAAAGGAAAATCCAAAGTTATTTTACAAGTACATTAAGAGTAAGAGGATAACTGGGGAAAGAGTAGGGCCCATTAAGGACCATAGTGGTAATTTGTGTGTGCAGCCAGAAGACGTAGGTAGGGTCTAACTGAATACGTTGTGTCGGTGTTCACAAGTGAGAGGGACAATGTGGGTGTGGAAATCAGGCAGAAGGACTGTGATATAATTAAAGAAATTAGCATAGAAAGGGAGGGGGTTCTAAGTGGTCTGGCAGGCTTAAAAATCTCCAGGCCCGGATGAAATGTATCCCAGACTGTTGAGTGAAGCAAGGGAGGAGATAGCAGGAGCGCTGGCAATTATTTTCAATACATCTCTGGCCACAGGAGAGGTGCCAGAGGACTGGAGGACAGCCAATGTGGTACCATTATTCAAGAAGGGAGAAAGGGATATAAACCAGGGAACTACAGGCCAGTCAGTCTAACCTCAGTGGTAAGGAAACTATTGGAAGCAATTCTGAGGGGCAGAATTAATCCGCACTTGGAGAGGCAGGGGTTAATCAAGGACAGTCAGCATGGTTTTGTTAAGGGGAAGTCATGTCTGACCAATTTGATTGAATTTTTCAAAGAGGTGGCCAGGTGTGTAGACGAGGGCAATGCATTTGACGTAGTCTCCTTGGATTTCAGCAAGGCTTTTGATAAGGTCTTGCATGGGAGACTGATAACGAAGGTAAGAGCCCATGGGATCCAAGACAATTTGGCAAATTGGGTCCAGAATTGGCTGAGTGGCAGGAAGCAGAGGGTGATGATTGAGGGGTGTTTTTGTGACTGGATGCCTGTGTCCATTGGCGTTCCATAGGGATCGGTGTTGGGTCCCTTGCTGTTTGTGGTATATATAAACGATTTAGACTTGAATGTAGGAGGGTTGATCAGTAAGTTCGCGGATGACACGAAAATTGGGGGGTGGTAAATAGTGAGGAGGGTAGCCTTAGATTACAGGAGGATATAGATGGGCTGGTCAGATGGGCTGATCAGTGGCAAATGGAATTTGATCTGGATAAGTGTGAGGTGATGCAATTGGGCAGGATAAACAAGGCACGGGAATACAGAATGAATGGTAGGACCCTGGGAAGTACCGAAGCTCAAAGGGACCTTAGTGTGTATGTCCACCGGTCCCTTCCTTAAGGTTGCGGGACAGGTAGATAAGGTGGTTAAGAAGGCATATGGGATACTTGCCTTTATTAGCCAAGACATAGAATATAAGAGCAGGGAGGTTATGCAGGAACTGTATAAAACACTGTTTAGGCCACAGCTAGAGTACTGCGTGCAGTTCTGGAATCCGCATTATAGGAAGGATGTGATTACACTAGAGAGAGTGCAGAGGAGACTTACCAGGATGTTGCCTGGGCTGGAGAGTTTTAGTTATGAGGAGAGATTGGATAGACTGAGGTTATTATCCCTGGAGCAGAGGAGATTGAGGGGGGACATGATTGAGGTGTATAAAATTATGAGGGGCATAGATAGGGTAGACAGGAAAGAACTTTTCCCCTTGGTGGAGGGATCAATAACCAGGAGGCATAGATTTGAGGTAAGGGGCAGGAGGGTTAGAGGGGATGTGAGGAAGAATTTTTTCACCCAGAGGGTGGTGGGCATCTGGAACTCACTGCCTGAAAGGGTGATAGAGGCAGAAACCCTCATAACATTTAAGAAGTATTTAGATGTGCACTTGCGATGCCATGGCACGCAAGACTATGGGCCTAGTGCTGGAAAATGGGATTTGAATAGTTAGGAACTTGTTTGACCGGTGCAGACTCAGTGGACCGAAGGGTCTTTTTCTGTACTGCAGACCTCTATGACTCTAAAATAAGGATTGTTTAAGAATCGAGCTGGGCCATTCGGGGTGATGTCAGGAAGTACTTCTTCACACAAAGGTTAGTGTAAATCCAATAGTCTCACCCTCAATGAGCCGTTGAGGCTAGATCAACTGAACATATCAAAATTGAGATTGATAGATTTTTGGTTGGCAAGCGTATTAAGGGTGACAGAATCAGGGCAGGTAGATGGAATTGGTGTACAGATCAAACATGATCTAAACGATGGCAGAACAGGTCGAGGAGCTGAATGGCCTACTCCTGTTCTATTCCATGTGTGCTTTGCCCAAAGGTAGGTCCTTCTCTCATTGTCTGCTGATGCTTTAGCCTGAGCCATATTCTTGGTAGTTTTTGTCAATATTGACTTGCTATTGCCTTCCAGACTCAGGCTCAGGGAAAGGAAATAGGGCCTAGGTCTGCTATAGCCAGAACGAAAATCAAACCCATGTTGTTGGCATTATTCTGGACCACGCATTAGCCATCTAGCCAACTGAGCTAACTGGCCCACCTTTACTCCTGTTCTCATATTCCAAATTAAAGATACCATAATAATGAGTTTAAACAGAGAATTAAGAACAATTACTAAGAAGAACAGGTTTTATCCATGTAAAGTCCAATCCTTAGTTCCAAGTTGCATAACGATCTAATATTCCAATGTTTTAATCAACAATTTCCCACTTGGCTGCAGTTTTTTTTTTATTTTGGTCAATTCAAATTATTGAGTCAACTCTGAATTACAGGTAAGCTACAGAATTTTCTACCTTAATTGCTGTTTAACACTTGTTATTACATTGTTGTGGATTCACATCCTATTCTTTTTACCTGTTCAAAGCCTTTCAATCCCAGTTCTGTCTCAAGCTGCCCAGCAGCAGACATGTCCTCTGTGTCCTCACAGACTGCACTGGACCTGACAGCCAGTCGTTCCTCTGCTCCCAGTAGCCTTATCTCTGCAAGCTTGTCATGAATGGCATTTTCTATCTCTGGCGCCAGTTTAGTTTCCTTGAATAATTCAACACATCTGGGGAAGATTAAAAGGCAGTTCACGTGCCAAACCCAACAACAATTTAGAGTGAAACAAAAACAGAAAATGCTAGAAAAACCCAGCAGGTCTCACAACATCTGTGGAGAGAAAGGAAAACAGTTAACGTTTCAAGTCCTTGTGACTCTTCTTCAGAGCTCTGAAGAGCCATAAGGACGCGAAACGTTAACTCTGTTTTCTTTCACTCCACAGATGCTGTTAGACCTGCTGAGTTTTTAAGCATTTTCTGTTTTTGTTTGTTTCAGATTTCCAGCATCTGCAG
This sequence comes from Cetorhinus maximus, assembly GCF_964194155.1. Classification (NCBI taxonomy): domain Eukaryota; kingdom Metazoa; phylum Chordata; class Chondrichthyes; order Lamniformes; family Cetorhinidae; genus Cetorhinus; species Cetorhinus maximus. The sequence continues at coordinate 139,218,499 of NC_135884.1, read as the reverse complement.
TATTTTGCTTTTATCTTACAATTTAGAGTGATTTGGTGAGTCATTTAAAAGAAAAGATATTAGATTTTCACTCAAAAAAGCCTCTGTGGGCATCTAGGACATGCTCTGGGCCATCAGCAATACTAGAACTATATTCAATGCAATCTGTAACCTCATGGCCCAGCATATCTCTCACTCTACAATTTCAATAAAGCCAGGGGATCAACCCTGGTTCAACAGTGCAGGAAAGCATGCCAAGAACAGCACCTCTTCAGGCAACCTAAAAATGTGTTGCCAACCTGGTGGAGCTGTAACACTACATGGACGCTAAACAGTGGAAGTAGCCTTGCAATGGACAGAGCTAAGCGATCCCATAATCAATGGAGTAGATCAAAGCTCTGCAGTCCTGCCACCTCCAGTCATGGATAGTGGTGGACAATTAAGCAACTAACTGGAGAAGGAGGCTCCACAAATATCCGCTCTGAAGAAAATTCACACAGACTCGAAACATTATCTCTGTCTTTCTCTCCAGATGCTGTTAGGCCTGCTGAGTTTTTCCAGCATTTTCTGATTTTGTTTCAGATTTCCAGCATCCGCAGTATTTTGCTTTTATCCACAAATATCCCCATCCTCAATAGGGAGCCCGGCAAGAATGTGCAAAAGACAAGGCTGAAGCATTTGTAACCATCTTCAACCAGAAGTGTCGAGTGGATGATTCTCTTGAATAATTCAACATATCTGGGGAAGATTATCTCGGTTTCTCCTGAGGTCCCCAGCATCACAGATGCCAGTCTTCAGGCATTCACTCCACATGATATTACAAAACAGATGAAAGCACTGGACACAGCAAAGACTATGGGCCCTGGCAACATCCTGGTAGTTGCATTTAAGGTTCCTGCTCCAGAATTAGCTGGGCACCCTAGCCAAGCTTTTCTAATACAGCTACAATGCTGGCATTTGCTCAACAAAATGGATAATTGCCCAGGTATGTCTTGTCTATAAAAACTATGAAAAATCCAATCTGACCAATTACCATCAGTCCACATAAATCTACTCTTGATCATCAGCAAAGTAATGGAAGGTGTTGTTGACAGTCCTATCAAGCAGCACTTACACAACAATAACCTGCTCACCAATGTATTCTGCCAAGATCACACAGCTCCAGGTCTTATTACAGCCTTGAGTCAAACATAGGCAAAAGAGCTGAACTCCAGAAGTGAGGCGAGAGAGACTGGCTTCAGCATCAAGGCAGCATTTCACCAAGTGTAGCTCATGGAGCCCAAGTAAAATTTAAGTAAGTGGGGTCAGGGGGAAAACTCTCCAACCTAGCACAAAGGAAGGTGGTTATGTTTGTTGGAAGCCAATCATCCCAGCCCCAGGACATTGCTGCAGGAGTTCCTCAGGGCAATGTCCTAGGCTCAACTATCTTCAGTTGCTTCATCAATGACCTTCCCTACATCATAAGGTCAGAACTTTAGATCATCTAAAGCTCTACTGCCTGTCTCCTTACCCTCAAGGTGCCACTCACCCATCACATGTATTCACTAACCTGCATTGGCTCCTGGTCCAATAGCTCCTTGATTTTGAAATTCTCATCATTATACCTTCTCATCGTTATACCGTTAGGCCAATGACCTACAAACCACTGATCCCGAGACCCTCCCAGTACTAATCGAACATTGACTCCCTTCCCAGTGCTTTCATATCTCAGAAGTGCTCCTCCCAATGCTGATAGGTCAATCTCACTTCCAATACTATTTGTCATAACAGACCTGTTCTTATAAAATCTGTAACTCACCAAAGCAATGTCACAGGAAAAAAGTGCTGGTATTCAATACATGCTGTCAGAGGAAAACATTTTTGACTGATTTTACCTGTTGCACAGTTGACGAAGGTTTCCATTTTTATGTGCGCTACCAAAATACAGAAAGAACATAATTAAAAATGAGAACGTGATCGCAGATGACAGAATTCTAACATGTTGCAATTCAGTGTAGCGATAATTCTAAATTGCAACTGAAATTGCGCAAATCTAACATTAAAATTGAATTTGGAACTTTCTCATCAGGTTATATTGCTTTAAGAAAGATAATGGCAATACCAGATAACATCGTCCAGCTCTGTCATGGCTTGCCGAAGACTGGTGTTCATTTTCATTTGGTGTTCCAGGGCTGCAACTGTGACACAGAGACCTGTTGGTACAGAAAACTGGCAAACAAAAAACAGCAAGATATCAATGTATCCTGGCTGAGCTGGTATTATTTATCACTTTAATTCAATTACAGTGTTGTTGCTAGTTTTTGATTGCAGCTGTTGGTTCAAAAATGAAATTGTTGTTGACGCCTGGAGCCTTGGCACAATGAAGGAGCAGGACAGCCTCCAAGGCTTGTGTAATAATATTGGCTATCTTTCAGCTACACTTAGCCATGCCAAATAGATCAAAAGGCAGAGGTCGAACAGCAGTCATGTTTGAGTGGATCCAAGAATGCCCATCACACAGGGGCGATTCCAATTTACAGTAATGGGAATAACAATCCCAAGGGCCCTAATGATACCAGTCTCCAGTGCCGCAAGGCAAATGGTACCTGGAGATTTTCTGTTGCATTCCAAAGTTCACCAGCTGCCTTGCTTCAATTAGATGGATGGAAATGGCTCAACGCAACTGCATTTACTTGGATATATTCCCGGGATGTTTTGGCACTGGAAAGTTCAAGACTGCTCGACCCTCAGGATTAATTGATATAAGAACTAGACAATGTTCTGCCACCTTACTGTTATAACATTTTGGTGTCTAGAGTAGTTTTGTTAATCAGTACTACTCAAGTTACCCAACTCTAGTGGGCAACACTCATGCCTCCGATCACCAAGTTACAGGTTCAAGTCCAGCTTCGGAGACTTAGGGCGGAATCTTACGGCCCCCTCGCGGCAAGCCGTTCGAAAGTACATTGACTTCCGCAGGACCGTAAAATCCCATCCTTAAGCACAGAGCTCTAAGCTGACACTCCAGTGCTTTACCAAGGGAGTATGCACTGACAAAGGTCATCCTTTAAATGAAAAGTTAAATCGAGGTCTCATCTGCTCTCTCAGGTAATAGATCTCATGACGCCATTTTGAAGAAAGGCATGGGACTTATCCCTTGTGTCCTGGTCAATATTTATCCCTCAATCCATATCATAAGAATGGATTATCTCATCATTAACACATTCTTGCTTGTGGGACCTCGATGTGCGCAAATTGGCTGCAGCATTTCCTGTATTGCAACTGTGGCTACAGTTCAACAGCAGTTAATGAACTGCTAAGAGTTTTGGGATATCCTGAGGTCATGGAAGGCACTGTAGAAATGTAAATCCTTTTTCTTAACTTACAATACGGCAACAAAGGAAACGTTGATTCAATAACAGGGCATTGGATTGTTTAATCAGCCAGGCTACCCCCTTAACGGTGACAAAAATGCTTCAGGCAGAAAAATCACAAAGGCCCAGTGCTGTATGTCGTCCAAAGCACATAGATCTTACTCTATAATATAGACATCATAGCACATAGGCTAGGAATTTTCCTATGGCGGGCGGGCTGGGCGAGAGCAGGCGCGAAGCCGACTGCCACCCGCAATTGGCTCCACGCTGCCATTTTACGTGGGAGGGCCAATTAAGGCCGGCCAGCGTAATACGCGACTGATAATGCTGAGCGCTACCTGTGCGGGCCAGGGGAGGAGGGAGAGTCAGGGCCAGCGGTCTCTTGCGCATGTGCGCGGAAGTGCACAGCATTCTCCCTGAGGCACTGAGCTGCCTCGGGGAGATTGACTGGATAATAAAACAATTAAATAGATGATTTAAAATTTTATTTAAACATGTCCCCTCATGTGGCTGTGTCACATGAGTTGGGGCATGTTTTTCAATTTATGGAAATTTATTCATTTATTTGATAAAAGCTTCAGGAAAGCTCATCCCGCCCGTGGATGAGGTTTCCTGAAAAACGCGAAGGCCGCTTGGGCTTTCCGCCTGCCCGCGCCAACCGTAAGGTTGGATGGGTGGCGTCCGCAAGTGCCTCAGTTAATTTTTTTAATGGCTGTAATAGGCCTTTTACATTTCGGCGGACGTGCAGCCGACTCCGGCGCGCGCCAGCTGAACGAAACATTGCAATGGCACGCGATGACGTTGGGGCGCACGCCTGATGTCATCGCACGTCATTTTTTACGTTGGCGTGTTGGATCCACCCCCGCACGCTGAGGGAAAAATCGTGCCCGTAAAGGCTTTTTTTTAAAAAAGAGACAAGGAGTTAATTTCCCCTCCATTGAATTTATGAAGCAAGAAGGTCAAAATTCTGTGTAAATGTACTGTAGGCACACAAAAAACAGACATTTATTCTATTGGGCGTATAAATATATCGAGTGTAGGTTAATGTGATAGGTTACATTTTGTGTGCTACACAGCAGAGGAATGAGTATATGTGTGAAGTTCCACTGCATCAAGGGCTTCCTCCATAAAATGTTTACATTTCCCAAAGAACTACAGATTGTGCCTATTGCTATCCAAAAGAAATTAATTTGATTTTCTTTATTTTTAAAAATGCACAGGAAGAAAAACAAAATGAAAAGTATATAAAAGCACCACCTATTTCAGATTAATAGGCAAACCTTGCTACCAGCCCAGCCATTTCCTGGATCAGAGTGAGGGTGGAGAGGCAGGGTAGGATATTTACAATTATCTTATCTCTCTTCTACATTACAGCGAGGATGGGTTTGGGCCAGGGCAATAGGGCAATGATATTTACGGTGAGATTATGGAGGCTGACAATGGAAGAGCTGGAACAGAATACATGCCAGTTATAGGGCCCATTTCTGACAACTGGGAGAGGGACATGGTTGGTACTCAAACAGTCTTTTGTGGGCGTCTTTTGGATGTGTAGTCCATCCAAAATTTGGAGTCCCAAAACAAGTGAACAGCAAAGCATTGAACACCACTATCCGTACAGCTCCCCTGCAAGTCATATAACATCCTGACTTGGAACTATGTCACTGTCCCTTCACTGTCATTGAGTCAAAATCCTGGAACTCCAGGCTTAACAGCACTGTAAGAGTACCTACGCCACAATGACTGCAGAGGTTGAAGAAAGCAGCTCACCACCACCACCTTCTCAAGGGCAATCAGGAATGGACAATAAATGCTGGCCTTTCCAGTGATGCTGAATCCCATAAATAAAGTTTTCAAAAATAACCTGGAAGACCGGCTAGTGCTGCCCACAGGAATAAAGCAGGAGAAAGGTAGACTGAAGCAGGCAGATGTGGAAAGGCAGCACATTCAAGATTCAAAATGGCAGTGCAACTCGGAGCCTCTCAGTCATTCATCCGCTTTCATTATCCGCCAGGTGAGTCCCTCCGTTCTCGTGAATATTCAATGTTCCCTTACAAATGGTTGAAGATCCATATTTGCGCAAGTATTATGTGCCACTATAGAAGTAGTATTTTGCAATCAAATTCACAAGGCCAAAAAAGTAATGTGGGAACCAGGTAGTGTTAACATTAAGACTATGAGGATCCTTGTGCAACAGTTAAGCAGTAGAGTAACAGAAATAGAAGCAATGTACTTGAACACTATTCTTTCATTTCTGAGTGCTAATTTATTTCCAAAATGTGCAGATCTGATTAAGTTCTCAGCTGTAGCTGTTGAAGATCAAAATATAAAACAATCTGTATTAATTTTCCAGATGACCAGAATGCACAGTACAAAGGAGAAATGATATCAGGAAAATCATATTTGATGCATTCTCAATATGACTTATGTAAGAGAACATTTGAAGGCTGATTTTCCGATATTTACAGAGAGGCCTAGCCGCGTGATGGCCTAGCATTATCGCACAAACCCAGATATGCGTCCAAGGATTTTCCGTCTGTTTAAAGTAAAGTAATGGGCAGAAAGTCATAGGAGTTCGCCTGTGAGTTTCTGATTTGAACAGTCAGACTCAAAATCAGCTAATTGAATTAATCTGACAATATGTCTGTAACACATAACAGAACGCTTACTGACTGATGACCGCATCTTCAGCATATATTATTATAACCATTTGGGTGAGGTGGTGAGGGCAGGGTAAAGCCCCATCCACTGTCTTTTTAGCCTTGCTTAAACTGTTTTTGTACTTGGCCTCAACGCCGGTTTTTCCACTCACCAACAAAAATTCCACAGAATATTCCAGCTACATCACAACATTTTTGATTTTTCTACCCACCTGATACCCAAAGCGTTTCTGCATTTTCATTAGCTGTGCCAGCTGAGCTCCTTTACCGCCCACCACTGCAGCACACTGGCACGCCTCATCGGAGAGCGCCAACACCAACTTGGAGCATGGTGGCACCACAAGTTCCTGGAACTTTACAGTTGGTATGAAGTCTGGAGCCTCTCGGCCGCTTTCATTTCTAACCAAAGGAAAAAGAAGTCCATTATTCTCTCAGCATTAAAGAAACTTTTGGGAGCTATATTGTGTAAGTTTTGTTCACAAAAACGTACCTGTAATGAAATTCAATTATGCCCCAGCCACGAACAGTTAAATCCAATCGGTAGTTGGCCACACACTCATGGATTCTACTTTCCCAACTTAGTCCCCCATACATCACAGGGGAAGCACTTTTATCAATTGACACTTGAAGATGAAACAACTGGCCTTCTATGGCAGGAAAGAGAAAATATGTATTTTAGATTAATCGTAAATTTTAAAATCTGATGATGTCCAAAGTATATATACATTTACATATTTTAATAACAAATTGGTTCCACATAAATCATAGTTTGTAGTTGGTATTTCCTACAGTCAACAAGTCAATACAGTCAAGCATGGTTTTGCAATATGATTTACTGCATCTTCCCAACAGCATAATATGTAAATGTCGAAGCACAAGTGAATTCACCAGTTTTTATGTTCTCCCAGCTCACCTGCTGTAAAACTGATTCTGTACAGGTCAGCAATGATCCCATCATCAGCAATATCTGCTAAGGAGATATCTGACCAGTCAATCCCAGCCTTCCTCCCATTTGGAAACATCACATAGCCTATATTCATACTTGAAGAATATTATTAGATATTTACAAATTGAACAAGTTTAAGATTCTTTTGGTGTTATTCTACATTAAGAGCACCATACAAACAAAACTTTTTTTGCATTGATTTTTACATTGTTAAAGGAACAGACAGAGGGATTTCATAACTGTATTAAAACATTGATTACTAATATTACACAATTAAATTTGCCATGTGATTTGGCATTGAAATACTTAAAGGATGGGAAGTTGCTGTACATACTGTAAGGAACATATCTTTTTATTTCTGTTGGACTGTTGTAAAGAACGTACCTTTTTATTTTCTATTGTACTGTGGATTAAAATTATAATGGTTGCAGTTTGAAAAACATGTCTACTGGAACAGGGTGAGAGATATATACAATACTGCAGTCCTGGAACAGAGTGTGCCATGAAAGACAGGATGGTGCTGGAAAGGAGCCCTGGGCCAAGGGAGCTGCCTGGCAACAATGTTTTAATTTGCTCCTGACCAGGTGACCAGGTTTTGTGTGAGAGCAGTGCAGCAGAATAGCTCCTAGCCTGAAAGGAAAAATACCTAAAATCTCTCTCTCCTATTGTGTAAGATTCCAATAATTCCACAATACTAGCCAGCTGGCTTTTCCTCCTCATATCTCGCTAACCTTCTTTCTTTCTGAAAACCCCTGTCAAGAGGCAAAGGGGAAAATCACTGTTACAGACATTGAAAGGCAAGTGCTCAACCAGTGAACTAAATACTGAAAGTGCTGGAAGACCACTTTGTGTCATCAACAAGAACTGAAAAGAATTTGGGAAGACTTCTATCAAAATCAACCCATCGGTTGGTGCTATTGAACTGTTTTATCCCACCCTTAAAATCCATGTTTTTGTGTGTCTTACGTGTCTTGTATGTACGTATATAGGGATTTAAGAAGGGGTAGAGTTTAGGTTATAGGGTTAGAAATTAGCAGTTGACATTTCTTTCTTTTGCCACTGGTTAATAGAAGTTTGTTCACTAAACAGTTATTTATTTATTAATCACAAACCTAGTGCTTGTATTCTGTTAACCTAAATTAAACAGTTAGGTCGAATTGAGTCAATCTGGTGGTTTGGTCAAACTTTTCACATTTGTCACGGCTCGGGGAACAGTGGGGCTTGATATTACAGTGCACTAACCCAGTGAGTCATGACAATACAATTCTGATGGCAGCCTTCCATCTCATAAGACAATGGTGGCCAACTCTGTGTTAAGTCTGTCTTCTATGTTGTGTTAACACAAACCTAGGCAAAATTTATGGAGAACCGGGCTGTCCAAACATCAAGTGCCCCTCTTGACTTCCCCAAAGGGATGCAAAGCACTATGTTTGGACCTGGCCTGGTTGCAGGGGTTGCTGGAACGATTACATTTTTTGAAACCAGTCTGCCTTTGGGTTCCACTCCAGATTTTGTGTCAGGGTTTACTTGCTTAGCCTTCCACTCTTCTGAGGTATCCACAGTGGAGCTATTTGCCCAGAGCTGGGAGTTTGGTTCATGAGTGCCAGTGCGTGTCTACATGCCGGTGGGCTTGCACCTGGCATGTTTGGGGGCCAAACCTCCGTCAAGCTCCTCTGAAGCTTTAACCTGGAGCCACAAGGGACCCAGTTTTTGTCTGTCACCATGAGGAGGCAAAGTTGAGAACTTTCCAATGGAGAGGCTGTGCACAGACAGGGAGAGACTTACACATCAGATGCTCTTATTTATATTGCTGCTAGCCAGTGGATTAGGCAGAAAATAAGAAGCAAACTACATGTCAAAAACAGAAAGCACTCTTTCTCTCTTCACCCACAAACCAGGTGCATCACATCGACCTGCTGAACATACTAATTAGTTACTCACTAAATAGGTATCAAAGGGTTAGGAAGGACTGAAATGATGAAAAGAGTCGAGATACTTCTCACCAACAACAATTCCCATATGGTCAGCATCACGAATAGTCTCTCCTAATCAAACTTCTACTACCTGGCTTCATGTGCTGACCTCTGTTTAGAACTGCGGGCAGAGATATGAAAGCGGGTGTTTGGCATCTCTAAACCACACAGCTCCAGGTTGGTAGGGCTCATCAGCCTTAACCTAGCAGAAGTTAACTCTGATTTCAAAAGCCCCAGCTATGGGTTAACTAAGGTATTCATCAGCTGACAGTGCGGAAGGTGACAAATAGTGCCAACAGACTGGACGGCAATGTCAAGGCTAAATGCAGCTCTTCAGCTCAGCAGCTCATGTAGGATAAGGGCAACTCCAAAATCAAACCTGTATCCTTTCAGCTGCTACTCTTGTGGCATATATTGCACCATATGAGGAAGTGGGAGAGGCTCTGCACAAACCCCACCCACTTAAATATACTCAGCATGCTGGTTGTTCATCACGTCATCAACCAAAACATCAGACATACTCCAAGGAACCATTATCTCACACTGTATATTTTTATAAAATATATAGATATAGATATACTCATTGCTATTCCTAAAATTTTAAAAACTGAACAAAGGCCTGTAAAATGACTAAAACTGTATCTGCCTGTGACTCCTGAACAAAAAAAAGCCACATTGCAGTTTCAAGGAAGCTCACGCCTTGTTATCTCGGGGGAGCTACTAACGACTGCAAAGTCCAACTTCAAAGCGAGCTACACAAAACCCATTTGTATTCGATAGCTCTGGCTGGACAATGGAGTTGGAATGTCTACTAAGACAATGGCCTCTCAAACATTCCTTTTAACCCAAGGATGTTACTAACAGCTTGACATTTGAGGTCCTAGGATTAATTAAACAGAAGCACCAAGGCTGGTTCGACAACAACGACCAAGGCATATGCATGCTTTTACATGAAGTGCATGATGCTCGCAGATCTTACATATCTGGCAGGAAATCACCAGCAAGGATACCATTGCACAAAATACATGCTGCAGGACAACCTAAGAGAGAAGAATCAATGGTGGCAAAACAAGGCTAGAGCTTCAAGCAGCTGCCAATAAAGAAGATCTGTACAAATATCACTTCTTTCAACAGCAGGAAAAGTTCTTACAAGGATTATTCTTAATCTGATTGTCACTCACCTCATTAACTCTCTGTACCCAGAATCAGTGTGACTTTTCTGTGCAAGATAGGGAACAGTGAACATGATCTTTGCAGCACATCAAATTCAAGACAATTCACGCAACCAGAATAAGGGCTTCTATATGGTGTTCATTGGCCTGACCAAGTAATATAGTAAAACCAGGGAGGCCAGTGAAAGGGTCTGCACAGATATGGCTTCCCTGAAAAGATCATCAGTGTCATTTGCACATTTCACGATGGCATGATGGTCAGCGTGATGCCAAGTGATACGTCATCCGATGCCATTCCTGTCACCAACAGCACCATGCAAGGCTGTAAATTGGCTCTAACTCTGTTTGCCATATATTCCTTGGTCATGCTCCAGTACACAATCAAAGGTCTTGACACTGGAGTACACATTCAATTCAGGACAGATGGCACCTCTTCAACTTGCAAAGACCCAAAGTTACTTATGGTTATGGAACAGCTGCTGATTGAACTATTATTCATGGTGATTGTGATCTTATAGCACATAGTACTGAGGACATTCAGCTGCTTGTTGATTGCCTTTCCCCCAGCCTCCTAACACTTTGGCCTGACAATAAATCTGAAGACGACAGATATCTTGTATCAACCTACCCCTGGCTACATACTCCAAGACCCCACAGTCACTATCAACAACACACCCCTCTGTTCAGTACAGAAGTTTTGCTATCTTGGGAGTATCCTCTCCAATAATACTACGCTGGATGACAAAATCAACCATCACCTGGCAAAAGCAAGTTCAGTGTTTGGCAGGCTCACTCACAGTCTTTGGAAAGAGCATGGAGTGTATCTCAGGACAAAGATCAAAGTCTACCAGGCATAATTTCTTTACGGGTGCAAGACTTGGCAACCTACCGGCATCACATAAAACTAGAAGCATTCCATCTTCGTTGTCTGACATCAGGCGGGAGGACAAAATCCCCAACACAGAGGTTCTTGCAAAGTGCTGCATACCTGACACTGAGAGCATGCTCTTCAGAGCTCAGCTTCACTGGGTCGGTCATGTGGTTTGCATGGAGGATTCCTCCGCACCAAAGGCAGTACTCTACAGCCTCTACTTTACAAGCTAACCACGGGAACTCACACCACAGGACATCCCAAACTTAGATATAAAGACAATCTGAAAGCCAACTTCAGGACTTGCCAATTGGATCCAAATACATGGGAAAAAACAACCTTGGGCAGGCTCAAATGGAGAAGTCTCTGCATCAGGACAAGCAAGCAGGGCGCAAAGCCAATGCCTCCATCCATCTCTCCAACACTGACTTTGTATGCAGTATTTGCAATCATTTATGCAAATCAAGACTCGGCCTAATGTCACACATCAGATGACACCAGCCTAGACTGTAAACCAGTCATCAACACCCATTAAAAACACCAGAAAAAGTCGGAGCTGCTGCATTATGCACAAACTAATTTCTAAAGATGAAACACATTTTAGTTACAGCCAAACAATCTCTCTGGTTCTGAAAATTTACTTTTACAAGTGTGGAGTCTTATTCCTTCAGAAGTTATGGTAGAGATTCTTAAAAACTCAAAAATTAAAATCAACTTTTTTTTAAAAAAAAACTTTTTCTTTCTATTTCTTATTTTTCTCTCTTAATCCCATCTTTTATCCCTCTCTACTTTGCTTTTGGTACATTTCACATTCAATTAAATATGTTAATTTATACTTTAGACTCAGTGAGGATTCTTCAATTTGGTAGAGGAGACATGCCTTAGTTACACAAATCCCAGTCTCCTGCACTAAAAAGGATATCTAGTTATTTTGTGCCTTGCAAAAACCTGCAAAAATCCTGTGGGCAGCTATAGGCATGATGAATGGCAGCAATCAAAAAAGCCAAGCAAAATGTTTTTATGAGGATTAACATGTTAAATACTTAGTAATCCATGTTGGATCAAATGAATAAATTCTCTCACCTTTGGATAAAATTTTGAAAAAGTCATAAACCTCACTAGAGCGTGCCAGCACACATTACTTACTTTGTGGTAGTTGCAGAAATGCAGAGCGCTATTAAATTCACTGATAATCCATTCTACAGGAAATAAGGAAACAGTAAACCATTGGTCTATTTTCCAATCAGCATTAAGCAAACCTAATAATGTAAATACTTTACACTAGATTCCACCCACTCGGTGATGGGTGGATAGTCTAGTTCATTATATCTGTCATAGTTGTTAACACTAATATTTTTTTTAAAAAGACATCTGAACCTTTGTTGGTCAGGACACATGCTGAATAAATCATTTGGTATTTCATGAATACTGAATCCTAACTCACAATATGGCCATAAAACATCACCATCACCTCAGAATTTGATAAGGCAATTCATCACCACCTTCTTAAAGGCAACTAGAGAAGAGCAATAAATGTCAGCATTGCCAGAGGCACCAGTGTCAATTAGTTAATTTTTAAAAATTGTAGGACAAGAAAGGTGAATTTTAATTAATAAAGGAGAGGCTTTGGAAGAGGAAGTAGGGAACGTGTGCATGATGAGGTGACCTCCAATAGCAAAAACGAGTGTGAGAATAATTACCAACCGTTTACTGTAAAATTTAAATCAAAATGCAACTATTATCAAAGAAATTATTAATAGTCTGGATCTCAAGGGTATTTGACCACAAATATCTTAATCTGACAAAAGGCACGCCTAAAACACTGTGCTATATTATATTCTTCAGTGTTCCCATTAGGAGATTATATTGGAGATTTCAGCATGTGCCAATTCTGGAATCCATCACTTTGCATTGATTAATGTCTATGGATAGCAATACCTGGGCCTGTGAATCAGGCTCTCACCTGAGTTTGTGAAACCCAGAATGTGCAGGTTAGACCAGGTAAGAGATGGTCTGAACTTGGTGGATTCGTTTAGATAGCCAGGCCGCCCCCTTGGAGTATTAAGGTACCCCTTTGGATATGGTACCAGGGCACCTTCGGGAGAGTCAAGGCGCCCTTTGGAATTGTTAAAAGTAAACATGATTATGCACATTTTATGCACAAACACATTGGAACTGTCAAAGCTGTCAAAGAGCTGTCAAAGGATACCAGGCGAGTTGGCACGGAGGGGTGTTGTAAGGGTGACCAGGTAGCTACTATTGATGATAGAGTTGATCTGCAGACACTACAATATACTCAGCAACAACTACACGTGTGCTTTCCACTCCTACACTGACTGCTGAGGTAGCCTGCGCTATTCTCCTATTGATTACTACAGATCATATGAGCTTCCTTAACAAGCATTATTCTTAAAGGTACATTACACACGAAACAAAACCATAATTACTGCATTCCTCCCCCTTTTAACTCAGCTATACATATCATATTTACAGGTGCATATCTTTTTCAAGACAACACAATATTTACACTGGGTAAGGAATTTACAAGTTCAGTCTTTCAGGCAGTTTCCTGGTACGTGTGAAACATCACAGCTCCAGAACTTCAGATTCTTTGTCAGGAACCTCCTCTTCCAGAATTGCCTGAACATCAGGTGCCCCGGTGGGCACTTGCAGCTCTCTATCCTCAACTCTTACAGGAGCATCAGACATGTCAGTCCTGGGTTGAGTATCCTCAACAGGAAACCCAGACCCGATCATGATCACTGGTGGAACCAAATCTTGGTGATTTGTCTCTGTCTTCCTTAAATGGTCCACATGTTTACGGATGATCTAGCCTTTCACCTCCACATGGTAAGATAGAGGTCTAGTCACCGCACTTTTTTCACCTGGTAACCACTTTGAGCCTTTCCCGAAGTTCACGTATACCATCTCTCCCACAGTACATTTCCTCTCATGACTATGCCAGTTGCGTCTAGTTTTCTGGCTTCACTGTCTCCTTTCTACCTTCGACTCTAAATTTGGCATTATAAAGCTCAATCTCGTCTCGAGACGGTGTTTCAACAATAACTCCACAGGCGTGACGCCCATTGTCATGTGAGAGATAGCCCTGTAATGAAACAGAAAGTGTGCTAGCTTGGTTGCCAAGGAATTGCCAGTTAGCCTTTTCATGCCTCCCTTGAACGTCTGAATTGCCCTTTCGGCCAGTCCGTTTGAGGTAGGGTGGTACGGTGCAGTTTTCACATGGAGTGATACCATTGCAGCTGATAGAGTATTGAAACTCAGCACTCGTAAATGCTGTGTCGTTATCAGAAACCGTTACTTCTGGTTGTCCGTAAATGGCAAAATATAGGGCAGAATTTTCTCAAAATGTATGCACAAAAGAGCGCAGGCCCCGACTCTCCCTCCTCCCCACTCCCCCACCCCCCCCCCCCCTCCCCCGCCCACACGGGTAGTGCTAAGCTCTTCCGGGTGCGCATCATGCTGGGCGGGCCTTAATTGGCCCGCCCACGTAAAATGACAGCGCACAGCCAATTGCGGGCGGCAATCGGCTCTGCGTCCGCTCCCGACCAGCCTGCCCAACGTAGAGAAAATTCTCTCCATAGTTTCTCAATTGTAGCAGCCGACATTGGTGACTTCACCTCATATATGTCCATCCATTTTGAATGGGCGTTGACATTGAGTAGAAACATTGTCCCCAGGAAAGGTCCAACGTAGCCAATGTGTAACCTCGCCCAGGGTCTACCTGGCCACTCCCAAGGGTGTAATGGAGCTGTTACTGGCAACTTTTGCAGTTGCTGGCACACAGTGCTTTACTAAACTATTTCACCATCCATCCCAAGCCACCATAGATAGCTGCATGCTATGGTCTTCATTCCGAAAATTCCTAGATGGGAACTGTGTAGTTCAATTAAAAGTGGCTCCCTTCCCTTTGGAGGAACTACCACTCATGTTCCCCAAAATAACATGCCATCCTGGCTTGTTTTTTCTTGTCTTCTGTTGAAGTATGGTTTCACTTCATCAGATAGAGGCTTCTGTGACCAACCATGCAGCACTTGGTTCTCATACTTGAGATAGGACTGGGTCCCGACTTGTCCAGTCTCTGGTCTGTCGGGCATATATTGGCGAGGAATCTAAGAAATTTAACAGTAAAACAAGTCCCTGTGGAACTGGGACGTGCTCATCATTTTCTTGTAAAGGCAAATGACTAAGGGCATCGGCATTTACGATTTGATTGCGAGGCCTATGTACGAAAGTATGCTGCAAGAATTAAAGCCCCATTAGCATTTCTGTATCTTCTTTCTACGTCCCTCCTTCTTTCTAGCGCAGACTGTAGCAGAAGCCCCCGTGTCCACTTCCATTCTAAGAGGTTTGCCATTTACTTTCACTGTGACAAATATTGGTTCTGTCTTTCCAACTTTCCGATTAAACAAATGAGTAAATGTCTGAATTTGCCATTGTTTCAGGCTCTTCCACATGGTAGATTTCACTGGGCTTCTTCTTTTGTTTACAAGCCTACTTGAATCTTTCCTTGCGCTGTCTCATCATATGCTCATTTCTGTAACAATAGTGGCGTTGGATTTTTTGAAACTGCCAATTACTAAAAGACCTCTATTAAAATTATTCTTCGATTTCGCTGCTAAGTTATTTTCCGCTATACTTCGGCTAGCTGTTCCCTGCTTCTCGGCAGAGTCTTGCATTATCGTGCCCTTTTCGGCTGGGGTTCCCTGCCCGATGTGGAGGACGGCCCTGTTTTGTGCACCCTATGTTGCTTTTGAACCTCTTACTGCACTTTCCATGGCCAGTGCTACCTCTAGAGCCTTCTTGAAATCCAGATTGACTTCGGACAATAATCTTTTCTGAATAGTGTCTTCTTTCACATTACATACTAAACGACGTTGTTTAGAGTCATACCAAACTCACAATGTTCTGTTAGCTGCTTCAAATTTGCCAAGTAGCATGTTGTCTCAACTGGGGCTCTTTTTCACAAATTAAATCTGAATCTCTGCATCATGGCTGAGGGCTTTGGTTGAAAATTACCCTTCACGAGGTCCACCAATTCATCTAAATTTTTCGAATCTGAGGCGCTGGATGCCGTCAAACCTCGAATCAAACCATAGGTTTTGCTCCCACAGGTACTATAAGACCATAAGACATAGAAGCAGAAATTAGGCCGCTCGGCCCATCGAGTCTGCTCCTCCATTCAATCATGGCTGATAAGTTTCTCAACCCCATTCTCCCGCCTTCTCCCCGTAACCTTTCATCCCCTTACCAATCAAGAACCTATTTATCTCGGTCTTAAATACACTCAATGACCTGGCCTCCACAGCCTTCTGTGGCAATGAATTCCATAGATTCACCACTCTCTGGCTAAAGAAGTTTCTCCTCATCTCTGTTCTAAAAGGTCTTCCCTTTACTCTGAGGCTGTGCCCTAGGGTCCTAGTCTCTCCTACTAATGGAAACATCTTCCCCACGTCCACTCTAGCCAGGCCTTTCAGTATTCTGTAAGTTTCAATCAGATCCCCCCCTCATCCTTCTAAACTCCATCGAGTATAGACCCAGAGTCCTCAAATGTTCCTATGTGTTAAGCCTTTCATTCCTGGGATTGTTCTCGTGAACCTCCTCTGGACCCTCTCCAGGGCCAGAACATCCTTCCTGAGGTACAGGGCCCAAAATTGCTCACAATATTCTACATGTGGTCTGACCAGAGCCTTATAAAGCCTCAGCAGCACATCCCTGCTTTTATATTCTAGTCCTCTCGAAATAACTGCCAACATTGCACTTGCCTTCCTAACTACCGACTCAACCTGCAAGTGAACCTTAAGAGAATCCTGGACTAGGACTCCCAAGTCCCTTTGCACTCCAGATTTCTGAATTCTCTCCCCATTTAGAAAATAGTCTATGCCTCTATTCTTCCTACCAAAGTGCATGACCTCACACTTCCTCACGTTGTATTCCATCTGCCACTTCTCTGCCCATTCTCCTAACCTGTCCACATCCTTTTGCAGCCTCCCTGCCTCCTCAATACTACCTGTCGATCCACCTATCTTTGTATCATCTGCAAACTTAGCCAGGATGCCCTCAGTTCCTTCATCTAGATCATTAATGTAAAAAGTGAAAAGTTGTGGTCCCAACACTTACGCTGCTGAACTCCACTAGTCACCGGCTGCCATCCTGAGAAGGACCCCCTTATCCCCACTCTCTGCCTCCTGCCAGACAGCCAATCTTCTATCCATGCTAGTACCTTGCCTCTAACACCATGGGCTCTTATCTTACTGAGCAGCCTCCTGTGCGGCACCTTGTCAAAGGCCTTTTGGAAGTCCAAATAGATAACATCCATTGGCTCTCCTTTGTCTAACCTACTCATTACCTCCTCAAAGAATTCTAACAGGTTTGTCAGGCATGACCTCCCCTTGATGAAACCATGCTGACTCTGCCCTATTTTACCATGCACTTCCAAGTATTCTGAAATCTCATCCTTAATAATGGACTCTAAAATCTTACCAACGACCGAGGTCAGGCTAATCGGCCTGTAATTTCCCATCTTTTGCCTCACTCCCTTCTTAAATAGAGGTTACATTCGCGATTTTCCAGGCCTCTGGGACCCTCCCTGACGCGACTGATTCCTGAAAGATCACCACTAACGCCTCCACTATCTCTTCGGCTATCTCCTTCAAAACTCTGGGGTGTAATCCATCTGGTCCAGGTGATTTATCCACCTTCAGACCTTTCAGGTTTCCTAGCACCTTCTCCTTGGTAATGGCCACCATGCTCACCTCTGCCCCCCGACTCTCTTGAACTTTGGGGATGTTACTCGTGTCTTCCACCGTGAAGACTGTCGCAAAGTACCTATTCAGTTCCTCCGCCATTTCTTTGTTCTCCACTACTACTTCTCCAGCGTCATTTTCCAGCGGCCCAATGTCCACTTTTGCCTCTCTCTTACCCTTTATATATCTAAAAAAACTCTTACAATCTTCTTTTATATTACTGGCAATTAACCCTCATATTTAATCTTTTCCCTCCTTATTTATTTTTTCGTTGCCCTCTGTTGGTCTTTGTAGGCTTCCCAATCCCCTGGTTTCACACTGCTCTTCGCCGACATCTACAATATAGTAGGATCACACCTCTTTTCTTCCCCCATAATCTCAGTCACTTGAAAAAAGAGCGTGAGACATTCTACGTAATGAGACCAATCGCCTGTGGCTGGTTCAAAAGGATCAATTCTCCCAAATTGTGGCACTATGAGAGGGAATAACTTTCTCAATTTTAACGGAGCTTGCTACTTACAGCCACTGGGCGAGGTATAGTGCCTATTTCTTTCTAACTTGATTCCTTTTGTTCAATCTTGTTTTATCCCCATCGCCAGTTTGTTGTAACAGTGGCAAAGTTGCTAATATTGATGATGGAGTTGATCTCCAGACAATTCTTGGGTGGAAACATTAAGTTTATTTACAACATACTCTGCAGCAACTACACGTGTGCTTTCAACTCCGACTCTATCTTTACACTGACTGCTGAGGTAGCCCGCGCCACTTTCCTATTGGTTACTACAGATCATGTGATCTTCCTTAACCAGTATTATTCTTAAAGCCTACTTGAATCACACTAAAAAAAACCATAATTACTACAAGGGGGTAAGGGCAAAGGGTGGTGGGTGGGGGGGGGCCTGTGTTGGTAGTAAGTTGAGGTAAGGGCTATAAAGCATGGGGATGTGGGTGGCATTGGGGTATGAGGGCCCATGGGGAATGGGTAGAGGGGCATAGGTTGGCATAGGAGTATGAGGGACCATGAGGGGGGGGTGGGAGGGAGCATAGTTGGGATGGATGGGGCATGGGGAGTGTGTGGGAGTGATGAGCAGTGAGGGGTGAAGGCCGCATGACTGGTTTTTGTTTTTTTTTATTGATTTCAACTAAGTTCTGATGCAGAGAGGCAGGCCTTCTGCCCAGCTCGCCTCCGCACCCGGCAGTCTCCGCACTCTTTCCGGGTGCAGCAGGCTTGACTTCTAATCCAGCCCACCCCCTGAGCCGAGGGCAAAAATCTGGGCCTCTTATTCACTTAGACATCTCGATCATGTATTGATAACGCATATGGAATATTTATTTGCACCACGAGATACTACTGATTATTTACAGTACCTACTATATTGTAGATGTCGGTGAACATAAATAAGACACATTTCTTTATAATGTAAGCAAATCATGAAAATCTTAATGCATCTGAATAGCTATACTAGAATACGAGTACTTACACTTCAAACTAGTTATATCAGGATTCATTAGAAAGTTAGCATCATTACCTCAAAGTGTGCAAAAATCAAAACATAGCGATGCATATGAGTCCAATTTCTGATACCTATGGACAGAGATTAACATTATCAGAATTACAATTCATTTTATAATGTTGTAGTTTATATATCATTTCTAAGCACTATGATACCATTCTAAAAATCACTTTAATGTTCTACTGAGAGTATCAGTAGCCCCTGTTTTTATTAAATCTAGGTTTCTGCCTCTCCCAGGAGGTGGGTCAGGGAGTGTGCGTGTACTACATACAGCATCACAATTATATCAAACAGGCTGGATAGGCCAGTGGGTCTTTTCCTGTCCATAAGTTCTTCTATATTTGTATCACAAAGGTCAAATAATTGTTTGTTTAGAAAAGTTTATGATGAGTCAAGGGAAGTTTTCTCCTTAATTATGTTAGGAAGAATGTAAGTGGCACTTCTGAAATTCAAAAGTGTCCTTACGTTGATCCTTCTATTACCAGAGCAGTCATTCTGCATGCTTCTGTACTTCTGCCATCAAAAGTGCTCACAGCATGATGGTAACATTTACAATTGAAGCTTCATCAGGAAATGAACTACAGTGCAGCGTATTAGTCAGGCCAGACACTGGCTAACTGATCAAAATGTGAAGCACAACATATCAGGCTTTTATTAACCAAATGAAGGAACAGCAAGATCCAATTTTGTTTCACCATTCATGCTGCAGTTATGTTACATAGAACATTTCACATCAGGGGTGGGTGGCCAGCATTGAATTATAAAGCCTCATTCCTATTGTTCTTTCCCAAAGTCCTGTGTATACATGCTTTTGGTTTGACTATCAGAAGTGAGCAATTATCCCGTCATTTTTTGAATGACATCAAAGCCATAATGTAGCTCCTGCATATAGCCTTGAGGAACTTTAGATTTTAACGTTGTTTGAAGGTTGCTTTAGTGAGGTTCCAGTTGTAGCATGCAACTAAGGCTACTGTCTTATTCAAGTTAAGCAATTTTGATATTTTAATTGGAATTACAATAATGGAAAAGTCCCCTCTTGTAATACTATTTACTTAACTAACACCACATAGACTATTTTTTTTTTCGTACAATAAAGTTTGTAGTTTGCATCACCTAGAGATGGTTTCATACCTGAAAAAAATGTAAGATCACAACAGTTTGACTGCAGTTACTCTGCACATTTTGCATCACTCCATCACAAGGACCACTTGACAATGACACAAAATGTGCAGTATAACTGCCGCATTAGGTTTCAGCCTTTGATACCTGGGAGTTATTGTAGGAGAGTTGCATTAGGCACAGCAAAACATGAACATTTAATGCACATTTAAGTTTACTATAATTTCATAATTAAATTTCAGGTAAATCATATCTATATGTTTTCTTTAAGAAACATTTTTTCCTATCACCCATTTCCCCAATACCTACCATTACTGTAAACTATGTGTACTACTCCGGAGACTTTAACAGCAATTAAATGGTAAGCTACTTTTTAAATGGCAAATTTTTCTGGAAAGCATGCCTCCCTATTATATGTAGAGCTAGTGCGAGGCACTTCCTGTAAAACATTATACTTGTTACAAAGTGTCAGTCTGCGTGTCTACAATTGTCAGCACAGGCAAATTGGGCACTTGGTCTGAGAGATAATCAGAGTTGCTGATGTGCTCAGGCCACGTCATCTAACTGCACACGTGTTCAATCCACTTACTGGCAATAGTCTACAAACTCCAGGGACAGGGTTTTCGGGTGGGTGGGTGGCTGCGATCGGTGGGCCCAGGAGTGGCCGGAGAATGGATCACCGCCCGCGATCGGCCCCCAACCGCGATATCACGCTGGCTGACCAATCAACAGCCAGTCAGCATGAAAGGCGCGCTGAAAGGCTCAGAGCTGCCGTGGTGTGGGGGCGGGAGGAGGGCGAGCGCTGAAGTCAGTGCGGGCGTGGGGGGAGCGCGGAATGAAAGCTCCCTGGAGGCAGAGCGCTGCCTCAGGGAGCTGAAGAATTTAAGTTCAATAAAAACAGATTTAAAAATCCAGAAGAAATGCCCACGTATCAGAATGAGTCACCTAAACATATGGATGCTGAAATTTGTGCCCAAACGTTTTTATCTTTTTTAAAAAAATTAATCTTGGAAGCCTCATCCCGCCGTCGGATGAGGTTTCCTGACAAATGCAAAGGCCCCCTGGCCAATTCACCCAGCCACCAACCGTAACATTGGACAGGCAGCAAAAAACCCCAGTTCATTGCGTCGTTAATGGGCTTAGTAGCCCTCTTAATTGTCGGCGGGCGCGTTGCTGACTCTCGCGCACGCCCGCCGACCGAAATATCGCCCCAGTGCAGCAATGATAACGGGACGCTCAGCCGACGTCATCGCGCGCGACTTTACTCTTGAGCGCGTTGGGCACGTGCCCCGCACGCCGAACGAAAAATTCTGGCCTAGGAAAATTTGACTTGTGCTGGTTAAGTAAGCAAAACAGTGGCAGGCTCCAGCCCAGGTGAAAACTCAACCCGGCCCATTTTCAGACACACGGGCTAGGATTTTCCAACCTGCGTGAGGTGGTGGGGGGGGGCCTGACAAGCCGGTGCGTAAAATGACGTGAAATGGCGTTGGGTGTGTCCCCTGACATCTTCGCGCTGTCTTGCGGTGTTTCGTTAGGCGGGCACGCGCCAGAGTCGGCTGTGCGCCAGCTGCTAACTGACAGGCCTATTAAAGGCCACGGATGAATTAAATAGTGCCATCGTTTACGCTGCCTGTTCCAACCTTAAGGTTGGCGGGCAGGCGAAAAGGCCAAGCGGCCTTCACGTTTTTTTTAGGAAACCTCATCCACAAGCGGGACGAGGCTTCCTAAACTTTTACAGCTAAAATAAAAATTTTATATGAAAAATAAAAACATGTCCCATCTCATGTGACACGGTCACAGAAGGGGACGCGTCTCATTGAATTTTTAATCTCTCTAAAAAATGTTTTTTACAAGCCGCTTCAATCTCCCTGAGGCAGCTCCGTGCCTCAGGGAGGCCGAAACACTCTCTCATGCGCGTGCACGAAACGGCGCTGGCCCCAACTCTCCCTCCTCCCTACACCCCCCACCCCCCCACCCTGCCTGCACAGGTAGCGCTGAGAGCCAACGCTCGCGTCTTACGCTGGGCGGGCCTTAATTGGTCGGCTCCATGACCACCCCCCCCCACCGCTCGTTCCCGCTGAGCCCCCCCAGCGTGGGAAAAATTCTGGCCACGGATTATAATGCACGATCACCATGCACCCAGTCCCATTGAGGCAGGCAGGATGCAAACCTTGCGCCTCTCTCTGCTCATTTCAATGATTCCCATGCACAGCCCAGCACGACCCTGTCAACTGGCTGCACACTCCCCAAAAGTCCCAGGAGGGGTCCAGGGTGAGCAGCTTGCACAGCCAGCTGAGACATCACAAAGGCTGCCTGCTCCTCTTAACAGAGCCGCACTCATGCAACGGGAGCTGCTGCAACAGTTGCAGGAAAGCTTTGACGGAAGGTAAAGGACGGCAAAAAAAAGGCAACAAGCCAGAGTTTTTGAATGCGATCCTCACGCAGATGGGAAAGTTCAATAAGTTCACACAGCTGAGCAAAGTTAGTGAATGTATTTTCAAACACTGACCACTCCACCAACCTTTCATGTTGCTTAATGCACCACATGCCCATCAATCACATAGAAACATAGGAACGAGGAGCAGGAGTAGGCCATTCGGCCCTTCGAGCCTGTTCCGCCATTCATTATGATCATGGCTGATCATCTAACTCAATAGCCTGCTCCCACTTTCTCCCCATATCCTTTGATCCCTTTCGCCCCAAGAGCTATATCTAACTCCTTCTTGGAATCATACAATGTTTCAGTCTCAACTACTTTCTGTGGTAGCGAATTCCACAGGCTCACCACTCTCTGCGTGAAGAAATTTCTCCTCATCTCAGTCCTAAATGATCTACCCCGTATCCTCAGACTGTGACCCCTGGTTCTGGACTCCCCTACCATCAGGAACATCCTTCCCACATCTACCCTGTCTAGTCCTGTTAGAATTTTATAGGTTTCTATGAGATCCCCCCTCATTCTTCTGAACTCCAACGAATATAATCCTAATCGACTCAATCTCTCCTCATATGTCAGTCCCGCCATCCCAGGAATCAGTCGGGTAAACCTTTGCTGCACTCCCTCTATAGCAAGTACATCCTTCCTCAGATAAGGAGGCCAAAACTGCACACAATATTCCAGGTGTGGTCTCACCAAGGCCCTGTACAATTGCAGCAAGACATCCCTGTTCCTGTACTCAAATCCTCTGGCTATGAAGGCCAACATACCATTTGCCTTCTTTACCACCTGCTGCACCTGCATGCTTACCTTCAGCGACTGGTGTACGAGGACACCCAGGTCCCATTGCACATTCCCCTCTCTCAATTTATAGCCATTCAGATAATAATCTGTCTTCCTGTTTTTGCTACCAAAATGGATAACCTCACATTTATCCACATTATACTGCATCTGCCATGCATTTGCCCACTCACTCAGCTTGTCCAAATCACACTGAAGCATCTCTGCATCCTCCTCACAGCTCACCCTCCCACCCTGCTTTGTGTCATCTGCAAATTTGGAGATATTACATTTAGTCCCCTCATCTAAATCATTAATATATATTGTGAATAACTGGGGTCCCAGCACCGATCCCTGCAGTACCCCACTAGTTACTGCCTGCCATTCGGAAAAAGACCCGTTTATTCCTACTCTTTGTTTCCTCTCTGCCAATCAATCAGTTTTCTATCCATCTCAATACACTACCCCCAATCCCATGCACTTTAATTTTACACGCCAATCTCTTATGTGGGACTTTGTCGAAAGCCTTCTGAAAGTCCAAATAAACCACTTCCACTGGCTCCCCCTCATCAACTCTACTAGTTACATCCTCGAAAAATTCCAGTAGATTTGTCAAGCATGATTTTCCTTTCATAAATCCATGCTGACTCTGTCCAATTCTGCCACTGTTTTCCACGTGCTCAGCTATTAAATCTTTTATAATGGACTCTAGAATTTTCCCCACTACCGACGTCAGGCTGACTGGTCTATAATTCCCTGTTTTCTCTCTGCCTCCCTTTTTAAATAGTGGGGTTACATTAGCTACCCTCCAATCTGTAGGAACTGTTCCAGAGTCTATAGAATCTCGGAAGATGACTACCAACGCATCCATTATTTCTCGGGCCACTTCCTTAAGTACTCTGGGATGTTGATTATCAGGCCCCAGGGATTTATCGGCCTTCAGTCCCATCAATTTCCCCAGCACCATTTCCCTACTAATACTGATTTCTTTCAGTTCCTCCTTCTCGCTAAACCGTGTTCCCCAACATTTCTGGTATGTTATTAGTGTCCTCCTTTGTGAAGACAGAACCAAAGTATCTATTTAGTTGGTTAGCCATTTCTTTGTTCCCCATTATAAATTCCCCTGTTTCTGACTGTAAAGGACCTACATTTCCCATCACCCATCAGCAATTGGGATCCATGCCTAAAATTGAGCCTCACACTCCCCTCTTTCAGCTTCTGCATACATCTAGCTATTCAGCTGTGGAAGGCACATTACACAAACACATTTTTCCCTTTCTCTTGAGGACAAGGTGGCTCTTAACCATGGGGAGTAGCAGAGAACTGGCAAGAGACAAGCACATCTATGTGTCCTGGAAGGAGATGGCACTGTGCATCAAAGAGCTGGCTCAGGTCATTGCCCCAAATATCACCAAGAACATTGAGGATGATGGTATTTTCCTACCTTATTCCCTTCTCAATTCTTACCTCATTCTGCTATCTGGCATGAATACATGCTATAGATGATGCAATCGTGGGCCTCATACTTTCAACCCAATCCCCTTTCCTTCACCCCAAACTCTCCCCTTCTGCATTTCTGTAACAAGGTTGTGGAGGAACCAACAAACTACCCACAAATTTGTAGACATGTTCTGGTGAGTAATGGAGGGGGGCTCCCCTTGAGCGGTCCCAGCCAGTGGAACTGTCGCTTCAGTATGCCAATGGATTGCTCCATAATGTCCCTCTCATTAATGGCACACTGTCCTCGCATGGTAGGCTGGGAGCAGTAATGTGTCATGCTGGTGTCCCGTGTCACCAATCCACCAGCTTCCGGCTCTTCCTGGTGACCAAGGATGGCAAGTACCCTTGGTGGGTAGGATGTTCCATCAAGAGTCCTCCTCTTCCTTAAGCTCCCCCTCCTCCCTCTGTGCACAGCTTCCCCTCTCCGCTGTCTGTGCGCCACCTCCCAGTCAAATTGCAGCCCAAGAGGAACTGACAGCCCCCATCACTGAAGCAGACTTTCTCCTGACAGGCCTTTCAACTTCTCTGGCATTTGATATCCTCAATACTGCCACTGGCTGGAAGATTTTGAAATAATATTTCCACTACGTCTGTAGCAGCTAAAAAAAAAAATCAAAAGCAGCTCATGTGAAAATTAGAACAAAAATATAACATATATTTCATCTGATTTCTATATGTCTTAGCTCTGATGAAGGGTCATACGGACTCAAAACGTCAACTGTATCCCTCTCCACAGATGCCGTCAGACCTGCTGAGTTTTTCCAGGTATTTTTGTTTTTTGTTCTAGGTTTCCAGCATCCGCAGTATTTTGCTTTTATCATGTGAAAGTTAGATGGTTGACCCTTCAAGGAATACATGCGGGTGGGGTAGTGGAAGGTATCCCTGGGCAGCTGAGGAGTGATTCAGAGTTAACAGAACCTGCATGATTCAGAATGGCAGAGCATGCACTAACTCAACTTTAGAAGTCATTTGCTGTCATGGTCCTCCCACTCTACCTGTTTCGTCACATCCATGCTATGTATGCTGCCTGTCCGAGTGCACCCCACGGGTTATGTCAGAAGTGGCTGAAACCACCTTGACTGACCTTCTTGCAGTTCTGGGCTTTCATCGTGCTAGCTTCAATCAAGTTACAAAGAATACATTTTGCAGCCCATGCTTTTAAAGATAAATGATACACGTACTCTTGTGCTGCTAGCAAACCCTGCCAGTGAAAAATGTTGGAAATTAGATGATAACACACGAAAATAGGAAAGTATAATACGATATCCACAATGTACACACATTAAGGAAAATAACTATTTTTCTTACCATAAGAATGATCCCTCACTCCACGAAGAAGCAGCTCAGTTCTTTCATATCCCTCAATTTCAATTTCTCCAACATACTGACCCCACTGCTCATAATGTGTCTGTTGTTGATTGTACCTTGGAAACACAAGACAAATAATTGAGGATTGTAAACATTATAGAGTTGATTTTCCAGGCAACTTTTTTTTGGTGGAAACATTGAACTTTATTTACAAGACAGCAGCAGTTACATGTGTGCATCTAACTCCATAATTAAAGAAGAACTCTCTCCTCCAAGTTCCCCATGCTGCTAACTCATTGGTTGACACAGATCATGTGATCTTACAACACAGGATTATTCTTAAAGCTACAGTCCTAATGATTATCAAAACTATGGGCAGAATTTTATATTTGTCGGGTGGGCGGGCCCGACCCAATCAGCGGCAGGCGCGTGGCCAATCTCCACCGGCGAAACGGGCCGTGCCACCATTTTGCACGGGCGGGCCAAGTAAGGCCTGCCCAGAACGTTTCAGACTCCCGTGTACAGCGGGAAATTCAAATGTGCAGCAGGCGTGTACAGACCACCAGTTCCAATGGGGAACCGGCAGTCTGTATAAAGAAAGGCCAGACAGCCTCCTTTAGGCTGTTCACCATGGCCAGTGACCGGGCTCCAGAGGAGGTCAGGGCAGAGGAAGAGGAGGGGGGCAGGTTGCAGAGTAGGCCAGCAGGGGGGCCAACGTGCCCCTCGGTTCTCCGATGCCTGCCTTGCTGCCCTCTTGGAAGAGGTGTCAAATCGTCAGGAGGTGTTGTTTCCCGAGGATAGGAGGAGGAGGGCCCCCCACGTCACCAGGCAGGCACGGCAGGAGGTGGCGGAGGTAGTAAACTCTCAAGATGCTGTGCGGCACACAGGAACACAGTGCCGCAAGCGCTTCAATGATCTGTTGCGCTCTGGAAGGGTGAGTACCATGTCAGCCTTGGCCATTTTACCCAGCAGGTGGCCTTAGCCTTTGAGGCCCCCCCCCCCCAACGTCTTAGTGTTGTTACTGCATTGGGCATTTGGCGCACGCTGGGTGGGCAAACAGATAGTGACCCTGCTTACATCAGCCTTAGTGGTTGAGGAGAAGATGGGTTCTCCCCGCAGCATATGTTGGTGTTTGTCACATTTGAGTAGTCTGGGGGCAACCTGCAGGGGAGGCAGCTAGACACATACTCAGAACGCCAACACATGTCTTATTGATGGTGATGAGATGGTGGAAGGGGAGCCTCAAGGTATCATGACCAAGAGCCATCTGCTGGCCTTGGCGCCGCACCTAGTTGCGCCTCCTTGCCATGGGCGCTAAGACCCGTGTGTTATTCCAAGTGATGGACGCCGAATGTGTCCAAGGTGGCCGTTGGGGGAGGGGGTTGGGAGCAGCCGTACTATCTTCTGGGGACTGATCACCAGTAGTGTGGACAGGAGCCGCTGGAGGCCTCAGATGGGCCTCTGTGGTTGGGGTGCGGTGTGCGCATGCAGAGTACATGAGCGATCAGCCCCAATAAATCCTCTTCTCTGTTCTGCAGGCAAAAACTGAGCACAATCTCAGGGAGCGTCTGCAGACTAGTGCTGGGCACGCCATGCTGCAGCACCTCACCACATTTGAGGAGCAGCCCATGGAGCTGGGGAGGAGGCAGGCGGCCAGGGCGGCAGGTGGCGGTGAGGCTGGGGTGCAGCGGGCAGGTATTTGAGGGCCATAGTCCCATCCACTCTGTCTCCCACCATCCAAAGCACTGATGGTTGCTGCAATCGTTAATGCAGCAACACTGCTCATTCACAGACTGAGACAGTCAGACGTGTGGGTCATACACAAAGGTCCCTCGGCCCCTTGAGGATGCGCGTCTCTAGCACCTTCCAAAGTTGCCTTATCCCACTTGTGACCACTACTCCCATGGCCTAACATGCCATGGCATCGCTGCTGCACATCCAAAGACTTATTGCATCTTAGGAGGGTTTGTACCTCCACCACCCTTTCAGCCAGTGCGTCCCACATTACTCTGTCCAAAAGGTCCTCAGCACCTCACCTGTCAATCTCGTGGACTCAACTTAAATAAATGCCACCAAGTTAGTCATCCCTGCGCCAAGGGGAAATGTTGCCTTCTGTCCACTCGTTCTATGCCCCTCATAAGGGTATGAAGGTCAATAATGTGACCTGTCAATCTCCTGTGCTCCACGGCAAATGCTGCTAGTGTTTGCAATGTTTCCTCATCACTCCAACTCTCCAGGACAGCATGCATCCAGGTCAGGAACCTCTGCACTCTCCCCACTCCAATGCCATCTCTCCCACGAAGCGCAAGTCACAACTGAACGCAGAAGTGTAGATGTGGCCTCGACAGCGTTTTCTGCACTTGCAACATGACCTCCCTTTTCCTACATTCTATTCCTCGGCTAATAAAGGCAAGTCTGGCTTTAACCTTGTTAAACGCCTTATGTTCCTGTTCTGCTACCTTAACGGGTCTGCCCAGCAAGGTCCCTGTAATCGTCGTGACTTCCCACGGTCCTATCATTACTCATGTATTCCCGTATCTTGCTTGTCTTGCCCAAGTGCTTAACCAAACATTCATCCAAATAACATTCCATGTGGCATTCCTTAGGCCATCTGACCAGCCTGTCTGTATGCACGTGTAATGTTTGGGCCTCCTCTTGACTATTTACCACCCCACCAATGTTCGTCTCCTTAGGTTCTTAAAGGTTGAGCGCATTATGAGTCTGGGAGTAAAGGGATGAATGGTGTTACTGACTGAACGCTAATTGATGCACTGTCCTTGTTGTTAATTTCAGCACCACCACCGCATGGCTGCCACCAACACGTCCAGAGCGCCCCCCTCCACCACTGAGGGCCAAGACTTGCAACTTGTGTCACATCCTTTCAGCGAGCCAGGCACCAGCGCAGTGACTATCACATCGGTGAAGATTATGATGTCGGCTAGTGTCCCGGGGCACAGCGGAGAGGGCACTTCACAATCGCTGGAGGAGATAGCACGGACAGAGAGTGCCGATGGCGCCAGCAACCGGAGGACTGCAGGGGACCAGGTACATGCTGAGTCCGGCAGTGATGATGTGCCTCTGGAGGTGTCAGCCATGCAGCAGCTGCAGGACAAGCGGCAGGGTGCGCCGGAGCATCTGGCAGGGTTGCATGAGGGCTTGCTTCAGTTGGTCTCTGTGGTGGAGGAATCCAGGCAGAGTGTCAGTGAAGGCATGAACCTCAGGACAGAGCTTCAGGCTTCCTCCATTGAGAGATTGGCAACTCTCATGGAGAGGGGGTTCGATTGGATTGAGAATCTTCTGATTGGGTTATGCTCTGACCTGCAAGCCCTCACAGCGCTAATGTGGGAGATGTTCTGGGATAGTACTGGAGTGCGTCCCCTGAGCGGTCCAGGCATCGGAAGCGCATCTTGAGAAGACCGATGGCTCTCTCCACCACAGCCCTTGTGGTGCCGCTGCTCCTATTGTAGCGCTCCTCAGCTTCTGTTCTTGGATGGCACCAAGTGTCGGTGCTTGGTGCCCATCCATCTACGGTGAGCAGGGAGGTCCAATGTGACCTCACGTCAGCGCAGCAGCTGCCTGTCATTGCTGTGAGCTCCTCTCAGAGAGCTCCAGACGAGGGCAGCAGCTCCTCCGCCCCTCTGCCAGTGACCATTGCATCCATTGAGGCTGCGACAACTGGGGAGATGCCAGCTGTGGAACTGGCCACTCCCTCCCAGGCGGGACCAGCACAGGCTCCACGGGCCAGAGGACGGCCGCCAAGGTCATCAACGCCAACAGGACAGCAGAGTCAGCAGGCTGTCTCAGATGCCACTCCGAGTGATGGGGCGGTACCAAGACGTAGCACCCGCAAACGTAAGCATAAGGCACGTTAGGCACTCCACGGGTTTGTCACTGGTCATTTTGTGTTGGCCCTAGATTAGGGAATGTTTCATTGTGTGTGTCAGAGCGACGTTTGTTGTTTATTTTGGTGGCAATAAAGTCCACTTTTCTGACCATGGCTGAGGGTGTTTCCTTTGTGCTGCATTTGTATGTCTCACAGACATATGTGAGTGTTTGAGTGGACATTGATGTTTCTGTACTAAGCCCTTAGTTGCAGCTGATAAGGTGGATGATGTAGCACCTAAGTGCCACGTGTGGAAGTTCCAGGCAATGCTGGTCCTGCTGATCCATGTGTGTGGAGCTAGCTGAAGGTTCGTTGGATTAAAGTGTCCCGGGTGTCCCTGCCTCCTTGGTGTAGTAGTGGGTCGGCGTGCTGCCCCTCATCATTGCCCTGTGCTTCCTCATCATCTGAGCCACTGCTGGATCCATCATGTGCAGCCTCATCCACTGCGTCAAGGTCTTCATCGTCAACTGCATCCCCCCTTTCCAGCGCAAGATTGTGCAGAGCGCAGCAGGATACTACTATCACAGAGACACGATCTGGGGAGTACTGGAGTGCGCCCCCTGAGCGGTACAGGCATCGGAAGAGCATCTTGAGAAGACCGATGGCTCTCTTCACCACAGCCCTTGTGGTGCCACGGCTCATATTGTAGCGCTCCTCAGCTTCTGTTCTTGGATGGCGGAGAGGCGTCATGAGCACCTTTGGAGGGGATAGCCCTTGTCACCCAGCAGCCAACCATCCAGCCAAGCCGGAGCACTGAAGAGCCCCGGCACCTGGGAGTGTCTGAGGATGGAGGCGTCGTGGGAGCTGCCTGGGTACCTTGCACAGACTTGTAGAATCAGCATCCTGTGATCACACACTATCTGCACGTTCATGGAGTGGAAGCCCTTCCTGTTGACGAAGGCACCGGGCTCACCTGCTGGCACATTGATGGCCACATGTGTACAGTCTATTGCACCCTGGACATAGGGGAAGCCAGCAATGGCCGCGAAGCCTCTGGCTCACTGTGCCTGACTTGCCTGGTCGCAGCGGAAGTGGACGAAGGTCAATGCCCGTCTGAACAGAGCGTCTGTGACCTGCTTGATACAAGTGTGGACAGCTGATTGGGAGACACCGCAAAGATCACCCACCGAGCCCTGGAAGGAGCCAGATACATAGAAGGTGAGGGTAACTGTGACCTTCAGAGCCGCTGTCATGGGGTGTCCACCCACACAGTTAGGGGAGATCTCAGGGCCAATCATCTGACAGTTGGAGCCTCCTTCGGCACTGCACCTCAGTCATATTGAGGTAGCTGATTCACCGCCTGTATACCCTGGCAGCAGGATAGTGGCATCTTCTGCGGCGCCTTCCACCTTGGACAACCTCTTGGCCCTGCGCCCCTTGTGCCTGCGCCTGGCCTCCCAAATATGACTCCCCTAGAGGCTGATTGTCCACTCCTGGCCTCCTCCTTATTCTATCCCTCCCTTTCTCCTCAGAGGAGCTGCCTCCAGTGGAGATGTCAGAACCCATACCCAGGCTAAATGGAGGCCTCCGGAAAGCTGCAGGCCCGATAAAGATTTCTGACTGCAGAGTGCTGAGCTGAAGATTCAAAGTACAGAGGAAGCTGTTGGAAATCGATCTGAACTGCTAACAATCACACAGGCAAGTTTAAAACACTTTCTGCATTAAATACTTCAGATAAAACATTAACAACCCCTCTGAGCCCACATATCCCACCCGTGGATGAGGTTTGTTAAAAAATCAGTTACCCACCTGCCCGTTGGGCCCATGCGCCGAGCCGAAGATCGCACGGGCGCCTCAAAATCGCCGTCGCTTGCCGAGTTAAGGGCCTTAACAAGGCCTTTAATTAATGGCAGGCGTGCGTCGCGCTTCATAGCGCCCGCCCAGCTAAATATCGCGATGGTGCGCGCCGACGTCGGGACGCTTTCCCAACGTCAGCGCGCGACATTTAAAGCGCTGACGTGTGGGCTCCACCACCCGCGCGTCAGCCATAAAATTCTGCCCTACAATTACTACAGTAAAATATACAATAACAATGACATTCTTAGCCTCAAGCGTTTGGAGAGACCATGATCGCATTGACAGGGTTGCAATGTTGCAACTTCCCTCCTCTGACCAACAACGTACACACAAAAACACACAGATGTTGTGTATTCCACCCTTTATTTGGATTTAAACACTATTGTAAGCTCCATGTGTACTTCCGCAGTACTGTTTCCAAAGGCAACATGTTTTAGTGGGCGGGATTCCCTCTGGGGTCCTGCCCTCCCTGGCCTGGTCTCGATTTTACACAAGGGTGGGCAGGCCCTTAGACGGGAAGCCCACCCTCGCCCCTTAATGGTCACTTAAGAGCCTTTTCCCACCCAGCCTCAATTTTTGGGCTGGTGAACGGATGATAGATCGGGGGGGGGGTGGAGGGGAACCCCAAATTGAACAAAGTTTGATCTCAGGTGGGAGGGGCTGGTGGGGGCAAGGGCGCCTCCATAAGGAGCCCCCTTCTGACAGCGGCGCACTCCCATTCGGGCCTAGTGACCTCTGGACCTTCCTCCCCCCAACCCCCAACCTATCCCCGAGACCCCAAACACACCCTTTGCCGTTTTTTTAATTCATTCAGGGGATGTGGGCATCGCCGGCTGTTGCCCATCCCTAACTGCCCTTGTTCAGAAGGCATTTAAGAGTCAACCACATTGCTGTGGGCCTGGAATCACATGTAGGCCAGGTCAGGTAAGGACAGCAGATTTCCTTCCCTAAAGGACATTAGTGAACCAGATGGGTTTTTACAACAATTGACACTCAATAGATTTTTTTATTGAATTCAAATTCCACCATCTTCCTTGGCGGGATTCGAACCCTGGTCCCCAAAGCACTACCCTGGCTCTTTGGATTATTAGTGCAGCGACAATACCACAACACCATCGCTTCCCCTATATCACTCCCCAACTCCCTTGACCCCCCCCCACCACTCACCTCTCCTCTGGTTCCTGGCACTTAGAGCAGGATTTTCCACTCAGCGTGTGGGCGTGCACCCAACACGCCAGATCGTGAAACAGCGCACGAGGCCATCGGGCGAGCGTCCCAACGCCGTCGCGCACTCACATGATATTTCAGTCAGCAGCAGGCACGCGAGATTCGGCAGCACGCCCGCCGACAATTAAGAGGCCGATTACAGCAATTAAGGTTTCAAATTAGTTGCCATTTTTTCGTGGCCCGTCCAACCTTACGTTTGGCGGGCGGGTGAATCGGCCAGGCGGCCTTTGGATTTTTTTTTAGGAAGCCTCATCCACGAGCGGGATGAGGTTTCTGACATTTAATTTTAAAAAAAATAAAAATGATGTGACATATTTTTCGTATGTTCATGTGAGCGGGTCCGATGTGGGGACCATTTTTTTTTCCAATTTTCAAAATCTTTTATTTTTGAATTTCAAATTTTTCAGGCTCCCTGAGGCAACTCCCTGCCTTCCGCCAAGCCCCTGCCACCCTGAAAATTCTGGCCTAAGGCTTGGAAAGTCTTGGCTCCAAAGAGTTAATAAAACTAGTTCAGTTAGCAGCTGTTTTTATTCATGATACCTTTCCAAAACAAAAAGAGTATTTCCAGCCACCAGTGTAAAGAATAAATTGCTAGATTATGTTTAGCTACTCCTATTGTCTTTGGAAATAGACAGCACCGTTTAGCAACCGGTGACCGGTGGGAACCCCACAGCATTTCACAGCCAGTTTTTGTTCAGCTGCGTTTGCTGCCAATGCCACACTCAACGCCAGGCATGCGCAGTTAATTTTGTTGCTCCCTTATGTCATAGCGTGCGACACCATCAGCAGCATGCAACTTCTGCATAAGCAGGCTCTCCTTAGGGATGCTTTTTTAAGCATGGGAGATCGGGGTTCAGCCTATCCTCTGGCAGACTCAACAATTTGGTACATGAGCCAGGGTTGTGCAGAGTGTGCCAGGGCACACTAGAGTTACAGAATTTGGCCAGCTCAACATTGGAGCTTGGAAGGTTGTCTTTCCCTATCTGTAAATGATTAACAGATAGCTTTGTTATTCTGCAGGCTAAACCTAAACTTCCAGCCATATTTGTTACAGGCAGTTTGTCCATACAGATATAAAAGCTTTTTGCGCATGCACAGAGGTGTACTGGCAGGCTGGAAACAGCGGAATGACATCACTGCTGTTCCACACAAGCGCAGACCGACCATCTTCCATTGGCAGGAGTTAGTGTTTTTGTTACTGGTGTCGCTTAAGGAACACGTTGGTCAGTACACCTCACTTCTTTCAATAGTGCCTTGCTCACCCCAAGGAGGTGACTAGGGCCTCAGTTTAATATCTCATCAAAAGACAGCAGGGGCATCTTAACCCTGCCTTGCTTATCAGAAACCGGGCTGTTGGAGAGTAAAGACACTAGGGGTCCTCACTCCCAATGTCCTGCTCTCTTCTCACAGACTTGGATTTTACACTGCTCTTCTGACCTGCCCGAAACCGACTGAGTCCTTCTTTAAATATGTACCTCGGGTTCCAATGAGATCCTCAGGGCTGACTGCTATTTTAAACATCTTGGATTTAGGGATGGAGATACGTAGAATTTTAAAAGTAATCAAAAGACCATAAGAAGCGTTAATGAAATTAGAGTAACTGAACAGAGAAGAGTGACATAAAAGCAGAAATTTGATGCTGAATTTGTATAAGACATCAATTAGGCATTTAAGGAATAATGTTAGAGACATGGAAAGATTGGAGTGAAAATGTGCTAACAGCAAACCAGTGAAAGATTATAGTTATGAAATAGGTTAAAAAATGTTTGCCTTCCATGAGAACAGGGAAAGAGGGAGTGGATTTAAAGGCTTTCGAAATTATAAAAGGGTTTTTTGATGTGGTAAGCAGTGAAAAGCTATTTTCATAAAAGATTTAGGATCAGTACTAGAAAAACAATCGGCAAGTGTAAGAACATTGGATAAGGAGTAAATTGACACAATTTTCCTAACAACCATCAAGCTTTGCTACCAGGCTGCTTATTTTATTGATTGTGTGGCTGAAATTTAGCAAAATAAAACTGAACAGCTATGACTAATGATTGGCATTTGTTACCTTCACTTTGAAACAAAGCAGTTCTGTGATAGAAGAGGATCTAGCAAGAAGAAGAAGCAAAACGAAAACCAGCACAATTATGAAATACCTAGACAACCGCAGTCAAATGAGCTGCATGACTACATTACAAAAAAATTCCTGTGGTTTGATGAGTAAGATTAAAACTCTAGCATTCTTTGAAAAGTTATCATCTATAATCTTATGAGTAACAATCCCATAGGTGACGTTAGGTTCCTGTTGGGCATGGTGGGGGGGTGGAAATCCACGATCTTTTGAGCCATCAATGTATTCTTCTACACTTTTTGCCTTCCTCTCAACTGTAGCTCAGTAGGTAGCGCACTCACCTCTAAATCATAAGGTTCCAGGTTCAAGTACCACGTCAGGGCTTGAGTGCAAAAATCAAGGCTGGTGGAGGTGTTGTCTCAGAGGAGACATTAAACTGAAGCCCAGGCTTCCTGCTTCAGTGAATATGTATGATCCCATGGCACTATTCTGAAGGAGTGCAGCGGAGTTAGTCCTGGCCAATATGTATCCCTCAGCTGACATCACAACAAAACCAGATTTGTTGGTCATGACCATATTGGTGTTTGTGAGAGTTTGCTGAGTGCAAATTAGCTGACACGTTTCCTATACTAAAGCAATGAATACACTTCAACAAGTATTTAATTGGCTGTAAAGAGCAATGAGGTGGTGATATAAATGCAAGTCTTTCTTTTATGCCTCCCCTTAAACATAACTCTGCTAGTCGCCTCAACCACTTCTTATAGTGAGTTCCACATTCTAAACACCTCCTGGGTAAAGAAGTTTCTTCTGAATCCCTATTGGATACATTAATAACTGCCTCATATTTATGATTCCTAGTAGGGACTTGCCACAAGTGCAAACATTTTCTCTACGTCTATCTTATCAAACCCCTTCTTAATCTTGAAGACCTTTATCATGGCCCAACTCAATCTTTTCCTTTGTAGGGAAAAGAGCCCCAGCCTGTTCAACCTTTCTGATGGGTGTGGCCTCTCAGTTCTGGTACCATTCTAGTCAATCTTTTTTGCACCTTCTGAAGTCCCTCAATATCTTTTTTATAATATGCAAACCAGAACTCAATGGAGTTAAGACTGAGAGGTGACCTTATTGAAACATAAGATTCTGAGGGTGTTTGATAGAGGATGTTTCCCCTCATGGGAGAATCTAGATCTAGGGGGTACAGTTTAAAAATAATGGGTCACCCACTGAAGACAGAGCTGAGGAGGAATTTCTTCCCTCAAGGAGTCATCAGTGCTTGGGATTCTCTTACCCAGCGAGCAGAGGAGGCTGGGCCTTTGAATGCATTCAAGACTGAGTGAGACAGGCTTTTCACAGAATCACAGAGTACAGAAGAGGCCCTTTGGCCCATCGAGTCTGCACCAACATGTGAGAAATACCTTACTTACCTACCTAATCCCATTTACCAGCACTTGGCCCATAGCTTTGAATGTTATGACATGCCAAGTGCTCATCCAGGTACTTTTTAAACGACGTGAGGCAACCCGCCTCCACCACCCTTCCAGGTAGTGCATTCCAGATTGTCACCATCCTAAGTAAAAAAAATTTTCCTCACATCCCCTCCTAAACCTCCTGCCCCTGACCTCGAACTTATGTCCCCTTGTGACTGACCCTTCAACTAAGGGGAACAGCTGCTCCCTATCCACCCTGTCCATGCCCCTCAATCCTGTATACCTCGATTAGGTTGCCCCTCAGTCTTCTCTGCTCCAACGAAAACAACCCAAGTCGATCCAACCTCTCTTCATAACCTAAATGTTTCATCCCAGGCAACATCCTGGTGAATCTAGGGTTATGGGGGCAGGCAGGAAAGTGAAGCTAGGGGCACAATCAATGATCTTAGTGAGTGGCAGAGCAGGCTCGAGGGGCCGAATGGCCTACTCCTGCTCCTGTTTCAAAGAATAAAGAGAACAAAGAACAAAGAAAAGTACAGCACAGGAAAAGGCCCTTCGGCCCTTCGGCCCTCCAAGCCTGCGCCAATTGCCCGTCAACTAAAACATTTTGCACTTCCTGGGTCTGTATCCCTCTATTCCCATCCTATTCATGTATTTGTCAAGCTGCCTCTTAAACACCACTATCGTACCTGCTTCCAACACCTCCTCTGGCAGCAAATTCCAGACACTCACTACCCTCTGCGTAAAAAAGTTTCCCCGCACATCTCCTCTATAGCTTTCTCCTCTCACCTTAAATCTATGTCCCCTAGTAATTGACTCTTCCACCCTGGGAAAAAGCTTCTGACTATCTACTCTGTCCATGCCACTCATAATTTTGTAAACTTCTATCAAGTCGCCCCTCAATCTCCGTTGCTCTAGTGAGCACAATCCAAGTTTCTCCAACCTCTCCTCATAGCTAATAACCTCCAGACCAGGCAGCATCCTGGTAAACCTCCTCTGCACCCTCTCCAACGCCTCCATATCCTTCTGGTAATGTGGTGACCAGAATTGCACGCAATATTCCAAGTGTGGCCTAGCCAAGGTTCTATACAGCTGCAGCATGACTTCCCAGCTTTTATACTCAATACCCCTGCCAATGAAGGCAAGCATGCCATATGCCTTCCTGACTACCTTATCCACCTGCGTTGCCACTTTCAGTGACCCGTGGACCCGTATTCCCAGATCCCTCTGCCCGTCGATGCACTTAAGGGTTCTGCCATTTACTGTATAATTCCTGCCTGTATTAGACCTTCCAAAATGCATTACCTCGCATTTGTCCGGATTAAACTCCATCTGCCATTTCTCCGCCCAAGTCTCCAACCGATCTATATCCCGTTGTCTACTTTGACAATCCTCTTCACTATCTGTAACTCCTGTCGTCTGCAAACTTACTAATTAGCCCAGTTACATTTTCCTCCAAATCATTTATGTATACTACAAACAGCAAAGGTCCCAGCACTGATCCCTGCGGAACTCTACTAGTCACAGCTCTCCATTCAGAAAAGCACCCTTCCACTGCTACCATCTGTCTTCTATGACCAAACCAATTCTGTATCGATCTTGCCAGCTCACCTCTGATCCTGTGCAATCTTATGATCTGACAAAGTGAAGTCTAATTGGCCACCTGTCTCTGCTGGGTTGACCTTGCACCTGGCAAAATTGCACTATTTTCCAACTTTGCTCCCGGTCCTGATTCCTAGCCACCTCCATGGGCCTAGGAAATTTCAGCCCATGGCAACAACTACATCACCACTTTAATTCTGAGCACTGTCCAAAGTTCAGGCAAGGAAATATTGTTTTAATCTCTAATATTGACACAGGAGTCCAATGTTGTTTTGATCTTTGTGAGATTATAATTGGCTTCAAATGCATGATATTTTTAAACGTTTGATTTGACTATTGGTAAAGGGCATGTTGATTATTATTTGGCATCACCCTTCAATCTGAAAAGTAAAAGAAACTTTGTTATTCCCCACAGTGATTTACGCAAACAAAGGGAAATGCCTAAAGCCAGGAAAGGATCAAAAGTCATCAGTGGCAGAAGTGGCCTAGATATGACATGCTGGACCCACCTCGGATCCAAAAGCTTCAAAATAGTCTACCTTTCAAGAAATCTGGACGGGAGTAAAATGCCAGTGGACTGAAATCGCTGAAACAATATGCAAGTGGAATGAGAAGTGGTCAATTGATGAGAATGGGG
Source organism: Cetorhinus maximus (assembly GCF_964194155.1). Classification (NCBI taxonomy): domain Eukaryota; kingdom Metazoa; phylum Chordata; class Chondrichthyes; order Lamniformes; family Cetorhinidae; genus Cetorhinus; species Cetorhinus maximus. The sequence goes on along the minus strand of NC_135884.1, from coordinate 139,179,500 downwards.
TGTACAAGGGGTTAAAATAGTGGTAGATCAGTTACCTGCCTCCCTGTCCTGTACTCACATCAGCTGCCAAATGAAGTCCCAGCTGCTCGGAGACCAGTGAGACGCTTGTCGGAGGCAGGCATAAGCCTCAATAATATGGAAAAGTTGGGATCCTATCAGGAAAACAGGACCTCTCTTTCAACCATGCTTTGGCTTCATCCTCTACTAATGTGGAGCACCTTTGGGATGTTTTGTTATATTAAAGGAAATATAGAAGTGTAAGACATTGTTCAACAGAGATCATCAAGTTATGTTCCTGAGTAACTAGGAAATCTGCATAAATAATTGCATTACAATAACATCCCCGTCATATTGGCAGCAACAAATTAGAAAAAATGTTGGCCAGTGTGGCGGGGTTACACTTCCCGCTATCCAAAGACTCACCGGAGAACACATTCCCATCGATTCTGCCTGCCCACAGCCATTTAACACTCCAGCAAGCGTTAATTGGCAGAAGGCAGGACTTCCGTCCTTCACTCAAGAGGAAGTCCTGCCTCAGAGAACTGCCGGCCAATCAGATTGGCAGGGGGATCAACGCATCAGGAGGCGAAAAGTGGGTTTCCTGCCGATGTAAAATGATGGTGGGAATGTGTGCTCCCACCTGTTATGGCAGGCCGCCATTATCACCAGAGGCTGGTATGAAGCCATTCTGTATCCCGTCAATGGGCACAGATGAAGCCCCAACTGGAAACGTCCCCACAATGTGGCCTGCAAATGTCGTGCAAACCTGCAAGTCGGCCTTAGGCAACTCACGGAGATTGGATGGGGAGATGGAAGCCTCCAGCGACCAGACCCTGGGACAACACATGCAGCAGTGGGTGGGTGGATGTGACATGGATCTTCTAGCTTCAGGGTCTTAGCGGTGGGTCAGTTGATGTCCAGGCACCTTTTAAATATGGCGCCCAGATACGATGCGGGACGTGAGCCATCCAGTCCGACCCACTGTGCAAAACGGCGGGAAACTCCCGACTGCAGAATTAATTAGGCCAGCGTCGCACAATACAACGTGAATTCCCAGCAGCCTCCATGGCGGGAAACCCTTCCTGCGCCCACCCCCCCCCTCACGGGTCTTAGTCCCAGAATGGAAAATTCTGCCTTAAGTCCCGGATTCCAAGACCAGGTAAGTTTTGACGGTCTCAGGGCAGAGACGGGAGATGAGGCTCACCGAGGTGGGCAGAAGTGGGAGTGGGGAGGTGGCGGTGTGGGTGGAGTGGTCATGGGCGAAGGGGAGGGAGGACCTGCAAGGACTGGACCTCATTAGGAGGAGTAGGGGGTGTGCTGGCTGCTGATGGAGGCGTCCACCCCCCGTCCTACAACCTGAACTGCAGCTGCACAGAAGGGCGAGGATGGCACTGCCAGTGGATGTTATTGAGTCCCTCAAGTTCTACTATACTCGGTCCTTCCAGGCAAGAGCAGGTGAAATCAGCAACTTTTCACAATTGGCTTTGCACCTCTGCAGAGAGATCCTGTATAGAACGAGGGGAAACTTTGTCACGTCTCTTCGCAGAAAGAGGCACAAGGAGCAGGCATGTGGCTTTGCCAGGCTAGCAGCGTTGTTAATAGCACCGGGTGTCACTATTACATGCCCATTGACTCTTTGACATGGCTCTGCCAGCCCCACATATTAATGGGGAGATATTCCTCAACCGCAAGTGCGGCCACATCATAAACGTGCGCTTGGCGAGTAACCATGCCCTGAAAGTCCCGTCAGTGAACGCCTGTTATCCTGGCTGCAGTCAGGATGCAGCCATCTTGAATCAGTCAGTTGTACCCAACATCTTTCCACCACAAAGAACCAGAGGCTGGCTGCTGAGTGACGAAGGATATCCATTCCACACCCGACTCACGGCTCTCTCTGCCAGTTGACCATGCATGGGCAGCACACCCATAATAAAAGCAACGCAGTGACTGGGAATGTCATGGAGCAAACCATCAGCACCCTGAAACGGAAACAACAGTTCACAGAATCACACAGTGCAGAAGAGGCCCTTCGGCCCATCGAGTCTGCACCGACAGTTCCGCTGCCTGGGCCGCTCAGGGGAACGGCGACGGGAGTGGAGTGGGGGTTCCAACCGATATTTTCCAGACCATATGTCCCTAAGTTTGTGGTGGCAAGCTGTGGCTTCCCTGGTTATCATGAGGGTGTAGTCCTTGCCACCAGGCCTTTAGAGGTCACTTCTGGAGGAGAAGGAAGAAGGGAAGGAGGAAAATTAAACTTTCAGGACCCCTTTGCTGCAGATGAATTGTCTACGAGCAGATATTCATAATTTGATTCCTCTGAGATCGCATCTCCACCCCACAGTTGCGTCACAATTCCCCACTTTTTAATCCATCCGCTACGAACCATCCCTCTAGGTAAAAAACACCAACAAAAACCATTCCGTAACAACTTTATCCAACAACACTTCCAATAATACACTGAACTCTTCACTCCTGTGCATTCCATGAGCGCCTGGCTTACGGGTGTCTTTGCCTGTCCTAATGCTCCTACATAGTGCTACCCTAGTGGTTATTTTAACTGGTGGAGTTGCTGAGTATCACTGGCGAAGATAGCAGATGACTTTGCAGGATGACCTCAAGCAACTCTGAGCCTCGAGGGTCCGGCTTCGGTCTTCTCCACCTCAGCATGGGATAGCAGCAGTCTGGGCTGGCTGGCTGAAAGACAGAGTGGCAGCGATGGGAGTACGTATACTTTAAAAAAATTTGTTCTAGGGTTGTGAGAGTCATTGTGTGAGTCAAAACAAAAATTGCTGAAAAAACTCAGCAGGTCTGATGAAGAGTCATACGGACTCGAAACGTTAACTTTGTCTTCCTCTCCACAGATGCTGTCAGATCTGCTGAGTTTTTCCAACTATTCTTGTTTTTGCATCGTAACTAATTACTTGACTTTCATTTGCATACATACTAACCGCTCGGACATTTGCATCACTCTAAATGAAGCTCTTGTTTCCACTATTACAGTATTGTGGATAGTATTTTATCCTGCTTTATATTGCTCAGCACAGCATTTACATTCTTAAACTTTTGCCTTTGAGGGCTAAGCATTAATTGAAATGCTCCTTCAGAGTTCAGTCAGCTCATATTTTACTGTACTTTATATCTGGCCGTTGGCCAGGGGCTGCAGCTGAATTGCTGACACAGGCAAAAGCAACTTTTCACCTGAAATAACCTGAGTCCAGTTACTGGCCTGAGCAACTTTTGAAACCTGAGCTCCAGTCACTGGTCTCAACTGGCTGGAACCGGCTTTGAAATAGCTGAGTGTCTTGAAGACAAAGGAAATGTGATGAGTCCTTATTTAGAAAAGGAAGAACAAGGTGATACTGCAAGTCTTGGAACAGAGCCAATGAGAATATGCCACAGATCAGGTAAGCAGGCCTAAACCAACGGGGAGAGAGACAGCACAGCTTGGAGAGATAAGATTCAGTATAATACTGAAAGGATTTCGGGCGTGGAGCAGCGAGACTCCGGAGACCAACCATCGCAGAAGCGGAAAAACCTACGCCAGCAACGTAGAGACGCAAGAGAGAGAGAACGGATTGCCTGGCCAGCGTCTGCTCTCCTTTTCGGGTATTAGCTTTTATATTCTGTGACCACTCAGGGAGTGTCAGAGAAACCTAGTGGGTCTGAGTTTAGATCCTAGTTTTGGGTATAAAACTGTATAACCTGCTGTAAATTGCGTGTCTATATTTAACTAGACATATAAGTTATATGTAGATGATCTAACGACGTGAATAAAGTGAACTTAGAGTTAAGAGAGAATTGACTCTTCTCCTCTTTGTACTAAGCCAATAACTGTTACCGGTGACCTCCGGCAACATGGCAATGAGGTCCTCACTCAGCATTGAATGCATTAAAAATTGTTAAAATACACAGCCAAATGTAAATCCCCTTTTTTGGTCCCTAATCAGCCTTACTCCTTCTTTTACCACCCTCTTACTATTTATGTGCTTACCGAAGACTTTGGGATTCCCCTTTATGTTGGCTGCCAGTCTTTTCCCATAATCCCTCTTTGCTTCTCTTATTTGCTTTTCATCTCTCCTCTGAACCTTCTGTATTCAGCTTGGTTCTCAACTGTATTTTCTACCTGACACCTGTCATAAGCACATTTTTCTTCTTTATCTTAATTTCTACCACCTTTTTCATCCAGGGAGATCTGGATTTGTTTGCCCTACTTTCCCCCTTATGAGGGAATATACCTAGACTGTGCCTGAACCAGTTCTTCTTTGAACGTAGCCCATTTTTCAGCTACAGTTTTACCCGCCAACCTTCGGTTCCAGTCTATCCGGCCCAGCTTCGTTCTTGCCCCGTTGAAGTTGGCTCTCTTCCACTTAATTATTCTTACTCTGGATTGCCCTTTGTGTACCATCATCATAAACTGTATGATACAATAATCATTGTCATCTAAATGTTCCCCCACTGACACTTGATCTACTTGGCCTACCTCATTCCCAGGAACCAGGTCTGGCTTTGCTTCCTTTCTTGTTGGACCAGTCACCTGCTGCTGTAGAAAATTCTTGAAGGACACTTTCCCCTCGTGCACTATAAAAAGGAACCGGACTGTTTACCCATGTAACAATCTTCCTCAATGTGAAACCAGCTGTACTTACTCTTTCATGGTTTCAAAGAACTTTTTGCTCCACTTCTCCCTGGCAATGCTCTGAGCGATAGCGCTGGGGTGAATATCCGTGTCAAAGTCAAACACAGCAGAAAAGGCCGTCCAGCTAATGAGAGAGAAAAAAACAAGAAGGGGTCATTTGATCAATTAAATCAGAATGAACTAAACGCTTGCTTTCACAGATTCACCGGCTGGGATTTTCTGGCCTCGGCAACAAAGGGCATCACTGCGGGCAGGAGGGGAAAATTTGGTGAGCTGTTGACTTTTAACAGATCTCCAAATTTTCCCGTCCTGCCTGCGATGATGCCCACCTGCATCGGGGCCGGAAAATCCCATCCATGGGCATCCACAGATTTGACAAAACAAACATTGCGCGCACAATTTTTGTAAGCTGGTTTCAGTTGTAACTCTTACCCCGAAATGAGGAGCTAGGGGCTCAAGACTTATTCCAGGGCTTGAGCATAGAGCCTATGCTGATAGTCCAGACTGGTACAGGGTGAATGATATGCTTCTGGAGATGTAGGTCATTCACATCAGGCCTTAAACCCGAGGGCACAGCCCTTGCCACCAGTTACACAGCGAGCAGCTTTGAAGCATGCGGAGAAGGAGGAAGATGAAGGGAGGGGGCTGTCTGGTGCTGCATCATGGTTGGGTAAACAAGTGTGCTCTGGAGAACAGTCATAAGGACTCAAAATGTTAGCTGTTTCTCTCTCCGCAGATGCTGCCAATGCCTGGGTTTTTCCAGCATTCTCTGTTTTTATTTGTCCCGGGGGTTCTCATAGCTCTGAATAACATTCCTCCCTCAGTCAACAGTCCAAAAGCTAGATGAACCCATCGTGGGGCTCGTGGAGTCTTGCTGTGTGGCAAATGGCTGTTATTTCCAAAAGATGTGGCAAATGCAAGTCTTCTAACAGAGTTTAGCAGGCAGAGGAAATCAGACATAAAATAATTGCTGATATTGTATCTTAATTCCATTCGGAGGAATTTGAAAGACACAAGAACATGTTAGGGTGTTTCCCACAAACAGCACGATGCTCAGAAAGGTCACTAAAATCTGCCACCTGCTGCTCTCACAACCGCAACCTCAGAGCAGGCTGAAAGCCGCATTGCTAGTGGGTGTGTTAATGGTCATAGCATGAACTTATCTGCTCCGTCTCCTTCCACTGTGGAGCTGGCTCTATTGGCAACACCTCGCAGTTTCCCATCCACTGTCACATAAGGAAACTCACTGATTCAGCTGTCTCTGGACAGAGAATATGCATTTCCTTCTCTCGTGGCAGGGAGCAGCAGGCAGAGTGGGCACTCAGGAATGCAGCCTTCCCTGTGGTGCAGGGTGTCACTGACTGCACACACACTGCTTTGTGGGTGCTGCAGCTCAACTCTGGGATGCACCCCCACAGAAAAGGGATTCCACTTTCTCAGTGTCCAGCTGTATGTGTAACCATACACAATGAACGTGCAAGTCATTATGGCTTAACCTACTTACATGTGGGCCACACAGTTACAGTGAGAATCATGCTGTCACAAGAAATGTGACCTTGGCATGCTGAAGCAATAGTTCTGCTACCTGGATCACTCTGGAGGAGCCCTGCTGTACTTGACAGAGCAGATGTCAAAATTCCTGGTAGCCTGCATGGACCTGACCATCATGAGGGCACAGCCTTGCCACCAGTTACACGGCGAGGAGTTGAGAAGCATGAGGAGGAAGATGAAGGGAGGAGGCTGTTCGATGCTGCATCATGGTTGAGTCCACCACTTCCATACTAGAAAGGATGAGCTCCAAGCTCTGCACAAAGCCCTGTGCAAAGATGATGCCAGGCGCCTCTATGCTCCTTGACATTGCGTGCAGGCTTTCTGACAGGACTACCAATCCGCTAAGGGTTTTATTGGGCCTAACCACCAGGCTTCTCCTGTAGCCTACCTCATCAAAACGTTCAGTGGAGTCTTCTGCAGCAGAACTCATATGCGACCTCACCCTCTGGCAATCTGGCAACTGCACAGCCTTAATCCCCTAGCCTGCTGATGACCATTCATCCCCGGTGTCTTCACCACACACAGGTCCCTCCTCTATCCTATGATCTGAATTACGCACCATGTCAATATTTGAGTTGGCGGTTGCGAGTGGGAATTTGAGTGCCAATGTTTGTTCATTATCACTGCCTTCTTGCTCTTCCACCTGTTGTTCTTCCATCTCTGCCTGGCCACGTGGCAATACTTGGACATCCGAAAGGAGAAAGGCAGATGGGTGTTGAGGGGGATCAGTGGGGGTGGGAAAGAAAGAGGTGCAAGCGTAAACCATCTGCTCTTGTGAATCAGAGCAGATTGTGGGAAAGAGGGAAATGGGCAGTGAGGAGGAGGATTGGGAACGAGCGTAACATCGTCATCGATAGGTTGAGCCCCACTGCTGGCCCACAGCCTCAGTCACAGCTGCTCCAGTGATGGTCTGCACCATCTCCTCCATGAGGCAAGAACATGTAGGTTAGCTCCTGCTGCCTCCAGTGACCCTGTCCTGTAAGAGAGAGAGGGAAGTGTGTCAGTGAGTGTCGTGCAACATGTTTGGATGAAGTGGCTGACATATTTGAATAGTGGGCAGTGTTTGCAAGCTGAGAGATATAGGTCTGAGCGTTGCAGCAGTGCTAATTGTGGGAGGGTGCAGTCCTGATTGATAGAGGTTGTTGGTAGGTGAGTTAAGGGGGTGTAGTGCCTTGAGCAGCATTTCATACTGGCGGTACTGTCGGTGGGATATAGCATTTGAAGATGAATCCACCAACATTGACCATTCGTGCGAGGACACTGAACCAGGCATGGCGCCACATCCACATCGTCAGCGCTTGACTCCTAGGCCAGGATTTTCTTGATGGGTTAAGTCCCAATGTTGGCACTATATACACCCAATTAAGCACAGTCGGCTGCCTCTCCATGCTGTGTGCCCAATCAGAATGGTCGGCCGTTCTGCAGCCTCAGCATTGCCACTGAGATGAGTGGTCACTGATGAGGCTGCATGATGAACAAGGTGACATCTCCATTTTGAGGCACTCACAGAGAAGGAAGATAATTCATTTCTCTGCCAGGCCAAGCAGGCAGGCATCGGTTTTTTGAGGGGGAATCCCCTCCAGCAGCAGCGGCAAGTTCCAGAGGGCGTCTACATTTTGCAGCACCCCTCCCTGGGGCTTGGAGCCTCCCACTCCAATGGCCTGCCCACCCACAAGGCCTCCCTATGTGGAAAGGGGCTACCTGCTGCTAGCAAAATGCTGGCAGACCAAGGAAATGGCCCTTAATTGGGCTTTTAATTGGCCTCTGCTTCCAATCAGTGGGCAGCTGAGTTACTGCCCTGACACAGCCATCCCAAGCATTTTAGCGGCCCCTTCCCCAACCTCCTCGTCCACCCCTCGGGGGCTGGTAAAATCTCACCCAGTGTATTGACTGCCACGACTTTCTGGTCCCGCTGCTTTGAGTGTGTGTTTCCGATCGACCTCCAGCACTTCTTTCCTTCTTTGCAATTCCTCAACTATAGTCTCTGGTGCAGTGCCTGAGAACATTGGAACACACACTCTCCCATATTATACCATTTTTGGGATTTTTTCTACATTGGAGTGACTCGTGCAAGGACCTCCACTACCTGCTCCATCCCATAACACATCTCCCCTTTAAAGAGGTGCAGGCTGCCTTAAAGTTGTGCTGGCTGACAAACTTCTGCTGGATTTGTCACAATTCCAGGCTCCCTGCTGAATGCAAAGCCACTGAACAGCATGGTTAGCACTGGCTGCGTATTATTTAATCCCCGATGTGGTTTTCGCAATCTGCAACCAATTCCCAGTTCAGAAAGGGGAAGAATTGGCGACCTGTCCCACCCTTGTCCGTGGCAATTTGAATGAGGTTCCATTTTGATGCCTCAGGCAGGGTTCCAGGGAACTTGGAATGTTCCCCAATGCGTGAATAGGGTGTCTCAGGTTTTGTAACAACTTGCAACTTGCCTGCAACAGCTGTTTTTATTATTTGATATGAAGGGAACCGAGACATTATTTTCTGCAGCTCCTACTTTACCATTTCCTTTCTCTCACTCAAAGTAAGATTCTCAAAAAAAATTGTAAAGCCAGTACAACTTTGTTCATCCTCTCAGCGACTTTTTGTGCGAGCTTCCGTTCCCTCCTCTTGTTCAAACAAGGGTGGGAGGATTAGCCCAGCCACCACAGGTGAGTCAGCTGAACCTCAGTAGTGTGGAAGCTTTTAGAAATGATAATCCTAGACAAAATTAACAGTCCAACAGTTAATTGGAGGAAAGCTAGCATTTGTTAAGGGCAAATCATGTTTAACCAACTTGACTGAGTTTTTTGATGAGGAGATAGAGAGGGCTGATGATGGTAATCCAGTTGTTGGGGTGTCCGTGGGCTTCCAAAAGACGTTCAACAAAGTGCTTGTTTATAACGTTCACTTTGTTAATAAACTCCCAAGAATGTCTCCTTGCCTATGGTTCCTTGTTATGATGAGCAGTGCTCATGTCACAGAGATGTGAAACCTTGGACTCTGCACAAGTTAAAGGCAGGTGTCTCAGTCCAGGGCCTCTTCCCCACGCTTTGTGCGACCTTCCCAGCACACTGACCATGTGCCTGCACTGTGACTGGTTACATCAGCCATGTTGCACCTTGATGGGGCTGATCATTGCTGCCAGAATGTCCTGGGCCAGCGGCACAGAGCTCCATCATTCTCTCTCTGTGCTCCCAGCAGCTTTCAGGTGTGGCTGGCACCGCCCATCTCATCAGCATCTGTGTCCAGTGATAGTGTGGTACCGAAGGGTTCAGCTCACAAAGGATGCCATAGGATCAGGAGAAGTTAAAGTTTCTCCACTGCATCTCCATGATATCACCCTGTTCACAGAGCGCAAGCGAGGAGCCATCAAGCAGACAGGAGTCAGACATTCACATAAGCCATGTAAGGGTCTATGGAGTGTCCCCACTGCATGTCTTCATCATCCTCCTGGAATGTAGAGGTTATGGGCATCCGCTGAGTCTCCACGATAGAGGCCATATCACAGAGGTTATGTGCACTGCCATCAACCAGACTGGGGTCAAACATTCATAGATGCAATGCGAGGATCTATGGTGTCTCCTCACTGCATGTTGTCATCATCCCCCATGAATCCAGCCTCGTCTGGCCTGTGCAATGGCCTCAACGTCACCATCCTTGCCTTCGAAGACCTCCTCACCTTCACCCCGATGTCTGCCTCAGAGAAGGCATGCAGCTCCTCTGTCCCCTTCCCAGCCAGCTCCCCTCCCTGCTGAAGTGCCAGGTTGTGAAGGGTGTAGCAGGCGACGATGATGCGTGGCACCGTCTGTGAACTGTATTGCAGGTCTCCACCAGACCAGAACCTCATTTTCAACATTCCGATGGTTTGCTCCACCAAGTTGCAAGTTGCAGCATGAGCCATGTTGTACCTGCTCTCTGCTGCAGCCTGAGGCCTCCTCCCTATGGGTGCCCGACGCCACCCACCAGCGAGACAGCGTGTTTCCCAGGAATGCATGATTAATGAGGCAGGATTGGGACGATACGGCGTGAAAAGCCACCATTGCAGGCTGCCGCTACTGCATTTAATGCAAATCTGACATGATTCCACCCCTAGACTTGGGAGCACAGGGCGCAATTTTCAAAATATATGGGTGACTCAAAACTTGGAAGTATTATGGACTGTGAGGAAAACAGAGATAGACATCAAGAGGATACAGACAGGCTGGTGAAATAGGATGATACGTGGCAGATGAAATTTAGTGCAGGGAAGTGTGAAGTGATATGTTTTGGGAAGTAGAGTGGGGAGAGCCAACATAAAACAAAATAAAGGATAGAATTCTAAAATGGGTGCAGGAGCAAGGGACCAGAGCTATGTGTTCAGAAACCACTGAAGGTGGCAGGGCAATTAAGAAATTGGTTAATAAGGCATACAGGATCTTGGGCTTCATAAGTAAAGACAAAGAATACAAAAGCAAGGAGGTTATGGCTCAGCCTCAACTGGAGTATTGTGTCCAATTCCGGGCACCACACTTTAGGAACGATATGAAGGCTTTAGAGAGGGTGCAGAAAACGTTTACAAGAATGGTTTTCAGGGATGAGGAACTCCAGTTATATGGATAGGTTGGAGAAGCTGGGCTTGTTTTCATTAGAAAAGACCAGGATGGGAGGAGATTTGCTAGACGTGTTGAAAATCATGAGGGGTCTGGACAGACTAGATAGGGAGAAACTGTTCCTATTGCCAAAGGGTCAAAAACCAGAGGGCACAATAAAGTGAATGGCAAAGGACCCAAATGCAACATGAGGAAAAACACTTTTATGCAGCATGTGGTTAGGATCTGGCGGGTCAATCATGGCCTCCAAAAGGGAATTGGGTAATTATCTGAAGATCTGCGGTGAAACAACAAGAGAGTGGGACTAGCTGAGCTGCTCTTGCACAGGGCAGGCATGGAAATGTCAGGATGCATGGTCTCCTTGTGGCTGTAGCCATTTTATGATTCTATTCCTTTCGAATAGCTGTCGACTCCAGAATGATATCAATGGTGTTTGGTTGAGTGGGCGGAGAAGTGCCAAATGGAATTCAATCCGGAAAAGTGCGAGGTAATGCATTTGGGAAAGGCAAACAAAGTAAGTGAATACTCAATAAACGGGAAGTTATCGAGAGGGGTTGGGGAAGTGAGACACCTTGGAGTGCACGTCCACAAGTCCTTGAAAGTGGCAGGACAGATGGACAAGGTGGTCAAGAAAGCACATGGAATACTTTTCTTTATTGAGCGAGGTATTGAATACGAAAGCAGGGATGTAATGATGGAACTGTATAAAGTGCCCATTAGGCCACAGCTGGAATGTTGTGTGCAGTTCTGGTCACCACATTACAGGAAGGACATAATTGATCTGGAGAGAGTGCAGAGGAGATTTAGAAGAATGTTGCCAGGGCTTGAAAATTGCAGCTATGAGGAGAGATTGGATAGGCTAGGGTTGTTTTCCTTAGGACACAGGAGGCTAAGGGGTGATCTAATTGAGGTGCACAAAATTATGGGGGGCCTAGATAGGGTAGACAGGAAAGACTTGTTTCCCCTGGCTGAGGGGTCAATTACCAAAGGGCATGGATTCAAGGCGATTGGTAGAAGGATTAGAGGGGACATGAGGAAGAACTTTTTCACCCAGAGGATGGTGGGCATCTCGAATTCACTGCCTAAGTTGGTGGTTGAGGACGAAATGCTCAACTTATTTAAAAACGTACCTGGATCTGCATCTGAAGTGCTGTAACCTGCAAGGCTACGGACCAGGTGCTGGACAGTGGGATTAAAATGAGCGGCTAGTTTATTTTTTTCTCTTTTTGGCTGGCGCAGGCACGATGGGCCGAATGGCCACTTTCTGCAATGTAGCGTTTCTAGGGTTCTATTCTTTGATTCTAACGAAAACATGTTGATTCCTTTCTGTAAATTAGGTGCATGGCCAGCAGTCTGCCTTCAAAAGAGGGATGTGATTATTCATGCCAATGAATGTTGGCTGTTATTGTGCAGGCTGAGGAGACACTACAGCTGCTCCTCCTCAAAAGTCCTCATGCAAGCATTTCCATTCAGAATCATTTGCTTGCCATCAGGAGCAGGCACCCAGTCCTTCCCCTCCCTAACCGCACAGCAACTATAGCAATTTCACCATTGGATTAGTTAACTCAACAAACACCAAGAATCAAATCTGGGCCTTTTGGGTCAGTCAAGATTTTTCAGCTACCCGCTGCATAAATCGAGAGGAGACACTTAGCAAAATTTTCACCGGGCTTGAGCCCTGCGCAAAACCCAGATTTTTGCTGCTGGCTCGGGTACACAGAGACGGGAGAATTCCCAGATCCACGAACCCAACCTTTAAAAATGGCTGCCCAGACATCAGATTTTAAGTCCCGGGGGTGGAGGGGTTGTGCGTGGGCCGTATTAGAAATTGGGGTAGGTGACCCGGGAGGAACTGAGGAGAATGCTGGGGCTTTCGCACTGTGTCCAACGTTTAAAAATAAAAGATTAAAACATGAAATGTGCCTCCAGCCCTTATCCCTCACCCCCACGCACTCCCTAGGCCCCATCCATGCCAACCCATGACACTTCTTGCCCCCCACCCACCCCATAACCTCTCATACCCTCCATGCCCAGGTATGCCCCCTACCCACCCCGTGGCCCTTTAGAGCCCCGATGCCAACTTAGTTCCAACTCATGCTAACCCATGCCCCTACACCAAGCATCCTTTGGTCTTACACCTACCATGCCAACTCATGGGTCGTATCCACCATGGGCAGACCTCAGGACCCATGCACAAATGAGATAAAATAAAGTTCTATAAAAATGAAATTCTAAGTGTTTATTGCAGACTTCACTATATTGAAAAAACACTCAGTTCATAAAAATCCATTTACTACATATACATTCCTTCAACTAAACAAAGCCTTGTACCACAAACATTGCATTCAAGTGCACAATCCCTATAGCAACAAGTATTGGAATTCATAGTCCCTCTTCAAAGGGACCACTTGTAGCTGTCAATCAAAGTGTGAAATGGCAGATGCCTTACTGTGATAATGGGTGGTTGTGAAATCAGCCATGCAACACTAATTCAGTAATGGAAACCCTCAGACTTATCAGCAGACTGCTTGCTATTTCACTCTCTATTTTTTTTTTAAAAAAACACTCCAGACTTTTTTTTTCCCCCAAAGATTTGAAGGGCAGGACATTTAAACGCCTTGACAGCTTGGCATCTCTCTTTGACATCTCTATTTAAAAGGTTCTTCTGACAGTTTTGACAGGTCTCTTTGACAGGTTCCTTCAACAGATGCTTCTGACAGCTTTGACAGTTGATTTTGACAGGTCTGTTGAGAGTTCCAATGAGCTTAAACACTTTTTACACAAATTTATGCCTAATTTTAACAATTCCAAAGGGTATCTGACCTTCACCAAAGGACTCCTTACCTCCCCCATAATGTCCTGGGACCAGATCCAAAGGGGTACCTTACCACTCCAAAGGGATACCCTGGCTATCCAAATGAATCCACAACGTTCAGACCTGCTTTTATCCAGTCTGATCTGCACACTTCAGGTTTCACACTCCTGGCCGACCAAAATCCCACTTCAGTGAAGGCAGCTGGTGACTTAAATGGCCAACTGCCCCCATAAAACACACATGCATAAAATATGCCCTACCCCCTTTCCCGTCTTCATGAAAATGGCAAGTGCCAAGTTCGGAGACAGGGCTTACGACTTCGACCACTTCCACTGTTTTCACCACAAAAATCTGGGCCTGAATTGTTTCACAAACGTCAGACTTGTTCCTTAAACCAACTTTTCTGTTAAATTAATCAACTTACATAAAAGTAAACTTGACATGCAGAAGCTCTCCTTCCTCTTCAGTCCATTTATCTCGGTATGGTCCCCTTCTAAAGAACAAAAATATAAAATAAGGCAAGTGGAATTCTAACTGAGTACTTTTGATTCATTATCGTTTCACAAGTGTCTTTGGTGGAGAAACTCCAGCGTAGCGTAATTGCGGTGAGGGCTAATGGAGATTAGCTGCAGTGGCAAAGAGATATATTGCAAACATTTAAGCCTGCTCTCACTCTGACGCACGAGCTATACCTACACAATCAATCAATCAATCACACACACATACTCTCCAAAAACTTTACTAGGAGTTTGCATAGGATGGAAATAGAAAAAACAGCGCAGGTCTTTATTTGGTAAAGAGATGCCAATTACACAGTGAAGATGTATGCACTTTTAAAATGCCAGGGCGGTAAATGTTTCATATAGATACCTTACTCGCTTGGACACCACAACGTTGGAAACACATTGAGCTATCAGGGGGATTTCCCATTTCTGAGAAGCAAAATGTTTTCAAATCCAATGATGCATTACACCAATGGCCTAAATCAAAATAGTATGTTTTGTTCCTGAGAACTCTAAATGTGAATCTATAGAAACATTGGGGACATGTTGTTGCAATAACAGCTTGCATTTATATAGTGCCTTTAACACAGTAAAATGACCCAAGGTGATTCACTGGAATGTTACCAAACAAAATTTGATACTGAACTACATAACAAGATAATAGGACAGGTGATCCAAACCTTGGTCAAAGGGACAGATTTTAAAGAGAGTCTTAGAGAAAAAGAGAGATTTAAAATGGAAATTCCATGGCTCAGGCAGCTGAAGGCATGACCACCAACGCTGGAGTGATTAAAATCGGGGACGCTCAAGTGGCCAGAGTTGGAGGAACGCAGAGATGTTGGAGGCTGAAGCGCTAGAGGAGGTTACAGAAATCAGAGGGCACCAACACTGCTTATCAGATTCTGAGAGTATCTTTGTACATTAGTCGCGTGAACAGTTTGTTGGGTCCACTTCTGGTGGAAGTCCTCACTCAATTAAGTACAATTATTTCAAGCAAGTTTTAATCTAACAGGATTTTAAAAAAATTAATCCTAAAAGCACTTCAATTTGCATTCTGAAGAAAACATTTCTTCTGATTCAGATTGAAAGAGCTGAATCGAACCGTGTAGAGCCATCTTTTAGGCTCAGCACCGCCAATGGAGGATCAAAAATGAGGTCCGAGAAATATGGTGTCTGACGTTGGCACTGCCATTTTTAAATCCACTTTCCAGCCAATTACCTATCTTAGCCTCAAATAGCTGAACACAACATTAAACGGAATGAAGGACAAGTGCTATTTAAAGATATCATGAAGTATGAAGACGAAGCTCTTGGGTAATGTATGTTGTTTTTTTGGACTTTGCATGTTTGTGACCTGCTAAGAATTATTTTAGTTTAGCTTAGTTGCTGGATTATTTCTCCTGACTGTTGGTGCAATTGGATACATGTTTGGAGGTTTCCTGCACTTAATTCTCTTACATGTCCAACCATTCTTCAATATGTTACAGCACGTATTCACAAAGTACTTCCATCACTGTTTACAGCTACAACGCAGCTCCCCTTTAGGAGGTGCAGGCTGCCTTTAAGTAGCACAAGTCACTGGCAATATTGCTTCTCCTGCTGGTGTACACAGCAAAACAAAAAAAGCACAGGTAGCACTGAGTCCACAAAGCAAATCAGTGTAAAACAATGGGCATCACAAACTTAATGTGCTGCCTGGAAAGCAATGAGAATGGGTTAACCACATACCATTCTCCATAGTTAACCAATTTAATTCCCAATGGGTCTTATGGGTACTTGAGTTTTGAAAGCCTTTCACTCACACTCAAATGAAAATAACAATTTATTTTGGAGAGCCTATTTATTTATTCCAATGTCCTGAATTAATATTATAGTGATATTATAATGACTGTAGTAATCATACAACGCAAGTTACCAGTTGTGGTGTTAATCATGTCATACCACATTACTAGGGAGGATAGTATGCCAAGTAATCCAGATGATCCCTTGTATCAGAAATCTTAAAGTACAGGAAATATTAAGAGTTGAGGTTTTCTGAAAGGAAATTGAGGAAACATAAGTGGACCTAGTTGTGAAACAGATTGACACAGAAACTGAACCAGGTGAATTGCTCGCTGTGGTGAATGCTTTAAATGTCGAGGCACAAATGAAAGATTAAAGAACTAAAGAGTCAGAAAGGAACTCAGGCAGTAAAATATTTAGCACATGTTAAAATAGATTTGTGAATTGAGCCAGGGAATTCAAGAGGCAACTAAATGTGTTTTTGGCACTGGAATCAAACAGAAGGTACATTTGGTGTAATGGCAATTTCTATTCCCCAAACCTTTCTTGTGGGAAAACCTCAAAAGTTAGCACCCCCAGCAAAAGAATTTAAATGGATAGAAAATGACATGGGTGTGTTAAATACATCTGCCTGAATTCACGACATGCACTTTTCTCATGCAATGCTCAGTAACAGGAGAACTATTTCATAATAATGTATTCAATTGAGTATACAGGATATGGATCTTTCTCATGCATGTCAGCTATTAATGGAATGTTTTCTTACTAACATGTTGGAAGCAGGCACTCCAGCTTGCCTGCTTGCTGTGGAGTTTTAGCATTTTCACTTTTGGACTGGACAGTTATCCCGCCCAGAATTCAACCGGTTTGACCATCTTGGCTTTCAGTCAGGCATGAGCACGTTGGAAGGGGGTGCAGGACAAATAAAGGTCTGATTCCTCGACCCTGGAGGAAGAGCAAAGGGTCTGATGGTGAGGAGCACTCCTGCTCCTCCTGGCCCACAAGGAGTGCTGTGTGAGCCCTGTCCTTCTCTCCCAGGCTATCCTCGTCTCAAGGTAGTTGAACCTGAAAAGCAGTTAAAATACCAACCCACTTTCTGGGAGGGGATTGGGAGCATGCACCTTGTTTCCATCTCAAGACCACCCAAAAGTTGCCAGCTTCCTGACGGTTTGAAATAGTTTCCTATTTAAAACCCCCCACACCAAATCCTACCCACTCGCCCTTGTTGTTAAGTTTATCCCATGTTTCACCGTTCAATATTGTAATGAGCTATATGTTAAGGGGCATGGTTTACTGCTGTTGTAGCAAGGAGCAGTCGGTTTAACGATTCAAGTAATATTACAACCTGATGCGAAATGTCAAGTCTTCATCAATTACATCTTTATTACTGACCTCAGAAGTCCACTAAAGGCAATTCGCCATCGCCGTTGTGGTTCGAGACACGCCAGTTTTAGACCATCTCCACTCCAGGAGTTCTTACTGCCCACAGAAGTGATTGTATCAGGATGGATTGGATGCTGAAAGAAGCAGTTTTGCCACAATTGACGAGAATACTTAAGCTAACTACTTGTATAGGAAAGTGAAAACAAAAACAAAAATACCTGGAAAAAACTCAGCAGGTCTGACAGCATCTGCAGAGAGGAACACAGTTAACATTTCGAGTCCGTATGACTCTTCAACAGAACTAAGGAAAAATAGAAAAGAGGTGAAATATAAGCTGGTTTGGGGGGGGGGGGGGGGGGGGGGGGGGGGGGAGGAGGAGACAAGTAGAGCTGGATAGAGAGCCAGTGATAGGTGGAGATAACCAAAAGATGTCATAGACAAAAGGACAAAGAGGTGTTGAAAGTGGTGATATTATATAAAGAAGGTGATAATAAAGGTACAGATAGCCCAGTGGCACACTTCACTTTGAATGATCATAGTTCATATTTTATAAAAGTTGATACCAAAATATACTAAATGTATGAGTGCATAATACTATTTAGATACCATCTGTATCGAACTGTGATGGCAGGTGACTGAATTAAAGACTTGCTAATAATTTCACAATGCAAGATGACAGGCGTAGTGGTGAGTGCAGATGTTAGCGAGCAGTGCAGTTATTGATCATGTTCCTAAATCATTCACTTTTTCCTGCATTGCATTCAAGCTCTCGGAGCGATGCTCCAGGCATCATGAGACATGTCCTTCATATCAGATGCCTGGGATTAGGGATATAGTGTCTCCTGTCCACTGCCTGCAACCAAGGCCTTGATGGTGAACCCTGAGTTATGGGAGATAAGCAACGAGCATGTTTTTTTTTATTTGTTTGTGGGATGTGGGCATCACTGGCTAGGCCAGCATTTATTGCCCATCCCTATTTGCCCTTGTTCAGAGGGCATTTTTAAGAGTCATCCACATTGCTGTGGGTCTGGAGTCACATGTAGGTCAGACCAGACCAGGTGAGGACAGCAGATTTCCTTGTGAACCAACAATCGTTTTATGGTCTTCATTAGACTTTTAATTCCAGATATTTATTAAATTCAAATTCCACCATCTGCTGTGGTGGGATTCGAACCCAGGTCCCCAGAGCATTACCGTGGGACTTTGGATTACCAGTCCAGTGACAATACCACTACGCCACCACCTTCCCAAAGTTGACAGGAATAACCCACAAATTGCTACATGAGTGTATTAGAATACTGGCGTTATATAGAATTAACAGGCCAGAAAAGAGGTCATTTGGCCCAAGTGGTTTATGCTTCACATGAGCCTCCTAATCTAACCCCATCCGTGTACTGTTCTATATTATTCCCCCTCATGTGTTTAACTAGCTTTTCCTTAAATGTATCAATGATATTTACCTCAACACAGTCTAATCACACTCTCTACAAAGAATATATTTTAATACATTTCAGTTATGTGAATTATATTTTTCCATTCAATATTAGCTTGACTTCACTTTGAAAACTCCAAAGGATTTGTGCTATTCACTCTGTTAGTTATTTATTTAATTAAATGTCTGCACGTTCTTGAATGTTTTGCATGCATGTGCAATGTCTTCCTGCCACCTTTCATCTATCCGTATTTAGATAGACAATCCTTCTTAAAAAATCATGGGCTGAGTTTTATGGGGTGCCATGTTCCCCATCACCTGACCCAACTAAAAAGCTGGTCGAGAGCCTACCCACGAAAAAGCCGCCTGCCTTCAACCATTTTATGCTCGGTGGGGCATTGGTTAGCTCAGGCCGGGACTTCCACCCACA
This sequence comes from Cetorhinus maximus, assembly GCF_964194155.1. Lineage (NCBI taxonomy): Eukaryota > Metazoa > Chordata > Chondrichthyes > Lamniformes > Cetorhinidae > Cetorhinus > Cetorhinus maximus. Next base: position 139,160,388 of record NC_135884.1, on the reverse strand, counting down.
TCTTGGGAGCAAGTCCCACCTTAGAGAGCTGCTGGCAGAACCAGCTCTGTAGCCCTAGCAGTGCCAGGTTCAAGCGGTGGCCACTGAGGCTACAGCTAGCCCCTGAAGATAGGAGGTTAGGGAGACTGTACTGAAGTTAAGTTCAGTGTATCGGTGGACCCTGGCCGGCAGGACGCGGGGAGGGGGTAGGGGCACCTCTGATGTGGCACAGGGGATCCCCAAGACCACCCCCACCACCCCACACCTTGTCTGAAACCAGGCCACCCAATAAAAGCTGTCAGGCTATCCGCTTGCTGTGGACCTCCCTGTGCCACAGGTAAAATAGCAGCGGGGGCGGAATGTAGTATTTAAGTGGCCATTAATTGGCCACTGCATTTTTGCAACTTCTATCAGAAATCTGATGGTTTGGTGGGAAGAAATTTTACTTTTGCAAGCGCCAATTTTTAAATTTTCACAACTGAAAAGATCATTGTGACGAATAATATTCCTTTTCAATTTCTTCAATAAAATCCAATCCATCACCAGGCGTTCAGCATTAAGTTGAATGAAATTGCAATTTCAGCAAGCTTCTCTGTTTATCCCCTTTCATTATCTCTATTTTCAATATGACCAATCATGTGTTTTGCAAACTCTTCAATGTGTGCAATAGGAATTTTATAAAATGTGAGTTTTTCTCAGAACAAAACTAGTTGTCTCACCCTGAATTTGTCCTCTCCCAAATGTTCTCACGTGGCAATGGGGAGACAGTGACGTAATGATAATATTGCTGAACTAGCAATCTTGAGTTCCAGACTAAAGCTCTGGGAATATGGCAGCTGGTGGAATTTGAATTTGCTCAATAACAAGTCTCAGTAACGGAAACCATGAAACTATCACTGATTGTTGCAAAAAAAACTATCTGGTTCACAGATGGTTTTGGGAAGGAAATCTGCCATCCTTACCTGGTCTGGTCTAAACGTGGCTCCAGATCCACAGCAATGTGGTTGACTCTTAACTGCTCTCTGAAACGGCCTAGCAAGTCATTCAGTTCAATTGGGCATCCCATGAAAGAATAAACCAGCAGCAAAAGCCTTGGCTGATTTTTTTTCCCTCCTCCCTAACACTCAAGCACTGAGGCTCCTGCAATGCCTACTGCAGCCGAAGTCAGCTAACGCAGTATTGATTGAACATGATCTTAGGACCTTCTAGTCTGTACAACTCCACTGTCGCTGGCTTTGGCGACTGAGCCATAGTTTCTGTCGTCCCTTTTCTTCATGGAGGTATTTATTTAGCTCTTTATTAAAAGAAAAATCAGCACAGCTTTAACTGTTTTTGTAAACAGAATAACACCCTAGAAAAATATCAATTTACATTTTTGCATAAGAGCCGTAAGGACTAACCTCAAAATTTCCAACTCCTTCAACTCGAAGCAACACCCACATTTCACACAAATCATTTGGCTTCCGGCAAACCCGAACAGCAAAGAAGGTTTTATCCATCTCTGTGAATCCCATAAAGTAAACTGAGTCGATAGCCTGTAAAAATATAAATGCAAGTAGGGTTTTATATATATACACATATTTCAAAAGCTTGTTCTCTAATGGAACTTCCTGTAAAGTGTCGTCCATAACATGTTTTATATAGATTGGCTTGTTCTGATAGAAATGGTTCTACACAATAACGTGGCTGTGCAGAATGTTCTGAAATTCTTTGTTTTATACTGAAGACAGATTTGGAGACACTGAAACAAATAAGCTGGTAGCTGCAGATCTCCACTAGCATTGAGGTAAAGTTGCAGTAGAACCTAAAAGGCTGCCCCCTTCCCCCGCACCCCCCGCCCCCATTGATATACACATTACACACTTGCTGTTAGAGTCACTTTACCACCGAAAGGCCAATAAGACAAACATCTTGTGAGGTGGTGTTCTGCACCTCCATGCAAACTATGCCATCTCACCTATATTACAGCGTAGTCTGCAAAGACAGTGTTGTAAAATAGATGGCGTCCAATCTTGTATTCAAGAGCTTAAGGGACAAAGAATGAGGCACCTCAGCCAACATTCAATTAGAGAAAATCAGCCAGTGCCAATTGGAATTCACAACCTCTCACGTGGTTACATTCTGGGTTTCAAAACACAGAATGTGATGACTGTGATCCTAAATGTTGCGTAAAGCAAGTGGAATTAAGAAGTTTACCAATTTATGAAATAATGCTATGCTAGGTATAAATAAGGCTAATACATGCAAATTGTTACGTGATACATGATATATTTTCTGACGCCTTTTTGGATATACACTTTCGGCAGGCAAGGCTTTGCTGCCCTAGCACATGGTTCAAAACGCTTTTCTGCTATATTTAGAAAACAGGGAGGTACATGTTGGCTGACTGGTGTGAACCGCCTGCGGACATAAGTGAGGTGATAGTGTAATGCGGTGTTTTTCAAACAGGGGAGCATAGTTCGGCTGTAGGGTGAGCTTGCAGTCTCACCTCGGAGGATAGACTAGAAGGGTAAGCAGAATCCGCAGTGAGAAGCAGGCACAGCTCTCACACTGATATCCCTAAGTAAATACCTGTTTTCTTAAAAGCATTAGGCTGGATTTTGTGGTCATGTCAAAGCAGCAGTGCTCACAGTTGGCCTTGAAGAAAGCTGCCCTCAAAGATCTAGTGACACCTGTGGCAAAGATTTCCTCCTTCACGATGTCAGCTTAAATCTGGCATCAAGTCAATCGAATCTCCCGGTGTGCAGCAGCAGTGATGTCAGCAAACATGGTAAGCAGCCAATCACATCGAAGTATTCTCACAGACAAGAAACCAGGAACTAAAAGCTTTTGGTCCTCATGTGGGGAACAGCATAACTAGAGGCCATCAATATAAGATAGTCACCAAGAAATTCAATATGGAATTCAGAAGAAGCTTTTTTACCCAAAAAGTGGTGAGAATGTAGAACAAAGTCCCACAAGGAGTGGTTGAAGCAAATAGTGTAGATGCATTCAAGGGGAAGCTGGACAAACATATAAGGGAGAAGGGAATAGGTGGTTACAATGGTAGATTTAGATGAGGAAAGATGGGAAGAGACTCAAATAAAGCATAAACACCGGCAAGGACTGGTTTGGGATGAATGGCTTCTTTCTGTGTCACATATCCTATGATTATCCTTCACTTCTAGTGTATATTTTCAGATAGCGAAATAAATGATTATGAGAGAAGCCAAAATATCATGAATTTTTTAAAATATCAATTATAAATGGAGAAATTTGACATTCCACAAATGTAAAATTAGTTTTTTTAGGGCCAGTGAGGGTGTCTGTCAGTAATTATAAACTTAGCACACCACTAAAATAAAATTACACCTCAGTCATCAGAGTGGAACTTTTTAAAAGGGTCTTGACAATGACACTAACAGCATAAAAATGGAAGATTGCATTCATTCATCGATTCCTTAAGGATTGCACTCTGCAGGAACCTCAACAGTGCAGCCACTGAGGTAGTGTAGACTCACTGACATTAACGTCTGGATTTCCACTGCTGGGGTGAGGCTGGCAGGCCGTGGCAAAGGAATGGCGGAGCTAGGGAGAAGCTAGGGAGAGGGGAGAGAGGGAAGTGTGATCCTTGTCTCTAATGGGCACAGGGGAACCGCAAAAGGAGATCCCACACCCCTTGCCCAACATCAGCCCGCGCAGCTAAAGCTACCGGGCATCCCACATGGCGTGGGCCTCTCCCTGCTGCAGGTAAAATAGCAGTGGGAGAGGGATGAGGCCCCCAAGTGGCCACTAAAGGGACTAAATAGACCCAAGGGCAGGCGAGTTGCCCGCACCGGCCTCACTAACCCACCCCCCATAAAATTTCATACAGGTCGGGAGCAGGCAGAAGGCAACCCACTGGATTTTATGAGTCCCCCCCACCTTCAAACCCATCAGCGGGGGTAGCATAAAATCCAGCCCTCTGTGTTAATCTGCGCATATGTGGATTCCTGAAGTTGCTGTCAGTTTCAGCGGAGTAATGACAGTGAACGCTGCCAGTTTTGCCGGCATTATCACCACAAAATCTGGGCTCTTATTACAAAAAAAATCCCCTTTGCATGTAGCACTTTCATAGTAGGAGTTATAGAGTGTTGGAACTCAGATGGAGTGGGTGCTCCGTCTGAAAAGGGCACCCATTTGAAAAGGGTAACCTCAAACAAAGATTTTGACAACAACCGATGCAAAGTGCTGCAGCCTATGCTAAAGGACCCCCTTGTCCTCACTTATCACCCCACCAGCCTCCGCATTCAAAGGATCATCCTCCGCCATTTCCGCCAACTCCAGCACATCTTCCCTTCACTCCCCCCCCGGCGGCATTCCGCAGGGATCGTTCCCTCCTGGAGACCCTGGTCCACTCCTCCATCACCCCCTACACCTCAACCCCCTCCCACAGCACCTTCCCATGCAACCGCAGAAGGTGCAACACCTGCCCCTTTACTTCCCCTCTCCTCACCGTCTAAGGGCCCAAACACTCCTTTCAAGTGAAGCAGCATTTCACTTGCACTTCCCTCAATTTAGTCTACTGCATTCGTCGCTCCCAATGCAATTTCCTCTTAATTGGAGAGACCAAACGCAGACTGGGTGACCACTTTGCAGAACACCTTTGGTCTGTCCGCAAGCATGACCCAGACCTCCCTGTCGCTTGCCATTTTAACACTCCACCCTGCTCTCATGCCCACACGTCTGTCCTTGGCCTGCTGCAATGTTCCAGTGAAGCTCAACGCAAACTGGAGGAACAGCACCTCATCTTCCGACTAGGCACTTTACAGCCTTCCGGACTGAATATTGAGTTCAACAATTTTAGATCATGAACTCTCTCCTCCATCCCCACCCCCTTTCCGATCCCCCCCTTTTTTCCCCAATAATTTGTATAGATTTTTTTTTCCCACCTATTTCCATTATTTTCAAATGTATTTCCATCCATTGTTTTATCTCTACCTTCTGGCCTATTTCGATTCCTTCACCCCACCCCCACTAGGGCTCTGTATCTTGCTCGTCCTGTTTTCTACCCTTAATTAGCACATTCCTTAGATAATATCAACACCTTCAACACCTCTTTGTCCTTTTGTCTATGACATCTTTTGGCTATCTCCACCTATCACTGGTCCTCTATCCAGCTCTACTTGTCCCACCCCCTTAAACCAGCTTATATTTCACCTCTCTTCTATTTTTACTTAGTTCAATTGAAGAGTCATACGGACTCGAAACGTTAACTGTGTTCCTCTCCGCAGATGCTGCCAGACCTGCTGAGTTTTTAACAGGTATTTTTATTTTTGTCTATGCTAAAGGACGTTCGAGCTGTGATGCTCATGTTTGAAGGTTGGCGATAAGAGCATTTAGTAATAGCTGCTTTTATTTTGTCTTATCAACTTGGATTTTTTTTTTAATTCATTCATGGGATGTGAAGGTCGCTGGTGAAGTCAGCACTCAATAATTCAGCATGTGTGAGCTGGCCCATACTATTTATCAAAAGCCCAGTCTTAAAAACAGCTGGTACAAGGTTAAAACAAAGAGCTAATATGCAAATATATCTAAATAACGCACTGCCTTAACAGTAATCTTAAAAGCGGCTAACCGAAGGTGAAACCATGGCTGGAACTTTGTGTGCCATGATAAGACGTAATGATCAGCTGGCCCGAACAAGCAGAAAGGGGTCAGCCAGGACAGGGTCAATGGATAAGAAATTCCAGGCACTGAGGAAAAAGAAAGGGTTGTCAAAGAAAGTTGGTAGGGTGGAATAGAACTAATGAAACAATAGTTGTAATATGGGGCAGAATTTTCTGCCTGTTGGGCGGGTGCTGGCCCGATCGGGCCCACGCCACTATTTTGTGCGGGTGGGCAGGTTAAGGCCCGCCGAGTGTATTTGCCGACTCCCGTGAATGGCGGGAGTGTGCGGGCTGTGGCGGGCGTGCACAGGCCGCCGGGTCCAATGGCGACCCGGCAGCCTGTTTAAAGGAAAGCCTGGCAGCCTCCTGTAGGCTGCTCACAACGGCCACATCGAGGTCACACCGCGGGGGGTCTGCTGAGCAGGGCACGCTGGAGGGAAGGGCGGAGGAGCAGGGCAGGCTGCAGGAGCAGGCCAGGCTGCAAGGCAGGCCGGCAGGGGGCCAATGTGCCCCTCGATTTTTGATGACTGCCTTGCTGCCCTCCTTGAGGAGGTGGCAGCATGGCGGGAGGCATTGGTCCCCCAGGATGGGAGGAGGAGGCCCCCCCACATGACGAAACGTGCCTTGGAGGAGGTGGCGGAGGTGGTGAGCTCCCACGACATGGTGCACCTGGATCCAGTGTCGCAAGCACTTCAATGATTTGTTGCGCTCGGGCATTGGGCATTTAACCCAGCAGGTATCCCCCACCACCCCCCCCTCTCCCCAAAGTCTTACTGTTGTGACTGCATTGAATCATGTTGGACATTTCTTGTATGCTGGGTGGGCAAGCAGACAGTGCCCATGCTTAGTCAGTCTGAGTGGTTCATGAGGTGATGAGTTCTCCCCCGCATCATGTTTTGCTCTTAGTCGCACATGACTAGTCTGGGGGCAGGAGATGCAGCTAGGCGCATACTCAGAACTCCAGCACATGTCCTATTCACGGTGATGAGATGGTGGAAGGGGAGCCTCAAGGTCTCGTGGCCAAGAACCATCTGCTGCCCTCGACGCTGCACGTAGTTGTGCCTCCTTGCTATGGGAGCAAATACCAAGCGATAGAGTGGCACCAAGACATAGTGCCCATAAACAAAAGCATAACCTTAGGCACAGCACGGGTTTCTCACTGGTGCTTTCGTGTTGGCCCGAAAATAGGAACTTATTATCTTTTTTATGCTCGATTAATGTTTTGTTTTGGATTTGAGAGAACTTCTCATGGTTAAAATAAAAACCAGATGTGTTACCATGGCTAAGAGTGGCTCTTTTGTTTTGCATTTGCATGATTAAGATAAATGTCATGAGTGTTTGTGTCGACATTCAAGTTTATGTCCAAAGCCCTTGGTTGCAGCTGATGACCTGGCAGATTTAGCATTTAGGTGCCAAGTATGGGAGCACCAGGCAAGGCTGTTCCTGCTGATCCATTCGTGTGGAGCATTCTGTTGAAGGGTCATGAGGACTCGAAACGTCAACTCTTTTCTTCTCCGCCGATGCTGCCAGACATGCTGAGTTTTTCCAGGTAATTCTGTTTTTGTTGTGTAAGCTGAAGGTTTGTTGGATTAAAGTGTCCCGGGTGTCCCTGTCTTCTTGGTGTAGTCCCGCGTCAGCGTTTAGCCCCTCAGCATTCCTCTGTGCTTCCTCAACCTCAGAATCAGTGCTGGACTTATTGTGCGCAGCCGCATCCACTGTGTCAACGTCTTCATCGTCCATTGTGTCCCCCCTTTCCAGTGCAAGATTGTGGAGAGCGCAGCATGCAACCACTATCACCAGCACACGACCTGGGGGGTACTGGAGTGCGCCCCCTGAGCGGTCCAGACATCAGAAGCGCATCTTGAGAAGACCAATGGCTCTCTCCACCACACCCCTTGTGGAGGCGTGGCTCCTATTGTAGCGCTGCTCAGCTTCCAATATTGGATAGCGGAGATGCGTCATGAGCTACCTACTGAGGGGATAGCCCTGGCCACCCAGCAGCCAACCATCCAGCCGAGCCGGAGCACTGAAGAGCCCTGGCGCCTGGGAGTGTTTGAGGATGTAGGCGTCATGGGAGCTGCCGGGGTACCTTGCACAGACTTATAGAATCTGCATCCTGTGATCACACACTATCTGCACGTTCATGGAGTGGAAGCCCTTCCTGTTGAAGGAGGTACCGGGCTCACCTGCTGGCGCCTTGATGGCCACATGTCTATTGCACCCTGGACACGGGGGAAGCCAGCAATGGCCGCGAAGCCTCTGGCTCACTGTGTCTGGCTTGCCTGGTCACAGCGGAAGTGGATGAAGGTCAATGCATGCCTGAACAGAACATCTGTGACCTGTTTGACACAAGTGTGGACAGCTGATTGGGAGACACTGCAAAGATCACCCACCGAGCCCTGAAAGGAACCAGAGGCATAGAAATTGAGGACAACTGTGACCTTCAGAGTCACTGGCATGGGGTATCTGCCCACACAGTTAGGAGAGATCTCAGGGTCAATCATCTGACAGATATAGTTGACTGTCTCCCTTGACAGTCGAAGCCTCCTTTGGCACTGCACCCCAGACGTATTGAGGTAACTGCTTTGCCGCCTGTATACCCTGGCAGCAGGATAGTGGCATCTTCTGCAGCCCCTTCCACCTTGGGCTACCTCTTGGCCCTGCACCCCTTGTGCCTGTGCCTGCACTCCCAAAGGTGGCTCCCCTGGAGGCTGATTGTGCACTCCTGGCCTCCTTATTATAGCCCTCCCTTCCTCCTCAGAGGAGCTGCTTCCAGTGGACATGTCAGAACCCATACCCAGGCTAAGGGGAGGCCTCTGGAAAGCTGCAGGCCCGATAAAGATTTCTGACTGCAGAGTGCTGAGCTGAAGATTCAAAGTACACAGAAAGCTGCTGGAATTCATTCTGAACTACTGCAGATCTCACAGGCAAGTTTAAAAACTTTCTGCAATAAATACTTCACAGACCAGATTGACAACCCCACTGAGCACTCATATCCCGCCCGTGGATGAGGTTCATTAAAAAGTCTCTTACCCGCCTGCCCGTTGCGCCCGTGCGCTGACCCGAAGATCACACAGGCACCTGAAATTCGTCGTCGATTGACGAATTAAGGGCCTTAACTAGCCCATTAGTTAATGGCGGGCGCGCGTCGAACTTCATCGCGCGCCCGCCCAGCGAAATATCGTGATGGCGCACGGTGACGTCGGGATGCTCGCCTGATGTCACCGCGCGTCGTTTTACGCGCTGACGTGCGGGGCCTGCCCCATGCACGTCAAGCAGAAAATTCTGCCCACGGAAACTTTTCAATTACTTATACTCCTAAATTAGATATCTATTTCATTCAATAACCCTAACTGCACAAATTTATATCTCTTAGTTAGATTCTATTTTGGAAATTGAGGAAGGGAAGCCTAGCCTGTAGAATAATATGCTTTAATTAAAATAATTAACATTTGCACGGTGTGGACAACTATTTAACACGAAGAAAGCAAAATTTAAAGTAAATGCAGCCAGATGGGAGCCTTGCCCATTGCTGTTGCTTATCAGGACGTTGCCAGACATGTAGGCAAGGCCCCTTATGATGCTCTTAGAATGAGGTGAGGGAAGGTGATTAGAGTTGAATGCTGTACAGCAAGATTACTTATGTGTTCTGAAACATTAATAGAGAACTGAAGTTTCTCCTTTAAATGGGGTCCATGGTCAAGGGTGAGCCACATCACCATTATAAAAGACACTGGCATTGAATTGGAACTCTTCCCCTATGACATGTAACTACAAAATATGTGGTGTAGCAGACAGCCACTTTTGACACCCCCCTCACCCCAGGGCTGAGATTTAGTGAAAAAGGACCAGCATCCGCAGTTTTTTTGCTTTTATCTGTTGTTAGAGCTATGTTGAACATAGCAGTTGGTGAATCTAAGTCAGATCAAGATCTTAAATTAGCTTTAATCTTGATGGTAATTAGAAGGAATGTATTTAAAAGAACTAAATGTGCCTTTAAAATTCAGAAGACAACAGGTCACAAAAGAGTATCTGCAGGGTTTCTCCATGCCACCTCCGTGGCTGATTTGTTCAAACAAAGCTTTGCTACTGAATCTTTCCAGGGTGTCAACCATCGAAAGGCCAACCGTCCCAACATTTGGTTGCTATCTGATTAAATGCTAACCTGCATGGGGAGTTATTTCTTTACAAAGTGAAAAGATAGCATGGGTGTTACTTGCTGTTCTGAGGAAAGAGATACCTAGAATCCCTGAATACTTCTTTCATTAATGACAACTGACAGTTCGAGATGGGTTGCTATTTATCTAACAGAATGATACGGAAAACTTTAAATTTTTCATATTTCTAGCAACTACGGAAAGGCAAATAAATCAGCGTCAATCAGTTCTGGCAATCGCTGGACACGTTGTCTCATGTTAACGGGCAAAGGCTAGACAAAACAATTAGGAAGGCAAATTTGTTGGCCATTTTTTTGCAAGGGGGTTGCAAGATAAGAAGAAGCAAATCTTGGTATAATTGGACAGGACATTGGTGAGGCCACACCTGGAGTGCTGTTCATGGTTTTGGTCTCCTTAACTAAAGGAAGAGTATACTCGCCTCAGAGGCAGTAAAGCGAAGGTTCACCAGATTGATCCCTGGATGAGAGGGTTGTCCTGTGACGAAGTTTGAGCATAGTGGGCTGATACTTTCTGGAGTTTAAAAGAATGAGAGATAATCTCATTGAAACATATAGGATTCTGAGACAGCTTGACAGAGCATACACTGAAAGGCTGTTTCCCTTGGTTGGAGAGTCTAGAACTAGAGACCATAGTCTCAGAAGAAGTGGATATTCGGTTGTTGAATATATTCAAGGCTGTGATAGATTTTTGGTCTCTCAGGAAATCAAGGCAAATGGGAGTCTGGCAGGAAAATGGGATTGCGATCCAAGATCAGCTATGATCTTAAGTGCCAGAGCAGGCTCGAGGGGTCATATGGCATATTCCTGTTCTTATGTTCTTAAGGCTCCATAGATAACAGAACTAAATTGGACCAGGATGAATCAATCCCATGGCTACAGGAGCAGAAAGAAATAATTAGATATCTGAGACTAGGAAGATCAAATAAGACAAAGGTTGTAATTTGCAATCCGGAAATCTTTCTACTCTTTTTGTATCTTTGCCTTCCAATTTATGTACTTGTACATGTGAAAAATTTAATTACATGCTGCTAAGAGAAATGTTGCACAATTTTACTAAGCGCAATTTGAGAAGAAAATCAGGTGAACTGTTATCGAAATGTGGGCAAATAGTCAAAATAAACATAGTTTAAAAGATAAATAGACAATAGGGATTGTTATAACAGAATATAACTGACACAGTTAAGAACAATTGAACTTAATGTTGACACTCCGAATGCTCTCCACCAGCTACCAGGCACATGTCAGATGATGGAACATTCGCAAGGCAAATACTCAACAAACTCAACACCATGCATGTCAAAGCAATCTGATTGATTAGCACATGGCACACTTGCCTAAGCATCCACACCCTCCACCACCAGGTGTTCCAAGCCTGCAGTGTACCACCTGCAAGACACATTGCATAAATCACTAAGCCTTCCACTACAGCATCTCCTAAATGCTTGTCTCCACCATCTAGGACAATTGCAGCAGCTAGATGGATACACCATGGCCACCAAGCTTTTAGGAATCTTATTTTAAAAAGGCTCAAACAAGTCTTTGACACAAGCAATGTCTCCCATAGTAGTCAATAACCTTACTCTTGCTGTGGTTAGAGATGTAATTTACATTGAACATTTTGTTCCTGTCTATCTACAAATTAAAAGGTGGCAAGACAAATTGATAAGTTGATTACAATAACACAAATGGGTTACTTGGATTTATAAATATAGGTAGAGAACATTAGAACAAAGAAATCATGCTAGAACTTGATAAATCACTAGTTAGGCAGCTGGAGTGGACAAATTTCCACCTTCACGATTCTCAGATGTATCCTCTGCATCTCTTGCAAGGACAAGGTCACCAACTCAGAGGTCCTAGAGTGTGCTAATTCCTTGAGCATATCCTCATTGCTAAGGCAACAACATCTGCGCTGGCTCGGCCACATAGGTCAGATGGATGATGACCTTTTACGCAAAGACCTTCTGTACAATGGACTGGCACTGGGTCACGGCCATCTGGGCGTTCAGGCCTCCGCTACTTGGACACCTAAAAGCGAGATATGAAGATGGTGGACATTGGCATTGACAACTGAGAGACAGTCACCGACGGCCGTGACCTCTGGAGGCTGACTGGAGGGCATTGGAAGAGGCGAGCAGGAACAAAAAGCTCAGCTGGCCAAGAAGAGGGCCCATAGAAAACAGAGGCCAGCAAACCCTGCACTTTCTCAACCAATGTCTTCCTCTGCAGCAAATACAGCCACGATTGCCTTGGCATAGTGTGGCTCCTGAGCCATACCAAGTGATGCTTAACACAGAGTTAACCACCACAGCACAAGCCATCATCATACGAGATGGAAGGCTGCCATAAGTGTGCATTTTCGGGCCAAAGCTGCCCTGGCATCAATGAAACAGCATCAACAAACAGGTTATTGTTGAATAAGTACTGTTTGAGTGCACAGTTGACAACCTCTTACATCACTTTGCTGATGGTTGGGAACACAGGTTGGATTGTCCTGCTGCATCCTGTGATAAAGGTCCCTGGGCAAAAACAAAATGACTCTTCCGATGAATTGTACAAATATATCATTCTTTTCAATATCAAAGGTTTGATCAGAGGGCACAGCAGAAGTGGTGGTGACAGAATGAGATTAATGGAGTAAAAATAGAACAATCAAATGATACGTAAAATGCTGGCAATCTGAAATAGAAAACAGGAACTGTTGGAAGCACTTGAGACATTGGGTCTTTGGAGAGACAGTAGAAGTGACTGGTGGGCACCATAAGAAATGAAGTATCTTATCAACACTGACAATCGTATTATGATTTAGTTTCATAATTTCCTTTTGTATATTTTATATTTGAGTTCCTTTATTAGTCCTGACCCTTAAAAAGTGGCTTGTGTAAATATTTTTTTTGCTGTTGAAGGAACTGGAGCAATGTAGTGAGATACTTGCAGATTGTTTGGGGGGAAAAAAGACAACCGTGGATAAAGGAAGGTAGGGTTGGCATTTCAGGAATATTACCAAGGCAAATACTTTTCATTAAGCTTATTCTCTGGAACTGATGCTGCCTCCTTCAGCAGGAATCTGGAAAAAGTAGAGATTCGGTAGTAAGCGGGGGTAGGCAATTGAGAACTGCTTGTATTTTTGCCCCTTTGACTAAGCTTAACTTTAAATTCGAACATGTGCATTAAGTAGTAATTGGCAGATGGCAGGTAGTGAATGAGATAGGTGTTGGCTGTCATTGCACTCTCTCCTCTGAGCCAGAAGGCTGTGGGTTCAAATCCCACTGCAGGACTTGAGCACAAGCATCTAGGCTGAGATGCCAGTGCAGTACTAAGGGAATGCTACACTGTTGCACATGCTACCTTTCAGATGCAACATTAAACTGAAGCCTTGTCTGCCATCTCAGGTCAATGCAAAAGATTTGTGGTGCTATTTTGAAGAGCAGCAGTGGAGTTCTTCCTGATAAGCAGGAAAATATTTATCTCTCAATCGACATCACAAAAATATCTCAATCGACATCACAAAAATATCTCAATCGACATCACAAAAACAAACTGACTGGTCATTATTACATTGCTGTTTGTGGGAGCTTACTGTGTGTAAATTGGGAGCTGCATTTACAACAGTGACGACACTTCAAAGATACTTCACTGGCTGTAAAGCGCTATGGGATAGCCTATGGTTGTGAAAGGTGCTATGCAAATGCAAGAATTTAAGAGTTAGCCAACTATGCAAATGTATTGACAGAGCAACTGAAACAGGAATATAACATGAAGAGAAGTAGGTGTAAAACACCCCAGTTTGATTAAAAAAGCAAGCGTTGTAGTGACCTGGCAATGAAGCGAGGTCGGAACAGAGTCATGGCAAAGTTTGCAGAACATGAATTTAGTTAGTTTGGAAATTTGAGGTAAAGGCGGAAGGTAGAACAGAGTTTAATCGAAATTGGATTGGGTAAAGAACATAAACTTAACTACAACTTCATGATTTATAGCAAGAATACCAACACAGGAAAGGACAGTAATGTACGGTTCCTACAGTATGTATGAGTTTTGAGTAGCAGTTGTTAGCTTGGGCAAACATCTGCAGGAAATGGTCACTGAAAACTAGTGGGGGCGGTGGGGGGTGGGGAAAGAGTTGTAGGAAATCCAGTGTTTCGGGGAGGAAGGTTTCCGGAACAGTTCTAAAGGGTAGACATCCTGTTGATAGATAAGGTTCTAGCAGTGGTGGAGGAAAGAGATCAGAACAGCAAGGAAAGACAAGCCAGAGCAGGAATGTCCATAGCAATTTACTTTTTCCAGTAAGTCTATCTGGTAGGCTTCCCCTGAGGAGGATGGGAACTATAGCCAGGAACATTAAATGATTACACTAGAATCAAAATGCATGAAATGCTTCTCGAAGGGATGGAGTAGATTACTCATTCGGTTAAGAATGGTTAACATAGAAGTCATTGCCAATCTCCACCTCAGTCACGTTGCCCAACTTCACTCCACCTTAGATCATGTGCTGTTGAAACCTTCATTCCTGTCTTTGTTACCTCTAGATTTGACTATTCCAATACACGCAGGCTGGCCTCCTACATCCTACCCTCCATGAACTTGGGATCATCCAAAGCTCGCCTTTTGTTGCTCTGTGTCTAATTTTGATTTATAATGCTTCTAGTAAGTGCCTTGAGAGGTTTTATGTTGAAGGTGTGATATAAATATAAAAGTTGTTTTGGGTCTTGATAATAAAAAAGGAGAGTACATGACATTATACTGTTATCTGAAAAGGAAGAATGTGCAGGATTACGGGGAGAAGGCGAGGGAATGGTACTAGACGAGCTGCTCATTTGGAGGGCCAGTGCTGACACAAAGAGCCAAATGGCCTCCTTCTGCACTGTAACAATTCTGTGTTCCTGTGACATGTGGCAGCTCAGACTGAGAATCATAGGTGTTTTGATGCCTGCCGAGTACTAAGGTAATGGAAAGACTGGAAAATATTATTGTAGGAGAGGGGGTCAATGCTATATGTAAGGAAAAGACTAAAAGTTTGCAAGACAGACAAGCTGAAGAGTGCTTTCAAGGGTCATTATCACCAGATTGCATTGCCAGCTGTATGTGTGCTGGAATAGGAAGGATAAGAAAATAAGGTAGATCAATTAATGGTTAAGGGGCGATATCAGATAGAGGGTTTGTTTGAGAGGGAAAGTGGAGCTATTCTCCAAGGATGGGTTACATCCAAACAGGAAGGGAGCTAATAAACTGGCACCACAGATAAACAGGAAAGTTGTTTAAATTAGGAAGGAAGAGGAGGAACGAGAAGAGTCAAAACAGTCAAAAAAGAAAGGACACAAACAATAAATAATTTATTAAAGAAGAAATGAAGCAACCATAGAAGAGGAAAATCAAATCAACCAGTTATACTCAAAGAAAAGGCTGAGATAAAGGAATGAGGTGTTAGCTTGGCCAAAAGAACAAAAGTAAAACAAGCAGTAATCAAATGTTAAAAAAAAATCAAGTGCATATAGTGGAAAGCTCAGTGTGCGATATATATACTGGGGGAAATTAGAAGGAATTATGTAACAAGAAGGTTTTAATGACACCGACAGAAACTTGACTGCAGACAGAAATGGAAGATAAACATATCAGACAAAACACATTTGATAAAGTACCACGTGAAGGTTACTACACAAGATTAGAGCTTCTGCTGTTGGGGTGATATATTAGCACGGATAGCATTGGCTAACTAACAGGAAAATTAGAGTTGGGATAAATGAGTCATTCTCAGGATAACAAACTGTAGCTGGTGGACGCCACAGGGATCAGTGCTGGGGCCTCAACTGTTTACGATCTACATTAATAACTTCAATAAAGGGGCTGATCGTATTGTAGCCAATTTTGCTGACAATACGGAGATAGGTAGGAAAGCAAGTTGTGTGGAGGATACAAAGGGCGGAATTGTCCCAGATTTGCACTGTGTGGTAGCAGGCGGGAAAAATAATGTTTCAACTGTCGGCTGCAATGGCAGCTTCTCACGCTGTATCGTCCCAATCCCGCCATATTAATCATGCATTCCCGTCATGTTTCGATGGTGGGCGGGGTCTCATTCGCCCGCCATGCCATCACCTCACCGCTTCCTCACGCCGGGCACCATGTTTAAAGTGCAGATGCGTGCACACCTCTCAGTGCTTCCAGCCTACAACTGCTGCACAGAAGACATGGCCCCGGAAGGCAAAAAGACTGCAGCCCCCAGGTTTAATGACACATACCTCAAGTCCTTTTGGACACAGTGGAGGCCCGCCGTGACGTCCTCTACCCTCACTCTGGCCGCAGGATGGGCAACATCACCAATCCGGCTTGGAAGGCAGTGCCAGCAGTGGTCAACACCAGTGCCGTGCTAAAGAGAACAGTCACCCAGTGTCACAAGAGGATGAATGATCTTCTCCGTTCTACTCGGGTAACTCACTCTTCTCATCACTCTGAACTCATACTCTCAAACCCATTACACATCCACAGGGATCTCACACCTCAATGACAATACCACTAACTCTCACACACACCCTCACATCTTCTTCAGACTCATCCTCTGGAGCTTGCATTCTCATCCTGTCCATGTCTCCGCTCACCACACAAACATTCCACGTAGTGCCATGTGTCCTGCTCTCCATCTGTTTTCATGCAGGAGAAGGTCACAGACTGGGGATGGAGTGGCCCACATTAGACCCCTCACTCACTTTGAGGAGTGTGCCATTGCGCTGACTGGTGAGGACATGGACTGTGCCTGTGATGACGATGAGGTCGGCAGCACACACCCTGGTGAGGATCCTGCACATTCCTCTCACAAATGGGAGTCAGCCATCCATTCCCTCAGCTCCATCCAGGTCCTCATCTCCAGCCTACAGGACACCTCCACCATTGAAGAATTGGAAATAAGCAGCCTGAAAGGCCCTTCACAGCACTAACCCACACCCTCCACCAGCAGAGAGGCACGTGCCTCGGTGTGACCTAGATTTAGAGCAGGCTCAGGTTCACAATCTGGTGGTGAATGCACGGACACGAACGCAGCAGAAGGAGACAGGTTCAGCCAAAACTCCTCGGCACTCGGAGGACCGCTGGGGAAAGAGGCATCTGTGAGGTCCGAGTCAGATGACGAGCCTCTGGATTTGGCCTTCCTACTCATCCTGGAGAGTCAGTAGAAGGCGGGGAAACATCACGCAGAGCTGTTGAAAGCCCTCAGCAGAGTAGCACGTGAGTCGGGGAAATGTGTCTGCCTTCTCTCTGATGAAGTGGTGCCCACATCTGCACGTATGGAGGTTTCCATGCGGAGGATGGTGGATACCATGGAGACCCTGGTCTGACAGAACACAGAGACGTGTGCAGACCTGCAGTCCATCGCGGGAGCCATGGGCAAGTTCCTGCAGTGGCGAAGCTGGAGCAAAAGGGGGCACCTCGACGTCACCCCAGGTGCTCCTTCCCCTCAATGAGACAGGCCGGGGCCCCCGAAGGGAGGAGGAGCGGCAGCTGGACGCCCTGGATCATCCACTCAGGAATCTCAGAGGCTGTCCTCTCCCTCCAAGTCCATTTTGCCTGTGACCCCCTCAAACTGATCCTCTGTCAGTGCAGAGGGAGCAGCTGGCCCACAAGGGCCCCAAAGGCCACAGCTCTACAGAGGACCCACGCCAAAGGCATCAGAGGCAACAGGCTGTCTCCACCCCTGCTGCAGAGGTCAGGGCAGCTTCTAGGAGTCTAACGCATTGAAAAGTTATGAAATTCTGATTACAGTTGGTTGCATAGGTGTACATATTTTGTCACTTTACAATCTGGGAATATATTCACTTTCACTGAATAACGTGTAATGGTGTCTTTCAGATTCATTGAAAGGCATTGCAAGTCCTCCCACTGCTAGCAGTTCAGCTGCATGCAGCCGGCCCACCAGTGACTCTGGAGGGAGAAGTGTGTTTGTGGCAGGGCCTTCAGAGCCTCATGCAAGCACTTGCCCACAACCCTTTTCTTTCGGGGATGTCCAGGTAAACATGCACGTTCCCTTCCTTCCTGAAAATTCCACTCCCATCCACATTCACCTCCCCGACCTCTTCCTTCCATCCCCGGGATCCATGTCTTCCTCCGAGTCCCCACCAACCACCCTCACCGCCCCTTCCACCGATACCGTTGAGCCCTCACCCTCCAACCCTACTGCCTCACTCTGCCCTCGGTCATTATCACCATTTCCTCGCACCATGCCCACCCTCAATTCACTTCCCCGTGAGGAGTCCAGAACTGCCTCATGGTACTCCTTTGCATGTACATCCCCTCCCTCCAGACTCCTTCCCCACTTGGAACCCCTTCCTCTCTTGGAACCCCTTTGCCCCACCCCTCCTAGACTACACCCTCCACCTTCCCTTGGTCCTTCCCCCCACTTCCTGACTCCCTCAGGCACCCTTACTTCTTCCTCCACCCTTACTCCCCCCGCTCCATTCATCTTCCTCCACCCTTACTCCCTCCCCTTTCCGCCCTCCTTCCACCCCTCAGACTCTTTCCCACCCAAACTCCTTCCCTTACACCACCCACCCCACTTATACCTAACTCCCCAGTTGTCATCTTCTCCTGTTATTCCTTCCTCCCCCTCACCCCCGACACATTTGTTCCTCCACTCCCAACCTCATCAACCCCCCCACCCCCCAACCCCGACAGCTTAGGTCCGCCCTTCCCAACCTCAACCTCCCCTGACACCTCTTCCTCTCCCAGTTGATCCTAGACCTTCCTTTCCCAGCCCCCGGTACATCTTCCCCTCCCAAACACACTTGAACCGTCCTCTCCACCCCCTCGGCCATCATCCATTGTGAGCAGACCCTCAACAGTGACCTTCCAACTTCCATGAGCTGCTTCGCGAGGGAGCCAAATCCATGAGAATCCACCCAGCACGCCAGGGATGTTCCTCCAGGGTCCCACTTCTGTCGGGCTCCAGCATCTTCTGCTTCTCGATGTGAGCAAGGCCCCGACGGTAAGTCCTGCCTTCTGTCCGTCACACTTGTCGATGTGTTCTGCACCAGCGTGGAGGGGGGTGATCCAGCGTCGGTGGGGGGGTGATTCCGGCAGGCCGGCTTTATTGTAATACATCAGCACATCTTTGAGGTTCGCAACGTCCGACAGCGGGAAACGCGGCCCGCCATCGACAGGCCGAGCGGACAATTACAAACTGATTTCACGGCCTCGTGAAACCAATTTTTGGCCTTCTCGCCATATTGTCTGCTCACACCACCAGTGAGCACAAAAAATTCTGTCCAAAGAGCCTGCAATGGGATATAGATAGGTTAAGTGAGTGGGCAAAAATTTGGCAGATGGAGCATAATGTGGAAAAATATGAGGCTATCCACTTTGGCAGGAAGAATGGAAAAACAGAATGTTATTTAAATGGAGAGAGGCTTCAGAATGCTGAAGTACAGAGAGAGCTGGGTGCACATGAATAACAAAAAGTCAGCATGCAGGTCCGACAAGTAATTATTAGAAGGCAAATGGAATGATGGCCTTTATTGCAAGTGGGATGGAGTATAAACGTAGGGAAGTTTTGCTACAATTGTACAGGGCCTTTGGTGAAACAGAGCACTGTGTACAGTTTTGGTCTCTTTACTTAAGAGGAGACATAATTACATAGGAAGCAGTTCTGGAAAGGTTCACCAGGCTGATTCCTGGGATAGAGGATTGCCTTGAGGAAAGGTTGAGTAGGTTGGGCCCAAACTCATTGGAGTTCAGAAGATTGAGAGGGTACTTTATTGAAACATGTAAGATTCTGAGCTGGCCTCACAGGGTTAGATCCTAAGAGAATGTTTCCTCCTGTGGGAGAATCTAGAACTAAGGGACAGAGTTTCAAAATAAGGGGTCCAGATGACGAGGAATTTCTTCTCTCCGAGAGTCATTAGTGTTTGCAATTTTCTTCCCCAGAGAACAGTGGAGGCTAGGTCGCTGAATATGTTTAAGACTGAGTTAGACAGATTTTTGAACGACAAGGAAGTCAAGGGTTATGGGGGATAGGCAGGAAAGTGGAGTTAAGGCCACAATCAGATCAGCCATGATCTTATTGATTGGCAGAGCAGGTTTGAGGGACTGAATGGCCTATTGCTGCTCCAATTTGTTATGTTTTTATGACATTTTTAGGAGGGCCAGAAGAGCTAAGAATGGAAACTGCTTGCTGTAAAGAGGGACATTATTCAGAGAAAATTGGCTTAATAATTAGAACAAACGAAATAGGAGTCAGAGTAGACCATAAGATCCCTCAAACCTGCTCTGCCATTCAATAAGATCATGGCTGAACTCCTACAGATCAAAGCTAAAAGAGCATTGCTACATTAGTGCAATTTTACCAGTGGGAAACAAATATAAATGAAATCTATAGGTAGATCAGGGAAATGCATAAGAATAACAGAATTGCATAGAATATACAGCACAGAAACAAGCCAATAACACCAACTCGCTTGTTCTGGGGTCTACAAGCCACGGCAGTCTCCTCTAATTCGATCTGCATCACAATTTCATTTTGAAAGCATCTAACTATTTGCCTCAAGCAATTCCTGTGGTAGGGATCTGAATAAAGAAATATGTCTTTATTTCCAGATTGGATTTATTACTAATTATCTTGTATTGGCCCCTCGATTTGGAATTCCCCACAATAAAATCATTCCCTCCACACCTACTCTTAACAACTCATTCAGAATTTTAAAGACCTCTATCTGAACTCCTCTAAGCTTTCCACTTTAAAAAAAAAACATGCCCCAACCTGTTTAATCTTTTCCTGTAATTTAATTTGTCAGTCCTGGTACTGTATGTGCAAATCTTTTTGCACTTCCTCCAGTGCTACTATCTGTTTTTATACTAGAGAGACTGGAACTGTGCCAAGTACTTGAACTGCAGCCAGACAAGGTGTTATACAAGTTTAACATAGCTCCGCTACTTGAATCCTAGGCCCCTAGAAATAAATCTCAATGCATTGTTAGTATATTTAATTGCTTTGCTCACCTGTGATGCTACTTATAATGATTTCTTCATCATTATCCCTAGATCTCTTTCCGCTATACGCCATTCAGTTACTTATTTTTTTGAAAATGGAGGTGATGTTTCTATTTTGTGCTATCAAAGTTCATTTACTCAGATTTATCTATTTTCAAGTTTATTTGCCACTGAACTGCTCAGTCTGCAAGTTTTCTATTGTCTTCTTGTATGGTGTTCCGCTCTTCCTCAGGAACATCTACATCCCAGTTTGGTATCATCTGCAAATTTTGATATTGAGTCACCCGTTCCTCAGTTCAAAACTATGAGTGCAAATTCTGAGGAACAGGGGTCCCACAACTGAGCCTTGTAGAACACTGTTTACGAACTTCCTCCAGTTTGAATAAAATGATTGTCGTGGGGATTTTTAGCTACCAATTCATTGGTTATGACAGAGTCAGAAACAGAAAAAAAGGGAACAGAATTACGAAAATGTGCAGAGGACTCATGTCTCATGCAGAATGTTCATGTAACTTCGAAAGAGAAGGCACTGCTAGATCTATGTGTAATGAAATAGATACTGGTTCAGATAGATGAGCTAAATGTAAGTGAGTACCTTCTGAGTAGTGATCACATAATAAGCTTGAAGGACCAAATAGTGAGTACAAAAAGTGTACAAAATAAGGACGCCAAATTGGAATAGACCAGGTTTTAGAAAGTTGAAGAAAATAGTTGGCAGAGATGAGGTGGGATGGAAAATTGGTGCACAAAACTATAGATCAACAATGGGACACATATTTTGAAAAGAGATAGTGAAGTTTCAGAATTCCACAGGTAAATATAGAAGTTAGAGACAAATATAATTTGAAGAGGTCATATGGGGCCTAAAGCTATAATTAAGATAATGAGAGAATACAAGAAAATAAGGAAAGCAATTTCAGCAATAGATTGGCAGTGACATGGAGAAGTAACATGAACCATAATTTATACTCTCTCTTAAAAGTTCCCGACAAAGCGACGGAGGGACATTAAGAGACCTCCACTGAAACCCTACTCCTACATTTAGGATTCCATTGAGTCAAAAGGTTGCAGGGTGGTCAATGTTACGCACAAGAACAAAGCTAACTTGGGTAGTTGCAGGTCAGTTAGGTTAACATCTGTGGTAAGGAACATTTTGGAATCTTTAAAGATTAAATGTCTGAACATCAGGATAAAGAGGAAAGAAGTAGAAGCAGGCCACACAGACTTCAGAAAGAAAACTCCTGCTTGACAAAATTGCTGAAGTTTTATGAAAACTTACATCAAGCCAGTGTCAAAGTACTATTGAAGTGATTAGGGAAGATTAAGGAGAATGGAGATAGGGGAAGGTAAAAAATTGGATTAAAAACTAGTAAAATGGTTGAAAACAGAGTAGGAGCTTTTCAGGATCGTTAGCAGAAGGTACTGGTGTTCCACAGGGGTCTACTCTGTTCACAGTGTACATGAATGATTTAGATATAGGACGAGAAGGAGTGCCGGCTAAATTTGCAGATGACAATAAAACAGAAGACATAGCAAATAATTATGAAGACCAAAGGAAGCTGCAAGGGTACTTAAATAGGATAGTAGCAGGTAGAACTCAATGTCTGTAAATGTGTTACATTTTATTTGAAGTAATTAAACTTTGGGTAGGCTGGGTAATGTAGAAGAGCAGAGGAATTTGGGGGTTCAGGTTCACAAGGCATTAACTATGGATATGGCCCTAACACAGAATAATCCAATAGGATTTCGATGCTCACCAAACTTGTGGCGATTATGTCACCATATTCGTTGCATGATCCAAAGTATATGCAATATTGATAAAACAAATGTACAATTTTTTTGATAATAGTTTTGAGGTTTTAAACCATCAGCTATCAAGACCGATACACTCGCTGCCAGAGCCAGGAGGACAGCTTCAAAAGGGTTTTGCAATCCAGCTGTTCTGTGAAGCTTGCCTGCTGTATACACTGTCAAAGGGTGGTGACATAGTCACGTTCTGACCGATATGTGATTCCTGTCTTACAGCAAAGTGGCTGATTCTCCCTTGCTTATTTAGGGCAGACGACAAATAGCGGTCTTGTGAGTGACACCCATACTAATACCCATTGCTGCAACTTTAACACAACTCAACATCCAAAAGTGAAGAGAATCGAATCACCACATGCCTGTCGCCAATTCACCACGTAGCGAGCACATTGGACAGCACCGTCCTCGAAAATAGCTAATGAGATATTGGGTTTTATATCAAGGGATAGAAAATACAAAAATCAAAATGTAAATATGAATCAATATAAAATCTTATTAAGACCAAATGTAGGTGACTCTCTACAGTTTTTGGCTCCAAACTTTAGGAATGATACTGGGTCAATGGAGAGAGTATAGCACAGGTTCACTGTATAAGGAGAAAGAAACATGAAGAAAAAAATGGTGCTGTCTTAAATTAGAAGAGAGAAGTTTAAGGGTTCCAGATCTGTTGAGTGTTTCCAGCATTTTCTGAGCTTAAGGATTGATGTGACAGTGCTCAAAATTAAGAAGAGCTTGTGCAGGTAAAAGCAGACTGGTTCCAATAGCTGAGGAGCCTCATGTGACAAGACAGAAATAAGATTAAGCATAAGAGATATAGGAGAGAGAGCAGAAGAAACACTCTTCATTAGACAGATGATTGTGGAATGCATGACTGGAGCTTGCGACTAAAGATCAGAAACATACTAATGGATTAGGTTGGAGGTTGAAGAGAGGACGACAAAGGATTTGGTAACAGGGCAGGAATACGGGATTAGGACAACTGCTTGGTTTGTGAATAAACATCAACATGAATTGCTTAAGCTGAATTACCCATTTCCGTATTGTAATTGGTTTTGATTGTTTTTTACCTTTATTGCAATATCTGACCATGTAATAGCATTTATATAGGACAGGAATTTGGTTGTTCTGCTGCGTATTAAACCAAGATTCCAGAGAAATTGCTTTCGACCTGGCGCTTGTGTCATCCACTAGGGAAGGATCAACTCTAAATGATTTCTGCTTTTTCCCTCAATGCTTCCCCCTGTGCACACCACCCCCATGACCCCTCCTTATGCTTATACACAGGTGTGTTGAGGTATTGCTACCCTGCCCTTCTGACATGGACTCATGGGCTGAACAGCCTCCTTCTGTACAATTATGACCCTATCACTCATCCAGAAGTGCTTTCCACTCTGCCAGTTCAGCATGGGACTGGCACGCCGTTTACTAAAACTGTCCCACAGCCCTAGCCCCAAGCAACTGTGTACAAATAAGACGCTTTATCCCCTGAACTCCCTTTTCCAGAACTTAAATGCCCCAGCATGGAGACTGGGCTGTGAACCACCATAAGCAGCATTATGTTCTTTGTGGAGACTGATAATTGAGAGAAATTCATAATTCCAGTTACCAGCTAAAAGAATAATGTCAAAATTACACATTTTAAAAACTTTTACTGTATCAAATGACTGAGAGCACTATTGACTAAACACTGTTTCCTTTTGTCGGTAACTTATACTTTAAACTATAGAAATAAACAGTTCCTTTTTACTTATCACACATTACGCTTGACATCAAGGCAGAATTTGACCAACATGGCTAGAAGGAGCCCTGGCAAAACTGGAGTCAATGAGGTCAGGGGGAAAACTCTCCACTGGTTGGAATCATACCTAGCACAAAGTAAGGTTGTTGTGGTTGTTGGAGGTCAACCATCTCAGTTCCAGGACATCACTGCAGGAGTTCCTCAGGGTAGTGTCCCTAGGCCCAACCATCTTCAGCTGCTTCA